>NC_035108.1:88677635-89877635 GCF_002204515.2 Aedes aegypti | reverse complement strand
ATTGCAACTCCCCCACATGCCCCATCAAGTCGATCATTACGATAAACAAAAAAGTTAGGATCTCTTTTGAATTTAGATCCAGGTTTTAAATACGTTTCGGTAATAACTGCTATATGCACGTTATTACCCGTAAGAAAATTAAACAGCTCGTCTTCTTTACCATTCAGAGAACGAGCATTCCAATTTAAAATATTTAAATTATTATTTGGATCCATTAGAAAAACGTAATCCAATAACAATTTGTTTTGTAAATTTTACACCAACTTGGACTGCTTCAGTCATAGTGG
The DNA here is from genome assembly GCF_002204515.2 of Aedes aegypti. Lineage (NCBI taxonomy): Eukaryota > Metazoa > Arthropoda > Insecta > Diptera > Culicidae > Aedes > Aedes aegypti. Next base: position 89,877,348 of record NC_035108.1, on the reverse strand, counting down.
TGGCTTTGAACATTGCATCAATCATTAGATTCAATTGTTCAGTTAGAAAATTAAAATCTGAGGCAGACATATCATTTGAAGTGGGTTCATTTGATGATTTCCCATTAGAATTTTCGGTAGACGAAGAAGCTGAGTAAGAGTTACCTGTGGCGGTAGGGTTTTTTCCATTTGATTTGAAACAAGTGGGATGGGTACTCATGGAACGAACAGGGGAGGAGTTCAAATTTCCTGCTGCGATATCGGCAAAGGATTTTCCGTGGGTAGAAGGTAGAGAGGAGTAATCCACTGCATCGGGTGACCACGGATAAATTCCACTACGCATAAAGCCGCTCCGGATAACTGCTTCTTTTGATGTAAAACTAATGAGAGCATCTCGCATCAGAGGACACACTTGTGATTTGCTGATTGGAACCATTCCATGTTCTGCCCGGAACTTCAGGATTAGACTTTGCCAGTGCTTCTTAAAAGGTCTGAAAAAACTTACATCAAGCGGTTGAGTTAGGTGGGTTGAATTGGGGAACAGAGCAACGAGTATTATCTGATTTTTCTTACATAATTCTTAAGTCATGAGTGTCGTGTGGCTTTTGTGCCCATCAACAAACAAGATAACCGGTAGTTGTTTGTTTTCTTTCAAAAGCCACGGTTGAAAAATATTTTTCAGGAAATCGTAGAAAGCATCACTGGTTATCCACCCACTAGCGGTTTTTCCAATTCCCCAATCTGGAGGAGCGCTGGCACTAATTTCTGCAGGAAGTCGACACTTGTAAGGGAACAGCACCAATGGAGGGAGAAGGCGGCCGTCGGCGCTCGCCGTAAACAGTGAAATATAGCTTTCCTTATCGTTGTTGGCGTAAATCGAATGCAAGTGTTGCAGGCTTTTCGGGGCAAGGCACTTTTGGTTCTTCACTACCAGGTTGAAAATTCGTGCGGGCTGATTCAATGAATATTCCACATTCGTTTCCTTCAAGTAGTCTTGAACTTCCAGGAACCATTTACGAATTTGGGATTCGGTAATAGTGGCTCAATGTTTTGCAAGAACACTAGGATTTCGCAGCGAAATTTCCTTGTGTCGTCGCATGAACAACCTTATCCACTTCCGGCCTGGTATACCATCTTTGAATGATGTTATTTTCTTCGTCAGCTTGACGAATTGAGCGACGCTTATTTTCAGGTGCTTCTCAGTTACAGTGAATCCAGTGCGAGCAGCCAGCTTCATCCAGCTGACTATGCGAGTCTCCTCACCATCAGTGAAAATGCTCAGAGGTCCTTTTTTTCCATGCGATACTTGTTACGAAGTTTGTCCCGCAAGGTTCCTACTGGAACATCGTAGTGAGCCGCAGCTTGTCTTATAGATGTACCACATTTTGCTGCATCCAAAGCAAATTCCACTGCTTGAACAGTGTATTTTGGTTTTTTAGTTGCCGGCATCCTGTTTAATAAAAACGAAACATACATTGAGCGGCAATTAGCACCAGTTAGTTTTTTAGCGGCCCAGAAACCGCACATCTTTTTTTTCAATTTGAACTCATGAAAAACGTTTCCATCGTGGTCACCAAATTGAAGCCCGCGGGCCGCATGCGGCCCTTTCCACAATTCTGTGCGGCCCGCGAGACTTTGTTGGATATAAATGAGTTGCGGCACGCTTGTAATGATCTCATTAAAAAAGGATTGTATTTCTTAAGTCCTAACAATCAAATACTTATAAATTGTACATTATGCACTACATCGTGCTGAACAGAGACGGAATGTTATCTTGTTTAATTTATATTTCATGAACGGCTCTGAATTTTGTCTGACAATACTAACTGTTATCAAATCTTGAATTTTCCATAAATCTTAAAAAAAAGCTTTTTTCTGCCAATTAGCATAAAAGCGTTCTAAACCTTTTAAGAGCTTTGAGAGCGCAATTTTTATGTAAAGGAAGTTGGTAAAGCTTCCTACAGTGGCTGGAAAAACTTTCTTCCAGAAGCTGGAAAACCTTCCTAACAAAAGCTAGAAAAGCTTCCTTTCAGTAGCTGGAAAAGCTTCCGTTCAGAAGCTGAAAAAGCTTTTTTACACAAGCTTGAAAAGCTTCCTTCCAAAAGCTGGAAATCTTCTTTTCAGAACCTGCAAAAACTTCCCTCCAGAAGCTGGAAATGATTTCACCCAGAAGCTGGTAAAACTTCCTTCCAGAAACTGGAAAATCTTTCTCCCAGTATCTGGAAAAAGCTTCCTTCCAGAAGTTGGAAATGTTTTCTTCCAGAAGCTTGGAAAGCTTCCTTCCCATTTCTAAGATTTATAAGATGAAATCATCGGCACAAATATCTTTTGAAACTTGTGCGGATTGATAAGGCTTAGAAGACAGAAATGAGGGATATTTTAGCATTGAAGAGGAATCTTCATTCTTTCTGTTAAATTCATGTATTTGATCTCTTAAATGAGAACAGGATTTTTTATTACAAACCTAGAAACATTCTAATTATAAGAAAAGTTATACCGTGGTGAATCAAAATCCGGACGGTACCAATATCCGGACACTCTGATTGTATTCATAAAATGAATTATGAAATCAAACAAAAAATGTAGGTTTTTAATTTTTATTCATTGCTTTCAATATTGCTCTTCATTATAATTCATAATTTCATGTAGTAATCCTTTGCTAAGAAATATTAAAAATAAAAACAAATTGGCAGCCCCAGTTGGACGTCGTTTCTCCGAAGAACCAAATCCAATAGTGAAGTTTACGACAAGAACGTCAGCCACTCTCGGCTTACAATGAAGCTACTAAATAATACAATTTGAAATTATACGTCTCTGAAAAGTGTATGGACTAATAGTTTTCAAGTGTAGTGCATGAAATAGTGGGAAAACTTGTGCAAATAAGCATTTGTGGTGTGAAAAAAGGCTGCCTTGCTCGCTGTCCGGATTTATAGGCTAGTGATCATTAACCCGGACATACCGTGAAAACTTAATATTTATTGAGCATTCGGAAGATATTTTAATGTGAATTGCTGCAAACAGTTAACATAAAAAAGGTGTATGTAGTTACCAGACCATGGATTTACGCAAGAAAAGTGTTGATATTGTGGCTCATTCCAGTGAACCTAGAATGCAGGCTATTGGCATGGGGTGCAGGTCTAAATAATTGTAATTCCACTCAACATTTCGGCTTTTCATAGGTTTTTAAACACACGTATGCAAATAACTCTATTATATTGAAGATTTTAAGCTCGATTGACGTGCCTTTAATCAGTTTTTCATGTGTATTGTCAACCAAAACGCTTCTGTCCGGATTTCGATTCAAAACCGTCCGGCATTTTGGTGCATGTTTTCGGATTTAAGAACACAACATGCTTCATTTATTTAACGTTTTACATGTTAAACTTGTATTTTTTGACCCAAACTCAAAGTTTTGATGTGTACCTATGTGAATAACAATAACACGTGTACTAATTGTGCCAGAAACATATTTAAACCAGCGTTTAAACATTCGGCGTCGCTTAAGTGTCCGGGTAATGATGCATCACGGTATGCATGTGAAAAACCATAAAAGACTCAAAGATGTTGGAGTTATTAATGAAGGGTTTTTTATTTTATTATATTTCAAATCCGTCAAAATAGAATCTTCCATGTCTTGCGGCCCGCTCCATGTTCTGAAAGTATCGAAGTGGCCCATATAGACAGTATGGCTGAGGACCACTGGTGTAAACAATACTAGAATATCGAGTATTATGCGTAAAATTACTTACCTGTTAACAATTTATCGCTCAAAATCGAAGAAAACTCACTTAAAATGCTTAATTATGCGGACTCAACTTCTTAATCAAAACATCAACAACATGACGCTGCTGTCATTTTCAATGAGCGCGGCACTGAAGAAATACAATTACTCAAATTTTAACACTTTTTTGTTCAACATGTTTGATTATATGTTAAATAGTTGATTTAAATAGTGATGTGTACTGATCGAATTGGTGATAAAGATAAACATGTTTATTTAAATTGAAGTTTAATGTACAAGTGAGCGGAATCTGGAGCATGAGCGGGTACTGGTACACTGATGGTACGTTGCATAGAACGTTGTTAAAAACACATTTACATCACAGTAAAACGACTACAATTTCAAGAGTAGGCATATGTCGAAAATTAAAACTATCATGTATCTAAATTTGAAACAATGGGTTAAAAAATACATACTGTTTTTATCTTTTTAATCCAATTTATACATACATAGGGGAAAAGCATTAATTTTCGACCTACAAGAAATCTGTGCCAATTTTCGGATTTTCATACAAAGTAGGCCAAAATCGTATGAATGGTGTGGAGATGGTTACTTGATTATATTCATTGATTATAATTGCAAAATATTATATTATACATTCGGATCAAAACTATTGTTAAAGCATTCGCAGATTAGGCCCTTTTCAGTATGCAATCATTGGGCTGCATACTGCTTTTGAGGATTTGAAATTGTGTAGACTTTTTGAATTGTGGAATCTAACTGTCATTCTCTCTGTCTAATGAATTGAGAAATTGAGATAAACTCTATGTGCATGCCAACAAAGAGAGAATAAATCGGAAATCCGACTATGCAACGATTGCCCGGAGAAGGTCGAGTCAGTTAATCGGAGATAGTTGCGAGCAACAGACGTTGTCTCGAGAAGATACGACAAATGGGTCGAAAATTAGTGCTTTTCCCCTATTGCATTTTAATGAGGCTCAACATTGATGCAAAGTAAGTTTTTCTATATGATAATGAGTTTTGAATATCAGTTACGTTTCGTTCGTACGATTTAAGAAAGACACGGACACCGTCTATAGTCATTAAGCTGCACAGACTGTAACTTAATACTAGACAACGGACAAATATGCTCCTGTGCACAGTCAAGAAACATTTCCGACGAAAAGTTTCAATGGTCGAAGTGGTAATCGAACCCACACCCCATGACACAATTGGCTTAACTGCCTGGCGACATTAACCGCACGGTCGCGAAGCCCATTCCCTTTCATCCATTTATCGGATTTATAGGTCAAAATATAGTGCATTTACTCTTAGTAATAAGTCTATTGCGTCTATTGGTCAGCCCAAAACGATACGCTTGAAAGTAATTGATCTATTTTTTTGTAAATTTCGCTTCCAGGAAAGCGGGATCTTCCGGTGCACGTCTATCGCATGCGACTTTTCGGATATCCTCCCGGTTGGCTGGAGGACGCCAAAATTACCCATTCTGGGTTGCAGTTATTCAATTCCATTGGAGACCCCGTACAGGATTCGGACGAAAGCGAAGGCGAAGTGGATAATGTGAAACCCACCAAGTATGACGTCCGGAAGATAATAAGTTTTCCTGGGTTTAACGTTGATGCCGGTCAGGAGTATATCGACAATTCGAAATTCTATGGCGTTCCGCCGAGAATGGGACACCAAAGTCGAGACGAAATGATCAGAAATCTGGAGGGAACGCTCGTACAAGGATACCGTCGAAAAAAGCTTCGATTGGAGAGTTCCGCGCCAGTGGATGTTGATCGGGATGATCCAGCGGATATGGATCTGGACTATCAGGATGAATCTTTCGTGACAGTAGATTCGGTAGGTGATTGCGATAAGTTGGAAGGCCTCGTTTCAGCTAGCCAGTCTAGTTCACTGCCGTCGTTCAATGGAAGCAGCACCGGTCCACGGAATCCGCCGAAGATGGTGGAAGACGAACCGGAAGAGGGCGAAGTAGATGATGAGGAAGAACAGATGCATCCGACCAGCGAGCGAAAGCATAACGATATGGCAGAGAATGGAGAGGACAACAGTGCAAAGGACGACAGTTTGATTCTGGTGGAAGAGGATACGGAAGTTATTTGTTTGGATGTAAGTAGTCAAGAGTTTTTGGATTTTTCTTTTTAGCTTATTGGTAGACTTTGTAGTTTGACGGTTTTGTTACGGAACACTGATATATGTGCACTAAAACCTTGTATATTGTTCGAAATATATATCATGTTCTAGTTTAGTTTTTCGTGTAGTTTCGACTCAAACCTTTCCAGCATATAATATCGGAATCAGCAAACTACTCGACCTCAAATAAGGTACACTTTTATAACTACGGACTCGCTGCTGTAATGGCCCGATAACAATTCCAATAAGATTTCTACATGTGTTGTGGTGAATGACAGATTCTCAGCATTATGAGACCGTTTGAAACCGTTAAATTTAGGCTGATTGTAATTTTTGAACGTGTTGAAATAATCGACATAATTTACTCTGTGCCATAGCTTACTGTTTCTTCAGTTACGTAGGTTTGAGAACTTTAGTAGAAGCATAAGTCGTGATTTGGGTAGAAGCACAATTGTAACGGTAATTTTTTAGTTCCGGGATATTGTACCACACCTCTATCCTTTCTATTAGCATAACACTAAGCTGTGGTTTTCTGATATCAGCAACATTATGCTGAATTTCGCCGGGCTGATATTTTCAGTATACCGAATTGCTGAGCATTAATGCAGAACGCTAAAAAACAACAGGCTTCTGCAGAAACTCAGCAGTTTAGTTTGCTGAAAGTATCAGCACTACAAAAAAAGATGTCGATGATAATTAATTGAAGTTATTCTCGCTGAAAACAGGCCGCCATCGGCACACATCGTTAAAATTCCAATTTTATGTTACTGATCACTGGTTGTTAATCAAAAAGAAAAAAAATGGGTAGGGCTGTTTCGCATGCTCAAGTAAATAATCAAGAGTGTTATTGAATTGGTAAGTATAATCGTTGTTAGAAATCATCAACTCAGAAACTGATAAAAAAATATCCAAAAATGAAATCGCAAACTTTGTTTTTTATTCTGGTCGGTTGGCTTGACAAGCAAAAATGAGTAGTTATAGTGTTTATTTTTAGAGAGCCTATTCCTAGTGTGAACTAGTTAAAGGTTGAACTGGTTAATAAATGGCAGCACATCTATATTAACCATTTATAAAATTTTAGGAAACTCGTGCAGATTCCCCATCTCTAGACGATCTGCGGAGGAAACAGAAAGCTCTGTTAAAGCAATTGGAATCCAACAGCCCATGCGTCCAAAACCCTCCGGACATATCAAACAACGATTCGCTGCTCGAAGACGTACTGGAGGCTGAAAAACTGGCGGAAGAGCAAGAATCGAACGAACTCACATCACAGTCGACTGCCAATCCACTTTTTGTACCACCGCTAGGAATGTTTTCTATTGGATTGATGGGCCCTCCTCCACTTCCGGCAGCCCCACCTCCACCCTCCGATGCACCCGAATCCGAACGCCCACCGGAGCCTGAATTTCTCAATTTGGATGAGATCAAGATGACCAAAACCCCATTCATCGATGATCCCGCCTCGATGGGATTGAAGAAGATGTCCCTGGGGACGCCCATCCTGACACCTTTCACCCCATTCAATACGCTGCCCTGTGGAGAAGCATTTTCCAAAGGTGTGAGTGATGTGATTAATTTTGAAAACCTGCCCAACTCCACCGGTAAGTACGAACGGATGAAATCGCTCCTGTCGAAGGTACGAAATGTCATTACGGCGCACAATGGCGAACTGGACGGCGATAGCAGATAACCGGAGGATGACCCTAGTGGACTGAGCGAGGAAGGTGAAATTGAGTAATTGTGTATGACTGTGTGCCGGTGTTCTTCTTTTAGTAATAAACTGAGATTAGCATGATTGAAAAATGTGAGGTCCCTTTAAAAAAAGATTTGAAACGACTATTGTACTTTAAAACTACAGATGGTAATATAAGAGCGATAATAAAATGTACAATTTTATGTTGGCTTGAAGATGCGAGGAGAGTTTTACATTTTTATCCGAAACCGTTACATATTACTAATGCGTGGCATTAACTTGAGCAGTACGTAAATCAGCACAATTCTCCTGTCCGTTGAATTATCACGTTCGGTTTAAGCTAAATAAATCACACCTGGTGTGGTCGACGAAAAACATTAATTTCGGGCTTACAATAATCCAGCGCTCGGCCACTAAAGGGCGGCGCTTCACCCGGGCAGTAATTAGCAAATTTACGCAAAATTAATAGATCCTACCCGAAACACGGGCGCGACGAAACCACACACTCGGCACGTTCGGAAACGAACTTGCGCTTTGTTCCGCTGCCAAACGGGGAAATGTTAACCGGGTATTCACAATCCCACACTGCCCAATTATTTGGCGCTATCGCTGCCATAATTACAAGCCCAGCGGATCTACTCACTTGCGAAGTATCGATTGTTTATGTGGGTCGCGTGGTTTTCTCTTCTTTCGATCCCGCCAGCACAACTAGGGGTAGTCGGGGCGGTTTGGCCAACGGGGTGGAATGAGCACCCCTTGAAAACTGCATAAATTCTTTAAATTTCATATGAAATAACATGCAATCCCAAAGCTGATGAGGAAATGAAGCAAAAGGCATGTTATAAGTCAGTGTTCGAAACTCAAAGACAAAAGGGGTATTCACTTAAATTTGCGTAAACTGAGATAACTCTGAAGAAATATTTCAAATGAAATATTCCTATTCTGTCTCTATGGGATGAAAAGTAAGAAACAACAATCTAGTAACCTACCCAACAAAAATGTCAGGCTACTCAAAAGTTATTCACAATGTTCGCAATGTTTTGTACGATTTGTGTCAGTCGAGATTTCAGTTTAGTGACGAGGTCCAATGATTTCTTCACGGATCCCGAAATCTTTTCCAGATCGCCTCCAAAGAGCAACAATCTGCTCTTAATATGAGTAACTACATAGTTTGATCTGTCTGTCCTTTTGATTGCTTTGAACATTTTGATTGTTGAGACTGTGTCTGGATCTTTGTTTGGATAGTTTTTCACGATCATTCACACTGGGATGACTTTTATTCTCAGTGTTTTGCAATGGAATAAAAATCATATGCATAAGCATAAGCATAGACCACCATACAATTCGTAGATGTTACTCCTGCCCTCATCGCCCGCCCCGCAGGAGCAAGCAACAAGGATCAAACACTACTCTGCAATGGAATGAAAAATCATATGGTCCTAAAAATAAAATAGTCAAATCTAATGCATTTACTGCCTAAAACCTAATGTGATGACGAATGACAAAAACCGATGCGCGTTGCGTTTAAATCTCGTTGAAACATAAACTTATTTGAAAAGGACGAACAGTACCCGGAGAGAGCAGTACTTCTGACACGTTCTACCACTTTCATCAGTCGCATACATAACATCCCTCCAATCGTTTTCTTTAAGGCTAAGTAGCCTGTCATTCGTTTTGCCAGTCATGATGACTTTTAAGCTTGCAATTTCAAAGTGCTAAAACTCAGTCTTGAAAGTTTATATTGACTTGAAAAAGTATCACTGTACGCGCCAACATACATAAAGTATGTTGATACTTTTTCAGCTGTGTCAGTGCAAAACCAATCGATTTTCTTGGATTCAAAATCGTGATTTGAATTAGCAACAATCATCAACGACGCATACAAATTTCAATGACGGCCTACTTCACCTTAAAGCTCTTTGAAATCAACCATCAATCATTTTCCTGTTGTGTCTGTGCACTGAGACGTTCATGCGAAATCAGTATTTGTTTTTTAATCAATTTTAGTCGCAAGTTTTTCGTTCGACTCGTTTCCGAAATTAATGTTTTGTTTGTTTATAAATAACAAATTTGATGATCGTTGTTATTCGAGTAAACGATGGTACGGTGCTGCCATCTGGGAAAAGTTTGCTCGATGCGTGAAGCGTCGAAAATTTTACCCGGCAAGGGATAGGAAGCGAAATTTCAAATGCTCCTATAAAATTAACTACAATAGTTATTTAAAATCTTTTCAGTATATGTTGATATACTTTTGATGGGCTACATTATAGGCATATAATTTTGAGTTTTATATTTTTTTCTCAATATGCTGCTGATTCTATAGTTGATGGTGGGGATTGCTCATCAAACCTTCCGGTCCGCCTCATAGTTACGTACTATTTGGTGCTGGGTGTAGTTCTTGTTTTTCCAGCTGTATTGAAAAGCATGAGCCATAGTCTTTGGCATACAATCGGATCTATCTTTAGCAGAAAAGAACCGAAATGTCTATCGACGACCGGTGATTGCTAGCAGATATAGTGGAGAGCTTGTCTTGAAACGTTCATCGCTTCAAGCTAGTTGAAAAACTGAATACACTGATTGCCTGTCGATCAGAGCCGAACTAGGCATAGATCGTATACATACATCTGAATCTACATGTCTCCGATGTATTACATCGTTCCAGGTGGGAGTTATCTGATATGTGAATATGGTACCATAACAGAATTTTCCATCTGAACGAAGTGATAAATCATAATATTCCGCAAACTGTATCACACATCTACAGAATGTATTGCGTGAAGTTAAGACACAGCAGAGTATTGGGTACATAGGACCAAGTCCCTGCCGGGTGGCGCGAAACTGATGAGCGATAGACAATAGAATCAACAACACTGCCATAAGGGATAGTAAGCATGTGACTATTGTCGAAACTTTGATTAGGAGGCAAATCAACATCCCAAGATCAAATTTTTGTTACAACCCAATGTAGGTATTATTAAATTAGGCTGTAGAAAATGATAAATATCTGATCACTTAGGAACCTTGCAACAGGTAATAAATGCTCGTAATCTGTTTTCTTCGAATACACATGTATAAATTGTTAAAATTGCCGAATCATACGCGGAATTTATTAAACGGATCATGAAATTAGGACTGAAATCATAATGATGATAGATTATCAACTTTCCTTTCGTCTTGCTATTTGTTACCGTTAGAATCACCAAACTGATTGGTTTCCCACTACTTACTCCAATACAACAGCACGAAAACTGAAGTATTATAATCGCGCGTTGGAACTTTCAATATCCATATATTACATCAATAGTGAATTCTTGTATGTAGCCAGTATAAATAACAGAATCATCAACTTCTTGAACATTCTTTAACTGAAAACAGGATGCTTGTTTTATCAAACATGCTCAATCTGCACCTAAAATCTCGGATCCAAATAGTTTTCTAAATAAAATTGTGTCTAAATAAAACGTGTAGGCCAACAAAACATAATTGAGTAGGAGTTTACAAGTTACTTAGCACATGAAAAGCAGTTTAAATTAATCTATTACTAGATCAACACTAATGCTCACATTTTCATATTCTCATTTCATCATGGTCCTCATTGCTCGAGCGGAGACGAACACCCTGGAGATGGAAAAATCGACAGCGCTACGATAAGGAAACGTAACAGATGAGAAACTATCGATACATTTATCAATTATAAAACCCCGTTTTAATGTTAACACTTTGTTTCTGTTTTTTCTGTTTTTTTCGTTTCAGCAATCAAATAACCGAACCAACTCTACTATCTTTTCATTTCTTCTTCGTTATACTTATAGTCCTTCTGGCACTGAACCGAGTGGTGCGCCTTCCGCTTTCTTACTGGTGCTGTTTTTCCTGTACATTTGGCATAGTGTCGGAGGTGGTGTACTGTATTTGCTATACAACGCGCTACTTTCGATATTGTGCTTGGCGTGTGGGGAAGCAGTACTAGTGGTGAAGCGGAGGGCGCCATTCGGTTTAGTGCCAGAGGGACTATATATATTTAATGTATCTGAAGCTTGTGGGACCGCTTTAATTCCGGCGCCTGCTTGTGGAAGATCCCGGTGTGCTAAACGGTATAGGACATGTTAACGGGGGAGGCTTGGTAGGTCCTCACCCAGCCCGTGTCTAGATGGGCGGATAATTGTCTGCCAGGGTGTGGATTGAGCAATTACAATTACAATTACAATATGCTGCTGATTCTATAGTTGATCAATAGTCTAACCCCGTACACTTAACAGAATTTAATTAAAAAGTGTTTTGAATTTTTAGAAGCATTTGAAAATTGACTTCCTATGCTTTGCCATGTAAAATAATCGGAGCTTCACGCATAGGGTCAACTGTGGTAATTACCTTCGTAGACGCGAATAACGAGCGACGCATTCTTGGATTGATCGACTGTGGAATCTCAACACATTGAAATGTTTCTTACACAGTTTATACAAATTTGTGAAATATTTGAGATACACAGTTTATCACGATACACGCGAGAATTTACGCCGATAAGTGAATACCACTAAAGTAATAAATGATGTTCGAAAAAACTGCCCTTATTGCCCCGAATGGCTCTTTTAAATTTCATCATTTCAGAATGATGATGTTTGATGGTTAGAATGTTCTTAAAAAATTATATCTTCTTGCACGGAGTGTTTATAAATACTAATAAATTTAAGGTTTAGTATCAAAATAATTGAATTTTTAGATTATATGAGATTATTTTGCAATCAGAAATAGGGTGCTCATATCACCCCATCAGTAAAAAATCGACTCTAAAAATTAAAATTTTTGAAAAATTAATCATTCATCCGTGAACTTTATAAGACAAAGCAAATCATACGGATCTAGTGTATTCGTCTAAAAATTGTTGGAAATCATGCAAACATTCGAAAAACTCGTAATATTTCCAGCACTTTTATCGACTTTTCCTTAAGGTGGCCAAACTGCCCCACTTTCCCCTACTGCTGGTTGTTGTACATCATTTGATACCAGGACATTTAGTTATACAGTTTACTGTTCAAAGGTGAGGAAACGATTGAGTTGATATAGTAAAATTGCAGTGAAAATTATTAATCGATGTTCTATCGGAGTATGTCTGCTAATTACGTTAAGTAATCAGAAACAAAGGCAACGTGCATTTGAAACAGGAGGGCTGCCCAGAGTACGAACGCCGGAATCACTTTGTGCGGCACGCGAAGAGTTTGAAGACCCTTCTCATATCTGGCCCGTTGATTGTTATACAAATACTGGAACATTTGACAGCACTCGTCTTAGAAGTTAATAAGAGTTAAAATTATTGTACACATAAATCCAGGTAACTAGAATTAAAAAAAAGAATGATAGGAATATGGAACTTCAATCAAGCTTAAAGAAGAGTCGAGCACGATATCGTCACGAAGGCTTGATTCTCTCAAAACCCTGTGCATTAATTTTATAGGAAACTGAGGCAAAATTCTCACAAAACCATTAGCAGAATTTCTCAGAGCAAACTTTTCACAAAATTCTGGGCAGAGTTTCCACATATTCCTGGGTAGATTTCCGACCGGATTCTTAACAATCAACAAACATCCTAGACTAATATTTCACAGATTCCAGAACAGGACTTTAGAATGGAGATTCTGAGGATAAACTAGAAAAAGTTCAAATAATGGTGAGTGGGTTTAATTTTTTTTTTTTTTGTATGGTATTTAGTTGGAGCTGCCTGACAGCTTAACTTGTCAAGGCAGAACCCTCGGTCTGGCTTTTGCCAAATTTCCCCTCTACCAGGACCAATACTCAGACGGACTAGGCAATGGCGCCCACATGAACACTGTTTTTTTATTAGTATTGTGACGTGGTAGTTTTTGAAAAGTACCCATATTCCCTTGCTTCTGAGAAAAGGAAGCATTATGAAAATCAGCAGCTCAGTTAGAATTTGTTTGAAATAGTAGAGCATTACTAATACTGTCTAGTCGAAATGGTTTTGAATAATTTGTCATTCAAGTGCTATTCTGATTACTATTGTCTTTTACGTAAGATTAGAGTCTTAAATGTCAAGTGTCGTCAAGTCTTAACAAAATTAGGCTGTTTAGTAGTAGTTCTAGTTAATTTCATTTTTTGTTGTTAAAAATATTTATTGGTCATTACGTTCATATATCCTTAAAGAAAAAAGTCGCTTTCCTTGTCTGTTCAACAATTTTTCGAAACTAGCAAGTGTACCCTAATGATCGATCTCAGCGTCTTACTTTCCATAGTCATTTTTATAGTGAATATTGAAGAGTAAAGTTACCTTAGGCTTCTATTACAGTCTCCTACAAGATTCACTTTTCGGTGGCAAATGCAATGCTTCACAACGCTTACTTTCTACTTGTAAATTTTGCGAAAATGAAGCTGGAATTAGATTATTTATACCGCTGTTACAAAAGAGGTATTTCTTATTATGGCAATGTAAAAACCATATTAAAATAAGATTGTCGCCACTCATTTCTACTCAGTGAATCTACTAGTCATTTTCCTAAGAGTTCCTAAGTATTCCCTACGTCGTATATGATAACGATGTATCTAGCTAGCTAATAGTAAGAGTGGCTACGGATCATTCTGGTTAGCAAAAGGCAAACTGAACGTCACCAATAGTATTAATGTCCACTTCGAATAGATTAATTATTTGAAATGGGCATCAATTGTATCAATGACGCAGAATGTCCGTTGGATCACATCCGAGATATTATTGCGTCTATGCCATATGAATTATGACGCGGCTTTAAGCAAAAAATGCCAAAATGTGATACCACCACTACAGGTTACGCCTTTGGTTTCCATCATATGGGCTAATGGATTATGCCCTCTCATCGCGGCAAGGTCGCATAACCAAGGGGAGGGAAATAATGGTGGGTGGGATTGATTGCGACAAAATTCTGAGTAGGATCCTTATAACATCTTGGACCTGTTTCAAATATAAAATTTAGAGCTGGATTTCCAACGATTGCTTGCTAAATTTTAATACAGTAATGACCCGATTTTGTCAGCCCCCGATATTGTCTACCCCCGATTTTATCTACCTCCGATTTTAGCACCCTTTTTGACCCGATTTTGTCTACCCCCCATTTTAGCATCCTTTTTTTACCGATTTTGTCAGCCTAAAATTTATATTTATTTTGATCAGAGTAAACACGTCTATACTGGCAATATTGAGTGCAATATTGAGCACTTCAACAGCAATACAAGAGCACTACAATAGTCAATTTAAATTTTAGAAATTCGATACCGACTCATGGATTCAAACTAAAAAATCAGAGGGGGTTGTGTACAAGACACCACCGCATGACGTTAACTACGCCAAGTGATTTTCTGCATTTGAATTTTAGTCGATTGTTATAGTTGCAGCCTACCTTTAGTTCAAACTCTAACATGATATCGTGACGGTCGCAACATTTTAGATTTTCAATTGGCACCCAGTATATTGCCGTAAGACGTAGTTAACGTCAAAATAAAATTTTTTGGCTGCTATACTGCCCATACTCGCATAACAATCCCATTTGAATTTCCATCACTTTTGAGTTTTCTTCGTGAATCATGTTTATTATTAGTGTACTCCTAGGTATCATACCTAAAATTGTATTTTTGTATGGACGAAATGCGAAAAAAAAATCAAATCAGGTGCGTCCCATATTGAAAGTACCCGCATAACAGTCCCACTAGTAGTTTACGATGAAATTCAAGCAAACCTCTTCCTGTTATGATTTCTATAATCTTGGCTCGTAATTTTCATCCCATAAGAGAAATAAATACTACAAATTACAGTATTTTGAACCATCTTTAATCCATAACAAATATTGTTATTGCTTGAAATAACTGATGGTGCGCTAAGTGATAGAAAAAATATCTAAATGTTAATCCTTATAAGAGTCTAAACTAAAAATAAGATAAATAGCTACTTTTCAAGTCAAACTTACTGCTGTCATTGTCTTCTGACCATTTATAACGATATCTATGGTAGGTTCATCTTCCAACGACATGAAGGGGAAGGTTTTTTGGGCCAACATGGGAATACAAAAATTACCACTGCATCGCACTGGTATCGTCAACGAGTCAAACTATGCATGAGCCATATCCAATGCTTAAAAATGAATAGATCCAATAAGAAGGCAGCATTATGGGTTTCTAAGAACTGTCGAATAGCTCTGCCGAAATCAAGCTAAATAATACTTGCCCGCCTGAGTACCTGTGTTTCAAATCCAATATAAACGTGCTGCACGTGAATCCGGATTACCTTTCCTATCGGCCGGTCGCAACGCATTCATCAAATCTAGGAATGTCTTCAGGACTGTCATTATCCACCGTTTAGTCTAATATTTTACAAAAAGTATTGTAACTAGAAAATGAGAGCCCTAACAGTAGCAAAAGTAAAAGTGACATGGTTTGAAGTGATTTTCGCTAACCGGAAGTCGCCATCTTGGAATCCAAAATGACATCGTACATCGATTTCCGTTACCTACTCGTCGGTCCCGTTCCAACAATTCTCCCATATATTCCAATAGAAGCATTGAAGCATGAGCCACACAAAGAGTTTGTGTTCACCATTTTCCATCAACACTTTGTGTCGAAGGATGCATTGCAGCGAGAGCAGAAACACAAAGAGACCTCAAAGAGGTAAGAACCAGTGAGAAAGTGTAGCTGTCGCACTGCACTCAAATTCATGATCAACACAAAGTGCGCGCTCTTTGTGTTTTTCTGTTTGCACTGAGGAGATGCCAGCCTGTCTCTAACTGAAACATACGGTTGTCTACCTCGGGCTGCAAGGGTATCCAAAAGTTGTGCTCTGGAGACGTCCATATCCGGGCACTGCCAAACTACGTGATCGATGTCATCATAACCGGAATCACACCTATTACATATATTGCTCAGTACGAGGTTAATCCTGTGCAAATGTGCGTCTAGCGAGTAATGGTTGGACATAAGCGTTGACATCACGCGAATGAAATCTTGACTTACATCCCAACCTTTCCATCACGCTCGCACGCTGGAACTCTAGGGATTATGGAATGTAACCACCGTCCCAGTTGGCCATTTCGCCAATCGCTTTGCCAACCGTGAAGAGAACTTTGACGCAGTGCTGGGAATGGTAATAGTAGTAGGCTTGAGTTTTTGTGAAAATCACGTGGCTCTCCTAATACAGTAGTTCAAAATTGTGAATTTCATCAAGTAGCCTATGTTGGGTACATGAATTTTCTAAATCAGGAGTGTCATTGAAGGCTGCAAATGCGGAAAATGCAACGGGAAATAAAACATTTTTCTACTGTAGTTTAGGGTTGCCCTTGGCAACGGATGTTTTGCTATTTTCAAGCCATTTTCCTACAGCAGCGATACGCGTGAGTTTCACTGGCTCCGGTGACTGTGATTCGCTACGCTTGCCTACTGTAGTGTGAATCTCAGAACATTTCCTAACTCTGCTTTGACGTACTAAATGAAACAATTCATCGTGTGAAATTCTTCTATCATATATCTCACCTACCTCAGCGCCCACCTTTGCCATAAATTAAGCAATGTGAGGGGACCCATACAAAAGTAGTCTTATATGATCTTTCGACCAGTGCACACATCTGCTCTCTTATTTTTGTAAGAAAGTAAGATGCATGCTTCACAGGTTTCATCGATCGGAGTGCCTCAACAGAACTGAGACTATCCGAGAAGATGAAGAAGTGGTCTGCGGGCATGTTAGAGATCATCCCCAAAGCGAAGTTGATTGCTGCCAGCTCAGCAACATAAACCGTGCAAGGTTCCTCAAGTTTTTGGAAGGTGGAAGAGTTTTCATTGAAGACACCGAAGCCAGTGGATCCATTTATACGTGACCCGTCAGTGAAATATCTCCTGTAGGAATCGACATTCTGGAACTTTGCGTTGAAAATACGTGGAATAGTTAAACATCGAAGTTGATCTGAAATTCCATGAATAGCTTATTTCATGGACAGATCATATTCAACAGAGGAACTGTCATTGGTGAAGCGTACACGTGGAGGGTTATAACATGGAAGGCTAATGATACCTGCTCACTCCACACTTAATAAGTATTCTTAGCGAGAGCTCCCAGAATCGGTTCTGTAGTGGTAAAACCCCTTCCAGAACCTCTAGGCTTGCATTATGTTTCGAGTGCATACACCCTAAGGCGATACGCAAACAACGATATTGAATTCGTTCCAATTTAATCAGGTGGCAGTTTGCTGCTGAGAGAAAACAGAAAGAGCCATACTCTAGAACAGAGAGAATTGTTGTTTTATAGAGTTTCATGAGGTCTTCCGGGTGAGCACCCCACCATGTTCCGGTAATTGTTCGTAGAAAATTGATCCTTTGTTGATATTTTTCTACCAAATATTAAGTATGGATTTGCCAAGTGCATCTTGAATCAAACCAGACCCCAAGATATTTTGAAGTCGAAGACTGGTCGATGTTTGTTCCCAAAAGCTTAAGCTTTAGTTGGGCTGGATTCCGCTTTCTAGAAAATACGACCAGTTGAGTTTTTTGCGGTGCAAACTCGATCCCTAAATTTCTAGCCCAAGTGGATAGGATTATCAAGGGAATTTTGCAATGGTCTTTGTAAGATGTCGGCTCGTGGGCCCTTAATAGAGACCACAGCATCATCTACAAGTTGTCTAAGCGTGCATGGTTCTTCCAAACAGTTGTTAATATCTATAACATAAAAATTATAAAGCAAGGAACTTAAACATTAGCTTCGGGGAAGGCCCATATAGCTAATTCTGGAAGTTGTCAGTTGACCGAAAGTGAAGCTCATGTGCTTCTCTGACAACAAATTGTACAAAACATTATTCAATATTCCAGGTATTTCACTATTGCTTTCTGACAATATATCTATGGAAACTGAATCAAAAGCGCCCTTAATATCCAAAAAGACTGAAGCCAGTTGATCTTTGTCTGCAAAGGCTAGTTGAATATCTGATGAAAGCAACGCTAGACAGTCATTTGTTCCTTTACCCTTGCGAAAACCAAATTGTGTACTGGGAAGCATATTGGTTGATTCGACCCAGTGATCGAGTCGGGATAGGATCATTTTTTCTAACAATTTCCTTAAACATGATAACACAGCGATCGGGCGGTATGAATTGTGATCAGACGCTGGTTTCCCAAGCTTTTGGATAGCTATTACTTTGACCTGTCTCCATTCAGGTGGAACAATGTTGTGCTCCATGAATAAGTTGAACAGGTCAAGCAACCGTCTTTTTGCGATATCAGGGAGATTTTTAAGTAGATTGAACTTAATCATATCGCATCCCGGAGAGGAGTTGTTTGATGAAAGAAGAGACATTGAAAATTCCATCATAGTGAATGGTCTATCCAAAGAATCGTCTCTTGGAGTTTCCCAAAAAGGCGGGTGAGCTCGAACTGAGTCTAGACAGACCTTTTTTGCGAAGTTGAACATCCAACGGTTGGAGTATTCATCACTCTCATTTGAAGATGAGCGGTTTCGCATGTTGCGAGCCACTCTCCAAAGCGTCGACATTGAAGTTTTTCGAAAAATCTCTGAAGGAATTCTTGAAGAGGTCTTTGGAGGATTCAATGTTGATTTTAAACGTATTTCTGCCGCTCAATAGCAATGTAATGGATTTTTTTTTGGGAAAATCCATCACATTGGCTTAATAGGTACATTGTTTTCATTAGTTTGATACTTCTTCTTCTTGTTGTAATTATGTCCTCACTGGGACAGAGCCTGCTCCTCAGCTTACTGTTCTTATCAGCACTTCCACAGTTATTATCTGAGAGCTTTCATTGCCAAAGTTGCCATTTCCGCATTCGTATATCGTGTGGCAGAGCAGGTACGATGATACTCTTCTATGCCCAGAGAAATCAAGAAAATTTCCATAACGAAAAGATCCTGGACCGACCGGGAATTGAACCCACTAACCCAGACACCTTCAGCATGGCTTTGCTTTGCCGCCTTCTCTAACCACTTGGCTAAGGAAGACCCTGTTTGTTTGATACTTATTTGCTGTAAAAAAGCATGGTCCAAAGTCGTGGGGTAGCACGGTACTGAAGATCTGTTATAGAAAAAAAAAATAGCGAACTTATCTATTTTAAGAATGACTATCATTTTCAAGAACATCCTATTATGTTCAAGCATCCTACAACCAACGCAATAATACCCAGACTACATAAAGCGTAGGGGCCCAGATAGCCGTAGCAGTAAACGCGCAGCTATTCAGCATGACCATGCTGAGGGTCGTGGGTTCGAATCCCGCTGGTCGACGATCTTTTCAAGGGTTGGAAATTTTCTCGATTCCCAGGGCGTAGAATATCTTCGTACCTGCCTCACGATATACACATGTAAAAATGGTCAATCAGCAAAGAAAGCTCTCAGTTAATAACTGTGGAAGTGCTCATAAGAACACTAATCTGAGAAGCAGGCTTTGTCCCAGTTGGGACGTAACGCCAGAAAGAAGAAGAAGAAGAAGAACATAAAGCGTACTTGCAATTGCATCCAACCCAACCAATTGACTGCCGGCGGCTACCTTCTACAAATTAGCATATATGCTTACCATGCTGCTAGGCAGATAAAATATGGACGGCCGTATTTTCGACACATACTATTTTCGGACTTAGCCCTATGGCGTTAGCTTATTTATGGCGTGGTTGGGATGAAGTGAGTGACAAATTTATTTGGTCCTGTTCGCGCCCCGAAAATCCGGTCGAGGCACACAAACAATGCACCACCGATGGACCCATTCACTGCATGCATTATTACTCATGTTGGATCGAACTTTGCTACTATAGGATATTTTGCTGAGCTTTGCGCGAGTGCGGATCGTGGGAGTTACTGAAATTAGTCAGACAAATCGCCTGCGGTTGTTTGAGTAGTAAAGCCTTTATAGCCATACATTGGGTCTTTGGGGGATAGCCGAGTCTGAATTTTCGGCTTCTGAATTGTTGAACAAGCCGGCATGCTGCAAGTTATTTGAATTATTTGGCAGGTTAGCGGATACCGCAATGCATGTTGACTGTTTTTTCATACAACTGCCATTAATTATCCAGTTAGTGCTGATGGGAAAAGCGTTACCGCCTGGATTACCGCTAATTCAGAGAGGCAGACGGTGTCATCGTTGTCCTTGCCCTAAGCTTGATAAACCCAATGGACCACCATCCAATGTGTAAATGATTGTTTTGACGAAGAAATAAAGATGATTCAATGGATTCAGCTTATAAAAATCTCCATGAAAAACAGAACAACACTGCCGGAAATACGTAAGATCTCCTATTAGTAAATGGGTCAACCGTGCTAATTTTATGTAAGACACTTTTTCTGCAAGACCACTTTTGGACATGAGTAACTTTCTCGGAAGAAGATCATACATAAGTGGTAATGGAATTACGACCTCTTTATTGAAAGTTAATCATTGTTGGCAGATCCAAAAAGAAAAATAAACTTCGACTCAATCTATTCTTCAATGTTTTTTATAATATATGATAGACATCCTTCTCCATTCAAATGTAGGTATCCTCAACGAAAATTTGACAAAAGATGAAACATAATTTATGAGTGCAATTAACCGAGCATTGTTCAAAAAATCTTCATACAAACGACCTGCGATGGTGATGCAATTCGCACATGAGCCCAAAAGAACAAAAAATGTGCTCTCTTTGCCACATACCTACTATCCTCCCGAGTACGAATATAACGAATGAGTAAGTGTGGGAATTTCTCCCACCCAGGTTAATATTCTGCGTCCGGTGCAGTCCCAAGTCTGCCCAAAAAGTAGGACCCATATGACCCGGTCGTAGGTGTGGTGTGGTTGGAAAACATAAAAAAAATGTTGGTCGGAGACAGGACAGTCTCGGAATGATGGAGCACCGCAGATAAAATATGTTGATTGCGCCTGATTTTAATTTCAATGTGCAATAAAATTGGCATATTGTATTGGATTTTGTTTCGGAAATAATTGAATCGATAATTCATATCTGTATCATGGGGACAAAATGAGGATATAAAGGGATCGGTAGTAAAAATCGGTTCATTTGTTATGGAAATCATTACCGTCATTTATGCATATCGTATTGGCTGCCATTTAGCATACTTCCTCCACAGCTGTTAAATAGTAACACGGCGCATTAACCCAAGCATACAAGAAGGTAAATCGTTTGGAACACCATACGGGGTTCGGTCGGGAGTGGTGTAGAGTGCAAAGAGGTTGACAAGCTTTCGTCGATGTCAACCGTTTGAACATATCATTCCTCCACACAGATTTCCATACGAGATTGACAGGATGATTTTCAGCTACGATGGAAGATAGACTGTAAATTGCTTTCTAATCTCCGCCTCTTGGTATAGCATCGTATCCTAATTAAGATCTTCTACGTCTGGATGCGGTTCACGAGAACTATCTGTCGCTAATGTTCATACGTGGGTTGTGCATAGAAGAAAATGGAGCACGTTCATCGCGGAGGCGTATGGTGTATTGAATATTAATTTAAGTACATGCTGCTCATTACGATTACATCATAGACACCTAGACATCAATGCATCCAGTGGCCATTGAGCAGTGACTAGGTCGGAATATGTTATTGATGTATAGATTTTTGAACTGTGGCAGTAATCGAATAAAAATGTCTCAGAATGAAGTAGGATGCAACGTCTTTAACTATTTGTCCCCTTTTGATTCAGAACGTAACACGTTATGCTAGATAACACAAAAGATATTGCTGTTTGCCTCTTTAAAATTTTACACTTCGTGTCCTTAGAGAGCCACCTGTTGAATCAGCGTCTCATATAGAGGAATCATCGTTGCTTTTTGACACTTGTTCCGCTCCGTCTGTACAGAAATCGTAGCAAATTCTGACTAACTACCCAAATATGATAAATCCACAGAAATCAAAATCTTATGCATCGAATTATGTAGAATTTATTCTATTTACGGATCAATGCCGTTAAATCTGACAAATTACTTGGAATGTTTTGCATTTTCTTGCATTCCTCATCAGTTTTCGTTGTCATGGTTAAAAGCACTTGGTATACTTTTCTCGATTTTCATCGATCATCCAGAGTAAATTTGTTACATGCAGAGTGTCTACAAGACGTGACAGGTCAAAGTACGAAAATGAAACCAATTGCTTGTCAAAAAAGACCACTTCTCATTGGTTGTTCTGGCAAAGACCTACTTCCACATCGTTGAGTTGGATTGCAACAGGGCACTTTGTTACTAGCTCGACCGTGTTGCCAGTTCTTAAATTAGAGTGTTCATCAAAAGTTTGGAAATTTTTTGTGGAATCTTTTCGTTTCAAATCTATTCATATTCGATGTTAACTTCAAAGCATGTGCTCCTACAATTCTAAAATAAATATAAAATACCTTATTGAGACCAACATAGTAGAAATTGTGTAAATTTTCTTTAAAAATATCACTGGTTTTCAATTTTAACCTAATTGTTTAAAAATATAGCATCCTCTATTGCGCTAAATGAAGAAAGCGTGCAAGAAACAATCAGATTATGAGCCTTGATATTTTAAATTGTTCACAAGATTTGCATAAAAAGGATGCTGGTAACACTGGCTTTTGTATCGTCAAGGTTATCGACGGAAAACACATCAGGGCAGTCTTAGTTGAGCTGTCACGTCCTGTCCTAGGTGTCTACTACCTGAAAAAAACTTGAATTATCAGGGAATTTTATTCACCCTGGAAAAAACCTGGAATTCTCAGGGAATTTCGATCACTGTAATTCATGGTAGAATATGGTCACGACAAAGGATTTTTGCGTAAAACACCATAGTAATTATTATTTGCAAGAAAATTCACTTCAATCGAAAAAAAAATCGGTTGCGTCGCTATCAAAACGCTATTTGAGCTGTTCAGTAAGGATACTTGAGTATAAAATTTTATCGACTTTCTAAACCATGATTGACGTTTTGAATAGCTCAGTAAAGGATTAACAGTAAATGATTATCTAGGGCCGGTAGCATGTTTCTTATTAGTGAATTGGTATTTATTGTTATCCAAGTCTCTAAATAGTCTCTATTTTTGATGGAAGGTCTTTGAAGTCTCTATTGTAACCAAAATGGTCTCTATAGTCTCTTCTTTCCTTATCTTGCTTGCAGATGATTATGATGCAAATTTTTTTTCTAATATTTCTCAGAAACAGCTTCAGGAATTAGCTAAGAGGTTTCTCCAGGGATTTCATCTAAAATAAGGACTGTTCATTTTATAAAGTGGACACCTTGTACATGCAATATATTTTTAATTTATCAATAAAATCGCAATCGGTTTTCTGTACATCGTTCGACTAATGTTGTACAATGTTGTGTAAATGAAAACATCACCAGAACAATTAAATTTCACACTCATTAGTTACAACGTTTAGAACGGTCGATTTTTGGAGGTTATCAAAATCAATGATTATTATAAATTGGCTGGAAAATCCGACAATCTATATTTTTTATTTTCAAAAAAGGCTTGTTATTCAAAAGCATCATCAATCAGAAGCCTGCTAATAGATATCAAGTTATTTTTGGAGCAAAAATTTATCAGATATCTTAATCATTTTTACATCGAATTTTTTAGAGAATTTTTTTTTAAATTTAAATGGAACTGACATGAGTAGATTTTTAAGATGTAAAGTTTGTCCTGACGGAAGCAATAATATAGTATGAATAAAAAAAATAACCTATGCCTTCATAGAGTTGCTTATTTAGTCCCGACACCATATTTTAAGCATAATAGAAAAACAAATGCTGTATTTTCAGAAGAGCTCTCAAAGCTCTCAAACAATCATCATAATTGGGAACACTGCTTTAATGAAATAGAATTTATTTTCCATGTATCGTATTCAAAATGTGTTATTCTGAGATTACCTATCAAAATATTCGGGGGGAAAACGCTTACAGTTTGCTGTAGATCGATAAATATGCGTGAATGATTTTAAAAGTATGGGATTTTTTAATAAAACGATCATAAAGAGTAGAATTTGTACCTAAGAATGCGTTTAAAACTCAAGATCTAGATCTCTTTTATACAAATATAGTTTCTTTAGTAATCTAAACCAATTTTTAACCCGCTTTTTACTTTACTTTTTTGCTGGGAGTAAAAGGATGGTGTGTCCGCAAATGTGGCCTTTAGGAATATATTACTAAAGTGACAAAGTCCCAGAGAATGGTGAAATATTATTGATGTTTTTGAAGCTCTACCTTCAGTAGAATAGTAAAGGATACCAATATACAATTTGTTCATAAAATATAGGATTTTTTTTTCATGCGTAAAAAAATGCTTAACTTTGACGAACAGTTTTTCTTAGGAGTTTTTGGAAAAACTATTTGGTTCTTAAACCAAAAGCATTTTGTAAGTTTTTATATTTTCATAACATTATAGAATAATAGTTGAATGATGCACAGAAAACCGATTACGATTTAATCAATAAATAAAAAAGATATAGCGTAAACAAAGTGTCCACTTTATAAAATGAACAGTCCTTACTGTCAAGAACTAAAACAGGGTTCTCTCCGGAAATTCTTCAGAATTTCTTTCAGTAATTTTTCAAAGGATGCTTAAAGGAATTTCTCCAGAATTTGCCTAAGGAAACCTTAAGCACTTCAACGTTACTACCTACAGTAATTTTCTCAGATATTAGTTGGCACAATTTTCTAAAGACTACTCTAGGACCTTCTCCACTAACTTTTCAGATTCTGCAGTCATTACTTTAAGAGATCTTCCAAAGATTTCCACAAAAAAATTCAAGTAAACCCGCAAAGGTTAATTTTGGATTAGAGTTTTTGGTAAAATTCGTTCGAGGATTTTTTTCAAGAAACCCGACAAGAATTTCTACGGCATTTCATCTACGGTTATTTCAAGGAATTGCTCCTGAAATTTCTCGACGGGTTATCCGAGTGGATATATTTAAAAACATTTCAAACAATTCCTTAAATTCGACCTGTGTTTCATTATTCAGTTTCCCTAGACTTTTTTCTAAGCTTTGCTGCAGCATTTTATCAAAGGATTGGAAATCTTTCAAACTTTTTTGTATGAATTACTCAAAAATTTCCCATGGAATATTCAAAAGTTTATTCAAGGTTCTACACCAGTTAACACTACAGCATTTTTTTTAAAGAAATCTCCTGATCATTCCTACACATTTTTTCAGGAATTTCATTCTATGTTTTTCCAGAAGTTCCTTCAAAAAATCCTGCGGGATATTATGCAGAGATTCAATTGATTTTTTTTAATTATCTTAGCAATAATCTACAAAATCTTGTAAAACTTCCTCAAGTCCGAGTTCCTTTTGTTCTTCTATCCTTATTCATCAAGGGTGGCTTAAGAACTTACACAAGTTTTAACAGATGCGACCCTAAGATTTACTTCAGGAGTACTTCACGATTTTCTGGAAATGAATGGTGCATAGTTTTTTTTTTTTGCACGAGAACGTAGTAGTTAGAAAAAACCTTCAAGAAGAAGCATACTGATGCACTTGAAAGTTCCGTTCAGTTACCGATCACAAACAGAGCTCTTACAAACGAAATAAAAAACTCCACCATTGGAAAACATAATTAATTTGAATAAAACTTAAACTTTGACATTGTTAGCACTTTCATAAGGGAATATTGGATATTGGAATAATAATTCAGCATGCGTTAAAAATGTATTGAAGGGTATGAATTGCTATTAAATTGAAAACATTTTAAAATTTGTTCTTATTTTGTTGTAGTCATTCAAAAATAGAGTTTTTCTGCAACCTAGAATTATTTTGTGATTCCTGGAAAAACCTGGAAATATCAGGGAATTGCATTTCGGTAAACGAGTAGACACCCTGTACATGATCTCGCAGTTTACAACATTCATCAAAGTGAAACGGAGCTAAAGTTATTTTGCATCTAATGGCATAATAATACGGTTTACCAAGGTTTGTACTTGGTCCACTCTGACTTAATTCCGACCAATTGTAGAAATAACCATATAATTCTTGTTGTCGATTTCACCAGAATCCAATGCATAATATAGTATTCCTTTCATTTACTTGAGAAAACGCTCGGAACAGAAACATTAACATAATAATGAACGATCTCACCATAGATGTCTTCCATCATTTGAATCCCTTCTTGGATCTTGGCTTCCACTAATTTCAATACCAGTGATTCCATTTTTTGCTGGAGGGTTATCAACGATATTTTTTTTTGCGTTTATTAGAGAGGTTTTAAACCAGAAGGGTTCATTCGCCTCTTTATCAACGATATGATTTCGGTGAGCAGAAGCGTTTGAAAATTTTGCTTTGTCGTGCTTTGCAATTCTTTTCGTGTACACAAGAGCCAAGCCCTTTCTCCTATTCGAACTCCAATACTTCCAGAACATGATTCTTCTTAGCAAGCTTTCTCACACATTTTCAAGCCATGTTCACTAAACATCAGAACTTAGAAGTTTAATTTGAATCAATTCAATTACGTAATATTCCAAATTCGAAATCCGAAAAATTTGACGGGGGCCGTTCTACGCATATTTGTCCCGCAATCTATAAGATTTACATAGAACATGGGACAAGTAGGCGTAGAGGGCAATAATTGATCCAGACATATGTCAGAAAATACTTTCAAGGGTTATTCCATGTTATTATCTGCAGATTTCAAAAAAATATTTTGAAAAGAATTATAGCAAAACGGCCGTAAAAAGCCACTAGTGTGACTATAGGGGACTGTCCACTAAGGGAACACTGACCCTTCTGATGGATCGATAGGTTTACAAAATAAAATAAGATTGTCATAACTAATAGAGGCAATGCCACAAATCGACAGCAAGTTGAATTGACACATTTGCGAAAGTAAATAACTCGATTCTGTCTACTCATCGGACCAACCTGCGTACGGATACCTATTAATCTCACATCAAGTTGACAAAAACGGTACATTGCATCGTTTTCAAAAACTTCATCGTATATTAGTGTACCTTTTGCCATAATACATACCGATGTCAACTAAAAATGACAAAGTGGAGTGGGAACATCAGTTTGAAATTTTCAAAACATTCTGCTAGAATATTGATTCGTAAAATTGGAGATAAATTACATTGCAAATCGGTGCTTCTTAAGTTTGGTTCACAGATAAACATTTGCGAAACTGATTTTCAATGTTAATTTTATCTGCGATGACTCAAGGGTATGGGTAGCACAACTAAGCTAACTAAGTTCATTGAGGAAACTACATTATAGGATTAAACTACATGAATTTCAAGCATGAGTTTAATCCTTATCTCAGGATGCTCATCAAAATTTTCCCCGAATTTCATCGAAACTTCTACAGGATTATCATCAGTTTTTTGTTCAGGATTATCATGAGATTCTTCCTAAGATTATTATCAAAATCCTTTCAATATTTCCATCAGAATCCTGCTTGCCATAAATCAGGATTTTCATCATAATCCTTCTTGGAATCTTATAGGATTTTTTTAAAAGCTTCACCCATAAGGAGCATTTGTTTTCTAACCAGGGTTTTCATCACTAACCTTCCCAAGATACTCTTTGATATTCTTCCATGATTCTCATCAGAATACCTCCAGAATTCTCCTAAGAATCGTTCTAGTATTCTCTTCAGAATCGAAATCTTTCGGTATTGTTGTAAATATTCCAGGTTTTCATAACAAACTTTCCAGAATTTTTCATTGGAGTCCTTCCATTCTCTTAAGAACTCTTCCAGTATATCAGGGTATGAAAATCGACATCCATTGCTATTATTCAGAACAGAACTGTATTCATTCATTATAAGCAATTATCGTTGAATAGGAGATTTCATGATTTTTATAATTTTCAAGAGATTTCCTGCTGTTTTCCACTAGAATATTGGCATAAACATTGAAAGCGATGTAACCTTATTGCAGGTAACCCTGGATAACAAACAATCATGTATTTAACATAACTATTTTTCTTTTCCTCGCTTAGGTCCCAACTGAAATAAAGCCTGCTTTTCAGCTTAGTGTCCTAAATATGAGAACATCCATAAATAGTGTGATAAAATTTTAGTTTTTATTTACAAAATCTATAACATGTCGATGAGCTAAATATTTTCAAAATATGTCCAAGATGTTAACTCGGTTTGTCTATGGCCACGGCATACTTGATACCACCAGGTATCGAATCCATCCGCGATTTCAAAGTTTAAATGGCATATCTAGAGCCGTTGGGACTAAAGCTTTTGGAAGATAATTGACAAATTGATATTTTTGAAACGAGTCTTCGACGGACCATTGTCCGTCGGTTGACAGTTCGATACATGCTGCGGACCGTCGTTGTGTAGCATAACGTGGCTATTCTCTAACTGTGACCACCTGGAAGTGATTAATAACGACTGCCACTGATCCTTCTCTTGACGTTGATTCGCTAAACCTGGTGCAGCGTTCAAGCTCTGAATCATATCTACATGACATCCTCGCGATCCACTGTTTACGGAAAAATCTAACGTGCTCCAAAGACTCGTTTTGGCACGTGACATTGATTAAATGAAACGTATCTCATGTGATGTGATGTGGTTTAAATTGGCTGTCGTCTCCACAAAGGTATACGATACTGTCATCTACACAGCTAAAAAAAATGTTGTAAATTTAAGTTTATTTTGATGCACATATTTGGAGCATCAAAATAAACCTAAATTTCAACGACTAATCTATTATTTTTCAATCGAATTCGCTTTAAATTTACACGTTCATAAAATATTCAACCATTTTCCGTTGAAAATTGAATGTATATTCATTTAAGTTTACATAATGCTGTAACAACACACGAATTCGATTTATTTTTACAGTAGACTTCAGTTTACATCACATTGAAAATTAAATATTTTTTTCTGTGTAGAAACGTTGACTGTATCAGTGAAGCATCGAGTATTTTGCGTGATAAGTGAGCTTCTCTATAAAATTATAAAATTTAATTTCAAAAATGAAAACAATAAATTTTACTAGCTAGGGGGATAAAAGGGACATCCGGCGGATTTTAATTTGAACTCCTCAAATCTGCATATCGTTCAAATTGAAAGTGGTTTGATTGGAAAGGAGTACATGCCAAATTGAACGTTGTAGAATGGAATGCAGAACCAAAACACAATAGTGCTTGCTGCAGGTACACATAATTTTATGACCAACGGAAAATTCCCGATGTATATCTACTTAAGGAACATGTCTGCTTCTAATTTTTATTTTTTATCTCAACAATTGCAACACTAAATTTTTACAAAAACTTCAATTTTCATTAACTTGTGAACATAAGAAAGAGAAGTACCATTCGTGCATCGAAAATATTCCATCGATAAATGTTGACTTATACTTTTCACTTCCCATCTTTTTTTAGTATTTTGATTTGGAATGTTCGTTTACTAAATTACTTAAGATGTTGTGGTGTTTAATTTTTCAACAGTTATAAGGAACATATTACAATTGTTACTAAAACTATTCAAAACATGGATCAAAACTAAAAAAAAAACTAACTTTTTGTCCATCAAAATGGTCGCTTGGACAAAGTATGTGATGGAGATGCTATCATAATTTGTAGGCGTTAAAACAACAATCTCTTATTGCATTTTTTACCAAAAATATTGGAGATTTAGGCGATTTTTTTGAAACAAAGCTAGATAAAATTATTTTTATAGCTGTAGTTTTGCCTTCCCGTGCACTGGATCGATAGTTCTTCACTAGGAGAAGAAGAATAAATAAGCAAACTGATTTGAATGAAATAGAACTGACTCCATTCTAATAATGCTTGAAATGTTGAAAAGCAAACACATTACAGTTCATAACATGCCAAATTGAACGTTTCCTACTCTCATTCCGTCGATAACTTGCATGTTTGCGCATTCAACTCACGATTGCTAGAAATAGTTGATGCGATTATCCTGCACATCGATTACTTTAGCACTCGAAAAATAATCTTCCCCTTCGTCCGATACTATCCTGCCATTTTCAAAAACTCTGCAGCGCTGAAAGGCACAAGATAAATAGTTTTATCGAAAAAGGAAATTCTCGACATTTTGCTCTCATCTAATTTATTGCCCTCGGTTGGGGTTTCGTTGAAATCTCCGGTACCCTCCCTCTCCTTTCCTACGCACCCCGTGAATCAGAATTCAATAGACTCATTCGGTAATGAGCGAAACGAAAAATAGTTGCCGTCATAGTTTTCGCTGCACATCACCAGCATGTAGGGGAATAAGGTTTAAAATGCGCTCACTATCCCTCATTTATCGCTCTGTGTAACAATCATTATCAGAAACACATCATGAGAGCTTGTTTATCATATTCTGCTAAAGTTTTGAATAAATCGGGGAGATAACAGTAATAATATGATGAAACCCATCTAAACAATCTCCAAACCTGGTGGACATTCTTACTATCGGATGATTGGGTATTGTTCATCATGTTCATCATACTCCGCTCTTCCATATTTTCTTGTATGGAATTTTCTAGAAGTGTATTGTTGTATACAATAATGTGTTGAAAGGTAACTGTTATTAAATTGATGGGTTGAATCTTTTGGAACTGCCAGACAATGATACAATGCAAGAAGATAAACAATATCAATTCTGTAGTTTAGGAAACATTCAAATATGACGTCCACCTTTTTTTTGCGATTTCTAGACCCCCCTCCCTCCTATGTCACGTTTTTTTCAATACCTTATACACGCACTGTCACATTTTCTTAGACCCTCGATGGACGTCATTTTTGAATGACCCTTTATTCAATAAACTTCCGATCTTTCTGTCACAATAAGGCTTATTGTGACGGAAAGATCGGAAGTTTGTTAATAGATTTTTAATGTACTTCATACTCATTATTGTATGCTTCTAGGTATGCTTCATCAATGAAATAATGAAAGGTACGTAAACAGTGTTGCTAGCTTGCTGCTGATCTGAACATGAGCACTTTCACTCTTCATCGATCTTCTCTTCTCTTCTGGGAATTAAGTTGATCTTGACTCATATTGACCGGAAACTACTGCTTAGTCAATTATTAAAACGATACTGTTTCTTCAAGAATTCAGGATTGATTCAACAGCATTTCTTCCAGAAATAACTTCCAATTTTTTCCAGGCATCTAGCAATATGCTTTGTAAATATTTTTTCCTTAATTTCTCCAGGAATTACATTCGGAATTTCTCTAATAGTTGATTCAGGGATATTGTTAATGTGTTTTCAGGATTACTTCCTGGAATTGAGATATCATTAAGATATTTCTTTGGACATCACTTATGTTATTTTTTTTCGTGGGGAATTTATCGGGAGAGATTTTATTACTCTCAACTCCTTCAAGGATGTCTTGCTTATTGTTTTATAAAATCCATTACATTAATTCGCAGAATACAAGAATCAATTGTTAATAATTTTTCTTTCAATACTACACTGCCCTTCTACGCCTACTTGTCCCATGTTCTATGTAAACCTTATGGACCACGGGACAAATATGTGTAGAACGGCAGTACAAATGATGTTTTGGTGTTTTTAGAGGTATTCATAAATGAATGATAGTAAAACCTGAACTAAGCAATAGATAGAATCCTGAAAGAAACTTTTAAATTAATTCTAATGCGCTTTTGGAAGAATTCCTGTTGAATGTTTTTAGAAGTGTTTGGAAAAATTATTAGACATTTTCCTTGGGAAATTACAGGATTTTTCTTGTACAATTGTCAGAGACGAACCAGCTTAGGGTTGAAAGTCTCTATAATAAAGCACAAAAAATAATCTTGTACAAATCAATGTGATACCTTGTAGTTGCTGTTTGAAATCAAATCATATCATATCACTTGCACTACTTCTGATTTAATTAATTCGGAGATTATATTCTTGGAAAATCTCTGAATCCCAAAGTATTGTCGTAGAAATTCTGCATTAATTGCCATTAGATTTTTCTATGTAACACTAAGTGTTCGAGTGTAACGTCACATCGACGAATACCTCGGTGCAGTATAGACCATTACTGGTAGTGCATGAAAGGCAACGGAATGCTGATGACTTATTAGCTACCGAGGATTATTGTAGAACACAGTTCGACAAAAAAAAGTCGATCTGAATGCACAGAGACCGGACACCCCGGGCTTGAAAGTATAAAAATAAAAAAAAATAATGGCGTTTTCAGAATTTTCGTGTCTGCCCCAGGTCATTTTTAAAATATACTTGAACATTTTGCATTTTTTATTAAAAAATCTAATCTAATCAATACCCGAATATTTGATATAAATGGTTGAAATAAGCGATTTCAGTGATTCTTATCGTGACTGAGAACAAAAAAGAATGTGTGCTCGATACCGAAAGAAAACTATATTTTCATACTAGTGGGGTGTCTCCTATATTGACACCCTTCTTCTCTTCGAACCCTGCCTACCTTCTAGGGGAAGATTCAAATATATCGTACATTATTTTTCGGAATTTTTAGACCCCCCTTTTCCCTCTCGCTTTCTCTAATACCTGCATGTATCCACTGTCACACTTTCATTGACCCCCTCCTCCCCCAAATTATGGACATCATTTTTGGATGACCTTTTGTACCAATGTATATAATATCTCATGTAAAACATCGTAGAGATATTTTTTTACGTATTGTCGGCAGCCTAAGCAGCTGAACTTTAAAGAGGGCAATTTTACGCAACAATAGAGCACAACAATTAGCAGGAGACACCTGAACTACACTTGAGCACTCTTCATTTATTAATTATTATACATAAATTCTCTTATTATTATACATTAATTCTCTTAATATTCGATTTTTTCTCACCAAAGTCACGAGGCACTTGTTTTTTATCGGCATTGCAATTGCAACTACTGTCGGCAATAAGAATGTTCACTTCGGCAATCCGAAACTGCGCAAAAACTAGTTTATGTATTGGTAAAATTTCGTATTTGTTGACAAATCCTGAAATTAATCGTCACTCATTATTTTCTACTCGTTGAAAGGGCCAATGCAGAAAAATACAGACTACACTGAGAAATTGAATACACAACGCCACTAAATTTATGCAGACTAAGGCGCCGTCCACAAATTACGTAACGCTCTAGGGGGAGGGGGAGTTGGCTCAAACGTTGCGGCTCAAACACAAAATTTATTTTTTTCATGCAAAGACCGTTGCGGAGGGGGGAATGGTCGAAAATTGTACATCTTAACGTTATGTCATAAATGGACGCTGCCTTATTTCGTTTTCATTTATTTTATCGAATATTTTTTGTATTCAAAAAAATAGCCATGTCATGGTTAGGTATAAACTTGCAGCAAGTGCGAATCCTGCTTAGAAGTTGCAGCGTGACGTCATGGTTAATTGATTCATAATATTGTGCTTTGCAAGAAAAATCCACGGAACACGATTATCGGATTACTTGAATTTCAGAGTTGCGTTTAAATGGGTTACATGCATGCCCCTATTCGCTACTCACACTACTGTTCATTACGGTGCGACTTATTTTTCAAAAGCTCTCAAAACCAAAAATTCTTGTACTCTTATGAATTTGAATCATATTAGAAGAGAAATCTCAAAGTTTGAGCCAAAAATATTAAGATTTAGAGGGGGCACAAGCGTCTTGCAGGTAAATTTTCTAGTTATAAAAAATGTCCTTCAGTGAAGTCACCATAACTTCGGTAATTTCTAACCAATTTTGAAACTTTCAGCACCATTATCTTACGTTACCTCTTAGCATTTTTTTACGCATAGGCACTAAGGTGCGGCTTATTTTTCAAAAGTTCTCAAAACCAAAAATTCGTGTGCTCTTATGAATTCAAATCATATTAGAAGAGAAATCTCAAAGTTTGAGCCAAAAATATTAAGATTTAGAGGGGCACAAGCGTCTTGTAGGTAAATTCACGCAGAAAATTCTTGCATGATTGACATAACTTTTCCGATAGTTGCTTTAACATGCCTGGATACAATTGTTACAAGCATATTTTCGGTGCTTCTAAACTGACAGTATGGTTTGCCCAATCGCTTTTGCGTTTGTTTCTGTCTTCCATCACATGATTATTTCAATTATATTATTGTTGAATTAGCTTTCCGCACATTTTTACTTTGAAACGTTATGAGCTGTACCGCGAAAAACCGCTGTTTACCAACAAGCGATGTTGCAGTAGATGTAAGTTAATGTGCTCTCACTCTCAAGATAGTGGTTGGAATTCCTGCTCCCATTTTTATTTACATTTTGTCGCATTTTTACAATGTCGAAAAAGAAGATTCGTGCCGGTTTTGACAACACAACATCAACAATAATACCA
Organism: Aedes aegypti; assembly: GCF_002204515.2. Classification (NCBI taxonomy): domain Eukaryota; kingdom Metazoa; phylum Arthropoda; class Insecta; order Diptera; family Culicidae; genus Aedes; species Aedes aegypti. The sequence goes on along the minus strand of NC_035108.1, from coordinate 89,842,604 downwards.
TTGTCATGATTGTATATTAATATTGAGTCAATCATTTCTATGGTTGATTCAATTATTTTGTGTAGTTGAACCAATCATACCAAATAGTTAAACCTAGCATAGATATTGTTGAATCAATTTTAATGTATGGTTGACTGAAATCCAATGTCAAATATGATTGATCTACCATCAAATATGATTGACTGGACAATACTTTTTTCTCCGTGTTTTCTAGTTATAAAAAATCTCGATTACTTTTTCAAATCAACGTAAGTAACTTTCATACGGTTTTGAGAAAATTAATTCAGAAGAATCACAACCTGTCTTCTAAAACTGTTTTAAAATGAATCACCTTTTTAACATTTTTTCGCAGTGTATGCCACTTAAATTTTGCATACAATCAGCTCACGTTCAAAAACTACGTAGTTTCTATTATTTCCCAAAAAAAATAATTATACAAAATCATAAGCCGTTTCATCAAGTTACTTTCGACATTTTTCTACCAGTGTAAAATCGGCTCAAGTAGTGTTTTGTTTTGATTCGTGGTTAAGTCACTTTGTCTCTCCATACAGCGGGGCGGCGAAAGTAGTGGTTTGGTTGCGAAAGTTTAAAATCTTACTTTCGTCGTTTTGTAAATCCCGAAATTAAACGTTCTAAAAGTGAAAAGTTGAGTTGGTACAGAACGGTACGTGTAGAATTCCGCCTGCTTAACACGTAGGATCGATAAAGTAAGTTTGTATACTTTTTTGACTTGAGTCTGTATGAATAAGTTTTCGAGAAATGTCCTTCAGTGAAGTCACCATAACTTCGGTAATTTCTAACCAATTTTGAAACTTTTAGCACCATTATCTTAAAAATTAAATTTATGAAAACTTTGTAGTATATCAAATTTGTGTAAAATCAAAACTAGTTTCAATAAAAAGTAGTTTACTCCAAATGTTTCCTCATTTTACTAAAATAATATCTTTGTTTGACCATAACTTCATGAATACATAACCGATTCCAAATCTTTTTACATCGTTTAGAAGCTTACTTTATTGTTTTCATACTTTTCATACGCCACATTTCACTAAAAAAATGTTTTGACCAAGTTATTCAACAAAAACTGCACAAAAACATGATTTCAACGAAAAACGCCAGTTTTTTTTTTAATTTCTGTTAGTTAAACAATATTTTTAAAGCTGAAACTGGGTTTCCTCATTTGTTAAACCTTCGAAAAGGACTTGTCAACAATTTTTAGACAATTTTGAAACAATAATATATTTGCTCATGTTCAAAAATATATGCACTATTCAACTCTTAATTAAAACAAAATGCTTCATAAACACAAGTCTTCTGTAATTTTTGACGAGAAAACTTAAATAATCCAAAGAAATTCGATTTTTCTTTTAAAAAAACATGTTTTTGGGTAGTTTTTGTTAAAAAACTGAGCCAAAACCATTTTTTAGAACAATGTGTTGTATGGGCTGCAAAATGGTGAGTCAACAATCAGGAAGGAGCGACCAACACAGCTCTGGTCCTCACAAGTTCCTACCTCGCGCTTCCACGGGTCAAATGATGACAAAGACCGCTAGCTAAGGGTTGCGTACTTAGCTGGTAGTGCAGCCTGGGCACTGTTGTCCTTCTGACATCAGCTAGAGTGAGGAGGTGCGTTTTGAGCGTCTGTACACCAGGAGGTGCGGCTCAAACAGCGTCTGTTCTGGCATCCAGCGGCTGAGTATGAAACGCTGTATTACGTCAGCTACACCTAAGATGGCAGTCCCATCAACGTGATGTAGGTAGCGCGACCCCGGTAAGGTAGCATACCGAATTCATTATCCACCACGAAAAATGGAGAAAGAAGAAGAAACGAACGTTATCTTCGGCAACCGACCTGGCAACGAAATAAGGACTATGATTGGAAACTCGGTACCTGGAACGTCAGGACCTTAAATGAACCTGGACGAGTGAGCCTTTAGCTCGTGAATTGCGAAAAGTTGGCGTGTGCGTGGCTGCAATTCAGGAAGTGCGTTGGCTAAGATCTGGAGAACGTGAATTCAGAGCGGTAGACCCCACCGCTAACACCGCTTTCAAATACAACATCTACCACAGCGGTGGCGATAAAGCTGAACACGGAGTCGGTTTCATAGTGATCGGGAAGCAAATGAAGCGCGTTATTAGGTGGAAGCCGATCAACGAGCGGATCTGCGTATTGAGGATTCGGGGCAAGTTCTTCAACTACAGCCTGATCAACGTATATGCACCGACTAACGACAAACCCGATGACGTGAAGGACGCGTTTTACGAATGTCTCGACAAGACCTATGGAGAATGCCCAAAACACGACGTGAAAATTATCATCGGCGACGCTAATGCGCAGGTCGGAAAAGAGGACTTCTTCCGCCCTATCATTGGTAAAGAGAGCCTTCACTCTGTTACCAACGACAACGACCTACGTTTAGTGAACTTTGCTGCCACCAGGGGGATGGCCATCAGTAGCACTTACTTTGCACGCAAGGATATCCGCAAGCACACCTGGCAACACCCAAATGGCGAACTTTGCAACCAAATCGACCATGTTCTGGTAGACGGCCGACATTTTTCCGATGTCATCGATGTTAGAACTTTCAGGGGTCCGAATATCGACTCAGACCACTATCTCGTTGTAAGCAAAATTCGAGCGCGATTATCAACCGTTTCGAGTTCTAGAAATCGACAATCGTTGCGTCTGTCAGCAGATGGCGTAGCAGCGGACTACCATCAAAAGCTCGACGAGCGGATTAGCGAAATCGACGAAAGCGTCAACCTCAGCGATCTGTGGGAGTCAGTCCACGGAGTGGTGTGCACAGTAGCGCGAGAAGTGGTAGGTACTGCTCAACGGAGACCAAAGAACGGTTGGTTCGACAAGGAGTGCCAGAGAATGACGAACGAGAAGAACTTGGCTAGAAGCCGGATGCTGGTGTCTGGTACCCGTCAGAGCAGAGAGCGGTACAAGGAAGCAAGGGCAGCCGAAAAACGGATCCATCGCAGAAAGAAAAAGGAGCATGAAGAGGCAGTAATTGCTCAGGCGCAAGAAGCTTTGGAACAGAACAACATGTGACGGTTCTACGAGTCCGTAAATGGTGTGCGGAGAAAAACAGCGCCGTCTTCCGCCATGTGCAACGACCGCCAGGTGGAAAGAGTACTTCGAGTCATTGTTAAACGGAGATAATGGAAGTGGATCTGGTAGCAGAATTCAAATCGATGACGATGGACAGGCTGTGGAACCTCCCACGCTAGATGAGGTAAAAAAGCTATCAATGGGCTGAAGAACAACAAGGCTGCTGGGAAGGACGAGCTCCCGGCCGAACTTCTCAAACACGGAAGTGAGCAGCTGCACGAACTCCTCCACCGTATCATATTGAGGATATGGGAGGAAGAACAAATGCCTACTAGTTGGTTGGATGGTCTCATTTCCCCTCTGTACAAGAAAGGGCATCGACTGGAGTGCGCCAATTACCGAGGGATAACACTCCTTAATTCGGCGTACAAAATCATGTCTGGAATTCTGTTCAACAGATTGAGACCCTATGAGGAGTCCTTTATCGGCGAATACCAAGCTGGTTTTCGAGAGGGGCGATCAACGACGGATCAAATGTTTATCCTGCGTCAAATCCTAGACAAATTCCGGGAGTACAACTTGCAGACTCATCATCTGTTTGTAGATTTCAAAGCAGCGTACGATTCAGTGAAGAGAAACGAGTTGTGGCAAATTATGTCCGAACATGGCTTTCCGGCGAAGCTGATTAGAGTGATTCGTGCAACGCTTGATGGATCGAAATCAAGTGTGCGGGTGGTGGACGAGATTTCGTCATCGTTCGTAACCTTAGATGGATTGAAACAGGGTGACGCTCTTTCTAACTTGCTGTTTAACATAGCGCTCGAAAGTGCTATCAGGAGAGCCGGTGTGCAGAGAAGCGGTACCATTATCACACGTTCTCATATGCTCCTTGGCTTTGCGGACGATATCGACATCATCGGGATTGACCGTCGGGCAGTGGAAGAGGCGTGCGTGCCTTTCAAGAGGGAGACAGCGAGGATTGGGCTCACGATCAACACCACAAAAACGAAGTACATGATAGCTGGTGGTCAACGTGGGTCCGGACGTGTTAGTGGTAACGAAATGGTGCAAGGTGGTGAAAAGTTTGAAGTGGTGGAAGAATTTGTGTATCTTGGAACACTAGTGACATGCGATAATGTTACCCGCGAGGTGAAAAGACGTATTGCAGCTGCGAGTCGGGCTTTCTACGGGCTCCGTAACCAGCTGAAGTCCCGTAGCCTGCAAACGAAAACAAAACTCGCGTTATACAAGACACTGATCCTTCCGGTTGTCCTATATGGCCATGAATCATGGACATTGAAGGAAGTCGACCGGAGAGCTTTCGGAGTGTTTGAACGTAAAGTGCTGCGAACAATACTCGGCGGTAAACTAGAAAACGGCATCTGGCGGCGTCGCATGAATCACGAGTTGTACCAAGTGTATAAAGAGGTTGATATTGTCCATTCGGCGTAGATTCATCTTAGCGAATTGTAGCCCATCGGGTATCAAGTAAATAAGTTGTATGAACAGTATGGAAACAACTATGTTTTGCTTCAAAAAACATGTACATACAAATATTTGAAATCGGTTGAGCATTTAAGAAGTTATGATCAAACAAATATTAATTTTTCAGTAAAATTCAGAAAAAATTCGAAAAAACTACTTTTAACAAAGAGATGTTTCGATTTAAGACAAATATGATGTTTTACAAAGTTTTCATAAATTAAATTTTGAAAATATTGATGCTAAAAGTTTCAAAATTGGTTAGAAATAACCGAAGTTATGGTGACTTCAGTGAAGGTCATTTTTTATAACTTGAAAATTCACTTTCAAGACGCTTGCGCCACCCCTAAATCTTAATATTTTTGGCTCAAACTTTGAGGTTTCTCTTCTAATATGATTTGAATTCATAAGAGAACACGAATTTTTGGTTTTGAAAACTTTTAGAAAATAAGCCGTACCCTAGTGTCTATGCGCAAAAAATCGCTAAGAGCTAATGCGAAATTTAAAATTCTACAGGCTTTTTTTTACATTTTTTACGTTCGTATCATTCTCAGCGTTTGATAAAATCAGAATAGGACCTTTGCAGATTCACTTATGATTTGACACAAATACATCATCCTCTGATTGCCTGTAGAACAACAGGAGTGATGCCAAAATAGTTAACCTATTGAAAGACGTATATTTTATATGTTTCTCAGTATATTGAAGTTTATACGCTACAATCTTCAGATAAGGAAAGTATGCTTGCTTTGTTGCCTAATTCAAATGAATTAATTAGTTGTGTTCCATTTTTTTCAATGAATGAAAATTGTGAATAAAAAACACCGCAATTGAATATGGTTTTCTAGCAACCTATTCCCGTAATAAAAAGTGATTGCCGAGGAAAGCAAAGTGTATTAACTTTAATTTGTTTTTTGAAGCTAAAAAATTCAGTATTTTCGAGTGCTTTATAGACAAATCAAAAGTTTAATAGTGCATGAGTGATCGGTGCGTCGCTTTTGTGACAAATTGGTATTGGAGTGGAGAATTAGACCTTTCGAAGTGGTGAGTTTTTCTTAAGCTGTTCTTGTGTTGTTTTATTCGGCAGCTCACGAATGACGATAATTTCGTAAGCATTCATTTCATTCAATCATAAAACCCATGTTATATAATATTTTTGTGAAAGACGAGGTTTACATGGAAGATTATAGTTCAAGGAATATATTGAGTACATTGAAGGTAACTCTTGTCCGTAGATAAATTTTGACAAGGACGATAAGTTAGTGCTGCCGAAAACACCCTCAGGGTGCCGAAGCCATCATTTACCCTACATCACATTTGATCGCAAATTGCACAAGCGCGATAGAAAATGTTTTACAAAACCGCAAACATACACCTTTTATTTTTCATACTTTGTGTAAAACTAGATCAGCTTTCCTATGATGCAACAACTTTTAAAATCGGTGGTTGCGAACACCATAAACATTCAGTTTTTTCCGATAAATTCCAATATGGCTGCCAAATTCAATATGGCCGCCATATATTTTTATTTTTTCAAATGAAGCTCCTATGTTTTCCCTTTGCAAAAACATGTCATTGTGAAGGGGTTGTTGAAAAAATTTCTGAGTTATAGCAGTTTGAGTGAGCCTAGAATTGTCAAAAATCGAGAGGTCCTCAAAAACTGTCTATCAATTTGATCAACCGAATGCAGTTTCTTTACTTACTCGACACGAGCTTTCAAATGAGCATGAATTTGAACATTTTGAAAGACCAACTGTAAATAGTGTAAATAGTAGGCTGGTCTCAGCGAGAATTACTCCCTGAAAACTAGTTTTCAAGAAAGTAAGAAACAATTTCAAATCTAATATATTATAGCCTCAATCCTCAATAATTGCAAATTCATTTTTGGAACAATGTTTCAAAGAAATTAGCAATTAAAAACGAGGTTTTCCTCAAAGGGCGCATATTACCCCGTCTCCCCTTAGCAGTGGTAGCTAGCAGTAGAAACATTCGCATTGCGAGGCGCGCAATGTTCCGGCAGCAGCTGTACTGCCCATAAACGCATAACTGTCCCATGTGAATAGGAAATCCTGCAAACATGGGACTGACATGCATTTATGGGCAGTGTAGCTGAGCCACTAGAATCAAGTGCACCAGGGAGAATTCGGCTGACCACATGATGAAACCGAACTATTGAACGCCAACGAAGCCGTATGGTTCTGTTTTACCAACGACGGCATCGACATCGGATGCGATTGCGATGGACTTCTCGGCGATGAACCTACATCAAATGAAGAACCATTCCGGGACAAGAGTTGATGCTGCTGCTGCATTGAGCATGGGCGTAGCCAGAGGGTGCCCTCCCGGCAGACGGCGAAAAATCAAAATAAATTAGTTTGCTATGAAAGTTAATACCATTATGCATCATAACCCGAACATTTTTTTTTACAAAGTGGAACTCTGTTACCACGCACTTAAATCTGTATGTCTGTATGTATCTGGCCTTAGATACTTCTCTCCCGTAAACTTCCTAACGGTATTACGCCAGGGAGGGGCCAGTGCATATTATCACTTCAACAATTGTAGCAGAAGTCTCGACAGGGGACCAGCTTCGGCAGGGCTAATCTTATTCTTCTTCTTTCTGGCGTTACGTCCCAACTGGGACAAAGCCTGCTTCTCAGATTAGTGTTCTTATGAGCACTTCCACAGTTATTAACTGAGAGCTTTCTTTGCCGATTGACCATTTTTGCATGTGTATATCGTGTGGCAGGTACGAAGATACTCTATGCCCTGGGAATCGAGAAAATTTCCTTTACGAAAAGATCCTCGACCAGCGGGATTCGAACCCACGACCCTCAGCATGGTCATGCTGAATAGCTGCGCGTTTACCGCTACGGCTATCTGGGCCCCATCAGCAGTCGAATTTTTGTCTGGTTTTGGTACTGCCGCAGATTTTTTCGCAGAGATATCTCTGGAAGAAGTTTTGTTGAATTTCTTGTATGAATTTCATTTCCAGAGAAATTTCTTAGGAAAGACATCAGTGGAAAAATCCTTGATAGAGTTCTTGAATAATTTTATCCCAGAAAAACTACTATAAGTTATATCCAAAGAAATTCCTCGCGTCACGTTTCGTGAAATTCTTGATGATACATCTGAAGCATAATTAAATAAAATTGGAAAGAATTTCTTGATAATATATACCATTGATTTTTGACACTTCGACAGTATCCCTAAATTAATCCTTAAAGAATTTTGATTACAACTCTTCATGGAATTGAAGAGGAAGTATTTGAAGAAATCTGTTGAGAAATAAGATGTACCATTAGTTGAAGTCCTAGAAAATACATAGAGAAATCCGTTAAAACATCCTGGCTATGCCCATGGTATAGAGTCTAATTTATTGGCACAGGAAACGGAATACGGCACAGCATTGCACAGCGCAGCAAATGTTTGCTCCAAATTGGAAACCTAATTCCAATGGCAGCAGCTATAGGCAGAGATACAGGGTACCAGAGGGTGCAATCCTCGATGCTGTCAGGCTCAGCTGTATTGCCCCCAGAAGCGAAAATCCAACAGTCAATCGGCGGAAGTTGGAAGCAAGGAGAAAAATGCAACGCTGGGAAAGAAAAACTGCATTCACCAGATGACTGAAAGCAGCAAGATAAATGTTTGCCAAAGAAGTTTTGAGATAAATTGATTGAATTTCTGAAAAAATTGTAATTCATCAGACGTTGTTGGTACGTCTGTTAATAGAAATAATGGCTTGCATTTGAATAATCGGAATGGAAACATCGCATGTCTGTAAATGACTGAATATACATATTAGATGTATTCAGGTTTCTAGTTGTTTCATCTATCATAACCATGGATGATGAAAAATGGTAAGGAAGCTTAATTCAAATATTTGCAGAATGCATTGGATTGCATTTACATGTATTTGCTCACTTGCTTATTCGGATAAATATGAGATTAAACAAGATTTGGAAAACTTATGACCTGGCTTACCTTCACGGTATAAAAAATTCCTAAACATTATGTTTGGATGGGCTTGCTGTTTGATCAATACCCTGCCTGGTTGGCTGAAGTTTGCGAAGATGAATTTCGAACCCGGATTCGCTAAATGTGTTACATGGGTCATGACAGACATTACTGATTTGGTGATGCTTTTACTTTTTCTTGACATCACGCTCCCACTGGGAGCCTTCTTCTTAACTTAGTGTTCCAAGAGCCCTTCCGTAGTTTATAAACTAAAAGATTTCTTTGTCATTTTTGCGTTCGTACACTGAAAACATCTGTTCGTAATTTATCCAAAATCCATTTCGTAAAACAAGATTTCGTATGATAATAAATCTTCGAGCTGTTTAGTAGAATACCTAGAAGTAGATGAAAAAACCGAATTTAGTATTATACCATTTAATTCCACTAGAGTTTGTATCCTTTGACAGATACGCGTATTTCGACCTCAACTGTAAGGCCGTCTTCAGTGTCGTGTACTAGACTCGAGATTTCGTACATATAACGCTATTTTCATTCATTGTACGAATTATTTGTAATTGACAGAATTTCGCGATTCAGTGACTTTGTAAGATGTACGATATACAATTCGTAGATGTGCGTTATCGTGTTGTTCGTATTACGAATTGTTTAGTATTACGAAACTGATCGTTTAATCTACGAAAACATTCGTTGCTTTCTGCAACGCGAAAGGTTTCGTAGACACATTTCATAAAATACAACATGACACGACCGCAGCCGAGGGAGGTAAGAAGAAGCGCGTATAAATGTTCGTTCTGAATAGACGGATTCCATGTCAAATCGGTCAGTCACAGAACTCGACCATCTTCAACTTGGATTAAATTTTGCACATATTTTTGGTATGGTAGAATAAGTGTTTTCCATAAAAAAATTGATTATTTTGACTCAAGTGTAACTTTTGAAAATGGCATATTAATTATAGCATGCAACTTATTTGAAAATTTCTAACTCCGAAACTGTTGATTTTAGAGAAAAATGTTCTATGAAAAAGTTGTAGTGAACCGTTTGGACCTGGGAGGGAGGCACCGATACTACACACGAAATATAGAACAATGTTTATTTGAACTGCAAGATAACTCCAGCTTGCCAACAGCAATCAAGGCAGGCTTGGGGAAAATCGCTAGTTTTCTTTTGTTGTGTACTTTCGATTTTTCCTGACAAACATGGAAAAAGGGCCACAGTTTTCTATGCACTAAATATTCATTTTTATTGAAAAAAGTAAAACGATGCGTTTTTCAATGCTTTATATTCAATCCGATTGAAAGGTGCTCACGTGACATTAGGGTAGAAGCACCGGTTTTGGCCATACGCCAGTTGTAGCCATAGTGGATTATACACCGTTTTACATAGCCAATCAGCATGAAACCTTTGTGTTCAGTAGATCACATTCACATGATAGAGCTACATTCATTTACTCGTCCAAATTGATTCAAAACATAAGAAAAACAAATCATTTTCCTTAAAATTTTAACTCCCATACACCTAATTTAGCCAGGGCACTCCTTATTTGGCCACTCTCATGAGAAATCAATGCGATTGGCCAATTTGGGAACCAAAGTTAAATCTCTGGCCGAAACTGGTTCCGTTGGCCTATATTGACCAACGGGATTTTCAAAGCGAAAAACTGGTTTTAGCTCAGTTTTGATATTTTACACACATAATATGGATTGAAAGCTTGCATTTGACATATTTGTTTATTGACATTTACTCTTAGGCTGGCCAAAACCGGTGCTTTTACCCTACTTGCATTGTGTGGATGAATTGATTTTCATTCGATTTTTATCACTTTTGATGAAATGCGAAAATGTGTTTTAATCAGTTACGTGCTTTTTCCATGTTAGTCCAATGTTTGAGATCTGGGCTCACAGTGACAGTTCGTGACAGCGGAATCCCGGCTCACTATGACGTACAGAAATTTTGTATTGGTTTCTCCCTCCCAGGTTTGGATTATAAGAAAAAAATATACACTGAAAAAAATATTTTATTTATTTTCATAGAAAAATAAAAAATAAAACTTAAATTTTAAATTACACAAAAACCCCATTTTTAATATTTTTTAAATTTTCACCATAGAATTTTGATAGTAAAAAGATGTTTGGGACAAAGTTTCATGATGAAGAAATTTTTAATGAAAAAGTTTTTCTAACAACAACTTTTGGTCGACTTTCAAAATTTTGATTTGTTGTCAAAATATATACGTTCTGATGATACAGTAAGCATCTTGAAATGATTCTAAGCCATAATGATTATAGGAATAATTTCTCTAGAAGTTGCCATTTTCGAATTATATAGAGTTTAATGCAAAAAATATTGTTTAAATATTAAAATAGGTCATTTTCATAAGTTATTCGCGTTTCTCCATTAATAATAACACGTTTTCGAGAGTATAGACCATATTTCTTTCCACTTACTTATTTTCCTTGATGGAGAATCACGAATAACTAATAAAAATGGCCTATTTCAATATTTAAACAATATTTTATGCATCAAACTCGATATAATTCGAAATTAACTACTTCTAGAGAAATTATTCGTGTAATCATTATGGCTAAGAATTATTTTAAGATGCTTACTGTATCATCAGAACGTATTTATTTAGACAAAAAATCAAAATTTTGAAAATATATCGTGGTTTTGCCTAAAGGTGGAGAAGGACTACGAATGGATCATTTTGTAATTATAACACTTTGCTTTAGTTCTGAAGATGGTCACGGAAGGTGAACCTTCTTCATTAATGTCCGAAGTTGGAATCGTCTATATTCAATCATATTCTTCAAATGTAAACATAGCAATCAAGAAAAGACCGAAAGTTCCTGGTTCATAGTTTACCAAAACTAGGTTAAACAACATCGGCACCAAATTCCAATGTGTCAAATACTTATAAACTTTCGCGTGGTGTTGTTCCACACATGCTACGTTTGAGTAACATGTTATTGAACAAAACGCAATTCAGCGACTTCCTATGAATTTGATCAATTCATCTACTAATATTGAATACATTACTCAACAAATAGACCAAAAGTTGTTCTTAGAAAAACTTTTTTATTAAAAATTTCTCCATCATGAAACTTTGTCCTAAACATCTCTTTACTATCAAAATTCTACGGTGAAAATTTAAAAAATATTAAAAATGGGGTATTTCTGTAATTTAAAATTTAAGTTTTATTTTCGAATTTTCTATGAAAATAAATAAAATATTTTTTCAGTGTATATTTTTTTCTTATAGTCCAAACAATTCACTACAACTTCTTCATAGAACATTTTTCTCTAAAATCAACAGTTTCGGAGTTAGAATTTTTCAAATAAGTTGCATGTAAAAATTTATAGGCCATTTTCAAAAGTTACACTTGAGTCAAAAAGATCAATTTTTCTATGGAAAACACTTATTCTACCATACCAAAAACATGTGCAAAATTTAATCCAAATCGAAGACTATCGAGTACGATTTATATTTTTTTCGACTCATTCTGGATGGAATTCGTCAATACGAAACAAACGAATTTCGATTACGAAATGTTTAGTACATTATAACAATCATTGTTTGTTTTGATTTAGAGCTTGAATCATATTACGAAGCTGGTTGCATACATTTTACGAAACTGTTTCGTTGCAGAAATATGCAGAAATAATTTCGTAGTTCAAACGAACGTTTTCGTAATATAAAACAATAGGGTAGAAGCACCGGTTTTGGCCATACGCCAGTTGTAGCCATAGGGGATTATACACCGTTTTACATAGCCAATCAGCATGAAACCTTTTTGTTCAGTAAATCACATTCACATGATAGAGCTACATTCATTTACTCGTCCAAATTGATTCAAAACATAAGAAAAACAATTCATTTTTCTTATAATTTTAACTGCCATACACCTAATTTGGCCAGGACACTCCTAATTTGGCCACTCTCATGAGAAATCAATGCAATTGGCTAATTTAGGAACCGAAGTTTAATCTCTGGTCGAAACTGGTTCCGTTGGCCTATATTGACCAACGGAATTTTCAAAGCAAAAAAATGGTTTAAGCTCAGTTTTGATATTTTACACACATAATATGGATTGAAAGCTTGCATTTGACATATTTGTAGTATAAATACGGCTTCCCATTTAATTTTTATAGACATTTTCTCTAAAGCTGGCCAAAACCAGTGCTTTTACCCTATATATTTTCAGTGTATATCGATTATACTGTGCATGTACGATTATACTCTAAGGAAGGCAAACAAATTCATATTTCATAAGAATCCTGGACCGACCAAGAATCGAATCCAAACATCTTTAGAACTGGTGAAGCAGATATATTTTTAGCTTTTTGTGAACAGACAGATTTTTGCGATGAAACTATGAACAATTGACATGATGACTACGTTGAGAAACGGCAATAGTAGTGTGTGGTAGTATAATATAGTTCGGCAGCTCTGTTGATCACGTCCATCGGATAAAGTACATTCATCCGACCCTGCACTGCTATCTCGGCCATCTCTTCTGTCAACTAAGTTGACAGATCACTCCGCACCCTCGGCTACGACAGATTCCGCCCAATCGCGATGACGGAGGCAATTACCACAGTTGACCCTATGCGTGAAGCTCCGATTTCTTTACATGGCAAAGCATAGGAAGTCAATTTTCAAATGCTTCTAAAAAATTCAAAACTAAATTTAATTAAATTCTGTTAAGTGTACGGGGTTAGATTTATGATAAGCTATAGAATCCGCATAATATTGAAGAAAAAATATAAAAATCAAAATAATGTGTCTATAATGTAGCCCATCAATAGTCTATCAACATGTACTGAAAAGAATTTAAATAGCTATTGTAATTAATTTTATATAAGCATTTGAAATTTCACTTCCTATACCTTGCCGGGTTCTAGATGGCAGCACCGTACCTTCGTTAGAGCGAATATCTGCAGTATGTAACAGTGACCGTTTCGGAGCTCGTTTGAGCCTAGGCGTGATGGCCCGATTCATCGGTATCTAGGACTGTACAAGTAGTTTACGCAACAAGTTTCAGAATGATGGTTTTTACGGCATAAATCATACGTTTCTCGATTTCAATAATTACGACGAGTGCTGTTAAAATCGAGTTCTGCAACGAGTTACGCTGCCATTATACGCATAATTGTCCCATGTTACGTTTTGTGTAGTTTGACTTTTTTTCATCAAACAGTTTATTTTTACGTATAGTTTTCTAAAACACTTACCAAAAATTAACTTTGTTCGGAAACTTAATGAAAAGCAAGCCAAGTCAATTTGTCTCATAGGGATCTGCACTGTTATGATTTTGTATGACATTTTGGCGTTTACTGGCCTTATTTACAAATTTTATGGAAGAGTGAAGGAGACTGGAAGATTTTTGTGCAGAGTCCCATTGTTTAATTTCCACGCATAACTGTCACACTTTACAATTCGCTGCGCTGATCACGAACAAAATAGTCAATAGGTAGTTTTGAATTAGCTGGTGTTTGGGAAAATCGTTTTGAACACCTTACGTTGGTTTTACATCCCATGTGGAACACAACCTGTTTTATGTGTTAATTCGACATGTGTGTTTTATGTCGAATATTTAGAGATTCTTCTCGAACTCACTTATCAAGTGGTTGAGTCCGTCGTACCTCTCCTTTTTGAGTCCTTCCACGGCGAAGAAAGCATCAATGTGAGCTTTCACGATAAGCTTTTTGTTTTTGTAGCGTGCTTGCAGTGCCTACCATGCTACAGTGTGTCCATTTCCACCAACTGTCCGGGATGGTGAACCAGTCTGATCGTAGGCAGTATTTTCAGCCTCAGAAATGTCGCAACCAGTGCTGTTAAATGTCAAAATTTTAGAAAAATTAAAATGCTTATTGTACCTTTCCATGCGAAATTTTGCATTAGCAAATATTACCAACCGTTAGTGAATCGAAAAAGGTCACCGGGAAAAACATTTTCCGATGACTTTTTCCACGGGGAACGATGATATTAGCAATACTCAATTGTCAAAGTCACGTGATATTCATGACTTTTAACAGCTCTGGTCGCAACCTGAGCAACTGCATCGGCTTCCACTGGCAATTAGAAATTTATCGTAATTTTGGATTCATCACGGGGAGTACTGAACTAATTCCACTTGAAGAATCAGTAACCACTATAATTTCGAGCCCATAGCTTGCGACAAATCAACTTCATGATTTAGCAAACCAAGTCTAAATGACAATAGTTCGACCGTTTTTGGATGACTTGGCCACATGCTAGGTTGTTCCGAATACCGGTTTATTGGTGGAAGTGGCCTAATTATATTGGCGAATCTGAAACCTGGTTTGCGACAAATCAATTTTCATGAATTTGCAAATCAAGTCTAAAGGTGGTTCAAATGTATTTGAATGACTTGATCACATGTCGGATTGTTCCGAATTTCCGGTTCCTTGGGGGAAATGGCCTCTAAACCGTCGGTTCTGAAACCTAGCTGGCAACATCAAATTTCATATACTCTCAAATCAAGGCTAAAGAAGGGTAATTCAAAGGTTCTTGGATAATTTGATAACAAGCCAGATTGTTTTGTATACCCTGTTCCCCAGAGGAAGTGACCATTATATTGGCGGTTCTGAGACCTATCTTGCGACATATCAAACTTGATGAAGTCAAGAAGAAGTCAAAGTCAAGTCAAAAGAAGAATAGTTCAAGAGGTTTTGGATGACCTGGCCTCATACTGGGTTATTCCGGATAATTGGTTCTTCGGTGCAAGTGGCAAATATTGTGGTGGTTAATTTGCGATGTATCAAATATCATGATTTTGCAAACCAAGTCCAAAGAAATTTCAAATCGTGTGAAGATTTGTGTCGTGAATTTTGAGTTAGATATTTACTCCGCAGAATAACCTCGAATTCACAGATGAGTTTCTGTTAAGCCTGCAGCGGGAAGAGTCGATATATGAATTTATAACATCTTATAAACTCTCTAACTTACTAATCCACTCTTTCTTTCACTAACTCATACATTTTCTCATTATCACACATACAAAAAACTTTGCTTTCCATCCCAAATTATAAAATCGTATTTCTTCATTTCCCCACACGTGGCTCCGTTTGGCACATGTCACTTGAGCCGTCATTAGGTGCCTTAACATAGTCTTGAGGATATACGTCCTCTACATTCGGTACAATCTATACGTAAGAACGGTCATCTACAGCAGTATGCTTAGCACATAATTGGTCACTATCAGTGGGACTGTTATGCGTAGAAATTCATCTAAAACCTCGTATTTCTAGGCATAACAGTCCCACTTTGAATTATGTAGCTTAATTTACTTTATTGCCATAACACAAACTCTGGACTCTAATGAACACGCTATTTTTTATACTATTGTAAAGATTTTAATTTAATTTACCACACACCTGGTCAATACGAGGCCTAAATGTGATAAAATCTTTGAACGCGTTTTTCTCGATTGCATATTTTGGAACAAGGGACAATTATGCGTATAACGGCAGTACGTACAACATTTTTTGCAATTTCGTAGAAGACTTCTTGAGGGTATCAGAAATTATATCCGAATGCATTCACCATTATTTTACAATTTCTTAAAAAATGTTGTGTTATGATTCATTACGCAACTCAAAACAGTTGCGTAATGAGAAAGCGTTGCGTAATGAGAAAGCGTTGCGTAATGAATCATTACAGCACTGGTTTCAGTTGCGTACTGACTATTTCTGCACTGCATATTTCAGTACAAGAGAATAAGGCCGTTTCATGACAGATTGTCATGATAGAAAACAAGCTATTTCGTTGACACCTTGCAAAAAAAAACTACACTTAATTTATCACATTAATTTAAATATCAGGATAATTGACACCATCTCCTTGTAAAAAATGAAATGAGCTCAACCTGATATAATAAAGCATAAACAAAGCATTTCGTATAAAAATATTGATATATTATCAAAAGCTAGAAGGTCCCGGAAAACGCTGAAGCTTTAAAAAAAAATCTTTAAATAACGTCAGATTGACATTTCCCGTTTTTCAACTTTCTCGGTAAATTCTCACAAACACTATTCTACACGACTAAGTCTAAGCCTTTGAGGAAAACAACAGTGGAGGAATTGTCCCCATTGATTGTCCCGTTTCTAAGCCAACTCGTGACATACAGACACCATTTCACTTTTATTTGTATGCATAGATAGCATCGCTCGGGTGTTTCAAAATGCGATGTCCAATAGAGCTTAGTGACATTTGAACGTACATACATTCGCATATGCACATCATACACAGTTCGTTTTTGTTTTCCTCTGAAAAACTTGTACACGTTTTCTAGACTCATCAAAATGAATATGAAAATATTACACAATTTGAAAAATTTATACCCAAATACTGAAAGTTTTCGAAACAGAGTGCATATTGTTTTCCGCTGAGTTTTACTGCTACATCTACACTTGTACACTAGTCCCCACACAATTGAGCGTAATAACCACTATGCAGTTTATCTGTTCTTTCATAAAAATCATTATATTTTTAATTTTTTGGACAGCTTCGTTTCTGTATTACAACGGTTTTAAATATTTTTTTTTGCAATTCCGTTGCAAATCAATCAACTTTTCATTGAGAAGTTGATCACATAACGGCCTACTTTTCCTACCAAATAAAACAGTGCTGAAAAGTGCTACTTTTCAGCACTCTTTTCGGTGCTGAAAAGTAGCACTTTTCAGTACTGTTTTGGTAGGCGTCAATCAAACAACCCAGTGTCCTAGTCTCTTCATACCATGCTTATTGTGCGCGGCGTGTGAGTCGAGACGAGTCGTTCTCACCTCGGGTGACGTGATGCGACTAATGTTAATCGAATGGTAGCGAGTCGACACCTCACCGACTCGTCTTGCCTTACATGCCGCACAGAAAGAGCACAATTGCATCTGATTCTTGAGTTTGTTCTACCGTTAAGTCACCAGTCACCGTGCGGCCTCCATTCACCGTGCACACATACAAATTACTACATAATATTCATACAATTTTCACAAATTATTCATTTGACAGCAAAATAAGATGAAACTGATGAAATGAAGTAGTTTTTGCCACAAAGCATTTTGAAAAACCTAATTCATGTAGTCAAAACCATGTGAATTCTGTATGATTATGAAATTTTTCAACACTCTTAGAAGAAACGTCGAAAATTCCCATTTTTCATTTTAACGATCGAGTATGAAATTTTGCAAAACTTCAACAAGTTTTCACTGTGGATATTATAATTAAGATGCATTTCATTGTATGACCAAGGAGATTTTATGCAAATTAGATTTTTTTATTGTGTTTCACTTGAAACCCAAATGCACGGTGAATGGATCCTTTTCAATATATATGGTTCCTATTACCGTGCATTAGTGTAAAAGGTATGAAATTATTATGTAATATTAGACTTATTGTTATGTCTTCATTAAACTACTTTATATTTAGTTTTTGAGTGAATATGGAATGGTTTGGGCAATACAGTCAAACCTCCTATACTGATTTTAATGACAAAAATTATTATTTAGCCAATTTTTAATCTTTTTATGGTTTTTATTGTGAATGAAGATTTGAATACTCTTAAAAATGAGTGCGCACACTACTAGCAACATAGTTGCTTCACCAACAACGTTTCTTCAAGATACAAAATTAAAGCATGACGAAAACTATACGCACGGGGAATGGTGCACTAGTGTGCACGGTAAATGGTGACATAGAACGGTACGAGGCGACCTTAACATTACATTTTCAAACATAATTTTTGAGTATTTTTTTGTTATGCATCACTAGTTTTAGATTTTTCCCTGAATTATTATATAATTGCACGCTACGTAGTGGTATTCTAGTACGCTTCAAATTATTTGGCAAAATTATATAATTTTTTGAATTGTAAATTTTTCTTGAATGCACGGTGAATGGTAGCTTGACGGTATGTCTGGCGTGAGGTGAGAATTGTCGGTGTCCTATAGCGAGGTGACAATTATCGACTCGAGCGGAGTGACTTTCCATTTGGTTTACACGGCGAGTCACTTCACTAGAGTCTACATCCGTTGTGCGATCAGGCTCCGACACAGGTTGGCGATACTGATGAGGGGTCGGATCGTCCAGTATTTGTAGTCACTGTGCTTTCTTACATGTTCATTCCTCTAATGGACCAGTGCACGAGTTCACCCGTTGACGTTTGAGCGGTGCCTTGTTATTTACGTGACCATGGCAACGAGTGAATTTGGCACCGCTCAAACGTCAGATAATGAACTGGTGCATCGGTTCATAGGGAATATAGATCTGCATGATACCGATGGGAACGAGAAGAATTGTGACATTCATGAGTACTACTGTGTCACAGCCTACGTGATTGAAAAATACTGAATTGAAACTACGCATGGCTGTATGCCCATGTGGGTTCTCTTGCAATGTTTGTTTGTGCTTTTAGAGTTCATCGAGTTGAAACGGCATTTTTCGAAATAGCAAAAAATGTTGTATGCAACTCGTTGCAAAACTCGATTTTTTCAGCACTCGTTGTATTTATCCAACTCGGCGAGCCTCGTTGGATAAATATACAACTCGTGCTGAAAAAATCATCATTTTGCAACTTGTTGCATAAATAACTATTTTCGACTTCCCGGATGATTGTTGAAACTGTTTATTCACAATTTGTCACCTGACACATACATGGAAAAGCGTCAACTGTCAAAGCAAGCACTCATTGAATATCTACAGCTATCTCAACCCACCTCTACCCTCGATGTTCGGTGGATTGTCCCTCATCAGCAGCTATCCAGGAGTTATTTGGAAAAGGTAAATGGACAATCGTTCAACTGTCGAATGCATTTTATTTGCCTAGTAGAGCAAAACCAGTTGAACAGCCTTCCGATTTATAGGAACTAGCTAAGCAACGTGTTTTGACAGCTACTAACCTAAATTTATTGAAATTGCATTAAAATATTGCAAATGCCATACAAGTTCCGAAAAAGTTCATAACTATTTACTAATACTAATGCACAGTCGTGAATAGCATATCTTTGATAGCTGTCAATAAACTTGGCTAGCAATTGACGATTTTGAATTGATTTTCCTAAAATCTTTTTTTTTTCGTTTCGATCAATCGGTTTTTTGAATCGATGTTAGCTGTACTCAAATTATGTTTAGTGAATCGAATGAATCGATTTTCTTCATTCAATGTTTTGTTTCGATTCCAAATGATGAAATCGATTAGAATTTTGGATGGGTTGATGAGTTAGTTTTAAATCAGAATTCAAGTGGTTAATTTATAAATTTTAATTCCAAACGTTTTTCAGTTGAGGGAACCTATGAATCGAGTGCAATTGAATTTCGTCTTATATAGAAAACTTGTTTTTGTACATTTTCATATGAGATAAAAGTCGAATCGATTCAAATGATTCGATTAAATCGAATTTGAATCGATTCAGGAATATCGATGGTCTGTTCAAATTTGCTCAACGCCCTTCTATCGACATGAATGGAGACACCAAGCCGGCCTTCCATAGCCGAGTGGTTAGAGTCCGCGGCTACAAAGCAAAGCCATGTTGAAAATGTCTGGGTTCAATTTCCGGTCGGTCCAGGATCTTTTCGTAATGTAAATTTCCTTGACTTCCCTGGGCATAGAGTATAATCGTACCTGCCACACGTTATACGAATGCGAAAATGGCAACTTTGGCATAGGAAGCTCTCAGTTAATAACTGTGGAAGTGCTCATAAGAACACTAAGCTGAGAAGCAGGCTCTGTCCCAGTGGGGACGTTGATGCCAAGAAGAAGAAGAAGAAGAAGACACCATCTTCTATGGTGACAGAGGGCTCGATTGGCTAGTCAGATGGATTGGGGCCGGGACATCCTGTCTACTGCAATTCGCTGCAGTTGATATAGGGTGTCCCAGAAAGTACGGGCACGACTTCACCATACTGCCATTTCAAGACTAGAGATGATAGAAATCTGATTTTTACACATTTGATTACTGTATCCAATAACGGTAGATTGCGATTTTTTAATGAATAATTTAATTATGAATGTGCTGATTACGTAACATTTCTTTGAAGCATCTCTTATCAGTCTTACACAAATCGCGTTATTTTTGAGCGACTTTGTTTTACAAAATTCGTTCTGTGTCGGAAAGTGCGTATAACAAAAATCGGGAAAAATATATTTATCACGATATGATAATTGTTTGGACTACCACTTATGCAAATTGAAATTTTAAACTTAAGCATGTAAAATTTCATTGGAACCAAAAATACTATTCCAGCCGTGGTCGATTTGAAAATGGTCAAAAAACAAATCCTTATATTTACATAAAAACAAGAATAAACCAAAAATTAAAGTTGCCTATCCTGGAGAATAGAGATTAACCTTTCGTATATCGGAAATGTATTATTTTTATTACTATTTAAAAAAACCTAAAGAGTTATAATTTTGTCATGCTGTCGTATGTGGAGAGAAAAACACGAGATTTTTCGAATTTTATCATTTTTTCAAGTGTTCGCTAATAAAGCCAAAAAAATTCAAACTTAAATTTATGTAAAACATCCCTAATACAATGTACTTCAACTCACCACGGCGAAAGTTTTTGATAAAAGCATATTTTACTAGTTATTTTTCATCAAAAATGAAATGTAGGGTCTGTGCTGACTAGATAAAAATTCACTTTTTTAAATAAAAAATTTCAACGTAAACGATTTTTAAATCAAACAAATTTATCACAGATGCTGGTTGAAATAGCCTATAGAAAAATACAAAAATATAAAAATATTTGATTGTTTGGAAAAATACTATGATTTTCATTATCAAAGTCGTGCCCATACTTTCTGGCACACCCTATATAGGTCAGGTTCATAGTCTGCCCAACGCTAATTGGGCAGACTATGAACTATGATCCTTTAAACGTAAAAGTTGATGAGTGGTATATCGGATTCTGACCTGTTTATTGTCAAAAATTGAATTTTCAGTGATATTAATCATTATTCACGGACACGCTGTAAGTTCTAGGGACCCCAAACTTTTGCACGATGTAACAATACTGAGGGGTGACCACAAAGTTTTGCACGATGGCTTGAATGGCAGTTTTATTGATTATTAATAGCTTTCTGATGTTTTCGTCTAAATTTGCAAGTGTACTTGTCAGATTTCAGATAATGTCAGATTACGAATCGAATACCGCATTGATTTAAAATTTTGGTCCAATAGTTAAGCAGTCGCAAAAATTGTTCAAACTATTCAATGAAAAGCATTCTCATGAGTTGCTGTTTTACATTAAACGGAAATATGTTACTAAAGCGATATAGTTATTGCCATTTGTGATAAAGCGAAAAGTTTGAAGTGAATTATGTTATGTAATCAGTGGCTTCCGTTGCGATTTTACTAGAATGTGCTTGTTTGGAAGCAAAGTAAGTAGCATTCAAAGCCACAATATTCTACTAGGTAGTTACCGATTAACCGATTCAAACTGAAACCTTGTGTTTTCATTACCGCTACGGTCGGGTTTGATCTTCAAAGGTAAAATTGAGGCACGTTTTTATTTCTACCATGACACCCTTCCATGAATGCTGTTTAATATTCTCGTCGCGTAACACCTCTTCCATGTAAATTAAATTACATGACACACGAACCTGCACGTTAATCGCTAGAACGAGCGTCAATCTAAAATTTAGACAATTTCTATTTCTGCTAAGCTAGAACTGTGTAAAACACTTCATAGTGCCAGGACCGTCTTCGGGAGGTAATATTATTGAGCCAGCAAATGTATCACCACTTGAATCTTGCGTCAACATTTGCGAAAGTCAAACAACAACTGAAACACACCTCCCTCGCCATTCGGCAGCTTCCCGGTGACGGTGACAAGACGTGAATGATATCCACAGCATGATGATGGTGATGACTTTCCATAGAACAATCAAAACAACAACTCGAGCGACATGTGTGGTTGACGCTGAACACCTTCCAGGTTATCTACATACTTACTAACGTTGGAAATCCTACAAACCGTTTGAAACAATAGGGAGGAGGAGCGTGTTGGCTTGGAATAGGAATACAAGCTTGTGCTCGGCTGTTAGCTACGTGTAGTGGAAGTGGAAGCTCGTTGGAAGCAATCTCGCCATCATGATCCAATGAGCAAAAGATGACGGTATCATGAGATGATATAAAGTTGGCCTTGGCTGTAAGGGAGCTATGTTAGAGTCTCTTTATTTGTATCCATATGGATATGATTAGGAAAAGTTACACGATTTCGAAGAATGTGTATAGTTAAATACATTCTACGAAATGAATGAAGGACTAGAGCTAGTCTACCAAAAGTAACAGTTATTTTCACGGAAAAAAGAATTAAGGTTGTAATTGAATATTCTTACTCTATATAAATAAAAATGGGATGGTGTTTGTATGTCACGAAATGGGTTGAGAATGCGTCAACGGATTTACTAGAGATGATCAGGGTTTTACATTTTTCAAACCCGAACCCGACCCATACCCGATTTATTTTATTTCTTCAAACCCGGACCCGACCCGAAGCCGAAAATTGTTCGCTGTGTAAACCCGAACCCGACCCGAAACCCGAATTTTTTTTGTAAGAAAAATCTGAATTACATCTGGGTTTGAAAAAATGGTAAATTCATCGTTTCTGATGCATAAGGAAGCTTTTAAATTGTTACTCTGTTCGCAATTCTCACTAAACCCGACTCAAACCCGACATTTTGTAAGCCCGAACCCGACCCGTACCCGATAATTTTGTTGTTGGTTTTCAAACCCGAAACCCAACCCGAACCCAAACACGAAAAATTTCAAATTTTCAAACCCGAACCCGACCCGAACCGGGTTCGGGTTTGGGTCGGGTTTCGGGTTTGAAAACCCGATACCCGACCATCTCTAGGATTTACCTGATTCTTTCACTGTTGGGTTTGGCAGGGGATGCGACGTATTTGTGAGTTATATCATTTGTGAAAATCAACCGGATAATAAGGAAAACGGGAAATTCTACTCTGACATTTTCGAAGGGATTTTCATATGGTCTATTTCACAGCCTACTGTTTGGCAACACAACGTTTGCCAACTAGCTGAATATAATTTAATTATAAGATTTGCAAAAAAATCAGGGTTATGCGACAGTTAGTAGATATTAAAATACTGAATCCCTGATGGCTGGACAGACGGGGTTGGTGGTCTGATGGCTACCGCTTCTGCTTCATATGCAGAAGGTCATGGGTTCAATCCCAGGCCCGTCCCTTTCCTCGTACTTTGTAGTTGTATATCTCTCACTTGCTTCTATCTTCCATTCTAAATATATCACACTCAAACTATTCGTTCATAGCAAACGCTAGAACCAGAGACGGACCAAAAACCGTTTCCCTAACGCTTCCTACTTCCACGCGCACGCCTTTCTTACGCCTGATATATAGGCAGTCTGCTAACCACAAAAGCAAACCTCTCTGCCATGCCTTTCCCCCAATCCATACACTCCCGCATGAACTGACGTGGATGCAGTGGAATATACGGTCTACGTGGGAGTCAGTTCAATGCATCATCAATTCCTCCCCCTTCCCCTCATTGGTCTGCATTCTGACGTGGCAGGTGCCATTGTTGCCTAAAAATAGAAGATCACCAGCACTTATACACTGAGGATGCCTGTTAGTCCCAAGCAGTCATTCGGTTGGTTCCTTGTGTAAGTGCAGCTGATCTGGCGATACTGGAGTGCATCCACGGGCGGCCAATCAAGCTCAAGCTCAAGCTCATTAAAATACTGAATCCCTGATGGCTGGACATGTCGTTGCTTTTTTTTCTCTTAGAAAGTATCGCCTCGTCAGATCACGATTATAGGGCACTCTGTTCCACTTGCAATTTAAAAGGAGATTACCCATAATTCGCGACTACGAAACAAAAAGAGATTTACAAAGCACTCGCACTTATGGAAAACCTCGTAAGGAACTGTCATCGTGTGCGTGAAAAAAAAGCAAAAAATATATCTCTCCTTGTTTTTCTCACAGAAAACCGAGGAAAACAGCAGCAGCTTCGTAGCCCCGAATATTGGGTGACACTTACATAATAGCGTGACCACTGTACTAGGGAACTTTGGGGACCCTATGCTCTTCATCAGTTAGACCCGTAGGCCAAATATCACATTCCTCTAGATATGGGCGCCCTCTCTGTTACAAAGAGTTCATTCCTTTGTTTTTATGATGATGGACGATCGACCGCTAGTATGCCACTCGCGTAACCACCGTACCATGATATAGGTCTTTGTGCTTTTCCGATATACGGTGACTGCGCGAATCCGGAACAAGCGGAAGGAAATACATTCAACTGAAAAGAGTGAGATTTATTTCTCCCATTCTCAACCGAACAAACACATCAACTTGATATGCTGACGACTGAAGACTGACGAGTCGCCATTACGTTGCCAAAGCACGAACGTGTTTGTGGATATTGGCAGCCATCAAATAAGCTGCTTCCTGATTTTTCATCTCTGCCGAAGGACGCTGCTGGTAGTCATCACTCCGTACTAACTATGTCCTCAACGGTTCCGAACGCTCACTGGTGAGATTGCTGTGTGTGTGTGGTCTGCTGATGTTGGGTGCTTTCCTGGATGATGGTTGATGGTTCGACAATAAGCAACAGTTTTCTGGCTTCCTTCCTGTATTGGCAGCCAGCAGAACCGTTTCCAACGGCGCACGGAGCAACGAACCGGAGGGATAACTGGACAACAGAGGAACGTTTAGAAGCCATAGCTAGGTATAGGTACAGTGACTCAAACTCATATTCGTACAGGGCACTGTTCTTGCATCCATACGTCGTGGTAAGCACGAAGCTACCCTATACCCATGAAAGTTTAGAAAATTTCCTTTACGAAAAGATCTTATTTAAAACTAAATTTTAATACAATACATGATTGCTTAAGTCATTCATTGAGCTGTTCAGATGTAATAGAGTACATGTTGGCAATTTATAGGTGAGCATATTTGAAAGCTAGGTAAAATATGAAAAATACCGCAATTGGGTTGTTTAGTGATGAAAAATTTACAGTTTTTTGTAGCTTGATTGAAAGAGCACATTTTTCTAAGTGTAACACGATTTTATTGCGCTTTAATATCTCAATTTTGATATTCTGCCCATAACTGCATAACAGTCACATTCGACATTTTTTGACAAATTGGAGTTAATACCATGAAGAGTCATCAACTGATAAATACTTTCGATCAACTTACTGAAATCTGTGAGATTGTTCTAGAAAATTCGAAAAAAATACCAAGTTGTTTTGTCACATTGGTAATTATAACCGCATAACAGTCACATTAAGATTATAAATGAGCCTCATAATGTAAAAGCAATGAAATTTCTATCAGAATTGTTTTTCTGACTATTCACCTAGTATGCGATATGAGTTGTACAAAGTATCTGCCTCAAATAAGCACTTTTGAGTTCCTGGTAATTTTTTGAAATTTTAGTATCCTATGCCATGAAATGCACACTTGGTATTTAATTTACTCAATGCCTACTTTTGTCGAATGTTACAAATATGCAGTTATGGGCAGTATAGTAAATGATTAAAAAAGATTTCATTCCGTTGACTGAATGACATTTCATTCTACACAATGACAGCTCATCCCGAAGTAAATTTTGCCGAGGTGTGATTCATACGCGATTTCCATACTAAATTCAAACTTTTTTTAAAAATAGTTCCAGGGCACTAAACATTATGAAACTTTGGATTCTGGCTCAGTTTTTAACGTTTAACGTTTTAATGTTAAAAACAGGGTACCTCTAAACAAACCAATTGAAGTTTCATTGCTTTGACCTCCTGTGAGTTGAAGAAACGAATACATTAGTTTAAATATTATTTCCTTAAGAATATAACTGCAATTGCTAAACAAGTTTCTAAAACTTAAAACCGGGTTTAGAGTAGCTGTGAGTAGGATTGTGCTACTTTTCCCCGAATGTCGTCTCCCGAATGTCATTTCCCTGAATGACCCGTTTCCTCGAAAAGTAATGCAGTTATAAAAGGTGTAAGAATAATCTTTGCTAGCAGGATGCTAAACTAGAAAGAACATTAAGCAATCAAAATAGGAGATATTTGGTCATTCTCTACTAAATACATCTTGCAAAAATGCTGAGTACGATTACAAATATTTACTTTACGAGGAAAACAACTTCATCGCAGTAACATACAGCAAAAAATTATACAGTCAACACTCCATAACTCGATATAGAAGGGATCGTCTACTATACTATAGGAACACTTTACCGTAACTATTGTTACAAACGAGAAAACTTCAACAACTGTTGAAGGTTTCACAAGCTAATCTATCGATAGGTAGTGTTGTTCTTACAACTAATTCAATGAAAACAATATTAATGGTACCAACGCAACCCTAGGAACTCCTACAACTATTGGGTCATTGGCCCCACATGTTATTTAAAATGATGCAAATAACAGGGGATTTTCCAATAGAAGGTATATAAATGCTCTCTTTTCATTCAAGTAAATCAATACACTGAAAAATGGAAATTAGAATATGAGCTCAAAGAAAATTGAATATTGAGATAACATTAAATATGTGGAGGTATGAACAGCATGGTATGGCGTCAGGCCCGAATTTGAGGAGGTGCAAACGGGTACTGTGCAAAACTTTTTATTGATTTTTTACAAATCTTTATTAACGAGATTTTTAGCCCTGGGCTCGTTCATCTTGGGACCAACGGCGTGAGAGGCATCTGTTCTTACCCCTACACCAGGTCCATCCCCTATTTCGATAAATTATTTTCTACATTGATGATTTTGAATTTAAAGTAAAAATCCGATACGACTTCTAACCAGAGTTAGGAAAAAAAATCTGAAATTCACTCTACAGTAGCCAAATAAAGCCAATCACAGTCTGCGAAGCCAGTGAAACTCACGCCCATCGCTGCTGTAGGCAAAAAGCCTTGAAAATTTCAAAACCCCTGTTGCTAAAAGCAACCCAAAGTTACTGTAGAAAAATCTTCTATTTCCCGCTGCATCTCCCGCATTTAGAGCCTTTAATGACACTAACGATTTGGAAAATTCATTCACCCAACATAGGCTACTTGATGAGATTCACGTTTTTGAACTACTGTACTGGGAAGAGCCACGTGATTTTGGCGAAAATCAAGCCTACTACTATTACCATTCCCAGCACTGCTTCTAACAGAGGTATTATGATATGAAATTATGTGTTTTTTAATAGTTTGTTGCAGTCTTCCCACGAACATTACTGATGTTCAACTTGGGTTCGCTTCCTTCTACTCGTGTTTAACAGCAAACGCACGACGGCGAAAAACTCGCGTTACATAGTGGTTATCACGCCCAATGGTATGGGTGCCCTAATGTAGATGTAGTTGTGAACCTTAGAGGAAAACAATATGCACTCTGTCTCGAAAAACACCCAGAATCCGGGTGTATTTTTTTCAAATTGGGTAATATTTCCATATGCATTTTGATGAGTCTGGAAAGCGTGTGCAAGTTTCTTTGAGGAAAACAAAAACAAACTGTGTATGACGAGCGTATGCTAGTCTAGGTGTGTTCAAATGTCACTTAGCTCTATATTGAACCCGGTACACTTGAACTTCGGTTAAACCGAGGTTTGAAACATTGGTTCAAAGCATGGTTGCCATAGTACAAAACAAACCGAAAGAAAGCAATTCGAATGCACGCTGATAAAATTTAACTTGAACTCTTGATACTTCTCGTGACGAGAATCTCGTCACAGATCACAGATCATTGCTTTAGGGGAAAACTATAACCGTGCTTACTAAACTCAAATAGCTCTAGCAAACTGAGCAAATAACGCGTTGCTACGGAAAAAAAAACAAAACAAAACACATTGATGCTGCCGCGTACTCGTGACGGTGTACTGTGCAGTGAGCATGTGTGGGGTGTATAAGAACGCCGGGTCAAACTGTTGTTCTAGAGAGAAGAGAGACATAGTAGCTTCAGAATGGGCACCACTTCTAGCACTGTATTTGGTCCCATGATACTACAAAAGCTGAGGAAGAGGAGACAGCCCACTGACAGTTTGCATATTTTCTTGCCTTCTTCGACTTCTTTCTTCAATTATTGGGTTGTGCACAACGGTCAGATGAATTTAATATGGTCAAAATCTGGGAAGGAGGCACAGATACTACATTCGAAATATGATACAACACTATTCCAAACTGCAAGATAATTCCTGCTCATCAACGACAATCAAGGCAGGCTTGGAGAAAATCGCTTGTTTTATTTTGATGTGCACCTTAGATCTTTCTGGACAAACATGAGAAAATGGCTAGAGTTCTGTGCATTTTATTTTCATTTTTATTGAAAAAGAGTAAAAATATGCGTGTTTCAATACTTTACATTCAATAAAAATAAAAAGGTGCTATCGAGGCATTGCTTTGGCTGTGTTGGAATTAATTTACAACCGATTGTTGCCAACTTGGGGCCCAGATAGCCGTAGCGATAAACGCGCAGCTATTCAGCAAGACCAAGCTGAGGGTCGTGGGTTCGAATCCCACCGGTCGAGGATCTTTTCGGGTTGGAAATTTTCTCGACTTCCCAGGGCATAGAGTATCTTCGTACCTGCCACACGAAATACGCATGCAAAAATGGTCATTGGCATAGTAAGCTCTCAGTTAATAACTGTGGAAGTGCTCATAAGAACACTAAGCTGAGAAGCACGCTCTGTCCCAGTGGGGACGTAACGCCAGAAAGAAGAAGATATTGCCAACTTTGATGAAACGCAAAAATATGTTTTGATGAATTACGCGCTTTTATCACGTTTTTCCACTCTTTAAGATCTGGGCTCACAGTGACAGTTCGTGACAGCAAAATCTCGGTTCACCTTGACGTACATAAATTTTATATTGGTTTCTCCCTCCCAGGTCAAAATCATATCCACTTCTTGTTGTTCACTATGAAAAGGATATGAATATAAAAAAATAATAGCAGTTTATACACACACAACTTTATTAAGGTCACAGACAAACAGACGTAACACTTAGAACAAATTTCTTCAAAATGTGCGGTTTTCCAGTGACAGTTGATGACAGGCTCCCATGACTTTTGGGAGCTCGCAATCTAAGCCAGCGGTCTTCTCTCTCAGTGCAAAAGGGTACCTAAGTTTGACAGATCTATATACACTTTTCACGGCATTCTAGATTTTGCTCTAGGGGAACTGTCGGTAAAATGAACAGGTTTGTTTTTTACGGTAATTACGTTATTAAGCTGTGCACTGTAAACTCGGCATTACTCTTTAATGTGGGAAAAATACCCATTATTTTCT
This sequence comes from Aedes aegypti, assembly GCF_002204515.2. Classification (NCBI taxonomy): domain Eukaryota; kingdom Metazoa; phylum Arthropoda; class Insecta; order Diptera; family Culicidae; genus Aedes; species Aedes aegypti. Next base: position 89,812,809 of record NC_035108.1, on the reverse strand, counting down.
GATATATGGAAACGTCATATAAAGGGTACTTTATTATTTTCGAATAAAGGGTATTTTATGCCCATTTATATATTCCGTCTATTTACCCTTTAATTGGTGAAAAAATTCTTGCAATTTTGCATATTAGATTCACGGAATAGCGTTTGTTGTTTTTTAGTTAGTTAATATTATAACAGGAATAAGCATTTAAAAATGCGGATACGTCGAAATCTATCTAAACAAACAATAACATATTTTATAGAACAACTGCTGCCCAATACATCCCGTTACATGTCCCGCTGCATAAAACTACCAGGAGCACCAGCCCCATTAAGCTTGTTGACGAATGGATTGACAAAAAATTAGGATCAGAATTATTATTGTAAATCTTTTATTAAATAAATCTTTCTTGTATTTATGAATCTTGAAGCTGATGATTTTATATATATGAAAATGAGAATTAAAATTATTATTATTTAATATTTGAAAAAAAAGAGTAAATTTTACTCTGTTTCTCAAAAACTATTTTTTGGATAATGGGTAAAATTCACTCGTTGATTTGACGTACAAGCCGTTTACTCTTTAATGAGTAAAGGCCCTTCACTCTTTTTATGAGTTAAACTAGTTTCTCTCATAGAGGGTACTTTTTTACCCTTTAAAGAGTACTTTGGTCTTACAGTGTGCAAAACATAGCACCATCCTTAAATCTCAGACTAAGGAACTATTTCGACAACTGTAGAACGATATAGAAATATCAACAAAACAAAGTACCTTCCTCCATTTTTTCATTTCAAGCATTATGAATTCAATATTTTGTTTGAAAATTTTCTCCAACATGATGTAAATACAGTGCCCTGTACGCATATCAAATTGAATCACTGTATATGCTTTATGCCTGATTCATTGCACACCCGACCGACATGTGTCACAGATTTCCGCCAGCAGTGATTTATATGAGCACGTTTAGCCATATCTGGCTGGACCGAAACAGGGCCAAGCTCAAACCAAGCTGCAGCAGACTTCCCCGTTCTGGATGCTGGGTATAGAAGAGCTGCGTCGCAAGAAACTTGGACTCGACCCAATGAAACGTGACTAATCAATCCTAACAAGGAAGTGGACCGAACCATTTATGCTTTGGCCGAGCTGCACGAAACGTCAGTGATTGGAGCTACCGGACTCTTACCCACTCATCGGTGGAAAACGACGAAAGGAAAGTAGTTAAGACTATTTTTCGGGAAGTGTGGACGAAAGCTTTCAAAAGATTAGTCCATTTCAGTTAGTGATCGATCGTGCTCAAACGACATTTGACCAAGCAGTTGTCGAAAAGTTTAGAAATCAACTGACACACAGAGCAAAGCTCTTTGTCCATATCGGGAGCGAGTGCTATTGGGTCAACAGCAACACGTACCTTCCGAAACGGACAGCATAACGTAAGCCAAAAGTGAACTTAATCATCTGTCTTGTTCGCAACAGTTCACCAGGGAATTGCAGTGCTGAGTGGCGATGATGTTTGGGTTTTAACTGGCGTAGTTGGAGCAGAATTAAGACGAATTGAAGTTGTTGCAACAGCTAATGACAGAACCATTGACTGAAAGTTTTGATGGAGCAGCTAAAGTGGCCGCAATATACTAGGGGAAAAGTATCAATTTTCGACCTAGCTCTAAGTTTCGGCCCATACATACGATTTTGGCCTACTTTGCATGAAAATACGAAAAATGGAACAGATTTATTGTAGGTCGAAAATTAGTGCTTTTCCTCTAGTATGTCACTAGTCGAAGCATGGAAGAAAACATTAATCTTCAGGGAAGTTCAAAAAATTGATGGTCCACAAATTTCTTTCCGAAGCTATCGAGATTTTTACTTTTTTAACAATAACATAGAAGGTATCCTCAAGAAATTCAACCAATGAATCTAAACATCGTAAGGATCGGAATTTTTACAACGCACTGATGGTAGACAAACAAGTTATTGTATCTGATAATGACAGAATGAAGTAAGAAAATCATTCATGAAACGGCATACTTTCCTGTACTGAATTGTGAGTGTGTCGTAAGACTTCATTACGAAATTGATTTCAATTGTATTCTTCTATTTTCTGGCGTTCCATGATTACTAGGACAGAACATGCTTGAAGTTGCGTTGAACAACGATTTTCAAAAAATACAAAAAAAATGTCTGGAACTCGATATTCCACTCATTTTTCACAATTGAAAAATAGATATTTTTGAATTGCGCAACTGAAACCAGTGGTGTAATAATTCATTACGCGACTGTTTTGAGTTGCGTAATGAATCATTACACTTTTTTTCAGAAATTGTAAAATAATGATGAATGCATCCTGATATAATTGCTAATACTCTTAGGTGGTCTTCTACGAAATTGTTTAAATGTTGTACGCAACTCGTTGCAGAACTCGATTTTTACAGCACTCGTCGTGATGTACAACGTGTGCTGTAAAAATCATCATTCTACGACTTGGAAATAGAAAAGTTGGGAGCTTTCGTAAAATAGTGTGCTATGTGCTTTGCAAAGCTTTCCACTATTATTGCAACTTTTTCCTCTGCATGCCCAGTGAAAGGGCCTCCATAAATTATACAACCTTATTTCAAACTGGGATTTTAAACACTTTCTTCAACCAGGCAACTATAGCCATAAAGAGTGCGTTATAATTATTAAGTGTGTGTGTCTTACACTTCCTCCCAGTAGGACGACATTCCTTAAAACCATTTTCAGCTGCTCCCATTGGAAAGTACGTGATACAAGGTTTTGCACTTTCATTAGACTTTTGGATTTTCCACTTCCTATACGTACACCATTCTATTTCTGTCGGTGACATCTCTTCCGTCTTTTCAACGTGTGCCCAAAGCTCGGTTCTACCACTTCATGAGGTCAGCAGCCTTCGGGCCCAAACTAATCAGTTGCTCTCGTTCCTGTTTTTGCCCCTATTCCCAATGTGGTTTTTCTCACTTTAAAATTTCCCTTTTCTTAACCGTTCCGGTGAAAGGCCCCATTCTCGAGCGATTGGTTTGCTGAACACCTCAACGGAAAAGCTTTTCTGGCGAAACAAGATGCTTTCCTCTCCCTCCCCCACTTTAGAACCATCCACCAGGGCTTAGTTGGGACCCCACATCAGCAGCAACCTTCGTCGTCTTCTTGAACTGTCCAGTTTGTAGCTCGAAGGAAGCGGCAAAGTAAACACAATTTTCGTTTCAATTTCCCTACACCTCGTCGACAGTTGAAAGAGGCTGCTACAGAGTGTAAATTCATTTGCCTTCATTCGACTCACATACAAATGCGCACCGCAGACGATTGTACAGGTGCACAGAGCAGTGAGTAGTACTAATTTGTGGCTATAATTCCAAATTAAAAACCCGCTCAATTTTCAACTGTAGTCAATAACATGCCGCATTTTGTGTTAGAGAACATGCCAAAAAACATTTAATGTGGGGATATGGCAAAGAAATACGTTTTGCAATGGTGTTTTCATTTGTTTCCATATAGAGGGATTAAGAGCATAATGATTTTTAGAGCTTATGTTTTTTTTAAGACCAATATTATGTGTACCCTTGACTAGCTTTAAGTTTTATATTAGTATGACGTGCTACATTTATTCATGGTGATAAAAATCATATAAAATGTCAGAAAAACAGGATAGGAAATTTGGTCAAAAACAAAGCGCTAAAGAGTGTCGAGGAATATAAGCAGGTGAAATCGATTCACCTGTAAAAATTTTGAACTGCTACGGCAAAAAAATGTATATAATGTGTTGTTAACAATATTAAAAAAAAGGCTTAAATTAGTTTTATCAAATTAGGATGACAGTGTTGCCTAACACAAAACACCCAGATAAATGAATGTAATGATCGAAATGATATTAAAGGATTTAAAATAAGAGCATCGGGGAAAAATGAACACTTTCGTGAAATTCATTGAGTTCAATATAATTAATGACTGTCAATGGTCTGATATGTGAAAAGGCTCTAGATTTGGAGAATCTAGAGAATAGACGTTGGAGCCTTGTTTTTATGCCAATTTGAAGCTGAGCACTTTCACATTTTTTAACTAAGAGCTTCCTTAGCAATTGATCATTTTTGCATGTGTGAACCGTGTTGCAATAGGGTGGGGCTTATTTCCAAAAATCTTCCGTAATCAGGATTTACAAAGTGGTGAAGGATTAGAGGTGGCGCAAAAGGCGTATGTGCAGTTTTCCCATTTTAGTGAACTCTGAAAAATTTTGATATACTTTTCAGCTTGTTTTGGTGATTTTTGGACCCTTAAGGGCAGAAAATCACCTCAAAATTGCGATATCTCCACTCCTTTAGATGATATTTGATGAAATATATTTTATGCATGCGATTTTTGGCCCTTGAATAGGTTACTCTGACTGATTACTATGAACCCGAATAAGCATATGAATAGCTGGGGAGGATTCCTATGCTAGTAGAATGGAACAAAAAGCAAATAAGAATGAGAGAAAGAACAAAGAACACAGAAGAATGTAAGGTGGGGTGGGTTAAACAGGTGTAACAGGGGTAAGGAGGGTGTAACTGATGATATTATATCAAAATCAACTACGAAACCGTGAAAATATCTTGGTTGGATGTAGGGTAAACAGGTATAATACGCCCCCCCCCCCCTAAGGAAAACCTGCTTTGCCGCAGTAGCAAATGCATTATTTCTATAGTTTTACTATTAGTGTTATTTACTTAGTTGGTAATGCTTTTCATGCAATTTCCTCTGGCCAGGTAGTTTCTAACAGGAGTACAAGACGTTTTCTGTAAATGATCCAAATCTTGAAGTGTCAAAACAAACCGGGCAATATGCCCCTTCCGTAGAAAAAGTTCCGCAGCGTTTTAGAAATGTTTCCAAGGAGAATTCTATCACTTGCTAAGCTCAAAGAGGTCCATTAGCAGTCGTCTTCCGGTAAAAGTTTGTTTAGTAAAAGTAAAGGATGGGCTCCATTTCCAACGAGGCTTGCCTATCGGACTCAAAGCTGATTTTCGATATTTTTGGTATTTATATTGATTGTTTATACTTCTCAAAGATCTTATATGCGCAACATCATTTTTTGGCGGATATTTAAGATATTTAATCATATTTAAGTGTTAAAGAAGCCTTAATCCCTTGAAAATGAATTGGGTCGTATGCCCGGTTGGGGCGCATATACCAATGATGTGATTATATGCAAGTTTAACACTAATTTAGTATTTTAGAATGGCCGTTTGATATAACTCCAGCAATTGCTTTTATAATCTGAAAGAAATTACAGAAGGGGCCTAAATCCATACAGGCTCAAAATCCGAACACTTCATACAAATAGAAGGAGTTTTATATGAAGTGGTAGGGTTTAGATTCATTTCTTAGGTGTTCGGATTTTGATCCCGCACGATATATCCTTATTAAGTAAATCCATAAACGATTTCTGCTTTCTAGCAATAACACTTCCACTTAGAATTTCTGGATTATCATGCCATTTCAGCAATTAATTGCTTTTGGGCTTCCAATACTTCACTTTCGCCACAACACCTTCAACATTACTTCGGACAAACGAAAATGCAGTTGAAGTTCAATACATCGTTCTACATCTGTATTTGAAATCGATGTATATGAACAACAGAAGAAGGAAAAAATCGGTAGTCAAAATTCAAATTAGTACACGAGCTTCTATAGGGTGCAAGAGTTAAAGCACTTCAGGTTGAAAACCTCTTGAATAAAACCAAAATTAAGTCTTTACAGTTCTGAAACATATTTTTTAGGAATTGCGACAGAGCTACATGGAGGAATTTTCACAGGATTGCCTATGTGATGATGATGATGATGATTATTTAGCCACCATCAGCGCAAGGATTACCTATGGCTGCAGAATCATACCGGGATGGTATGATCTACCTGATGGTTTGTTGTAGCAAGGCTAGTTAATATCTTTGAAGACCTTTGGAAGACAACACTAAGGCTGTTTTCTCATGAGGTGGGCATGCATTTATCTATATCTAACAGGAGTATAATGATGAAACTTCTCATGGAGTTGAGGACATTTTAGCCGTTTCTGATTTTTCCATAAAGAGTAATCTAAAATCGTATGCATGGGTCGAAAACTAGAGATGATTCAAAAATTGGTGCTCTTCCCCTATTTGAATAAAAATTGCTCGAAATATTTCTGAAGTTGGTAATATTAAATAGAAGTTAAAATAATCATTGTTTTCTACTGGAATTTTCCCCATTGCGTAAAATCGAGATTTTTCAAGATTCCTCAGTTACACTCAAGACATCACTAGTTTCACCCTCCCAACTAGACCTGTGCGCCGCCGCGCCACGCCGCCGCCGCCGACCCATTTCACGTCACGCCGACGCCGGCGGCGCGCCATACGCCGATCAACGTCTCGCCGCCGATTTTGCGTTTTCACGCCGATAAATACATTAACTCAAATAATTTATACCTAATAATAAAAAAATAACCCAGGTTATTTAGGTATCGTCTAAGGATAAAAAATCGTACATCAATGATAATAAATCTTCGAGCTGTTTAGTAGAATACCTATAAGTAGATGAAAAAAGCGAATTTAGTACTGTACCATTTAATTCCACTAGAGTTTGTATCCTTTGACAGATACGCGTATTTCGACCTCAACTGTAAGGCCGTCTTTAGTGTCGAGTCTAGTACACGACACTGAAGACGGCTTTACAGTTGAGGTCGAAATACGCGTATCTGTCAAAGGATACAAACTCTAGTGGAATTAAATGGTATAGTATTAAATTCGGTTTTTTCATCTACGTACATCAATGTTTCAAATGATTTTTTTTTTCAAAAAGTTGTCCCGAAAATCGCACAGTGGATTTTCTTCGGCGTTTCCTTCAAAAAATTGTTCTCCAAAAATTCATTACTTTCCAAGAACTCATGTATACATCGATAGATTTCCACCTCAATTTTTATCATGAATTCACCCTTATTCATGTAAAATCGTTCAAGGATTGTCCAGAATTTTTGAATGGATTTCTCTATTATTTTTTTCTAAAAGAGTCGCTGAGACACCTAGCTCTTGAAATTCTCATAGTAATTTCTTTAGGATTTTTTTTTAAAGAAATTGCTTCTGGAGTTTTTCTAAGAATTGCAAAATTAATTATTGTAGGAGTTGTTTCTAGCACTTCTTCAAAATTGTTCTAACGATGCGGCATACATTTATTCAAAAATATCAATCACCTTACCAGTGTGTGAGAAAAATATCGCCTTAAAAAAACTACAATCAACTAGGAGAATAAATAACTTACGGCACATTTATTCTGTCAAAATGGCCTGTGAGATTTCCTCTAGAAATTTCTTTAAAATTTGTTCAACTATTCCTCCAAGCTGTTTTTTAAGGAATCCTACCATTGATTATTTTTGGAGTTTTTCTAATAAATCGTACAATAGTCACTTCAAGAATTCCAACAGTAATTCCGCATTGCATTTTCTCAGGAATTATTCAATACGTTTCTTTATTATTCCTGGAGTTTCTTCTGAGATTTCTCCCATGAATAGGGTCCTTAAATGTTTAATGAAATCTTGTTTTTATTCAATAACACGAAATAGCATGTTACTGCAACTTCTTTAGCAATTTTTCGAGCTCAAATAACGGCTATATGATATTTAAATTTTAATTTCAAAATTAGCATGAGCAATCATTCCGCTATGTTGAAAACTTGATCGATGATAAGTCTTGCCCTCGATTCATCTCCACCTTAAAAATAGCTGTAGGCCTTGTTACGATGGAACAAACTCACCAAATTATTTCATTGACACCAGTTGCTTCCTGCAACCTCCGGAAACATTTTGGACCATGATCTCAGCTGAATTCCAGGCCGCAACTCAACTTCGTTCACAGCACGAAAACACAAAAATAAAGTCACCCGGAATTCGTTTCAATTTTCATTAACACTATCACTATATTATGTTTAAACTTTAATTTAAAAATTAGGTCCATAAATGAACCTTGACATTTTTGATCATGTCAAGAACGTCAAGCTTAGTCGATGAAAACACCACAGGGGCTGTAGTTTTAACACTGGGGTTGTTCCTATCTGATATTTCGGAATGGACACGGAAAACAAAATACACCCAAAATTTGAGTTTAAGCCAAGAGGTGTGACAAAATCTAAAAAAAAAACTGGACTTAAACAAACGAAAGACGTTTAAAAATTGAGCAAACTTTTGTTTTTAGCCTAAACTTAAGCGTTTGGCACTAGAATTGGGACAGGGCTTTAGGATCCTATTCTCCAGAAGTTCTTACGCGGTAATCTTGAGATGTTTTCTTCAAAAGTTTTGTGCAAGAATTTTTCTAGATTATGCTTGAATTACTTCAGTGGTTCAGTTAGAATTTTGTTGAATATTCTTACACGAATTCCTGCAGAGCTTCATGCACTTATTTTCCAAAATTTCATTCTGAAAATTCTTTTAATATATTCTTACAATTTTTTCACTAAATGCTCCACGAATGCTTGAACAGATTTTTCTATATAATCCTTGAATTAGAGTCTTTTAAGGAACTATTTCTTGAGAATGTTCAGAGGTTTATAAAGAAAGTTTGCAAGAATTCCTCTAATAAAATTTGTAGATATTCCACCAGGGGATCTCGTAAGAAATTCAGTGTTTCTTTGAACTTTGAAGAATATTTCCATAAGTCAGTGAGTTGCTCTTCTCTCTTCAAAAAGGTGTCATGTCATCAATATTCATGAAAACGGCCTCCATTCACCGTGCACATATGCAAATTCCTACAGAATATTTATACAATATTCGCAAATTATTCTTTTGGCAACAAAATAAGATAAAACTTTCATCAGTTTAGGTAGTTCTTGTCACAAAACATTTTGAAAAACCTAGTGTATGCAGTCAAAATCATGTGAATTCCGTTTAATAATGCGATTTTTCAATACTCTTAGTAGAAACGCAAAAATTAACATTATATTATTAATTAACTTCTAGTAAGATGTATTCGATCGTATGAGGTGAGCCATGAGGTTTGATGCAAATCAGATTTTTTTCTTGCGATTCAGCCGAAACACAAATGCACGGTGAATGGACACTTTTCAATATTTATGGTTCCTTTTACCGTGCCTTAGTATAAAAGGCTTGAAATTATTGGGTAATATTGAATTTATTGTTATATCGCGATTTAACTACTTTATAATTGTTTTTGAGCAAATATGAAATGGTTTGAACAAAACAGTCAAACCTCCTATAATGATTTTGATGAAAAATTAGTGATTTAGTTATTTTTTCAACTTTCTATGATTTTTATTTTAATATAAGATTTGAATACCTTTAAAAGTGAGTGCGCATACTACTAGCAACATATTTTCTCCACCAACAACGTTTCTTCAAGGTACAAAATTAAATCATGTCCAAAACTATGTGCACGGTGAATGTTGTTTTAGAATGGTGCGAGGCGACCTTAACATGATATTTGTAAACATAATTTTTGAGTATTTTTTGTTATGCATCACTGATTTTTTATTTTTCCCTGAATTATGGTATAATTGCACGCTTCGTAGTGGTACCGTAAAACGGGGTAACTTTGATAGTTTTTTCGAAGAAAACTTGAATATTTATGCATGCTATTTCAAAGAATAATAATTTATATTTTTAAAACAAGTACTGGCATCCCAGCTATCGATTGCAGTCGATAGATTTCCAAAAGATTTATTATGAATGGATATATAATTTTTCATATAATCGAAAGTTGGTTTTCTGTTATGGGGTAACTTTGATAATGGAGTATGAATAGAACAAAATTGAATGAATAACGAACATTTGTAGGGCATTGCATACCTCTAGGCGTTTAACGTTATATGGAAATTTCTGACTAAGATTACAAAAATGGTCCCAGTTTGTGAAAATGCTATTCGCTAAGAGATTTGACACCGTATTCAAGTTCTATGATAATTAGGGTGTCAAAGATAAGTGGCCAACTATTCAAAACTACATCAAATAGTGATAGTAGAACAAATTGTTTGTAAGCGTTTCGAAAATGCTAAAATTGTGTCAATTTTTAATATTCGTATAAAAAGCCTCAAATGCACTTGATTCCAATGAAAATAGCTTTGACATGAAGTGTCATACTAATACTCTTTACTTTGGCATTTGTTTTGCTTAACTGATTAACAGAAACTTCGTTGTTTCGTTTAATATGTTGTGGGTCTCGCACTATCAAAGTTACCCGCATTATCAAAGTTACCCCGTTTTACGGTGTTCTAGTTCGCTTATAATGATTTGTAAAAAAATATAATTTATTGAAACGCATATATTTTTTTTTAATACACGGTGAATTGTAGCTTGACGGTAATTTATTCTGTCATTCTCATTGGAAACCTTGAAAAAATGGATGGACATTAGGCCGTCCCTTATTTTTCGAAAATGCAAAATGTTAAAAGTTCGTCATTGTAAAGTGCTCGTTTTGGTAAGAAAAAAAAAACAGGTAAAAATTTGAAGTCCGTACGTGGACGCTAAGTGGACCCCCAACGACCCTAAAGGTATTAGGTAGAGATGAACCCTGTGCGACAAGTCGAGCTCGCTGCTCTAGTGTACGCAACATGAGTACGAAAAGTCACTAGTAACAAACTGATAATCAGCATGGACTTTTAAGTAAAATAATATTTAATATTGTGGATATCTTCATTACACTGCACGCTGACATGCAATTCAAAACTACAAAGGGATCGTTCAAATATTACGTAGCGCAACAGGCACCCCTCCCCCTTCCGTAGTGTTACGGTCCTTACAAAAAAAAAATTTTCATACAAAAGTTGTTATGTGTAGAGGGAGGGGGTCTAAAATTGACAAATTTTGCGTTACGTAATATTTAAATCATCCCAAAGAAAACAAAATTCTATGCTGATTATCAATGCACGCAGAACAATTTGTTACAGTAGCGAGCACGATTACGCTCAAGGGGTCATCTACACCTAATGAATTCAGGGCGGTTGGCGGACCACTTGGCGTCCACATACGGACTTCAAATTTTTACCTGATAATTTTCTTACCAAAACGAGCACTTTACAATGACGAACTTATAACATTTCGCATTTTCGAAAAATAAGGGACGGCCTAATGGACATGGATTTTTCTTCAAATAAGTGTCTTTGGTAGCTTCCGTTAGTATGACAGGAACAAATACGGGATAACAATTTCAGACGCTTGAATACGGTCGTCCCGCCGCTTTGGATCAATGTTTGATGAATTACAGAATTATTCATCATATAATTTTGGAATACAGTACTAATCCGATTTTGTTAGTCCCTTTTTCAGAAATCTTGTTGTTCTCACTGTTTGACTAATGAATTTCAACCAAGTATTTTTTAGTCATGTTAAAGCTTAATATTCAGCTTAATATTCATAAGAAGGCAAATATATAATATTGATCAATTGTTTACATTTTGAAGGAGAGCTTCACAAAGTTTTGAAAAAGAGGTTGACAAAATCTGGGCATCTAATGTAAACAACATTTTAACTACATAAAATGATACCAGAATAAACATTAGTTATATTAGAAACTAATGTTGATACTGTGATGCCGCGGATTTTGATTACTCAGCTTCTTATCATTTTGATCATTTTAACAGTTAAAATATCAAAACTGAAAGCAGAAACCTGTCCTAAGAAATCAAATTAAAAACGATTTTTGCCATAAGTGACAGTGATGTTAAATGTCATGAACATCACGTGACTCTGACAATTGAATAATGCGAATATCTTCCATCCCCGCGGAAAAAGTCATTGGAAAATGTTTTTCTCTGGTGGTCATATCTGAACTACTTACAGTTGGCCATATATTGGCTTAGAAAAAACGCTAGAAGCACTTCAATGTTTCCGAAGTTTCGACATTTAACAGCTCTCAGTGAAAGCAATTTAAAAATTTGAAAACTTTTTCCGCATTAAGGACATTGAGAACTCATTGAGGTTACACATATTTTTGACTGGCATTGAAATGAAGTCATAAAAATAAAGACTATTTTTTATTAGTATGTAGCACTTTTGAGTTATAGTTACGTAAAATTGTTACAATATTTAAAAAAAATGGTAGAAGAACAAAATATTGGATATTCAAAAAGTAACGCGAAAAGTCCAGTAAACTTCTACAAAAATACAAACAAAATTTTGCATAAAATTAAATTACTTTTCTTCAATTTTCTTAAATAAAAAGTTCGAATAATCAGGTCAGATAATATATCTTAGTAGCAACAACGGGGATATAATATATTATATGCTAGTTTTACTAGTGTTGAAACTAGGATTTTTTATATAAACTTCCAAACTTTGAATTCTTACCAAAATGACTGAAAGTATTTCTGCACTCTATTTCAATCATAAGATCGTAAGACAGATATGGGAAATGGGATTTCAAGTTCGGTTTCGATTGCATTTGTACGCATACGGTTTCATAAGTTATATGTTCGATTTTTTTTAATGTTCATTTTTTGTCCACGCCGATGTACGCCGCCGCCGCCGCCGCCGCCGCCGCCGAAAATAGTCAACGGCGTAACGCCGATGACGCCGCCGCCGCCGGTACAAAAATGCTCTGACGCCGCCGCCGACCAAATATATTTCGGCGCACAGGTCTACTCCCAACTGTTTAACCCACCCCACCTTACATTCTTCTGTGTTCTTTGTTCTTTCTATCATTCTTATTTGCTTTTTGTTCCATTCTACTAGCACAGGAATCCTCCCCAGCTATTCATATGCTTATTCGGGTTCATAGTAATCAGTCAGCGTAACCTATTCAAGGGCCAAAAATCGCATGTATAAAATATAATTCATCAAATATCATTTAAAGGAATGGAGATAACGCCCTTAAGGGTCCAAAAATCACCAACACAAGCTGAAAAGCATACCAAAATTTTTCAGAGTTCACTAAAATGGGAAAACTGCACATACGCCTTTTGCGCCACCTTTAAACAAACCTTCACCAAATTTTCCGATTTTTTTACAGGATGTTATTTTGGGACCGATGATCATCTTCCACTTTGTAAATCCTGACTACGGAAGATTTTTGGAAATAAGCCCCACCCTAGGTGGCAAGCACGGAGATACTCTATGGAAGGTCGAAAAAAATTTAAACCCGAATAGATCCTCGACCGGTAAAATTCGAACCCACGACTGCCTTGCTGAATAGTTACACCGCCTAGTTGCGTTGCGTCATGACTATTCTCTTCTCGTTAGATCGTTATGGAACATGTTTGAGTTGTGTACACAACGATTTTGAGGATCGGAAAAAAAGTCTGAAACTCAATGCTTCACTCATTTTTCAAAATTCAAAATTGCAAAATAGATATTCATGCAACAAGTGGCGATATGAAGATTTTTTCAGCTAATGATCACAATCGGCATATGTTTTGGAAATAGAAGAGTTGGATGCTTCCGTAAAATAGTTTGCTATGTGGCCTTCCTTGGCCGAGTTTAGAGTCCGCGGCTACAAAGCAAAGCCATGCCGAAGGTGTAAGAGTTCGATTCCCGGTCAATCCAATCTACGGAATAGGCGTTGGAACCTTGTTTTAATGCCGATTTGAAGCTGAAATTTTGATGAAGTATGCATTTTGATGAAGCATCCATTTAGCTCCGTGTGTTCTAATCTCCCTACCTATACTGCTATCCAGCAAAATTTATCTTGCCATGGCTATTGAAAAATTCTATACAAAATCGTATTATTATTACGTACAAAATTACAGTTTCTTGTAATCTCGTCAGGTCAACGTCTTTCCTGGCTTCGATTCATCGTCACCTTAACGTGTCCATTATGCCCCTGATTCCCCTTATGCTGCAAAATGTAAATAATTGGTAGGCCAAACAATTCTATTGATTATTTTAGCACCCACAAATAAAACAAGTTACTGATGGTTTTTTTTTGTCAAATACAAGTAAATATGCACGGGAAAACTATTATTTTTCAATTAAAATATGAAAACAACTGATCGAACCTAATAAATTAGAAAAATAAACTTGGAATAGCATCATGATGTTAAATGTAAAAAAAAACACTTAACTAACGTACAAAATAATTTGTTTCGAAATTGTCCGTGCTGTCTTGTAAAAATCCCATTGCATAAGAATCAGCATTTACAATATATGTATAACAAACGCTCGCTATGACCCTTTGACCAACATTAGTATACATATATGGACTTAGCTGATGTAGCTTATTAATATAAGGACTTTGCCATTGTTTTGAAGTTCATGCAACCTCTAATCAACACTACAAAATACAGCGATAAAACATCTAAAATCATCGCTCCCTGGAAAGCATAATCCCAAGTCCAGGGATTTATATTTATAGAAAAACAAACAAATAAAACATATAATATAGTTTAGGCATGGTTAATGCTGGGCATAACGTACCATTGATACCACGCGTACCTGCAGGAATAAAATGAACCCCTTTGTGTGGTTGTTTGGTCTCGCCATAGAGTTCGATTAAGAAATGCCTCCCGACAAACGTGATTCACTTTACACATAGCCACACACACTTTCACCACATATTGAACATCTACTCTTTGGTATAGGGTAGATGTACCAATAGTGGAGGTACTAAGCACTACTGAACTTCATGTAACCGCCTAAATTGAAGAAGCTCAATTAATGTACACTACCCGTCATAAATACGGACTCACTGAGATAAGTATTGCAACACTCAGCTGAATAATGAATCACCCCCAAAAAGTTCAGCATCACCTCAAAACAGGTTAATTCACATTGCTATATCTCGAGATCTTTACGACTTGCAAAGAAGCGATCTTCAGCAAAGTTATTCAGGGGATCAAGGACATCCGGAAAGGGAACAATTTAGTTCGCGAATTTGCCGCTAGGTGGCGCTAGTGAGCATGTAAAATTGAGCATTTTAAACTAGTTCTAGCTTGTGATCCATAAGAGATAGAAAGTTCGGGTCTTCGGCAAAGTTGCTCAGGGGTTCAAGGACATCCGGAAAGCGATCAGTTTAGTTCGCGATTTTGCCGCTAGGTGGCGCTAGTGAGCATGTAAAATTGAGCATTTTAAACTAGTTCTAGCTTGTGATCCATAAGAGATAGAAAGTTCGGGTCTTCGGCAAAGTTGCTCAGGGGTTCAAGGACATCCGGAAAGCGATCAGTTTAGTTCGCGATTTTGCCGCTAGGTGGCGCTAGTGAGCATGTAAAATTGAGCATTTTAAACTAGTTCTAGCTTGTGATCCATAAGAGATAGAAAGTTCGGGTCTTCGGCAAAGTTGCTCAGGGGTTCAAGGACATCCAGAAAGTGAACAGTTTAGTTCGCGATTTTGCCGCTAGGAGGCGCTAGTGAGCATGTAAAATTGAGCATTTTAAACTAGTTCTAGCTTGTGATCCATAAGAGATAGAAAGTTCGGGTCTTCGGCAAAGTTGCTCAGGGGTTCAAGGACATCCGGAAAGCGATCAGTTTAGTTCGCGATTTTGCCGCTAGGTGGCGCTAGTGAGCATGTAAAATTGAGCATTTTAAACTAGTTCTAGCTTGTGATCCATAAGAGATAGAAAGTTCGGGTCTTCGGCAAAGTTGCTCAGGGGTTCAAGGACATCCGGAAACGGAACAGTTTAGTTCGGGATTTTGCCGCCAAGTGACGTTAATGAGCATGCAATATTGAGCATTTCAAACTAGTTCTAGCTTTTGATCCACATGAGATAGCCAGTTCCAGGCTTCGGCAAAGTTGTTCAGAAAGTCAAGGCCATCCGGAAGACAGATAGTTTGGTTCGAGATTTTACCGCTAGATGGCACTAGTGAGCATATAAAACTGAGCATTTTGAACTAGTTTTAGCTTGCGATCCACAAGAGATAGAAAGTTCGAGTCTTCAGTAAGTAAAGAACAGAAATAAAATAAAGGACATCCAAATATCAAATATTTTTTATCCTAATTTTACCACTAGGTTGCACTAGTACGCAAATTTAATTTAATATATGAAACAAATTCTATCTTTCGAGCCAGATGAGATAGAAAGTTTGAGTCTTCGGCAAAGTTGTTTGGAAAGTCAAGGGCATCCAGGAAACAGTTTACTCTGGAGGGATGACTGTACCTAAACATTATGAATTTGATAAGATAGAATTTCCAGAATGCTGATCAGAAATCCTTTGACATTTGGAAGTTGAAGTGATTAGGGATGGAATCATATATAATTAAAGTGATTCAGGCCTGATCAAATGTATATTCAAGTGTATCATATCTGTTTATATTCTAGTGATTCTGGTATGACTTACTCCATGTGCGAGTGACTCAGTCAGGACTCATATTCATCATATTCAAATTATTCAAGTCAGAATCTCTTCATGGTTCAAGTTTGATTGACTTCATATCCAAGTGATTGATGTCTTATTCTCTTTATATTCATGTCCTTCGGGTTTGATTCACTCTATATTCAAGAAATTCAGGTTTGACTTGAATATGGAGTAAACAAAAATCATATCAAATTCACTCCATGTTCAAGTGACTCAGGTTTGATTCATTTTATATTCAATAGATTCAAGTTTAGTTCTCTCCATACTGGCAAGTGTTTCACGTCAGATTCACTTTATTATTAAGTGATTCAGAATTAATTCATTTCATTTTCAAGTGATTAAGTTTGCTCCATATCCTAGTGATTCTTATCTGATTCACTCATATTCGACTGTGTGATTCATTGATGTTCAAATGATTTCAACACTTCATTTTCAAATGTTTCTAGTTTGATTCATTTTATGTACAAGTGATTCAGGTCTGATTGATTTCATATTCAAGAGATTTAGGATTTATTTCCAGTGATTTATGTTTGATTCGCTTCATATCCAAGTGGTTCATGTCGGATTCGCTCCATATTCAAGTGATTCAGGTTTGATTCGCTTTATATTCAAGTGCTGTAGGTCTGAAGCACTTCATATTCACCTATTTCAAGTACGAATTACTTGATATTCAAGTAGTTCAGGTTTGATTCATCTAGAATTTTCCACTTTTACAGGTATGACTTGATGTTCAAGCAGGTTAGGGCTGATTCACTTCATTTTCAAGTGATTCATGCTTGAATCACTTTATGTACGTGTTTCAGGTTTGATTAGTTCAATATCCAAGTGTTTGATGTTTGATTTTTGAAGTAAATTTAAGGCATTCAGGTCTCATTCACTTTATATTCAAGTGTTTCAGATTTGACTAGCACTATATCCAAGAGACTCATGTCCAATTCACTTCATATTCAAGACAAATGGTAAAGTGTCTTAAATAAAACATAAAAATAATAACTTCATATTCAAGTGTTTCAAGTGAGAATCACTGATGATTCATGTCTGATGCACTTCATAGTCAAGTGTTTAAGGTAATATTCACTTCATACACAAGTAATTCAGGACCGATAACATTCTTGTTCAATTTATTCATATATGATTCGCTTTATACCCAAATGATTCATGTCATGACACTTCATTTTTGAATGCATGCTCACTAGTGCCACCAAGTGGCAAAATCGCGAACTAAACTGTTCGCTTTCCGGATGTCCTTGATCCCCTGAACAACTTTGCTGAAGATCGTTTCTTTGCAAGTCGTAAGGATCTCGAGATATAGCAATGTGAAATTACCTGTTTTGAGGTGATGCTAAACTTTCCAGGGTGATTCAATATTCAGCTGAGTGTTGCAATACTTATTTTAGTGAGTCCGTATTTATGACGGGTAGTGTACATGTTAATATTGAAACGGGAAGTAACGACCATTGACTTAATGAGAAAAAAATATTTCATCGCAGTAATCCACGGCATTTCAGTGAAAAATAATATCTCCACTATTGGTGCACTGTTCCTTTAGTTGCGGTAAATTTTTAATTTGTGTTCCTAAATTTGCGGTATCCGTGGTTTTATTATGGGATCCTCCACTATAGGAACACTTTACCACAACTATTGGTACAAGCAAGAACAGTTTTAGTAATTTTAGTGATATTTCATCAGTTTGAAAGCAATTTGAACGCTCTTTTCAACTATTCCGTGTGTCAACAAGCCAATACGTCGATTGGCAGTGTCGGTTCTGTGGCTAATGTAATCAAATAAGTGAAAACGGCACTACCGCAACTATAGGAACACCCACAACTAAGGGAACACTTACCCTAGAACGTTCATTGTAAATAGCGTTTGAAAAAGAGACAAAATTCGTTTTCATTTTTGTAGCTTTTTCAGACCCAATAAAATATCTGGTGAAGTATCTGTTTTCCTGATTGCCATTGTTATAGAAGAACTCCAAAGAGACACAGCGTAGGGCTCGGTCACCAGACGAAACAGTGCTCCTTAGCCTCCTGCCCAGCAACTTTTATCTCTTTCTTTCCGCGGTCCTGACCGGGGTACGAGCATTTTTAGGGAAGATCGGGTAAACAACCCCGTTAGGAGCTTTGGTCGTATGCTGACAGTTCTGCAAACCTGGTGCGTATGTACTCCATGTTAGGAGCTCACAACAGCGTCTGCTCCCCATGTCAGGGGCGGCTGCAAGAGAAGGACTCTAAGCTAAACTGCGCACTATGGTCCTCCGAAAATTTAGCGGGAATGGTTCTCCGGAAATCTAGGGCGTTGGTGTCAGGCCATGCGAGCCAACCGTAAAAACACATCAGCACAGGAACGTCAACGAGAGACTACGGACTAGAGCAATCAGCAAATACCACAGCGACGGTAATGGACTAGCGATTGGAAATTCGGTACTTGGAACTGCAAATCTCTCAACTTCATCGGAAGTACGCATACTCTCCGATGTACTGTAGGTCCGTGGTTTTGAAATCGTAGCGCTGTAGGAGGTGTGCTGGGCAGGATATATGGAGCGAACGTTTAGAGGTAATCATACTATCTACCAGAGCTGCGGCAACACACACTAGCTGGGAACAGTGATATAGTGATCGGTGATATGCAGAGGTGCGTGATCGGGTGGTGGCCGATCAATGAGAGAATGTGCAAGTTGAGGATCAAAGGCCGGTTCTTCAACTTCAGCATAATAAACATGCACAGTCCTTATTCCGGAAGCACTGATGAGTTCAGCGCCCACCGGCTGAAGAACGAAAACGGCTTACGACTAGTAGATTCCTCCGCATCCAAGAATATGACCATTCGTAGCATCTACTTCCAGCACAGCCTTCGATACCGTTTAACTTGGAGATCCGAACAGCAGACAGAATCACAAATTGACCAAGGACGGCACTTCGTCGACATTATCGTGACGCTAACATCGACTCTGACCACTATCTGGTGATGGTTAAACTGCGCCCAAAACTCTCCGTCGTTAACAACGTACGGTATCAACGCCTTCCTCGGTATAGCCTAGCGCGACTGGCCCAAACGAACGTTGCTACTGCATACGCGCAGCACCTCGAGGTAGCGTTACCGAAAGAGGGCGAGCTTGACGAAGCCCCTCTTGAGGACTGCTGAAGTAACATAAAAGCAGCCATCAATAACGCAGTCGAGTGCATCGTCGGGTACGTGGAACGGAGTCGACGGAACGATTGGTTCGACGGAGAGTGTAGGAAGATTTTGGAGGTGAAAAATGCAGCGCAGACTGTCTGAAAAATGTTGCAGCAATGGACCCGGCAGATAACATTATAGACGGAAACGGCAACATCATACTCGCCTCTCTTGGGAGAAAAAACGCTGCCTGGAGGAGATGGAGTGCGAGGAGATGTAACAGCTGTGCGGATCTCAAGAAACACGGAAGTTCTATCAGAAGCTCAACGAATCCCGCAACGGCTTCGTGCCATGAGCCGAGATAGCAGGTATAAGGATGTGAGCATCTTGCCGGACGAGCGTAAGGTGATCGAAAGGTGGAAGCTGCACTTTGACGAACAAAAAAGTTATAACGATTTGAATATTTATTTTGCGATAAAAAATGGGGCTGCCGGTAGAGGGGTTAATCATAAAGCGGTATAGATCACTTTGGCTATTTTACGCCAAGTTTTCGCACAAACCATAAACGTTGATATAAGACATATGTTTGCTTAACCATAGTCATTCTCTTCTTCATTTGTTAGGTCAAGCATAACATTTAACTACATAAAATAAAGTTTTTTTTTTAAATGTTCAGTTGGTATTACAAAGATATAAAAATATCGTCGTCTTCTGTAAAAAGTGTCAATAATACTCAAAAGTCCCCATAGATGGTAAAATACAACCATTATGGAATAAAAATGGCTTTTTCACTTAAATTTAGTATGATTTCAACTTCGAACATCAATTTTTTTGATTCATGATTCTAAATTCGGATTATTAGCAGTTTCAACAGGCGATTCATAAAATGGACCAAGAAGTCTTGATTGTGTACAACTATGGATCATTTATTGAAAACATTGATCCATTACTAATGCCAGAAACAAGGGTATTTCCTGTGCCAATTCTGCTATTTCTCGCTGAAAAGTGCAGGCTGACCTTTTCGCACGGTAATCACAAACGAAATTTAAAGCACTTTGTCTATCACGGCAAGTTTTTCAAGAGTTTTTTTTTTCTTTTTTTATCAATATTAAGGCATTAAGGACAGAAAATAATATTAGCCACAATTGACCCAAATCACTCCTGTGTGCCATTAGAGTTCTCTAATGGCTACATGTACTTATTGCAGAGGAATCGACACTGCAGAAGAAGGAGTAACGAGAAACTGGTGATGAATTCGCTCTATGGCTATCGGAAACTTATTCCACCTTCACGCCAACTGGCAACGGCCGGCTCGCCGCCAGAAGCAAATCCTTTCCGAGCGAGTGTCCATGCAGATGGGAGATCCAGAAACAAGGGGAAAACAATTTTGAAGAATTTCCATTCCCTGCAGCTGATTCAACTCTTAACCGAGAAATAGTACTCGCTGATAGGAAATAAGATATCAAAGTTTGAAGAATTCGCTGAGTATGATTTAAAGTTATGGAAAGAAAATTTTTATTGAATTTATGACATTTTTTGCTGTAAATAACTTGAACCGGCAAGTCAGATTCTAAATCTTTCAGCACAAACATCGTTAGATGGAGCTGTTTGAAAGGAAAAACTCATTTTCTTTGCTTAAGGATGCCTTCGGCTATACTTTACAGGTTCTTGGACATCGTTTCACACTCATACACATACACACTTAAACTGAACCACCAACAGATCTCATCACACCGAAGTGCTCCAAAGAGTATGACCGTTTCCGTTGGTCTGGGTGCTTTGAGAAACATTTATTTTTCATTATGCTAAGGAAGCTTGTCTTGTCCTCGGGATGCCCATCGGCACTTGGAAGCAAAAGATTGATGGAACTAGGTTGTTTCATCCAGGCTTGGAGCGAGGGCTTGGTGCTTACGTACATACCTATCCCGTTAACGTTGCAAACAGGGATGCCAGGTTTGAAGACATTTCTTTCGTGGGAAGATATTCGAGTAAAACGGAAGATATTTGGAAGACATTTCAGGGTTGTGAACCCATTAAAAGACAGGTTCAAGAGATTGTTTTTTTTTTTATTCTTGGATCAATAGCTGGTTAATCCATCCTTTACTTCCCTCAATGTAGGAACAGATTGCTTTCCTACATCTGCCATGTTGACGTAGTTATTTTCTCCGCTGTCGTTACCTTCGGAACCTGTCCTCCATGCCATTCAGGTATTTGTTCTAGTGCTGCTTCCACCTTTCGATCACCTTACGTCCGTTCGTTGAGATGTATCCATCCTTATCCCTACACATTTCGGCTCGCGGCACAAATCCTTTTCAAGATGCGTTAAGTTGATTAACTGTAGAGAGCTTTATATTCTAATTCGGACCAAAATTTGAACTTTACACCACGAAGTGAAGAAGTCCCAATAATTGAAAATTTGGAAGTGGAAAATATTGGAAGACATTTGATGTGCAATGCGAAATAAATCATCCGGCATCCCTGGTTGCACATGGGACCTGCTCTTCTTCTTCGGTTCTGACTGGTAGTCAGTCACCCGCACCGGAGTGTGAAAACATCACAGCTCTGGAAGACGACGACGATGCGACGGCATGGCACGGACCGTGATGGATGAGTATGCAAATGAGAGAGGAGCCACTGAAATCGCATCCCAACGCAACGTGTTATTCCATGTTGGTAAGTACCCAGCCATGCATCAATCCTTTGGCCCCCGGACATACTCTAAAGTGGACCGTGAATAAGAGTAATTCCTTCTGGGCAAAACATTTCAATGGTTAACCACTGGTATGTTCGCATCACTTGAAAGCTACGGGTTCTGGGGATGGCCCCGAGGCGGAAATAATGGTACAGTGTGTTTACGTTCACTTCATTTACCCAGGTGAGCTTATTTTCTATAAGCCAAATTGAGTTTGCTTCAGAGAAAAGAGGAAACCTTATGAACTGTGAGTGTGATTTATTCTTTTTCTGCTTGCTGTAGAACTGAAATTTTTGTAATGGATATAGATGGTAAATTCGATTACTGTTTTATTCAAAAAATTCATAGGAGGTTTAAGAGACACATTTATGCTATGCTATTTATATAGACATCAATGTGACTTGAAATATTCATGGTTTAAACTAGATGCATGTTAGAAACAACTGGGGGTGCCAGGGAATTTAAACAGAGTTGTGAGAGATTTCTAAAATAGCATTGGAGATTTACTGACCATAAAAGCATAACAGTCCTAAATGATTTTTCGAGTCCCAGGAAAAAAATATTGTTCGAAAAGACATGCTGCTCCAGAATGAATGTGCTATTAATAAGCATATTTGGAGAACAAATCAATTTTCAAGCATCAGAATCATTTAGAGGTTTCACCTGAACCATTTATGAAAAGGGCCAACTCTGATGAAAACTCTCATGTATTCAATTGAAAATTACGGAAATATTGTTGGCACTTAATCCCACATCCCATTGCGCACCTTGCCATCTTGTACCGGTTGGATTGTTTTCGAGAACCGTTTTCAACGGATTGTCATCCGACATTCTGGTGACATGCCCGGCCCACCGCAATCTCCCAATTTTTCTGCGGAGGCACGATTTCCAGCAACTATGCGTCCCTGGATTTCTCTGCTTGTGTCGTTGTCGGCGGTCACCAGTGAGCCCAAGTACACGAATTCATCATAACCGTCAATATGAACTCGAGGTTTGGGGCATGCCGCGTCTTCTCTTGAGCTCCTCGCTATCATGTACTTCGTCTTTGGCACATTGATATTCAGTCCGATTAACCTAGCTTCAGCCCTTAGTCGGATGTACGTATCCACCATGGTCTCAAAGTTCCGTGCTACAATATCAATGTCGTCGGCAAAACCAAGTAGCTGGACGGACTTTCTGAAGAACGTGCTACTCGTGTCTATTTCCGCTCTTCTTATCCCCCCACTTACACAATGTTGAACAGTAAACACGAAAGGCCACCTTGCCGTAACTCTCTGTGCCGTAACCCAGTGCAACGCTCTTACCAGTGCTTACTTTTACTTTTTCTTTTGCTGGCTCTACGTTCTTCAAGACATGACCTGCGCCACAATGTTACGCTAACTAACTCGGTCTATGGCTGCTATCCTCCGATTTCACTTCCAAGATCCTGCTCCACTTGGTCAAACCACCTAGCTCGTTGCGCTCCCCTTCGTCTTGTACCGGCCGGATTTGAGGTGAACACCATTTTTGCAGGATTGTTGTCCGGCCATCGTACCCTTCCAGCTTTGGCGACTTTCTGGATACTGGGTTCACCGTAGAGTTGCGCAAGCTCGTGGTTCATCCTTCTCCTCCATACGCCGTTCTCACATACTCCGCCGAAGATCGTCCTAAGCACACGTCGTTCAAAAACTCCTAGCGCTTGCAGGTCCTTTTCGAGCATTGTCCACGTCTCATGCCCGTAGAGGACTACCGGTCTTATCAGCGTCTTGTACATGGTACACTTACACTGATAGGCAAAATAAAGTGCCCACCTTACCAGTTTTCGAATTTCTCTCATTGATTTGGTTCAAATTAAAGATAACACACTTAAATATTTTTTGATATTTTATTTTTGATATTCTTTCAAAGTTGCACTTACGAAAATTTGATGGAAAAAGAGTTTTACTTAAAGAAAAAGAAAATCAATTCGTACTGAAAAAAAAAATAGTGACAAAATAAAGTGCTCACTTCTTTCTTGACCCCAGAAAAGATGATTTAAGAAAAATAAAAAGCAATTTAATAGTTAATGTGTCCTCCTTTGGCCTTGACGACTTGCTGGAGGCGCTTCGGCATGATTTTCACCAAGTTTTGTAGGTGTTGTGGTTCTAGCTCTTCCCAGGCGCGCTCCAAGGCCTCAGAATTATTATTTTTGTTGGTAACACCAGTTTTGTCAACCCTAGCATCGAGAATCGCCCACAAATTCTCGATGGGGTTGAGGTCTAGGCTTTGTGGAGGCCATTCCAGCGGTTTAATCTGACAAGACTGGAAGAAAGACTTGGTCTTCTTGGCAGTATGCTTCGGATCGTTGTTCTAGAGAAATATGAATTTCTCTTCATGGCCCGTCTGGATCAGCGAAACCTCCAGATTTTCCCGCAAGATGTTGATGTAGCAATCTGCCGTCATTATTCCGTCGATTTTCACGAGGCTTCCAACTCCAGTTATTAGTTATCCTAGTCTTCAATGTCGTGTACTAGACTCGACTATGCAATTTTGTTACATGTGATAATTTTTGTAATCGAAGTTTTCCCATAAAATACGGGAAATCAAAGACGCTGTTTGAAATGCCACTCTATTTTACAATCGTTGTGAAATGTTAAGCACTCATCCCAACGGCACTGCAGCAGCGTCCTCAGAAAAATCCTCAAACTGCCGTATTGTCAAAAATTCGTAATAAGGGGCGGTCCATCAATTATGTAAGACAATTTTGGCGGTTTTTCGACCCCCCTCCCCCCATGGTAAGATTTTTTATATGAAAATTACAAATAATTTGTATGGCGCGTAAGAAATCTCAAACCCCCCCCTCTCACCATAACCCCTTACGTAATTAATGGACCGCCCCTAAATCAATTGTTGTATGATGCTATGAGATGAATTAAGAGATTATAGCAAGTATGTTGTAAACACATTAGGGAATATTACACAAATAACTCTTTAAAACACATTTGTTGGCTCTGAAAAGGGCCGATTGAATTGTTGAATTTGCGTAACACGGACACATTTTGAAGGCGCACTGGTTGCAATTCTCCTCGCCCGATGAGGTTTGCGGTGGGGATGACGAAGGGCGCTTCAGTGGCTATGGTCGATTTTCTTCAGCCATCTCCTACAAATCTTACCTTTGCGCCCCGAATGCTGCAGGCCAATTCTGGAAGCGCGAGTCCATTCAAAAATCTTGAGCAATTTCACAATCCGGACGCTGGATTTGCAGCCGCTTGATGATCAAGCTTTGTGCCTCTGGTAGCGAGGAGCAGACGGCACACTGCTAGAAATCCTTCACTCCCGATGAGGTTTGCGGTGACGATGGGCGCTTCAACAAGCGGCTTCAGTCGCGGCGGCGTGTTGTTGTTCCATTCGCGTCCCATTGAAAACTGAGCTGAGAATACGAAAGGCACTCGAGACTTGCTCGCCGACCATGTTCACAGTCTGACGGCAAAAAGAAGAATGAGCGAAGAAGCAGGAAGCGTGCAACGTGTGAGGTGAGAAGAGTCGACTGAGGTGACAAAAGTTAAGTTGCTTCAATTTGAGATCAGCTTGTCGCGATTCATTCGACTCGCAGAATCAGCCTGAATGAGAAAAATGATAGCAAGGAACACAATAAACGCACGTAACGCAATCAGTGTGTATTAACGACAAATGCCACTATGTAAAATAACCTTAGATGTCCTTCCGAACAAATATCATATGCTTTTCGAAGCAACTAAATTCTTTTCTACCAAATGTCCATTCGACCAAATGTACTTTCGACTCAATGTCATTCGACGAAATGTCATTCGACTAAATGTCATAGATTACAGGTAGAGATAGAGGTAGTCCTAGTGGTATTGGTGTTAAGGTAGTGTTTGAAGCTTTAGAAGAATTTGTTTACCTTGGAATGTGGCATGTGACAACGAAGTTTCTTTAAGTGAAAAGATGTGTTGCGGCTGTGAATAGGATCTCTTATGGACTACGTAACCAGGTTAAGTTCCGCAACTTTCGATTGTTCTGGTGGCTTTCTACGGGCATGAAGCGTGGACATTAAAAGAGGCACACCGGAAATCCTTCGACCGTGGAGTGCTGCGGAAAATACTCGAAAACGGTGCGTGGCATAGACGCATGAATCACGAGTTGTATTAAGTGTATAAGAATGCTAATATTATTACGCGTGTGTAATACGGCAGACTTTAGTGGGCTGGTCATTTAGTGTGAATGTTGGAAGAAAGAATTGCGAAAATAATATTCAGCAACTAGGTAGAGGTAGGTGAATTCGTGGGTGAATACGCTTACTGTACGCAGTAGGTATTCCGGACGTTTCGTCATTTTTGCATTATATTCCAAACACTTTGATTCGAATTCCGGACAGCTGATGGAAATCATAATCAGGCAAGCCTTGTCATTTTATTTGAATTTAATCAACCACTAGAGAGACGTCTAAGGCAGTTGGACGTTTTCAATTTTAATAGATACTTATCTATGAAAAATACATATCAAAATATGTCTTGAAACTTTTGAACGACAAATATTGAAAAATTTCGTGTGGAATGTTTCCCATACAAAGTAGATTGTTCGTAGTTTGATTCTGTCCGGAATTTGAATGAAAACGGTAGAAACACCAAATGTGATTCCAAACCAATTTTTTTCTGTTTCTTGGGATGCATGGAAATTCAGGGAAATATTTCTTTTAGTTTTTGTCACAAATTGAAAGAACATTTTCACGTTTATCTATTGACTAGTGGTCCCGGCAAACTTCGTCTTGCCATCAAGCCTACTTGTCTTGTCAAAAATGTCATGAAACCTTCCACTCAAAACGGTAGATTAATTTTCTCCCGTTTTCCTGACTATTCCGAAAATTTTCCTAGACTTTTTCCCCGCACGAACACGTCGCATCCCCTGTCGAATACAACAGTGAATGAATTATGCAAATCCTTTGACCCGTTCAAATGCCATTTCGTGACATACAAACACCATTCCATTTTTATTTATATAGATAACATCAAATGAGTTTATTTTCAAGTTGATCATCCTCCCAAATTAATAGGTTTTAGAATTTTTCAAGATTTACTGAAGACTGAAATGTGACAGAAAAGTATTTTTTGCAGAATACCATACAAATGTGATCCAATTTCCAACACATGTTCCCATAAACTGGGAGAAAATATAATGGCACATTATGTTTCAAGCTAGGGGTGTGGACTTGAAGATTTAGGTTGTTCAAATTGAACGCAATCTTTTCCTCGAGTGCTAACCGTTATGTGTTTGCTTGTCTTGTAGGAACAGGGGACCGACACGGATGTCATCCTGCATATATCTCGGCTCTTCCTCACATCGTTTTGGTATTTCGCGTTTTGGTACCCACTTTCTGGTTGTTTTGCCCTAACCTTGCTCCTGATTTCCGAGTATATGGCTCATACGCTGCTAGTGCTTGATTCTGGCAATTAAACATATCGCATTGAATCGTCGTATTTGATGACGCTTGTCATTTGTTCATCATTTTGTTTAATGTTTTACGCTTCAGAGAGGTATTATTGAGGTCCCTACCCATAAAAACACATGTTTTGTTCCTCCCAAAACAATCAAAACAAGAACACTGGACGCCATGTTGAATTGATGTTGGGTTGGTGAATATTGGCTCATGCCACCCCCCTGCGTAGGAAACCACATTCAAAACGCACACTTGAAAAACTTCACACAAAGCTCCATCAGGAGGAATGCAGGAAATGAACCCGATGAATAGACTTAATCAGGAAAT
Organism: Aedes aegypti; assembly: GCF_002204515.2. Lineage (NCBI taxonomy): Eukaryota > Metazoa > Arthropoda > Insecta > Diptera > Culicidae > Aedes > Aedes aegypti. Next base: position 89,785,044 of record NC_035108.1, on the reverse strand, counting down.
TTCTGGTCGTATGTTAGTTAGAAACATATTTTGAGCAGTTGTACAAGATTTATGCATAATTTTGACCAAGCACAACAATTCTTCAACAGCTGGCAGTCTTTGTATTACATAAATTGTATAACAATTTTTAGCGTGTTGAAATCATGACCGTGCATTTCTAGGCGTACTCTGATTATTTTTATGAAAATTTTAGTTTGACAGCAGCCTGGCTGCTTGTTCATTTTCAGTTCGCATCTCCCAGATTTCAAGTACCATGACCCCACAGTTATGGATCAAATAGTGAGGAGTCCAACCTATAAAATTCAATAAAACGACATGGAAAACGTAAAATTGTAATTCAAAAGCACGAATCGAATCGTTTCAAATTGGAACTTCGGTAAGTAAACTGTTTTGAGTGTAATATTTACATAGGATTGCATAAAAATTAAAAATTGTGTCGGTTCCTGAAAACCATATTATGGATCAATTTTCATATTATGGATCAAATTGTGACATATTACGGATCAGTGCGCAAAATCAAGAGATTTTTAACTCAATGCATCTGTATTGCATGGTATGGCTAAATTTGACAATGTGTCATATATTACTGCAAAAAATAGCAGTGTTCGAGCTGGAAACAAGGGTAAAATGCCCTTTTTATTGTGATACTGCATTGTAGTAACTGAGACATGAACTGTTTTCGCTCCACACCAAGTTTTCCACCCATTTTGTCTGCTAAAATATGAAATTTACACACCTTGATGTTTTATCAGTTTTATCTTTAGTGCTATTGTCTGAAAATGTTGAATCCAATGCACTATGGTCCAGGAATCAGTTTTACGCGGAAAGATGCATTTTGAGCTTTAGAATGAAACATTAGACAAAAACGGTCTTCTACAAACTTGTTTGTATAAGTTTAGCCCTTTGTTTGGTTTAATTGAAAATTAGGGTGGACCACATTTTCATAGAAATTGTGTAACTAACTTTCTTATTTGTAGAAATTATATTATACATGCTTCAGCAAAGTTGTAGACCATTCAATTTCAAGCAAATTTGCCAAAAAAAGTTTTTTTGTATCTCTTAAATTGACCGATTTAGAGCTGTTTTCCTACGGTGACATAGGGTGGTCCGAACAAAACTGGTTTTCTGGCTCTAGAGTTTTCAATTCAAATTTCTCATCAAAGTAGTCTATGAAACACTTTTAGAGCTTTGAAAAATGCGTAATTTGATGAGTGAAGAAACTCGCTATCTCCTTCCGTTTAGGAGTTATTGTTGTTTTTCTCTCAAAATCATGCCTACTTTGATTGTGAATATCTCTGAATGGGGCAAACATAAAAAATATCTTTTGACGGCATTCAAAATACAAAATGAAATTGTATATTATATCAAAAAATTACAGATGTGTTATTTTTGTAACTCTAATAAAACGTCTTGAAAATCAAATATTTTTTATCACAAAAACTTTAATAACTTTTGAACTAAAATAGATATCAACAATCTTTTTGCATGAAAATTTGCGTTTTGTTAAGTTCTAAAAGTCGTTCATAGACGACTTTGACGAGAAAATAATGTTAAAAAAACTAGAGTTGAAAAACTTATTTTTGTTGGATCACCCTGCGATGATTAGGAAAAAATGTCCTAGATTGGTCAAATTTTGAGCTACAGAAAAACTTTTTTTGGCAAAGTTGATCAAAATTTCAAGTTCTACCGCTTTGCCTAGGAGCATATACCAGTATTTTTGCAAATAAAAAAGTTGATTATATGATATGTGTGATATTGTGGACCACCCTAGTTTCAAATGACACAGTATATAAGCTTACATTTTTAGAAACAATTTTGTAGAAGATCATTTTTGTCCAAAATTTCATTTTCATGCTCAAAATGCAAAATAATAAAGAAAAACATACTATGAAAATCTTCAAAATAGTTTTGGAGCCCTATCTTGCTTATTTCAGCTTTCTCGTCAAAGCGGTCTATGAACGACTTTAAGAACTTAACAAAACGCAAATTTTCATGCAAAAAGATTGTTGATATCTATTTTAGTTCAAAAGTTATTAAAGTTTTTTTTTCCTAAAATCCTTTGTTTTTCAAGGCATTTTATTAGAGTTACAAAAATAACACATCTTTAATTTTTTGATATAATATTCAATTTTATTTTGTCTTTTGAATGTCGTCAAAAGATATTTTTTATGTTTGCCCCAATCAGAGATATTCACAATCAAAGTAGGCATGATTTTGAGAGAAAAACAACAATAACTCCTAAACGGAAGGAGATAGCGAGTTTCTTCACTCATCAAATTACGCATTTTTCAAAGCTCTAAAAGTGTTTCATAGACTACTTTGATGAGAAATTTGAATTGAAAACTCTAGAGCCAGAAAACCAGTTTTGTTCGGACCACCCTATGTCACCGTAGGAAAACAGCTCTAAATCGGTCAATTTAAGAGATACAAAAAAACTTTTTTTGGCAAAGTTGCTTGAAATTGAATGGTCTACAACTTTGCTGAAGCATGTATAATATAATTTCTACAAATAAGAAAGTTAGTTACACAATTTCTATGAAAATGTGGTCCACCCTAATTTTCAATAAAACCAAACAAAGGACTCAACTTATACAAACAACTTTGTAGAAGACCGTTTTTGTCTAATGTTTCATTCTAAAGCTCAAAATGCATCTTTCCGCGTAAAACTGATTCCTGGACCACTGTGCAATGCATAAAATAGCAGAAATCTACATTCTTTGGAAGTGATCCATAACCGTGGTAAACAATCATTTCCTGGTCCATATTATGGATCACTAGTTAGAAGTGCTAATATTCGGTATTTTGAATAAAAATTCAAGTCAAATGTTTTCCAAAGATGAATTCATACTAAATCGAAGCGAACGAGCATAAAACGTGTTATAACATTTGAATTTTACCACCTGTGGGAGCTTATGAGCTACATTGCAAATGGTAGAAGACAAATAGTATAACATGCGAAAAATATGTTTTGCGTCAACGTTTATGTTTTGAGCGAGTTATACGATGTTGAACGCCAAAGTGATCCGTCACTGTGGGTGATCCGTAACTGTGTGGGCATGGTATGTAGCATGTAGTGAGTACAATTAGGAAGAAAAATAATTTGAATAGCTAACAGACGTCTACCAAATCTACAGTATTGGACAAAACATTTGCAACTTTTTCGGTTTTCCATACAAAATGACCAACTTTGGTAAGCTAGATCTCAGTTATTTATCGTCCGATTTGAATGAAATTTTCACAGAACATCAGATATAACTTGAATTTTAACATATATTTTTGAGTGATTTTTCCAATCACGGGTTTATAAATTATAACGGTTTATCTAGAGTGTAATTTTCGACGAAAAATTCAAAACTATTTATCTCAAAATCTGATAGCCCTACACAAAAACTGTCTTCAGCAAACTTGTTCACCTCGTTAAAATCTACAACTTTGCTGAAGATACCATGAAGCTATTCCTTCAATATGTTTAGTTATGCCATTTATAAGAAATCGTCAAAAAATTGACTTTAGTCAAACCGTTACTGCTTTTGAACTTGTGATTGGAAAAATTACTCAAAAATATATGTTAAAATTCAAGTTATGTCTGATGTTCTGTCAAAATTTCATTCAAATCGGTCTATAAATAACTGAGATATAGCTTACCAAAGTTGGTCATTTTGTATGGAAAATCGAAAAAGTTGCAAATGTTTTGACCAATACTGTATATAAATAAAAATGGAATGGTGTTTGTATGTCACGAAATGGCTTACGAACGGGTCAACGGATTTAAATGATTCTTTCTTAGTTTTGTTTGTCAAGGGTTCCGACGTGTTTGTGTGTATAAAAATCCCAGAATATTCACCGGGAAAGTTGAAAAAACAAGTGCGAATGAAACTGTCATTTTATATGGGACGGTCAAAAGCGTTTTTCAACAGCCTACTTGATGGCAAGATGAAGTTTGCCGGGACCACTAGTAATAAATAATAATAAGCTTTTACAGCAATTTAAATGTGAAATATAAGGCGCCGCTAGGTTTCCTTCGGTTTATGGGAACATATGTTGGAAATTGGATCACATTTGTATGATATTCTGCAAGAAATACCAAAAAAGTCACATTTCTGCCCGTAGTTCTCTGCCCGTAATCTCGAATGACTCCAAAACGCATACAATTAGGAGTATTATGTCTTGAACAAAGTTTTGCTTACTAAATTTTCCATCCTTCCGTAAATAAAGAATAATCCAGAGTTCTGTTTGATCTTTCGACCTTGACACTTGCTTTTCCCGGGGCAAGCGACGAGGGCAGGATCAAACATGTCGCGCGTCGGTCTCGTAAGTGAAAAAGTGGCGTGATCGGTGAGTTCGGTTGAAGAAAGTGAAAAAGTGCCGCGATCGATTAGTTCTGTTTGATCTTTCGACCTTGACACTTGCTTTTGCCGGGGCGAGCGACGAGGGCAGGATCAAACATGTCGCGCGTTGGTCTCGTAAGTGAAAAAGTGGCGTGATCGGTGTGTTCGGTTGAAGAAAGTGAAAAAGTGCCGCGATCGATTAGTTCTGTTTGATCTTTCGACCTTGACACTTGCTTTTGCCGGGGCGAGCGACGAGGGCAGGATCAAACATGCCGCGCGTTGGTCTCGTAAGTGAAAAAGTGGCGTGATCGGTGAGTTCTGTTTGATCCTTCGACCTTGAAGCTTGCTCCTGGGCAGTGCGTCAAGAAAGAACGAACAGTTTTTTTTTATTCTTTTTGGGTCGCGCGCTTATTTTTTTTTCCTGAGTGCTTTTTTATAGTCGAGCAAACGAGTGAAGCCGAAAGTGGATTGTGGCTGCTCAGTCAAGGATAACGGATCAATTGGTGAGCTCGTTTCATGCTACTATTTCTAATCTATAAAATATGTATGACTGCACATTCAATCGTTACAATGATGGGATGTAAATATGAATTTTCAACAAACCATGGATGGTTCGTCACTGTGAGTGTCGACACAAACTCTGATTCATGATTTATTTATGTTTAATATTTTTTTTCAGAACACCTCTTATATACCTTTATTTTTGTAATTAAAAAAACTTTGAATGGTTCGACACTACAAGTGTAGACTTGCGAAAGGTTCACTTTATTCAACAAACTTTGGATGGTTCGCCACTGTAAGTGTCGGCATAAGAATAAGAGTGTTCTATGATGTCCCAACCAATCGAGTTTTTTGTTTCTTTTCAAATGAGTAAAATATAATAACACATGCTTTCGTCCTGACAGCTGTAGGAATGTTACATTTAGGTATTTGTTCAACAAACTTTGAATGGTTCGTCACCTCAAGTGTCGGCATAATTTTCCTCTACATAGAAATTGTTCATATCAAATGAAAATATTATAATTACGTATAAGCATGTATATATCTCACAAATCATTGTTTATCATGGTCTAATCGCTTATCAAAGTGAATCCTATGACCCAATGATCCTCCCTATTAACAAACATCCCTCCCAGTAACCTTTGTGGAGATGCAGAGGCAAACACGGTCTCCAACAAGCAAAGGTTACACACTAACATTCCTTCCCCCAATCCCACCTGACTGCAAGGACGTGGCCGGCGCCGTTATTGACCCTGTATAAATAGAGGCACTGAATTATGCACACTGAAGAAGATTATGGCCAATCCCAGCCGAACTTCTAGTTGATTCTTTGTGCATTTTCACTGACTTCGGTCAATCACGGAATAGCAACCATTGATATGTGTAGTCAGTCTAAGCTAAGCTAAGCTAAGCTTCCGTAAATAAAGAATAATCCAGTCGTTATGTATAATACCCACTATAGATGATTTAAAAAATGTATTGAAAAAATCATGGTTTTTGAACATTCGAGAAATCAGTGTGCAAAATTTTCGTGCAAAACATACAGTGAATGATTTTTCTCAGAATACGAAAAAATAGGTTTTTCTTTTTGTTTTACTTACAATCGACTAGGTTTTTTTTAATGCCTATTCATAGTTTTCGTCCAGTTTGATTTCGCACCATCGTCTTATACCACAAGCGACGGGTCACTAGCATCGTCCAGGGTAATTTCCGAAAGTCGTATCCTACGGGATGATCTCCACCACCTAAGAAGAGAGAGAAAGACCGTGGTTTGGGTAAGCTAACCATGAAACATGAAATAATAGAAAGCAATCAGGGCAAACATAAAAGTATTATACGTACAGCAGCTTCTATGCCACTGTCTACTTGTATTGCTATGCAAACATCGTTAAACCGATGCCAGACACTGAGAGACGGGATGACTACAGAGTAAAGTGGGGCAAAAGATTCTTTATGATGTTTTTTAGCTAAATTCTTAATAAAAGAAATACACACCTTAGTTGTTCGAATGCTTTTGGAGTTAGATTCTTTAAAACCAGATATTATGTAAATCGATTGAGATTTGTAAAATATATGGCTATTTCTTGATTTTGGACGTAAAAACTGTAATTTTGAGTCAAACTGTTTGGCTGTATTTGATACAAGTTTATTCAGCAAAATTGTAGAACATATGTGGAAGGTTCACTTGTGGTATTTATTCATTTTCAGTGGCTATAGCTTTTCTGCAAATATTTCACAAAGGTCGAGCTTTTGTCCCACTTTACTCTATAGCCGAGCCGAGCTTTGAAGCTTACCTGTACCAGGGAATGATGTGATCCTTTGCCAGCACGAAGAGGTTGGTTAGGTACACAATTAGCTGCAAAACGGGAAAGCTAAATGAGTCTTCAGGATATGGACACCGACCGACTTGGTGGAGATGAGACGGAGATGGACCACCTGCGGGGAGTGTAGGTATATGCATCGCATTGCAAGCTCCGGCAAATGTGGACGGATCATTTTCCTGATGAAATCTACGTGTTGGTACAGTGGTCAAGCTTTCCCCGAGGAATTTCCAAGCGGTGGGTACAGTTTTGGGTGTGATGGGATGGAAAGTTTGCTGTTCGAATGAGTGTCTAATCAATTTAGGATTCCGTTCACATAAATTTGGAATTAGGTTAGAGTGGCGAAGAACAAAAAATAAATAGAATGATGTCTTTAATTCCACTTTTTGCCCATAATTTTTTTTTGAAGACTATTGGCGCACTTTAAATTATGCTTACAATAGGGTGTTACAGTCAAACCTCCATGAAAAGATCATAGATTCATGGAAATATCGGGTGATGGAATAGAAATCCATTAGAAAGCTGTTTCAAGGGTCCATCACAGTAATCAAGATTTTTCGTGTTCAATATCGAGTCAGGCAACATCGATTTATGGAGGTTTAACTGAAATTCGTGGAATTTGTTGTTTTTACACGCCGCCATGTTTAATGATCATATCGTGTTATATAAAATGCATATCGTCTTTCCCGGTGAATGTCCCCGCTCGATGAAAGTTCACATAGACGGGAATCACGGTCGTTTTAAGTCGAAATTCGTTCAACGACTACAGTCAAATTACTATGAGTTGATACGGAAGGGGCCATAGTGTGATGAAAGTGATTTTCATTCTGATGGACCGGAAGTTTGATTGAGATGTGTAGAAGACTTATAGATACCTTGATAACAATAAAATTTCTTGAACTCACATGTGTGTATAATCAGTCATAAGGATAATATTTACTCATTAGAGGCTTGACTGGACATGTGAACCTCTGAAAGCTTTCCTAAATAACTACTTGGGTTTCTGTAAATAGAATTTGCTACATAATCTTAGAACAATGCTTAGGGGTTCATCAGTGATTCTGGCATTCCATGGTCAACCAAAATTGAATATTGAATTGAATTTGAATCTGAATTGAAAAAACATCTGGAGAAAACTATATTTATCTCATATTTGTTAAAGTTTTAGACAAATTTCAAAAATCTTTGGCAAAATTTACTTAGTTATGTAAAGTTCTCAGGCGATCATATATTTTGACTTGAAAATACACTTTTAAGTCGCTTATGGGACCTCCAAGTTCTGAAGACTTTTTTGATTTCGAGAAGAAAAAATCCGGTGTGATCAAAGTGGTTGTCCGGCGCTGCTTACTTGGACATGTAGTGTTCCCGTTGGGCACAATAATCCCGGTATAAGATGCTAAATACCTACCACCAGCAGCAGAAAGCAAACAACGGCGGTCGAGGCGAGCGTCTCCTGGAGCGTGTTACCATGGGAACTTTGGAATCGGAGCACCAGGATGCAGATCATTGTCAGGATGAAGCAGATGAATGACAGGACGGCATAAATCAGTGCATCCGACTGTGAAGGAAACAAGACGAATCCGAAGAGTGGGGTGAGTGCACATTTGGGTTGTTTCTGTGGCTTGTTTTATGCGCCTTGCTATCCTCAATTTACCCCAAGCTCTATACATTGGACACACGTTTAGAAAAATGAACGCAAAACTGAAATCAAAACTTACAAAAATCAATTTGAAGATTGCGTTAGACTTAAATACATATTTTAAAGCATAAGCTTTACGCAATTTCATCTATCGTTACTTCGCGAAAACAACTCATCAAGAGGATATGAAATTGCACAAGAAATTAAGGTGAAACAGTTTGGAATAGAAACTCGGTAATGGTAATGTACATAAACTTTGCGAGCATATATCTTGCTAAAAAAACAATCTCAATCTTAATCTCAATCTCAATCTCAATCTCAATATCAATCTCAATCTCAATCTCAATCTCAATCTCAATCTCAATCTCAATCTCAATCTCAATCTCAATCTCAATCTCAATCTCAATCTCAATCTCAATCTCAATCTCAATCTCAATCTCAATCTCAATCTCAATCTCAATCTGAATCTGAATCTGAATCTGAATCTGAATCTGAATCTGAATCTGAATCTGAATCTGAATCTGAGTCTGAATCTGAATCTGAATCTGAATCTGAATCTGAATTTGAATCTGACTCTGAATCTGAGTCTGAATCTGAATCTGAATCTGAATCTGAATCTGAAACTGAATCTGAATCTGAATCTGAATCTGAATCTGAATCTGAATCTGAATCTGAATCTGAATCTGAATCTGAATCTGAATCTGAATCTGAATCTGAGTCTGAATCTGAATCTGAATCTGAATGTGACTCTGAATCTGACTCTGAATCTGAATCTGAATCTGAATCTGAATCTGAATCTGAAACTGAATCTGAATCTGAATCTGAATCTGAATCTGAATCTGAATCTGAATCTGAATCTGAATCTGAATTTGAATCTGAATCTGAATCTGAATCTGAATCTGAATCTGAAACTGAATCTGAATCTCAATCTCTATCTGTTGTGAAAAACTGAGGCAAACAGGTGCCACCGTTTTTAAGTTTTTGAGCATTTTTTGAGAATCTTTGTTACCACTCTTGGCTGTATATAGATCTTGAACGCCAAAAGAACATCACTTTATTAATTTCAGATATCATGAAAACAATTCTTCAGATTTGCATGTTTATTTTCATGAAAGCTTCTTAACACCTGACATTGTGTTTCTAATATTTTTTAATAAATTGAATAAAACAAAATGGCGGTCAATTATTTTTCATATTGGGAACATAAGGAACATAAGAATATCTTCAAACCCAGGTCTCTAAAGATAAAAATCGACACAGATTCTACAAACAATAGAGTTTTTTGAGTGGAGAAAAATGTGCAAAACATCCAAAAACAAAAATATTTCAGCGATATAGATGTTTGTGGTAAAATTGATGCTACCGATAGAGAGGCCAATTCATAGCAGGTTCCAGTTTGAATTTTGCACATTTGTGCTCAATTGTCCGTTCATCTTTCTAAGCGTGCACAAGAGCTGCTTAGGAGGCAAATGCATTCTCAATCGGAGTAGCCAGCCCTCAACGGCTCAGAAGGGCACACGGTGTGCTGCCTATGCTTGTGGTCATGAACAAACCCAGATTAAAGGTTAATTTGGCGTAGTCATCATGGACCCGTGAGAAGGTGCATGTGGGTGTACTAGCCAGAGAAGAATCGCGAGATAGGCAACAGAGGACGACACAGTCAAAGGCCGGGCCTTACCACTAACAGGCTACGATTGCCCGGATGACGATACCAAACGCACAACGATTCCATGCAGCCGTACCTGGTAGGATGAAAAATGAAATAGGAAATTAGTGGATGAAGATGTGTGCGGTCCTCCTGTATACTTGGAGGCGACAGTTAAGCTGGAAGCTTTTTGCGGAGGGATGGGTAGCGGTCTTGAGGGAATGTTGGGCCCATTAAGTGGATCGCTTTCGTTTAGATTATTTGTTTGCTGGCATTGGTGTCAGATTTATTTTTTTTAAAGTAAATGACCTGATTCGATTTTAAAGTTTGGAACTACTAGCTATATTTCATCTCATATATCATTTATAATTTGTCTATTTTGTTCATTTTTTCTATCCAATTTTCCTTCTCTATAATCTTATCTCCTCTGATTTATTTTTTTATTCGATGTTTTATCTATTTTCAAAAACAGATTGATAAAACAGAGGAGCAGGAGAAAATGAATAAGATGGAGAAGAAAGAGAAGATAGAAAAAATATAGATAAGACAGGGAAGATAGAAAATTTTGTCAGAACAAAAAAGTATGTGAAGATAGAGGAGATAAACTAAAAATAGTTATATTATGGCCCATAAAAATGCGAAAACGGTCATTTCATGTTTTATGGTAGTTTTTACATGGAAAATGTGAATTAAACCTAAATATTATTCATTAGTTGTATTGTCTAATCTATTTAGACTTAGTTTTTCGTTTTTGACATGATTTTTATCTGTTACTTTCACCTTACCAGAGAGAAATTGGAAACATTCCTTTAAATTTTATCATGCGGACGTCGAGTTCAATATCTGTGTGATGAAAGCTTCTAACACATCAACGATGGCGTGAGATTGTTCACAAGCCTTGTCTCCAGCATACGCGCATATCAAATGATAGAATTGATTCATACCTGGGTCATTGGAGACTTAAGCATATTTTCGAAAAAACGGCTCATTTGGGAGAGATTTGATTGAACCTTCATATATGTGTGATAAGCCGCTCCGTTTTGCTCAAAACCCATACAGTAAGGGCCCGATTTTGTCAGCCCCTCGATGAATTTTAGGCTGACAAAATGGGGAACCTGACAAAATCGGGTCATATTATTTTGTTCCTGTTTTTCAAATTTTGACGTGTTACATGGTTACATGGACTTTTAAGAGGGCGATGAACATGGGCGTAGCCAGTTATTTTTGTTCGGGGGCTCCCCAATCCTTTATATTGGTAATATCGATTTTTAACACTCAATAAAAGGCATTGCCGTGGCCCCCTCTGGCTACGCCCATGCGTGCATGACATCAAACATCATCATCAATTTTAATTTAAACGTGGTAAAAAATGACGATAACAATTTTTTGACGAATTTAAAATAGGCTGACAAAATCGGGTCCAAAAGCTGACAAAATTGGGGGTAGACAAAATCGGGGGCAGATAAAATCGGGGGCTGACAAAATCGGGTCAGTACTCTATTGCATATTCAAGGGTCTGACTGTGCTCCTAACCCACCCTCAGTTTGTAATTCTCTCGCCAACTTGAAATTAAATTTCCCGAAGTGAAAGTAATTTTGATGAGTGATAGCCGTACTATGCAGTAGTTTAACCAGAATCTTTAGGTCAGAAGACAAAACCTAAATTTTCTAATAAAAAGTTTGCCATTGCTTTGAAATTCATCCAACATCTAATAAAAGCTACTAACAACAGCGATCAATTATCAAAACTGATCGCTCCCTGGAAAATATAATCCCAAGCCCAGGGAAATATAAAACAAAACAGAAGAAATGTGGAACAAAATATAATAGGTAAATAATGAGCATTAATATTGACGATTGTAATTAAGCTCAGGATAGCGTTCAAAGAGCTGTCCATAATTCAAACATTGTTTACATAATTCGACGTTATTCTAAAGTATTATGATCTATGATTCGATGATTACTTAAACTTCAATAATGAATTGTATGTAGGGCAGTGCATTTTAATTTGTTCACTATTTTAATACTCATTATGCTTCCCAAAATCTTGTAATTGTAATTGTAACCTACCAAGCCTCCCCCGTTAACATGTCCTATACCGTTTAGCACACCGGAATCTTCCACAAGCAGGCGCCGGAATTAAAGCGGTCCCACAAGCTTCAGATACATTAAATAGATATAGTCCCTTCTTTTTTTTTTTTTTTAATTTCTTTATTAGTATCAATCCAAACATTACATTCATTTCTTATATCTAGGTGTTCTGTGTTATTAGACAACACTATCATCCTTATTTGGTAAAACAAATCTAAGATTTTATTAACATTTTGTTAACAACATATTACATTTCATTTGCCGTAGCAGTTCAGTTTTTTTTACAGGTGAGTTGATTTCACCTGCTTATAAGAGAAAAAAAAAACCTTTTTAATATACTTAACCTAACTTAACCTAAACATATAACGCATTAATCGTGGCAATAGAAGATTGTAACGATTTTTGCCTGAAATTATTAAAGATTGTATTTGACATTTGTTCCAATGTTTCAACATTGGATATTCTATGTAACTCATTGGTACTAAACCAGGGAGGAAGTCTCAGAATCATTTTCAAAATTTTATTTTGAATTCTCTGCAGAGGTTTCTTCCTGGTATTACAACAGCTAGTCCATATTGGTACAGCATACAACATGGCTGGCCTGAAAATTTGTTTAAATATCAATACAGTCGACTCTCCACATCTCGATGTTCTACATCTCGATATCTCTCCCTATGTCGATGATTTTTTCGGTCCCTTCATTCTGGATACATTTTCACTCTCCATATCTCGATATTCTCCTTATCTCGATATCTCCCTATCTCGATGTGATTTTCGTTCCCAATTTTCTCTCTCTATGTCGATTTGCCCATTATCAAAGGTTACTAGACTAGATTTTAGAGATTCTAAACAATTTGCGAAGACGAAATGACATCTGTTTGTTTTTAATTATCCTGGCAACGGAGTGATTTTCAATCTAGTATTCGTTAAAAAATTGTTCTATGTCTCGATCTCTCCCTATCTCGATGGTCCCTTCGATATCGAGATGTGGAGAGGCGACTGTAGCTTGTTCTTAAGACAAAGTTTTGATTTTCTATTAATAAGGGGATAGAGACATTTTACATATTTATTACATATGGCTTGAATGCCCTCAATGTGATTTTTGAAAGTTAAATTCTTATCTAGCATGAGCCCTAGATATTTAACTTCATCTGACCAATTTATTGGAACCCCTCTCATCGTGACAACATGTCTACTTGAAGGTTTCAAATAAAGAGCTTTTGGTTTATGTGGGAATATTATTAGTTGAGTTTTGGAAGCATTAGGAGAAATCTTACATTTTTGCAAGTATGAAGAAAAAATATCCAAACTTTTTTGCAATCGACTACAGATGACACGCAGGCTTCGTCCTTTGGCGGAGAGGCCTGTGTCATCCGCAAACAAAGATTTTTGACATCCCTGAGGTAACTCAGGTAAGTCAGATGTGAAAATATTGTATAATATTGGTCCCAAAATGCTGCCTTGAGGAACACCAGCTCTTACAGGAAGTCTTTCAGATCTGGAGTTCTGATAATTAACCTGAAGTGTACGATTTGACAGATAACTTTGAATTATTCTAACAATGTATGTTGGAAAATTAATGTTTTTTAATTTTACAATCAAACCTTCATGCCAAACACTGTCGAATGCTTTTTCTATGTCTAGAAGAGCAAGACCAGTAGAATAGCCTTCAGATTTGTTGGAACGGATCAAATTTATTACACGTAAAAGTTGATGAGTGGTCGAATGTCCATGGCGGAATCCGAACTGTTCATTGGCAAAAATTGAATTTTCGTTGATGTGAACCATCATTCTGTTCAAAATAACCTTTTCAAAAAGTTTACTGATGGAGGAAAGCAAACTGATTGGACGATAGCTAGAAGCTTCTGCAGGATTTTTGTCTGGTTTTAAAATTGGAACAACCTTAGCATTTTTCCATTTGCCAGGAAAATATGCTAATTGAAAACATTTGTTAAATATATCAACTAAAAATGATAAGCTACTTTCTGGAAGTTTCTTGATGAGGATGTAGAAAATTCCATCATCGCCAGGAGCTTTCATATTTTTGAATCTTTTAATAATAGTTCTCACTTCTTCCAAATCAGTTTCCCAGGCATTTTCGAAAACGTTCTCTTGATTGAGAATATTTTCAAACTCCTGAGTAACTTGATTTTCTATTGGACTAGTAAGTCCTAAATTAAAATTGTGCGCACTTTCAAACTGCATAGCAATTTGTCAACTTTTCGAAACTATTATTTCAATGGGTAAGGATGACACTACCGAACATTCATGTCTCACATAAGTTCTGCAAATGATATGAGCTAGGAGAATGCGGTTCTTACTAAAAATGGCATCGCCGAAAACGATTCCGTTGTCAAACCTTTCTTAAATATGCTCAATTTGGCAACATTAACGAATTACTATTAAGAATGTAAAATTCCCTTAGGGAATTGCCTACCTTTAGGCGTATTCCGTGATTGGAGGTGTTTTTAATTTTAATATAACTTATACAGTTAATGACTTGTAAGCTTTTGGCCTTCATATTCGGCTTCGGGGGCCATGATTTAAGTAAGTAACGACATTTTCAATATTACCGAATATTGTTTACATAGGTGATCAATGTTACCCCATATCAGCTAAATCAAAAAATCGCTTAAAACATTTTTTTAAACATACTTAAATTTTTCAAAAAACAAAAAACAGTATATAGTCATGAGCTATGGGTGGCGGTACTTGTTTGAAAAATATAAAATTTGCAACATTTGCATTTTCAAACGAAATATTTGCGAAATATTCAAAAAAAAATGATCAATGTTACCCCGGATTACGGTAATAATTTGTTTTCCCCTTTCAATGCCGGTATTGGCTTCTGAGGTTTTTTCAAGATTTTAGATAATTTCCAAAAGGGCTTAGAGCCAGGGTCCAATTGAGAAATTTTATTTTCAAAACTTTTGTTTCTCAATTGAGCAAAACGTTTCTTGATTTCTTTCTGCAAATCCTGCCATATAATTTGCATAGCAGGATCGCGAGTGCGTTGAAATTGCCTTCTCCTCACGTTTTTAAGACGGATCAAGAGTTTAAGATCATCGTCTATAATCACGGATTCAAATTTTACTTCACATTTTGGAATTGCAATGCTCCGGGCTTCAACAATGGAATTTGTTAAAGTTTCAAGAGCATTGTCAATATCAAGTTTAGTTTCTAAAGAAATGTTAACATCAAGATAAGAGTCAACATACGTTTCATATATATTCCAGTCGGCTCGTAAAATAATTGAAAGTGGAGCTGATTGGATTGAGTATCGCTTCATGGTATATTTAAAATGTAACAGGGACATGATCAGAATCAATCAGCATGAGTAACTAATTGGCTACAAAGATGACTAGAGTCGGTTAAGAACAAATCAATCGTAGATGGATTTCTAGAAGAGGAAAAACATGTGGGGCTATCAGGGTATTGAATTGAGAAATATCCTGAAGAGCACTCATCAAATAAAATTCTGCCGTTGGAATTACTGTGAGAATTATTCCATGACCGATGTTTGGCATTAAAGTCACCAATGACAAAAAAAATTTGACTTATTGCGAGTCAATTTACGCAAGTCAGTTTGGAGCAAATTAACTTGCTGCCCAGAGCATTGAAAAGGCAAATAGGCAGCAATGAAAGTATATTTACCAAACTGTGTTTCAACAGAAACACCTAAAGTTTCAAAAACTTTAGTTTCAAATGATGAAAACAGTTGATGTTTTATACGCCTATGAATGATGATTGCAACTCCCCCACATGCCCCATCAAGTCTATCGTTACGATAAACAAAAAAGTTAGGATCTCTTTTGAGTTTAGATCCAGGTTTTAAATACGTTTCGGTAATAACTGCTATATGCACGTTATTAACCGTAAGAAAATTAAACAGCTCGTCCTCTTTACCATTCAGAGAACGAGCATTCCAATTTAAAATATTTAAATTATTATTTGGATCCATTAGAAAAACGTAATCCAATAACAATTTGATTTGTAAATTTTACACCTACTTGGACTGCTTCAGTCATAGTGGTGGCTTTGAACATTGCATCAATCATTAGATTCAATTGTTCAGTTAGAAAATTAAAATCTGAGGCAGACATGTCATGTGATTTCCCATTAGAATTTCCGGTAGACGAAGAAGCGGAGTTACCTGTAGCGGTAGGGTTTTTTCCATTTGATTTGAAACAAGTAGAATGGGTACCCATGGATCGAACAGGGGAGGAGTTCAAATTTCCTGCTACGATATCGGCAAAGGATTTTCCGTGGGTAGATACATTCGAAATTGAAAGATTCGAACGGCTACCCGACGGATTAAAATTAGTTTGTGAATGAGCATGATTATGATCTTCCTGATGGGTATGATTCATGATCAAGCGATCGTTAACTGAAAAATGAGCATTGTTCGATACTCTACCAGGCAAATTCCGGAAACGACCGTTATCGTAACGGATATTATCTTTCATCTGCCTGGCACGAGCCTCAATGACCCTTTTGCGTGAAGGACAATTCCAAAAATTGGACTTATGGTTAGCCCCGCAATTACAGCATATGAACTTGGTGGTATCTTCCTTCACTGGACAGACGTCTTTGGCGTGAGAAGAACCTCCGCAAATCATGCATTTAGCATCCATGCGACAATTTTTTGTACCATGACCCCACTTTTGGCACCGACGGCACTGAGTGGGGTTCTGGTAATTTCCTCCAGGTGTCTGGAAATGTTCCCATGTCACACGGACATCGAACAAAAGTTTTGCTTTTTCTAAAGCTTTAATTTAGTTCTTTTTTGTTGAAGTGAACTAAATAAAATTCTTGAGAAAGCATTTCCGAACAATGCCAGATTGGGTTCTCTTTTTCATAATGATTACTTGGACTGGGGAAAATCCAAGTAAATCATTAATGCCATTTTTGATCTCTTCAGGAGATTTATAGTCACTTGAGAGACCTTTCAAGACTTTGAACAAACGTTCAGTTTTGTCGTCATAAGTAAAAAATTTGTGCTTCTTCTCTTCAAGATATTTGAGAAGAAGTTCGCGATCTTTAAGAGTTTCCGGCAAAACGCGACAGTCTCCTTTCTTTGCGATTTGGAAGGAAACCTTGATTCCCCTAATGGAGTTCAAGATCTCCTGCCTAAATCCCCCAAATTCGGAACAACTGACCACGATAGGCGGCACTCTTTGCTTCCTCACTTGAATCAAAGAGCCTGGGCTAGAGGCTGCTTCGATTTGGTTTTCGGAAAATTTGTCTAGAGCATCGAACTGATTGCTCATTTCGATACAATTATTCATTTCACCCTTGGAAGAAAGTTCGCATTCTGGGGAAACGTCTTCCATTCTTGCCACGTGTAGTGACAGTTTTAAAACCCACTTTTTTGGAAGGAAGTAGTGAATTCAGAGATTCACCCTTCCTTTTGTTTGTTGTTGATACCATGATTAATTAATAAACGAAAGAAGACGTGACCTTCGAGAGGTTTTTTCCCAAGACGGTGTCCAAGAAGGATTACCACCGCTAGCTTTCGCCAACGGGTCCAACGAAAAATCGAAGGCACGGGTCCTAACAAGGATCGTAAAGGGATCAATAGTAGAAAATAGTACTGAAAAGTACTGTTTTAGTAGCACTGAAAAGTACCGTTTTTAATTTTAGCACTGAAAAGTACTGTTTTTGTAGCACTGAAAAGTACTGTTTTATTGCTTTAGAATTCGTGTACGCACAGCACGAAGGTACGATGCTCACTGGATAGATATAGTCCCTCTGGCACTAAACCGAATGGCGCCCTCCGCTTCACCACTAGTACTGCCTCCCCACACGCCAAGCACAATATCGAAAGTAGCGCGTTGTATAGCAAATACAGTACACCACCTCCGACACTATGCCAAATGTACAGGAAAGACAGCACCAGTAAGAAAGCGGAAGGCGCACCACTCGGTTCAGTGCCAGAGGGACTATAAGTTGGGTCGATGTACCAATAGCCGCATAACTAAGAACAAATATTCGTATAAAATCGAAAAATAACGCTAGCGTCATTATTTTTACACCATCTGAAAGCTTTTTATCTTGGATTTGTGTAAAAAATATGAAAACTACGAAAACTCATTTGTTTGTATTTATTATCGCTTGTGCCACTATAGGAATACATGTGCCTATAGTAGCACTATTTCTAATTTCTGTTCCTATAGTAGCACTAGCATCACGGCATTGGCAAAATACTAATCAAAACCGTATTTTTACAAAGCTTTTATATTTTTCCTTCGAAGTGTGGATCAAAAGCTTTCGTTTGATGTAAAAAAAGTTCTTAATTCATTATTTATTTCGTATAATAAAACATATTTTCTCTCAGTAGTGCTACTATAGGAACAATAGGTTTACTATAGGCGCAAGGGAGCTCAAATTTTAAGCAAAACTAATTATTTCGATCATTTTTTGAACAAAATCAAGCTGTGTATCAATGGTACTTAGATAAATAGCTCCTGATCTCCATGTCAAAAAATATTTTGAAAAGATTTATAGCTAAACGGCCGTAAAAAGCCACTAGTGCGACTATAGGGGACTGTCCACTAAGGGAACACTGACCCTATAACGAAGAAGAAATGAAAAGATAGTAGAGTTGGTTCGGTTGTTTGATTGCTGAAACGAAAAAAAAAAACAGAAACAAAGTGTTAACATTAAAACGGGGTTTTATAATTGATAAATGTATCGATAGTTTCTCATCTGTTACGTTTCCTTATCGTAGCGCTGTCGTAGCAATGATGACCATGATGAAATGAGAATATAAAAATGTAAGCATTAGTGTTGATCTACTAATAGATTAATTTAAACTGCTTTTCATGTGCTATCAAGTCCCTAAGTAACTTGTAAACTCCTACTCAATTATGTTTTGTTGGCCTACACGTTTTATTTAGGCACAATTTTTATTTTGAAAACTATTTGGATCCGAGATTTTAGGTGCAGATTAAGCATGTTTGATAAAACAAGCATCCTGTTTTCAGTTAAAGAATGTTTAAGAAGTTGATGATTCTGTTATTTATACCAGCTATATACAAGAATTCACTATTGATGTAATATATGGATATTGAATAAGTTTCAACGTGCGATTATAATACTTCAGTTTTCGTGCTGTTGTATTGGTGTATGTAGTGGGAAACTAATCAGTTTGGTGATTCTAACGGTAACTCATTATGCTTCCCAAAATCTTCAAGAAATATGTAAAACCCATTCCTAGCTGGCAGCACGGCCACTTGCAAGTAAACCACTGGCCACAAGAGCATTCGAAAGCGACCAACGAAACGGTCACTCTACCGATTCTAATTGCCTGTGCCAGCGAGTAGCATCTAAGTACAGACCAGAAGTGGGTACGGTATCAGAGTTGTTCCGGTCCCGGTACAATTGTAATAAGTGAAATACAGTTAGCGTGGGGGGAGGAGAGATGCTGCTGGGCCTACCTACCTTAACGTCGTGTAGGTTTGGAACCTGTGTAAACACAGCTCACAGTGTGTAAGTCCGGACCGGCTTAACCAGTGCTCCAAGCAGTCCCGATGTACGTAGCGAAGTGATCCTTTGCACAGACAGGGCGAGATTAAACTGTAATTAAAAAATAGCAGAAAAGAGAGCATTTTCAGAATGGGGACTACTGCATGGGCGTAGCCAGGGGGATGGATCTTAATCGTCTCTAGTCACCTTTGTAGCCAACTCACGCTGATTTTGATTCTGATCATGTCCCTGTTACATTTCAAATATCCCATGGAGTGATTCTCAATCCTATCAGCTCCACTTTCAATTATTTACGAGCCGACTGGAATACATCTTCTTCTTTCTGGCATTCCGTCCCAACAGGAACTGAGCCTGCTTCTCAGATTAGTGTTCTTATGCACTTCCACAGTTATTAACTGAGAGCTTTCTTTGTCGATTGACCATTTTTGCATGTGTATATCGTGTGGCAGGTACGAAGATACTCTATGCCCTGGGAATCGAGAAAATTTCCTTTACGAAAAGATCCTCGATCAGCGGGATTCGAACCCACGACCCTCAGCATGGTCATGCTGAATAGCTGCGCGTTTGCCGCTACGGCTGTATGCCCAAACCCCCACCCCCCCTGGAATGCATATAAAACATACATCGATAGTAATGTTGATACTAACATTTCTTTACAAACAATACTTGATATTGACAATGCTCTTGATACTTTAATTAATTCCATTGTTAATTAGAGACTCACTAGTCCAATTGAAAATCAAGTTACTCAGAATTTCAAAACCATTCTCAATCGAGAGAACGTTTTCGAAATTTCCTAGGAGACTGATTTGAGAGAAGTTAGAACTATTATTAAAAAATCAAAAATATGAAAGCCCCCGGCGATGATGGAACTTTCTACAGCCTCATAAATAAACTTCCAGAAAGTAGCTTATCATTCTTGGTTGATATATTCCACAGATGTTTTCAGTTGGCATATTTTCCTGACAAATAAAAAAATGCCAAGGTTGTATCAATTTGAAAATCGGACAAAAATCCTGCACACTCAATCTGTTCGGTAAAATTAACTGGGTTTTGGAACTACCGAAAAAGTCAGTAAACTAAAAATGAATGTCAGAAATCGACAAACAGAGATTTTTTACTGAAATTTTGCAGAGAGCTTTCTTTTTATATCATATATCGATAAAAAATAAACCATGGTGAAATTTGCTTATAAAATGACTGCACATTTAATCGTTACAACGGTATCAGAAGGCCGGCTCCAGAGGCACGTTCCCCGCCATTTGGGAGATTTGTGCCATCGCCATATTTGAGCCTATTTCATCATCTACCCGATGGGAGAGGAAAGGGAAGGGGAAATAGGAGTGGGGTCCCTTGAAGAGGGAAGATCGCATAAGCGAATTGAGAGCATGTAGCTCCATACCACAATGGGTTCGAACAGCGCCCTTAAAAAGGACACTGCAAAACGCATGAGCGTAAAGAGAGCCTATAGCTCATTACCACAGCGGGTTAAGAATAACAGAATGTCCTGAAGATTCAGGCTTCTGAATTCAGTTTCACTTAATAAGTGTTTACCAAGTAATTGGAATCGCATTTGCGCAAAAACTGGACAGTTACATATCAGGTGATACGAAGTTCCATAATCGGAGTCACAACTATCACACACAAATGAGTCAGCACGCTGAATATTTGCCATGTGATAGTTGAGTCGGCAGTGGCCTGTCAACGCTCTGACCAAGAGACTGCAATTCTGCTTTGACAGATTTGTTAAATACTTCGCCACCCTTGGAGATGGCTCAGTAATGTACAATTTTGTTTGACGACACGACTCCAAACTATTCCAATATTGTTTGTGCTGAGTTGCCGCCCAAGAATTTATCTGAAGCTTCACCCAGCACTTCGAAATTGGAATAGCCGGCTCAGGGCCAATGAAGTCATGCGATGCTCCATCACGAGCTAGCTCATCAGCCAATTCATTTCCAGCGATGGAAGAATGGCCAGGTACCCATACAAGGTTTACAGAGTTGACTGAATTCAGTTCCTCAATTTGAGTTCGACATGCGATACCAAGCTTCGACCTTGAGTTGGCCGAAGCAATAGCTTTTATAGCAGCCTGACTATCTGACATACTTTACAAACAGCCAGACGTCCACTTCTCCTGTGAAGGGAATTGTGTAGAAAATTTCCTTTAAGCAAAGTGACAAGCAATTGTGAGATCACTCGAAGCAAGGACAATTGTGTCCCAACTCACCAGAAGTGGAAACATCCGAATCACTAGGATTTCCAATGGACGGAGAGAATCCATGGAATTTGGTCACAACCAATTCCCAGTGTATGTAGCGATGATCAGATAATGATTCATCATCTGATACATGCCAATTCGTCAACTTATGACTGATTCTGTTCGAGCAGAGCATTATGTCTAACACTTCTTCTCTAGCAGATACCATGAACGTTGGGCGATTCCCTAAAATAAGTAATCCAAGATTTGAACTACTTAAGCACTTTATCAGACTGGAGCTTCTCAAATTGATAGCTGAGCTGATGTGATGAGTATCAGCATCACTGCCCACAATCAGCAGAAGGCCTTTTCATAGGCAGTGAACGACAACTCGTTTGAAATCATCCATTGGGGATGGTTCATCATGTGGTAAATAAACCACATAACGAAAGACGTATTGCCTATTGAGGTCACCAACAGAAATATCAATTGTGACAGCACATACATCTCTGGTTGTTAACTCAGAAATGAGTGTAGCAACGATAGCGCTATTTACGAGCACGCTTGCACAAGGCATGGCACGCGAGTTTGCCATTTCATGTTTCTGAAAGTAGCAAAAACTAGGTCCACAAGGTTACCTAGATAAAAGTTTACAAAAGTAAGGTTTTTGAACTAGCGCCATTTGAGCTGTAGCATTTGCATGAGTCTACAAAGATTGATCATTGCTGATATTTTATGCTGAAGATTGGTCTAACAAAGCTATCCTAACCATAGCCACTACCCAAACTAGGCAGGATTAAGCTTTTCGCAATCTCAGAACGAAAAAGACCAACAGCGAAAATACCATATCGGTATCTCTTAAAAGTCGCCAAAGGCGAAAAGCACAGAAAACACTGTGTAATACGCATAATGCGAAACCATAGAGGTGAAAATTTAAACTAAGTTACAACGCATTAATAATCCCACCCTTATTTAACCTCAGGCTTGAGACTGAAGAAGGGCAGCCGATTATCTCGGAGAAACACAAGGTCACCTGCACCATTGCTCCGGGTAGCACAGGAAGGGCATAATACTGTAGAGGGCGCCCTGGTACTCCACAGGCTCCGTTTGCGGTTAGGTTTTATTTAGACCCCCCTAACCATTCATTCTTAGGCACGGTAAGCTTAAAGCCACATGAATTAGGGGTCACCTGTTAGGTGGACTTTTACCACCGGAACAGGCAGTCCGTAGTGTTAATTCTTAGCCAATTGAAACAACCGCTACCGACACTACGCGGCTATCTAGGCTGATCGGGAAAAGGAAGTTAACATTGATGATTAACTCCTGACGTGCCCATACAGCCCACAAGAGGTAGTCGAATTCGTCTCTTGTGAAGAATTGCTTGTGATACAAGGAACTTTTGTGTTACAAGGTAATTCACAACCTTCGTTTACCGATATTCTCCGTGCTTCTATTCGAAGCGGTTCAGTCTAAAGTCTCTTTAGAATATGGTTATACTATGATTGATACGACGCGCAGTCTTGGTTGTTGTAATTGTTGTATGTAGGTAACCAAACCTTTCTACCAATGAGACATGACAGACTACCCTAATCGGACAAAAATCCTGCACACTCAATCTGTTCGGTAAAATTAACTGGGTTTTGGAACTACCGAAAAAGTCAGTAAACTAAAAATGAATGTCAGAAATCGACAAACAGAGATTTTTTACTGAAATTTTGCAGAGAGCTTTCTTTTTATATCATATATCGATAAAAAATAAACCATGGTGAAATTTGCTTATAAAATGACTGCACATTTAATCGTTACAACGGTAGAACGTAAATATGATTTTTCAACAAACTATGAATGGTTCGTCACTGTGAGTGTCGACATAAACTCTAATTCATGAATTATTTATGTTTAACATTTTTTTGTTTTCAAAACACCCCTTTCTTTTTATCTTTGTTTTTGTAATTATAAAAAAAAACTTTGAATGGTTCGACACTACAAGTGTAGACTTGCGAAAGGTTCACTTTATTCAACAAACTTTGGATGGTTCGCCACTGTAAGTGTCGGCATAAGAATAAGAGTGTTCTATGATGTTCTAGCCAATCGAGTTTTTGTTTCTTGCCAAATAAGTAAAATATAATAACACATGCTTCGTCCTGACAGCTGTAGGAATGTTACATTTAGATATTTGTTCAACAAACTTTGAA
This sequence comes from Aedes aegypti, assembly GCF_002204515.2. NCBI lineage: Eukaryota > Metazoa > Arthropoda > Insecta > Diptera > Culicidae > Aedes > Aedes aegypti. Next base: position 89,761,138 of record NC_035108.1, on the reverse strand, counting down.
TGGTTCGTCACCTCAAGAGTCGGCATAATTTTCCTTTACATTGAAATTGTTCATATCAAATGAAAATATTATATTTTCATAAAAGCATATTCATATTTGACAAAAAACTATTTATCATGGTCTAATCACTTATCAAAGTGAATCCTTTGACCCAACGATCCTCCCTATTAACAAACATCCACCCCAGTAACCTTTGTGGAGATGCAGAGGCAAACACGGTCTCCAAATAGCAAAGGTTACACACTAACATTCCTTCCCCCAATCCCACCTGACTGCAAGGACGTGGCCGGCGCCGTTATTGACCCTGTATAAATAGAGGCACTGAATTATGCACACTGAAGAAGATTATGGCCAATCCCAGCCGAACTTCTAGTTGATTCTTTGTGCATTTTCACTGACTTCGGTCAATCACGAAATAGCAACCATTGATATGTGTAGTCAGTCTAAGCTAAGCTAAGCTAAGCTAAGTTCCAAAACCCAGTGAAATTTTACCGACCCCAGTAATCTAATCCAAGTGTGTGCAAAAGCTTCCAGCAATCGTCCAATTAGTTTGCTCTTCTCCATCAGTAAACTTTTTGAGAAGGTAGTTTTGGACAGAATGATGGTCCACATCAACTAAAATTCAGTTTTTGCCAATAAACAGTTCGGATTCCGACATGTACATTCGACCACTTATCAACTTTTACGTGTAGCAAATTTGATTCGTTCCAACAAATCTGAAGGCTATGGTCGCTCGATCCCCTCCCTCTTCTGATGGAAATCCTTGTTACACCCAGGGACTGCCGTAGAAATGTGCTCTGGATTAGACGCAAGGTTCACGGTGTTACGAATGTGGCCTTGTTTCTTTGAACTGAATTGGAAGAAAGCTGTGGGGGAAGCTATGTGAGGAAGTGTGCCAATGGACGGCGAGCAGTTTGTCCGGATGCGGTTGCGTTCTGCACTCTGTTATTTGCAGAACCACCATCTATCTTGACCGGAACGCCGGAGAAAATGGGGTTCTTTCGGCCTGGATTCGGACTGGAAGCATGTCTGTGGCTTATCATTAATTCTGACTGCTTGTACTTTAGAGGACGGATACATATGTTTACCGAGCGAAACCAGCAGTAGTGTCTTTGAAAATGGAAAATTACTCGGAAACGGAAGCGTTGAAATTGGTTTCCGCAAGCGTTACTAAATATTTGAGAGCACGGTCAGCGTTGGCAAATAAAATTAACCTAATTGCTTGAGAGTGGCGGCTTGTGTATCTACAAAGTTGTGGCGTACGAGATTTCATTAACTGATAGTTTACCGTGACTTTTCCGTTGCACTCTGGCATATCCGACATGCAATTGAATCGCTGCTGCTTCGCTGCCGTTGTGGTTCTTCACTTAGAGATACTTCCTCGAATTCCGGTTCGATATTCACCGATGTTGTGGTCATGTTAAATTTTACAGAGAAATTTTGTCACTTGGGATTTGTTTTGATATGGAATTTTGGGAATCAGATTTCAAACTAACTTCAGTCTTGGTTGCTTAGATCTGAGTACTTAGAAGACTTTCAGAAAGCTTCAAAAGGGCGGACGATTTCATTTTAAATCGCTCTAGAAGTGTAGTAATACTAGGGTAGATGTACCAATAGTGGAGGTACTAAGCACGATTCAATTTCGTTTAACCGCCTAGATTCAAGAAGCGCAATTAATGTACATGTTGATGTTGAAACGGGAAGTAACGACCTTTGACTTAATGAGAAAAATGATTTCATCGCAGTAATCCACGGCATGTCAGTGAAAAATAATACCTCCACTATTAGTACACTGTTCCTTTAGTTGCGGTATATTTTTAATTTGTGTTCCTATAGTTGCGGTATCCACGTTTTTCTTATGGGATCCTCCACTATAGGAACACTTTACCGCAACTATTGGTACAAGCAAGAACAGTTTTAAGCAATTTTAGTGATATTTCGTCAGTTTTAAAGCAATTTGAACGCTCTTTTCAACTATTCCGTGTATCAACAAGCCAAGACGTCGATTGGCAGTGTCGGTTCTGTGGCTAATGTAATAAAATCAGTGGAAACGGCACTACCGCAACTATAGGAACACCCACAACTAAGGGGACACTTACCCTATATAAACCGTTATCATGATATAAATTATGGTATCTTCTAAATACTCTTATGTGACCTTTATATAAAAATCGAAACAAATACGAAACAATCAAACTCAATCAAGTCATTTGCAATGAGATCATGCCGCTGCAGTACCGGGATGTCTCCAAAGTGGGGAAAACGTGATGTCATTACCCGGTTCTCTGTAAGGTTCCTTGTCGCAAAGAGGAAAGTTTTCAAGATTTTTCTCCCATAATCACTGGAAAGGCTTTCCTGGGGTAATTTATCAGTCTGGTTTTGACTGAAAATAACGAAAGAAATGCAAACGTGATTGATTGAAATGTAGAATCGACGGGGATCGATGCCACAGGGGACAGCGCGTCTGTGAAATCGGGCCGCTACATCATCGCGCATTGAAAATGTAAAAGTCTGAACCGGCGATGTCGCGCGTGGTCCCTGAAGCATTGACGTAATATTATTTTGATTTTTTGTTTGCTCTATCGAGATGGGATTTGCAGATATTGTTCGGTTGTTGGCTCGTCTTTTGATTTCAGTGGTGGAATTTGATTTGCGAAGAAAAACTTAATGAATTTAACAATTGACCTTTAAAATATTCAAAGACAATATGTTTTTTAGCAAATACAAAACCATACATTTTATTTAAAGTTGTTTATTAGTATCATTCCAAACATTACATTCATTTCTAATATATAGGTGTTCGGTGTTAGAAAACACTATCACCTTAATTTGGACTAAACTTAATTGAGTATTGACTGGTCCGCTGGATATGATACACCGCGCGGCTGCTGTAATGTTTCCAAAAACATTACAAATGCGCAAATGCGCCCGAAATTCCACGCGGCGAATGTTCTTGGAAAGAATCAACCGCGTTTGATGAAACACCGCAATGTTATCTCCCATAAGAATGAGGTAAAAAGGGAGCAAAACCGAGATTGTTCCTTTCCTCCAGAGAACGCCGCGTGTCCTTTAGAGCAAATGCGCTAATATTTGTTAACATTGTTTTCGAACGGCATAACAAGTTTTTGAGCATTTTTGCAATTACCTAAATAGTAATAATTTGTTTTTCCCTTTTTTTCAAAATTTTAGATAAATTCCAAACGGGGTCCAAAGTCTAATTGAGAAATTTTATTTTACAAATTTTTATTTCTCAATTGTGAAAACCGTTTTATATTTTGCTTTCTCCTCACGTTTTTTAAACAGATCAAGAGTTTAAGAGTTAAATTTCATTCGCCTTAGCAGTTCAGAATTTTTACAAGTGAGTTGATTTCACCTGCTTATAAGAGAAAAAAATGCTGTCAATTAACTCAACCTAATTTAACCTAAACATGTAACGCATTAATCGTGGCAATATTGCAATCATTTTTGTCTAATTTTTGTCTCTTCCAGGAAGTCCTTCAGACTTGTAGTTCTGATAATTGACCTGAAGTGTACGATTTGCCAGATAACTTTTTTTTTCAGTTTTTTAATTTGATGATAAACCCTTTGTGCCAAACACTGTCGGATGCTTTTTTATATGTCTAGAAAAACAAGACCAGTAGAAAAGCCTTCAGATTAGTTGGAACGAATCAAATTTGTTATACGTAAAAGTTGATGAGTGGTCGAATGTCTATGGCGGAATCCGAACTGATCATTGATGAAAATTGAATTTTCATTGATGCATCATTCTGTTCAAAATGACCTTTTCAAAAAGTTTACTGTTGGAGGAAAACCAACTGATTGGACGATAGCTAGGTGCTACTGCAGGATTTTAGTCTGGTTTTAAAATTGGAACAACTTTGGCATTTTTTTCATTTGTCAGGAAAATATGCCAACTAAAAACATTTGTTAAATATATAAACAAAGAATGATAAGCTACTCTCTGGAAGTTTCTTGATGAAGATGTAGAAAATTCCACCATCGCCAGGGGTTTTAATATTTTTGATTTAATTAATAATAGTTCTCACTTCTTCCAAACCAGTCTCCCATCAATTTTGAAAACAATCTCTTGATTGAGAATGTTTTGAAGTCCTGAGTAACTTGATTTTCAATTGGACTAGTTAGTCCTAAATTAAATTGTGCGCGCTTTCAAACTGCATAGCAAGTTTTTAAGCTTTTTCGCAATTGATTAGTAATAATTTGTTTTCCTCTTTCAATGCCAATACCGGAGTTCTGGAGTTTTTTTTTCAAAATTTTAGATAATTTCCAATAGGGCTTAGAGCCAGGGTCCAATTGAGAAAATGTATTTTCAAAATTTTTGTTTCTTAATTGTGCAAAACGTTTTTTGATTTTTTTTTCTGCAAACCCTGCCATAGAATTTTCATAGCAGGATCGCGTTTGCGTTATAATTGCCTTCTCCTCACGTTTTTAAGACGGATCAAGGGTTTAAGATCATCGTCTATAATCACGGATTCAAATTTTTACATTTTGGAATTGCAATGCTCCTGGTTTTTAACAATGGAGTTTGTTAAAGTTTCAAGAGCATTGTCAATATCAAGTTTTGTTTTAAAGAAATGTTAACATCAAGATTAGAGTCAATATATGTTTCTATGTTTTCCAGTCGGCGCGAAAATAATAGCTGATATGATTGAATCGCTTCATGGGGTATTTGAAATGTAACAAATCAGCATGAGTAATCAGTTGGCTACAAGGATGACTAGAGTCGATGACTAGAGACCAAATCAATCGTAGAAGGATTTCTAGAAGAGGAAAAACACGTTGGACTATCAGGGTATTGAATTGAGAAATATCCTGGAGAGCACTCATCAAATAAAATTCTGCCGTTGGAATTACTTTGAGAATTATTCCATGACCGATGTTTGACATTAAAGTCACCAATGACAAAACATTTTGACTTATTGCGAGTCAATTTTCGCAAGTCAGTTTTGAACAAATTAACTTGCTGTCCAGAGCATTGAAAAGGCAAATAGGCAGCTATGAAAGTATATTTACCAAGCTGTGTTTCAACACACGTTGTAGGACATTTCCCGGAATGACATTCCCCAGAACGCCATTCCCCAGAATGACGTTCCCCAGAATCCCATTCCCCAGAATGAGACATTCCCCAGAAAACCATTCCCCAGAATAGGACATTCCCCAGAATTGTTTTAATACATTTTTAAATAGCGGAAAGAAATAAATTTGTTTTTTTTAGTCTTTTGTCGTTAAAAAAATGAACTTATCGAACTGATTTGTATTCCCAGACGCTATGGATTCCGGACATCGACATCAATTCACCCAAAATGTTATTCCATTAAAATCATCATTATGCATCTCAAGCGAATACAAGTTGAGTCCAAAAAAAAACCTTTTAGGTGTTTGCTTGTCTCAGGCAAACCATCTAAGAAGCCGCCTACAAATTATTTGGTCATATATGGGGTGAGAAGGTTTTGGCCAAAGATTACGGCCCAAATGATCAGCGAGAATGAAGTGGTCTTGAAAATATTAAATAAATGACTAAGTGATTCATGGCCAGACCCGACCAAAATCTTAGAGAGAAAATGCTGTTTAAATGCTGTTTAATATGATTGTGTTTCTTTTCCCCGAATGCCAGGTCTCAGAATGACCCGTTTCACCGAAAGCAATTTCCCCGAATGACCTGTTGCCTCGAAAAGCGATGCAGTGTAAACAGGTACAAGAATAGACTAGGGACTGGGTTCTGAACTAGCAAGATTTATAAGCAATCAAAAGGAGGAGATTATAAGATCATTGCCAAAAATGCCAACATCGGTTAAACTCGGAAGAATCACCAATCCAGTAAAGAAGGGTGCATATCAGATGACCGGTTCGTTCATCACCTTGAAGCACAAAAAGTTATGGCTATTATGAAAGCTAAAAACTTTTCGGGGAATTGGGCTATTGGGGAAACGGAGTATTTGGTGAACTGGCGTTCGGGAACCGACATTCTTGGGAAAGTAGCAAAACTGTTTAAGATAAACTGCTCTTAAATATGTATGTTATACTATGTTTTATGATCAAACTTTACCCAAGCTTTTCGAAAAATTATTTGTTTTGTATTCATAGTTATTCTGCCTTCTTTTAAAATTGGCTGTTCTTTCTAATTGTATTTTAGGTGACTTGTATTACTGTAATGTTCTTTATATTCACGAAATAAATTGATGGAATTTGTTTTTTTGGCTTTCATAACATATTCTCCCTTCTTTTGAACATTGGTTGTTCTTCCTAGGTTTATTGTGCTCGTAATTATGAAGAATAATGAAATATAAATACACTAGAGAATTTCCTTTGTCTTTGATAATTCCTTTTTACAGTAAACAACTTTAATGAATTAGAGGTTGGATGCGGAGCAGCATCCATCAACTTTAAGGTGGGGTTTTTACTGCAACAAACAGGAAGTTTTGTCGTTAAAAAAAAAAAAAACAAAAATTTGAGCTATGAAAGCTGAAATTTGATTTCCCTAAATTTTCAAGTTATTTGTGTTCACTATTTACCATTTACCTGGATTTTAACAGCCCAAAAATTTCCTATAATTCTTTTCTGGGGAATGTCCCATTCTGGGGAATGGAATTCTGGGGAATGTCCCATTCTGGGGAATGGCGTTCTGGGGAACGTCATTCTGGGGAATGGGTTTCTGGGAAATGTCGTACAATCTCAACACAAACATCTAAAGTTTCAAAAAACTTTAGTTTCAAATGACGAAAACAGTTGATGTTTTATACGCCTATGAATGATGATTGCAACTCCCCCACATGCCCCATCAAGTCGATCATTACTATAAACAAAAAAGTTTGGATCTTTTTTAAGTTTGGATCCAGGTTTCAAATATGTTTAAGTAATAACTGCTATATGCACGTTCACGCTCATAAAAGAATTCTGGAAAACGTGAACTGTCAAAAATACACCATGAACTACCACAAATGGGCACATAAACATGATCTAGTTCACGGTGTATTTTTGTTGTTTACGAGTTCACGTCTGCTGTTCACGGATACGAGAACGGATTTTTTTCTGTGTTATTAGCTGTAAGAAAATTAAACAGCTCGTTCTTTTACCATTCAAGGAACGAGCATTCATTAGAAAAACGTAATCCAATAACAATTTGATTATTAAATTTTACACCAACTTGGACTGCTTCAGTCGTAGTGGTGGCTTTGGACATTGCATCAATCATTAGATTCAATTGTTCAGTTAGAAAATTAAAATCAGAGGCAGACATATCACTTGAAGTGAGTACATTTGATGATTTTCCGTTAGAATCTTCGGTAGACGAAGAGGTGGAGTAGATGTTACCTGTGGCGGCAGGGTTTTTTTTTTCCATTTGATTTGAAACAAGTAGAATGGGTACTCATAGTACGAATAGGGGAGGAGTTCAAATTTCCTGCTACGATATCGCAAAGGATTTTCCGTGGGTAGATACATTCAAAATTAAAATATTCGAACGGCTACCCTACGGATTAAAATTAGTTTGTGAATGAGCATGATTATGATCTTCCTGATGGGTATGATTCTTGATCAAGCGATCGTTAACTGAAAATCGAGCATTGTTCGATACTCAACCAGGAAAATTCCGAAAAAGACCGTTATCGTAACGGATATTATCTTTCATCTGCCTGGCCCGAGCCTCGACTACTCGCCTTCGCGAAGGGCAAGCCCAAAAATTGGACTTATGATTGCCCCCACAATTCGAGCATATAAACTTGGTGGTATCTCCCTTCACTGGGCAGACGTCCTTAGCGTGAGAAGAACCTCCGCAAATCATGGATTTAGCATCCATGTGGCAATTTTTTGTGCCATGACCCCCCTTTTGGCACCGACGGCACTGAGTGGGGTTCTGGTAATTTCCTTCAGGTTTCTGGAAATGTTCCCACGTCACACGGACATCGAACATATGTCTAGCTTTTTCTAAAGCTTCAATATTATTTGGATCTTTTTTGTTAAAGTGAACTAAAAATTATTCGTGAAAAAGCCCTTTCCGAACAATGCAAGATTGGGCTCACTTTTCATAATGATTACTTGGACTGGGGAAAATCCAAGTAAATCATTAATTCTATTTTTGATCTCTTCAAGTGACTTATAGTCACTTGAGAGACCTTTCAAGACGACTTTGAACAAACGTTCAGTTTTGTCGTCATAAGTAAAAAAATTGTGCTTCAAGATGTCTGAGAAGAATTTCGCGATCTTTAAGAGTTTCCGGCAGAACGCGACAGTCTTCTTTCTTTGCGATTTGGAAGGAGACCTTGACTCCCCTAATGGAGTTCAAGATCTCCTGCCTAAATCCCCTAAATTCGGAACAACTGATCACGATGGCCAACACTCTTTGCTTTCTCACTTGTATCAAAGAGCCTGGGCTAGAGGCTGCTTCGATTTGTGTTCGGAAAATTTGTCTAGAGCATCAAACTGATTGCTCATTTCGATGCAAGTATCAACATTATCTGTTTCACCCTTGGAAGAAAGTTCGCATTCCGGAGAACGTCCTTTCTTCCATTCTTGCCACGTTTAGTGACAGTTTTAAATCCTACTTTTTTGGAAGGAAGTTGTGAATTCAGAGATTCACCCTTCCTTTTGTTTGTAGTTGCAACCATGTTTAGTGAATAAACGAAAGAAAACGTGACCTTCGAGAGGTGTTTTTTCGCTAACGGGTCCAACGAAAAATCGAAGGCGTGGGTCGAAACAAAGATCGTAAAGGGATCAATAGTAGAAAAAATAGTACTGGAAAGTACTGTTTTAGTAGCACTGAAAAGTTTTAAAAGTATTTTTCCAGGTAGTTTTTTAAAACTTCTAAGAGCAGAAAGAATTCGTGTACGCACAGCACGAAGATACGATGCGTACTGAATTTTTGGAACGATAATGAGAAGTTCGAAAAGGTTTAGTGTCCTTCAAGGCTGTAGCCGGTTCTTTTGTGGATTAAGTCCAGGTAGCCACATCCTTGCTATGGATGAGACACTTAACAATCAAACCATCAATGTCATCAAAGAGAACGTGTCTACGTTTATCCACCTGAGTTGACAGTAGGATAGATCTGAACAATTTTCAAACTACCCCATTTCCCTCATATTGTTCCAGCCATTTTTTCCGCTTGTGGAATTTGGTGTGAGTTCCTGAGCTTCCATCTAAAATAAAAATAAGTTGGTGAATGGGGAATTAACATGAACAGAGTGCGTGTTCTTGCTGTAGCTTATATCAGTTTTTCCAGCAGATGACAGAACGCAAACAACTAAAAACTATCAATGATTGCTGAAAGATTTCTTGAAGGAAGGTTCAGCAATCTAAGCAGTGCGTGGTGAGGTCAGCTGCAGGGGAGGTAAAAGTGATAGTTGTCGAGTTGGCTAGTTGGCGTATATTTGGATGTAACGTTTCTATGGGTCTGTTAGGGACTGTTTACCACAGAAACGAGTGTCATAGAGGATGTAAAATGCAAGTGTTTTGATGATTAATGCCAGGAGAAGTTATTAGGATGCTAAATTTCTTCCATGACATGGGTGAAATAAAAAGACAAACGAACGAGAAGGAGTGTGACTATGAATAATATCTGGAGGTACGTTTTACGTTATTATCTTTAAACCAAAACAATCTCACCAGCTGTCTCCTGCTGTTTCAAAACGCCGAATTCAACATTCTGATACATTGAACTACCTCCCTTCTAGATACCTTGGATTGCTGAGAAAGACATTTCAGTTCATTGTGATTTATATAGCAACCCATTATGGAAAATAGTGCCAATCAACGGCCGAGATGTGCCTAAGCTGTTCATTTTCGGCCTAACGACCCTTTCGGCCTAACGATATTCGGCCTAAAGGCCTTCGGCCTAACGACATTCGGGCTAACATCATTTGGTCTAACGGATTAGAACGAATTAACCAGAAGTGTACGATTTTTGCGATTGGCAAAACAAAGTTTTGTTTTCTTAATTCCACTATAAAACCTTCATGCCATACACTGCCAGAATACTTTTTATGTCTAGAAGAGCAAAACCAATGTCTTCAAATTCTTTGGAATGAATCAAATTTATTACTCGTAAAAGTCGATTCCGGGATTCAAACTTTTCATTGACAATAAAAAAAGTTGATGCAACCTATCATTCTGTTCAAAATAACTTATTAAAATGATTACTAGAAACATCCTGATTGGGTGTAAGGTAGAAACTTCAACAGGATATTTGTCGACAAATCTTCACACACACACACTTAAATTATTTCACCAACTTCAGCCAAATGTTTCGCCGAGAACTCAACAGCTAAGATTTCGGTAATTTTCAACACCGAATCTCGGTACTTATTTTAACGAGATTTCGAAAACCTATCTATTTACCGAGATCTCAGCAAACGTTACCGAGATTCGGTAGACGTTTACCGAGATCTTGGTAAAAGTGTTCGGAGATTCGGAAAATAATTACTGAGATATCAGCTGTTGAGTTCTTGGCGAATCAGTTTACCGAGGTTGATTTCTGAATTTAAGTGTGTAGTTTGTTGTTCAATATTAGCTTGTATAAGTCCGAGTAATTTGAAATTTTAATGACGAACTACGAATATTGTAAATCTTGCCTGCAGGGAATTAGTTACTAGTTATTCCAAGTAACCGAGAGATTTTCAGATAAAACTACATGTTGTTGGTTATTGGATTGTTCACTGACAAAAGTTACGCAACGGCGATACATGTTTTTATAATAATCGTGCTCTCGGGGTAGGCATTGGATATAAATAGAAAGCGTTGTGTTTGGATGGGCATCTAACTTTTCCGAAAGAGGTGCACTTTGCGAAAAAGGACCACGTGATTATTGAGCTGAAATCGAATTCTGGTTAACTTCTGCGTTCATGAGTCCTCTCATGGCGTAGGGGTAACGCGCCCTAACTACACAGCTAAAAATATGTTGTAAATTTAAGTTAATTTTCATGCACATATTTGGAGCATCAAAATAAACCTAAATTTCAACGACCAATCCATTAATTTTCAATCGAATTCACTTTGAATTTACACGATCAAGTAATATTCAACCATTTTTAGTTGACAATTGAATGTATATTTATTTATTTAAATTTACATGATGCTGTAACAACACACGAATTTGATTTATTTTTAAAGTAGACTTCAATTTACATCACATTGAAAATTAAATATTTTTTTCTGTGTAGAGATCAGGGATCGTTAGTTCGATTCTCACTGAGAAGACGAGTAACTTTTTCCCAAATCTTCACATCAATTTGTCCATCTAATCCAATTGCAAATTATATGTAATGTTTAGCTTTTCGGTAGTTGTTAGACTTGTAAAAGTTTTATCTTCATATTTGGCTTCAGGGGCCATGGTTTTAGTAAATAACGAGATTTTCAATTATACCGATCATTATTTATATGGATGATCTATGTTATATAAGCTAAATCAAATAATCGCATAAAATGTTTTTTGAACATACTTTCAAAAACAAAGTAAAGTATACAGTTGTGAACGATGAACGCCAGTACTTGCAAACTTGCAACATTTGCATTTTCAAATAATATCTCTAAAAATAGCGAAAAAACTGATCAATGTTACCCCGGATTACGGTACCATAGAAAAAAAAAACGATAAAACATAGGGTAGTCCGAATAAAAACATGGGGGGTACGAATCAAAACAGAGTTGGCCCAATTCGGACCTTCCAGAGAATTTTGTTTAAACATGTTTAGTCGTGTCCTGGTAGGAGATATTACAAAATTACAAAAACAAAAAGTAAGCGCGCTGAATCAGGCTTCCACGAAAACATAAAACTTGTCAACTTGTCATCGTGCTGAAAAGATGTAGCCAAACAACTAGGTTACTAGGTCCAAATTGCACCATGTTCCCCTATTGATTAATACCATTCTTTTTCCGATACAGCTCATATGTATCCCATTAAATTAAAAATATCGAGTTTATCGTTTCAATTTATATGTTTTATGGTTTACTAGGTATTGATCTATCTTTCAAATACTCGATAATTTGCTCTATATTGAAAATTAATAGTAGAATAAAAACCTTCAGTCATCAATAAAGATATTATCACTGAACGCAAAAGTGGTGCTAAAACCACAAGATAAATATACTACCCACACGGTCTTCTGGGAAAGGACGAAATGCAAAAACCATTGATTTGATCGAAAGGTCCGCCACCGCTGGATAAAAAATCTCCCAAACTTAGGGCCCGATGACGGAATGTAATCCAATGCCGGGCTCGTAAAAGAAGCTCAATTTATTCTAATCGAGATCTTGAGGGGGGAGCGCCGTCACCGAAATGTAAACCGACACACGCACGTGCGAACTCAATCACAAATTTTCTCCTCAAGAAGGTTTCAGCCACCGACCGTCCGACCAAACGGCAGCATCCCATTCAATATTCCTATCCGTATGTAGGCTAGGGCGGTTTAAATTTCTAGAACAAAAAGGTTAGAAAATTCCATCCTTCATATGTTTGTTTTTGCTGCTGAAAAAGAATCGCTAAAGAGATTTCTCGACGATTCCTTGCAGAAATTTTCTTCAAAAAAGCTGAATGTTTGACTTAATTCTGTTTTCATCGTAAAGAGTGCAAGGAAGACATGGAAGATAAAATGTTCATAGTTTGAATCACCCTAATGTAGGCACATGGATACATCTTCAGCTAGCTTATCATCATAGGTTGTTGCTCTTATACCGGTTCGCAAATGTGTTAAGAATGAAGTCATACCCTCCCGGGGGGAGAATTGGAATATCAGCAGATTCAACAGCAGAGACAGACCTGCCTAGAGTTGCCCCCTTAGATTGAGTCGAGAGTGCCCCGAGGGCAATCGTTTTGCAGAAGGCAGCCTACGACATGATGATTCCTTTTTGCGTTTCCCCCCATTTGCATAACTCGCCCGGATCTGCAGTTCTTTGTGGGAAAGCAATCCAATATCTAGCTTTGTTACCCGCTTACTCAGTGACCGTTGCAGAATACCATCTATTTGCTTCCACTGGGAGAAGCTTCGGTTGGTTGAATCAGGTGTTGAATTTGAGCGCAGAGTGGGAAATAAGTTAGATTCAACGCAGAATACTATTCCGGAGGCCACTTTGCCTTGTAGTATTCTTGGTGGATAACTTCGTTAGGATATTTCATCTCTTTTCAAACAAATAAAACACCATTTACCATTGATATGGAAGAGGCGTACTTTTCCATCACGAACTGGGAAATATAATTCAATGAATGCAAGCTAATATTACTTCGACTTCTCATGACCTCTGACTGAGCGTCGTTGTTCCTGATGGTAAATTGTCTTCGACTCATTAATTGCAAAGGTAGTTTAGTTCTACCATACCAATTCGTTGTCCTTAATTTTTCGAATGTGTTCAAATATACATGTCTTCAAGAGTTTTTTCATTGCATTATTAGTATCATTTTGAACATTACAATTTTTTTACATATATCCAGGTGTTCTAAGTATGTTGGGCAACACAGTCATCTTAACCCTCTAATACCCAAATTTTTATTTTCGATCTAAATATCATTTTCAGTTATCTAAAATCGTTTTAAATACGTTTTGGCCAATGATTTATTTTTATTCGCAAATCTATGAATTTTGGTTTTTGATTTTTATAATTTTTATTTTTGAACATCCCTATCCTTTTTCATTTTTTCTTGAAGCCTCTTCTAGTTACTGATTTTAAGCAATAATAAAAATTCAAGTTTTTACGGTACTTTTGAAAATATAAATTTTTTAATTTTTTTCTGGACTTATTTTTGTTTTCCGTGTAATTAACGGAAAAACAGTTTTGAAATTATTTGAATACCATAAAGTTCTTCTGTTGTGATAGGTTGATCGTAGAAAAATATAAAATGTACGATTTTTTATATTACACGTTAAATGAACCTCAGGCATTTGTAGGTTATATAAGAATACAATTTTTCAAACAACTTTAAAAAATACAAAAAAGTTATAAAAGTCATAAAAAACTTTTCTTATATGCGTGTTATGAGTCAAGGTTTATGCCAAATATAAACTCATTTTGATTTCCGAGCTACGAAAAAATACACAAAATTCCAAAGTGTACCCCGTCTAAAGGCGGGGTTGGGTATTAGAGGGTTAAATTGGTATTGCTAAACAAGGCCCTTATTAACATTTCCAAGCAGATAAATAGAAATAGATGATAAGTTTGCTTGTCATTTCAGGGCTTACAAAAATTTTTGTCGTTGATTCCAAAATTTGTTGATTTACAGTCGTGTTAGTTAAATCTCTGAAATTCCCGACATCTCAATGTTAGCATTGGCGTACGAACCGAGGGGAAATTGCGTTTCAAGTTAAATGGACCGAACTTCCCATATAAAATCTCAAGCAATCTTGGATTTTTACGAAGAGTTTATTTATCAATGCAAGGTAACCTGCACTGAATAAGAGCTACTGGATATCATAAATTGCCTTTTCTTGGTGACCATTAAAAAAGGTAACTTCAATGTTGTTATTGAACCCAGAACACAGACATAATTGACACAGATTGATAATCGGGTTACCCTCATGATGCACTACCACTCCCAAAAAAAGTTAATCTTCCATGTTGGGGATGATGGCGTTCTCACATATTATCGTCAATCTGTAATATATATTTGACACATTTTTGTTCTTATAACTCACCTACTAAATCCACAATGTGTACCCTGCAATAAGAATTCTTCACAAGCACCCCATCCAACTATCAGGTCATATATTTGGTTACTACTTCTACATACAAACCAAAAGCCAAGTATCAAATGTAGCTGCCATGGTAGCTATACTTGACCTACCAACCAGTCATCCCCTCTTCTCTCTAGCGGATGCATCCCCCGTACCGACCAGTTTAGTGATAAGTGCTCTGCCATTCCGCTCGTTACCATCATGTTACCACTTCGTAGCCCGAACTGGACGCGATTAACTTCCCCTTTGTCCAATCGAGGGTATAACATTTAATACACACTCATCTAATGGCCACTTACTCGGTTCTGACAGCGAGCAGCAGTCGATTGTTCCCGATCACAAACAGCGGAGTGGACTGCTCCATGCAGAAGCATGCATTAAAACGATTAGCTGGAGCTTCCGAAAACCGTTCGCTGTTTTCTCCCTCTCTGTCTCTCTCAAGTCCTATCGTGCAATTTCCACACTGGGACCAAAAATCGTTTCGGGTAAAGTGGTCCTTCGGTACATGCGGAGTGGTCCGGTTACTGCTGCTGCTGTTATTAGCTCGGGTAGATGGAGTACTCTCTTTGGGGGTAAATTTCAAAGCATCAATTACACATTTTACAGACCAGGGATCGCTCTTCCTTCTATCGGGGTAATCTAATCCTAAGTTTACACGCTTATTGGGCAACCAGAAGTTTGTGTACTTGTGTACTGGTAGAAGATATATGCTGTATGAAAGAATGCTTATTATTTTTTTTCAAATGCCTTGAATAATATTTTACTGAGTTGTATCTAAATGTCACTGTTTTTCATCAATTCCGAAAACTACTCTAATCTATGTTTTGTAAATGTCACCAACTTTCTCATTTGTGTTAATCATGTATGTATGTTTGGAAACGTATAATACAAATTAATATTAATTTTATAATAATTTATGTTAACATCTCGACTATTTATTGGTCATTTGACGTATGACTCGAGCGCCTTCTGCAGGTCATCCTGTATATATTCACATTTCGTGCAACTTCTCCACCATATGATTTGTTATACCTTTATTAGTACCATTTGAATTGTTACATTCCTTATTTCTAGGTGTTCTGTGTTAATCATCACTTTCATGCTAATTGATCATAAGCATGAAGGACCGCCCGCATTTGTTACTCCATTATTGCAAGGAATTCGAAGTCGAGTCTAGTGCATGACACTGAAGACGGCCTTACAGTTGAGGTTGAAATACGCGTATCCTGCTAAAGGGTACAAACTCTAGCGGAATTAAATAATATAGTACTATATTCGATATTTCGTTTATTTATAGGTATTCCACTAAACAGCTCGAAGATTTATTAAACAATTTTTTTTTGCTTCCCGCATTTCTCCAAAGCTTCTTATTTTTTTATTTGGAAATTTCTTAAAAGATACCTACCAAAGATTTTCTTTATCAATTTAAAACATTCATATAAAGTTACTTTTTTCAACTGTTCTTTCAAAAAATCTTTCACGAAAATACTCAAAAAATAAATATTATTGTAAGTTGTCTTCCTAGGATTATTTCGCAAAATTTACCTTCATATTTTTATTTAGATATTTCTTTACAAATCACTCTACCAATCTCTCCATATCCACATCAAATTTACATCAGATTTGTAAAGTAACATATACAACAAAAGTTTCGGAAGATAATTTAATAATTTGAATTTTATTCGGAAAACTTAAAAATTTAACGGAAAATTTATGAGCCATTTTGACGAAATTCCTGACGAAATACCTCTTAGGACAGCCTAAGTGTTTTAAAGGATTTACTACAAAAATGTTGTTCCTTCTTCTTTATCTTTAATAATGAACAATGCTTAGACACTGATGGATGTTTCATAGAAGGTGTTGGTATCTAATATCCTAGATAATGTTTTGCAACTGTGTATTTTTATGATACTTTTGTGAAAATCTTGATGTGGAAACTATTTATTTTTCGTAATTGCAGAAATTCCACACACATTTTTGGAGTAACTGTTTCAAATTATTGTGGTAGAACTGTAGAAGTAAAACGCGAAAATATTATTTCATTAGGTTAGGATTTAGCTAAAACTATGTATCGGAGTTTTTTTTTGCATTACACTGAAGATTGATTTGTTGAGGAATTCCTTTTAGACTTTCAGGAACCAGAAGTGAGACGCATAAACATTTTTCATACCTTCTAGAAATAACCCTGCCCAAGTGATGTTTTTTGGAGTATGAAAAGATTTGTGTACCATGTTTTTCAAGGAAGTGTCATGCAAAGGAAGGAGAATCAACAAGTTATTATGAGAGGAATTTGTAATACTTTTTTTGAGAAAATTATTCAAAGAAATTCACAGAGGTATTTCTAGTTGAACTTTCAGCGAAATATCTCAGTATAGGATTTGACAGAAACAATGAACTTTTGGAAGGATTGCCAGAAAAAACTTTGAACTTTTGAAAGGGTAAGTAATTTTTTTAGTTGAAACATTGATCATATTCCGGAATGAACTAAAGCCTGTCCACGTTAAATTTCGGACACCCAAATAATGGCAGCAAAAAAAAGTTACTCATAATTTAACAAAAACAATTGTTTATTTCAGAATAAAAGAGTTATATCTACAAAATAAACAGTTGACAAGGATGTTAATCCTTCTTTCTGTAAAATTCTCGAACTTTCTGTGGTACACCCGCCATCCGTGTCCGAAATTTATCGTGGACAGGCTTTAGTGAATAAAAAACCTACATAGAAGGAATGGTTGTCCTACAGAAAAAAAATCATGTTGAAAGTATGAACAAATCTCAATAATATTATTTGACTTATTCCCAAGAGATTTGTAGCAAAAGTTCTTAAACCACCTTTCAATATTTCTTGAAAATTTGATTATACTCTAACTCTTCAAAGAATTCCAGTGTATGGATTTCTAAAGTGAAGTCTTATAATGGAAATCAACTTTACTGGGCACCTTGAGCAAGGCATCTTCAAAAACATAGGAAATAATCGTACATTGAGTTTGCTACTTTATGCTTAAACATTAAAAAAGCATTGCTCCCATTATTCTGAAACACGAATTTTGTTATTCAAATTTTCAAGATAATGACGCTCTTTTGTACTACGGTATTTTTTGCAACGAAGATGTTAAAAAATTGTGCTTTTCGCAAGCTCGTTGTTGCTAGTTCTAGAGGTAACCAATCGAGCGACAGCTGGATGGTTAATCTTTCGGTTGTCGCGTGATTCACCAAGGTCAAAACCTGCAAGACTGATGCTATGTACGACAAGCTAGGTTTTCCCACTTTTGTTGTACAATTGTAAAGAACGTAACCTTTGAAGAGTTTTTTCGCACAAAACTTTGGACTGGCTCATCCGAATTGTATCGTATCTATTTCACATGGATATTTTTCACGCGAGAAATGGTTTATTAGTTTGAAACATGGTGAAAAATAGTTTTGAAATTTTCGGTTTCCCATACATTACAGAGGAAAACAAATTTTGATAGTTTTTTGTCTCGCATGAACGATTTAGAACATAAATGACTGTGTTCGGGTTGATACGGAGGTCAATTGGAGTGAAAACATCTAAGACAAGACATGCCAGGTCAAAGTACAAAAACGAAACCAATTGTCAGAGGAAAACAAATTTTGATAGTTTTTTGTCTCGCATGAACGATTTAGAACATAAATGACTGTGTTCGGGTTGATACGGAGGTCAATTGGAGTGAAAACATCTAAGACAAGACATGCCAGGTCAAAGTACAAAAACGAAACCAATTGTCAAAAAAGACCACTACTTATTGGTAGTTTTGGCACATCGTTGATTCAGATTGCAACAGGGCACGTTGTTGCTATCCTGGCCGTGTTGCTAGTTCATAAATTAGAGTTTCTATCAAAAGTTTGGAAATTTTTCATTAGATCTTGCTGTTTTAAATATATTTATATTCAATGTTAAGTTTATCGCATGTGCTTCTAAAAGCAATAAAAATACTTAATTAAGAGCAATATAATGGAAGTTTGGCCAATTTTGTCCGAAAATATCACCAGTTTTGGATATAAACCTCATTCTTAAAATAGGACCCTACTAACATGCACTCATCTAACAAACACCATTATGGCAGTTTTATTCAACATCATGTTTAATAACATTTTAATAATTTCCATGGCCGATCCTTTGTTCAGGCGTTATTCACACAAATTTGGAAAAACTTTGTCGTTAAATAACAATTTTATTTTTCAGCTTTTAAAACGTTTCATAAACATTTTGTTCAACTTTTATACGGCTGGTGTAAAAATAAATAAAAACAAATATTTTTCTAGGCACATTATAGATGCAGTGCACACAATTATCATGATATGACAACCACATTCAAAAATCGTCTGGATACTGGATTCGAACTCGAGACCTTCCAATCGTCAGTGGTATGCCTAGCTATCTGCGCTATCCTAGAATAGGGCGATATTCAAAACTGAAAAGCTAATAGATGGCTCTTTTTCAGTGGTAGTAAAAACGAAATCTTGAAGCAAAGAAAGCAGCGAAAATGGTCAAAAATAAAATTAATTCACACAAAGTAAATTCAGTCTGAAATGATTTATCTAATTTGATGATAAGTTTAAGTTTGTTTAAATCATCAATATTTTATAATTTTTTTTTTTTTGTATTTGTATTCCTCCTAAATCTGTTATGCATTAAAGAAATAGTGAACCATTTGAAGGGTTCAGAGAACTATGCACCTGAGAAGAAATGTAATCGAATATCTTGATGCGTGGGATTTTTTTTTTTCAGAAATGGCCAAGTTAATCATTTTTCTTCGATCGCTGTATTCAGTTCAGAAGAAATGTAATTTTAAATGTAGCTCGCTATAGAAATTTCCTTAACCAATCCTGAAAAAAAAAATCAATTTTTCTTGTCCGGAACAACATCCCAAGCAGGCAAAACAAACTAAGCAATAGCAAATTATTGTATGGATAGCTAAATGTTATATTAACTTGAGAGATATAAGAGATAAAGGATCTGGAAATGAGTCTTAAATTAACTCCTAGCTTTGGCATGTCATTTATTTATGTCTGAAAAATGATTTATGGTTTATAACAATGGTTTACTAATCGTTATTTTGGCTTCTTTTGGATTAACAGTTTTTATAATACACCGAAACTGAATAAGGATTTTATAAAATACTTATTTAGCTCCTAATCATGTTTATGTTAGACATGTGGAAATAGCTGAAGTGCGATGGTAGTAAAACGTTAGTTCGTCTTCTTAATGCCCTTTTATACATATACATCAGTTTGGTGGAATATTGGCTTTTTAATTGGACGAAACATGTCTTGTTCAGCTCATTAGTAAAACTATCTTGATCATTGAATGAGAATCTTTAGAAACGTTTAATGAGTTGAATCACCAATTTTTATTCATTCCAATGCATAAAGCTGAACATTGACTTGAGTTTGTATTTTTTTGAATCGATGTTTGGAGCACCTAAAATCGAGTGAATCGATTCTCTTCATTTGATTCTTTGATTCGACTCATTTTGTTGAAATCGTTCAATATTTCTTAATGAATTTGTGGTAAAGAATCCATATTTTGAGCTAGTCTTGAAGTAGTAAATCTGTTCAATTAATTTTTGAAACTGATTTGATTGATAAATGTTGAAATCGAATGCAAATGCATTCGGTCTCATTTCAAACTACATAAATGTCAATGTTCATCCGATTCGAATCGATTCGAAAAATTCGATTCATAGGATTCGATTAAATCGGTGAATCGATTCGGCAGTTCAAATGTGAATCGATTCAGTAACATCGATGTTCTGGACAAATTTGCCCAACGCTACTCTGAATTGTTAGTTGGGGATAGCATCCTTTATTGCACTAAATGAATGAAACGTGCAAGAAACAACCAGATTATGAGCCTTGAAATATGAGTGTGTTTACAATATTTGATTAACATGTATTCTGGTAGCACTGGCGTCAAGGTTATAGACTGAAAAACAACGGGGCAGTTTTAGTTGAGCTGTCACGTCTTGTCCTAGGAAAACATCAACAAAAACTACGATGCTAGAAATCGACGATTGAAAATTAGAAGTGATGTCAGTGTTGTTATGATGTGATATCAAATCTTGTAACCTAAGATTTTTTTTAATGGGTTACAATCATTCATGGATATATTTTCGGAAATGTAATGGAAATTTTTAAAAAAATATTTGTTTTGCTCACGTATTTGGTATGGTGTATGGTTCATTGAACCACCAATAAATGTTCTTTTTACTTAAATAGTGCAGGTTAAATGAACATTTCCATTTTTTTTTCCTAACTATAAATATATGTGATAATTTCGCTATCTCAGTCTGAATTCATGTTGCTGCTTTAGATAACATCCCTATTTTTGATTTTGTGCGATAGAACTATACAAATCTTCTAAAATGAAAATGTGTTTTCTGTATTCAAAAATAAAGTAAAGTGAGTAAAAGGCTCTCTTCGTTTTTCTCATCATTCTTATCCATTTAAACTTCATATTCAGAACTCTTGTCCTTTCAAACCTTTGTTCATTCGACTTTGTTACATTTGGTTTTTTTTTCCATTAAATATTTTGTCCATTCGACCTTTTGTCCATTCCACCTTCTGTACATTCGATTTTTCATCCATGCGACCTTTTGTCATTCGACCTTTTGTCTTTCGACTTTCTGTTGTTCGACTTTTTGTCCGACAACCGTATACCATGTATATCACACTAATAAAATACGTTTAATATTTTTTGTTGTCAACTTCTTGATCTGTGCGTATTTGGAAAAGTTTTTCTGTTGAACTAGAGTTTATAGATCAACCCCATCAATTGGAGAATTCAAATGTGAGAAAGGGCGCTCATGCCAAGTAATTTTGTTATTGCAACACTTGTTTTCGCTTGCTATATCAATCAACAGTGGATGAAGCACTCGTTGAGCTTCGATTAAATTTGTCCATGCGAAACCGATTTGAATTATGCAAATAAATCGATTTTCGAAGGCTAAAACGATTTGAAGGCTTCGAATTTTAAAACGTATGTACTCTAATGCAAAGATAAATCCTTCCGCAAAACAAAAAAAAAATACAAATCCATTAGTTTTAAAGAATGGTCCTATAGATAACTGCCAGTGTGCTTCAAAAGCTTAGTGTAACACCGTCATGAAACTGTTAGTTTTGCAACTACCGAAAAGCTAAACATTGCATATGCTTTGCAATTAGATTAAATGGACAAATTGATGTGAAGTTTTGCGATAAAGTTACACGTCTTCTCAGTGATGTAAGGCGTTACCCCTAACGCCCTAGTTAGGGCGCGTTACCCTTACGCCATAAGAGGACTCATAGACGCAGAAGTTAACCTGAATTCGATTTCAGCTCAATAATCACACAATAGAAACCTCAGCCAGCACAGTTGCTGGCTAGTGTGGTGTGCTATTTCAATACCCAAAAAAAACTTCTGCGTCCATGAGTCTTCTCATGGCGTAGGGGTAACGCGCCCTAACTAGAGATCAAGGAGTCGTGAGTTCGATTCTCACTGAGAAGACGTGTAACCTTTTCGCAAAACTTCACATCAATTTGTCCATTTAATCTAATTGCAAAGCATATGTAATGTTTAGCTTTTCGGTAGTTGTTAAACTTCCATTCGGCTTGTTAGTAGCCGTAAACCACGATTCATTATTAAAAACAAGTATGTTAGTTTTATTTATTGCTGCAATAGAACAGTTACGGAAATCAAATAAAACCAATTTTCTTTACAATTGCTACTATTTTTATTCTGAGGTTATTTTCAACCAAGTGAAGTTGAATTAAGATTGCAAATAATAAAAGATAATGGGTATATTATCTTTATTTTGTCTGACTTTTGTGGGACTATCTAAAATATTTGCAACTGACTTTCAATACAATCCTTAGTCAAACATAAATATAAATTAGTCGTTAATGAACCATCACTAAGCTAAAAGTAACAGTGGTTGCTCACTATAACAAAGATACAAAAACTGCTTCCGATTCTGTTGTGGGCTTACAATAAGCGACTGTGATCAGCACCTCCCAGGAAGCGATTTTCCAAACTTGATCCCCGTTGCATCATCGCCATCATTTTCATCGTCAGAACAGCTTGGATACTGGCTGCGAGCCCGGTAAACCACTTCCCGTTAATAGTGCCATAGTGATGTTCATTGTTTTCCCCATTTTCCATGGACACAGATGCATCGCAGAAAGAACTGAACAACTATTGAAACAATTTACTGCAAGCTGGAATTTTTCGTGCAACCCTCGTACCAGCTGTGCATCGATGGAGCATTTCCAACTTGAAATGCAAATTAAAATGGTATTTTCAGACTGAATATTGTCAGTAAATGAAATATCGTAATATAGTTCAACTTCTTTAACTACATTTTGGAAAAGTTCTACCAAAGAAATGGATTTACAGTCGATTCCTCCATAAAATTAAATATTTCAACATGTTAATATATTGAACAGTTTTGCAAAACAACAAAACAGAAATTTTTCCAGTAAGCATTGACTATCCTAGACAAAATGGCTAAATTTAGTGATGTTCTTCAGCATTCTCAAGAAAAAAAACATAAGAAATCAAAGGGTATAGCTTTGAAGAAATCGCCGTTATATAAATTTCAACATAGTTTCACTATGTTTTTTTTTCTCTCAGGTTATTTTTTTTCTTTATAGGACACAGCATGCTTTCTGTTTTTTATGGGATTTTGAGTTTTACTGGCTATGTTGTTTTGAAATTTCATGAAAGATTGAAAGAGAGAAGATGCCCTTGTTATTACAAATACATCTTGATATTCTTTAATTAGTGTTTGAATCCTCTGAGCAGAATTTCAATAGAGAAACTTAAAAGTAGATGGAGTACCGTATACCTTTTAATTCCGCTCCTAAATGCTTATCTTTGACAGATACGCGTATTTCGAGGTGAAATAAAAGTGGAGTGGAATTAAAAGGTATACGGTACTCCATCTACTTTTAAGTTTCTCCACATCTTGATATCCTCTTAGTCAAATGCACTTATTTTGAAACATAAATTTCATAAAATAAAACAGCATTTATATGATAGGCTTTTTCAAACTGTAATCTAAGAAATTTAGCTAAATTTTGATGGGAAATGCTATCATTACACGTCTTTTTCTTCTTTTTGGAATTACGTCCTCACTGTGTCAACCGTGTTACGTGTGGCAGGAACGATGATACCAGGTCCGTCGCACTCGGGCTCAGATTGGGTACCACTTCTAGTACTGCATTTGGTCCCTCGGTAGTGCAAAAGGTACCCAAGTTTGACACATCGCAGTACACTTTTCACGGCATTCTAGATTACCTTATGAGCCATAAAATTTTGGGCATTTGCAAGGGACATGAAGGTCTTTAATTTGTCTTTGATGATACTCTATGCCCAGGGAAGTCAAGGAAATTTCCATTACGAAAAGATCCTGGATCGACCGGGAATCGAACCCAGACACCTTCAGCATGGCTTTGCTTTGTAGCTGCGGACTCTATCCACTCGACTAAGGAAGGCCCCTGTTCATCCAGAAAAGCAAAGTTTTGTGTATTTTTTAGAATGGTACGCGATTTGCGTTTCGAGCTGGAAATGCTCTGTGGCAACAACATCAGGTTGCCTCGGATGCAACTTTTTGCTTACTTTAACTTCCGTTCCAACTTTCTTTGGCCGCTCTCGAACCAGAGCTGTGAAAAGCGTGCAGACACAATAGATGACGCGCTGGTTGCTTCGCCGCACTGGGTAGGTACTTTTGCCACTTGAAGGTTTGTGAAAAGTGAAAATCCCACCGCCATCGTCAATGGGAGAAAGTTACACCGTGATAAGTGTAATGACATCGTAAAATAAAGTCCAATCCGTGGATGCACCAAATTGTAAGTTGTAAACGCTTTGGGGAGGGATTTGGCGAGGGGAATTGATTTAGCCGTTTCAGCGGAGTATGTGATTAGTAAGTTAATGGTAATGGGGTGGCTTTGAATGCGCAGATGGGTTCTTTGCACATATATTCAATTAGATGATATAATGATGATTATGATAATTGTTTGAGTTATCTATCTAGGCTAGATTTTCGAGCCAAAATATTTCTAAACGACGCCAATGGCGTTGGCTGTGGTTTACATAACCGTGGAGAAAATTGAATTTAAAATGTTTGAAAATATGTATCGTAAAGCTCACACTGCGGAACACGTTTTTGTCTCAAGTATCAAAATACCGCTATTTACTTGATGAAGAGTTGCTGAATCCATTGCGTTTTCAAAAATATCATAGCTCGTCTTGTTTTTGAGATATTAGCTGTTGAAAATGCAAAATTTGACTATATCAGCCAACTTGTATGCAAGTTTGTGGGCATCGTAGCACTGTGGTTAGTGTGGATTGTGGGTTCGATTCCCGCCTCAAGCCGCAAAACTTTTCGAGAGGAATGTTTTCCGACTGTGCCACTGGGCGTTGCATGTTAGCCCGTTGTCTAGTGTGGTGCTTCCTTCAAAGGGAAAACAGAGCCCACTGAAAGCACTAACGTGTCGGCTTCTTTCAAAAGAGTTTCCCAGCTTGTATGCCAATTTATTTGTTTAATTTGCTACCAAACTCAAACTTCATATGTATGACAATATTAACATGTTTCATAATACTTTAGATGATCAAAATTTATGTTTTGATGATTAAGAAAAATATTGTATTTTTACATATACGAAAAACGAAGAGTTTTATATGGATACTGCAAGCATGTCAAAAAATAAAAAAAAAAACAATTTATTCTTAATTTTATAGTGCAATTTCAACCAAATTATATCTGAATTGAAAGTTTAAGTCATATTTTGCATGTTAAATGGATTAGATCACAAAAAAATTTGATAAACAATACCTTAAATTTCCACAAAACCAGTGTATTATACAAATTTGGAGACCTGTAGCTTAAAATTGTGTCGTGCAGAGACATTTTTGAGAACGGTTTGCGTATTAGAATCCTTGTAAAAAGTCTTGATTACATTATTTGTGGAATTGTTGGAAACATCTCAGAAGAATTATCTACAGTAAACCATAAAAACATCGTTGGTGTAATTGCTGATGAAATCTGAGATAGAGAAACTAACCTCTGCAGGAGTTCTCATAAGAGGAACCCTTGGGGATATTTGTTGGTTTGAATTTTTTTTTCTCGAGAAGACTCACAGTACCGTAAAACGGAGTATTCTTGATAATGCGTGTAGTTGCGGGACCCACAGCATACTAAGCGGAACAACATAATTTCTATTAATCAGTTATGGAAAACGAATCCAAATGTAAAGAGTATTAATTCGACACTTCACGTCAAAGCTTCATTTGAATCGAGAGTATCGACTTTATTATTTTCGATACGTTTACAAACAATATGTGTTCTACGATCACTATTTCATAAAGTTTTAAATAGTTCGTCACTTATCCTTGACAGCATTTTTATAGTAGAACTTGAATTTGGTCTCAAATCTCTTAGCGAAAAGCATTTTTACAAATTGTAATTAAAGTCGGAATATATTTATATTACATAATCGGTTGATATATGTTGATTTTTTATGAAAAAAAAAATAGAGTCTATAAATATCTACCTTAAAATATACTAATACAGTGAGGACCCAATTTTGTCAGCTCCGTGATGAATTTTAGGGTGACAAAATTGGGTTATTGTATTATGTTACTGTTTTTCAAATTTTGACGTGTTACATGGTTACATGGACTTTAAAGGGGCGATGAACTTGGACGTAGCCAGGTTTTTTTTCTACCAGGGGAAAACCCCCCCATACATAAATTTACATAAATTTCAGCTTAGCTTAGCTTAGCTTAGACTGACTACACATATCAATGGTTGCTATTCCGTGATTGACCGAAGTCAGTGAAAATGCACAAAGAATCAACTAGAAGTTCGGCTGGGATTGGCCATAATCTTCTTCAGTGTGCATAATTCAGTGCCTCTATTTATACATGGTCAATAACGGCGCCGGCCACGTCCTTGCAGTCATGTGGGATTGGGGGAAGGAATGTTAGTGTGTAACCTTTGCTATTTGGAGACCGTGTTTGCCTCTGCATCTCCACAATGGTTACTGGGAGGGATGTTTGTTAATGGGGAGGATCGTTGGGTCACAGGATTCACTTTGATAAGTGATTAGACCATGATAAATAATTATTTGTGAGATATAAACATGCTTATATGTAAATATAATATTTTCATTTGATATGAACAATATCTATGTAGAGAAAAATTATGCCGACACTTGAGGTGACAAACCATTCAAAGTTTGTTGAATAAAGTGAACCTTTCGCAAGTCTACACTTGTAGTGTCGAACCATTCAAAGTTTTTTTTTAATTAAAAAATAAAGGTAAAAAAAGAGTTTTGAAAAAAAAATTTAGACATAAATAATTCATGAAGCAGAGTTTATGTCGACACTCACAGTGACGAACCTTTCAAAGTTTGTTTAAAAATCATATATACGTCTCACCGTTGTAACGATTAAAGGTGCAGTCATACATATTTTATAGATTAGAAATAGTAGCATGAAACGAGCTCACTTATTGATCCGTCATGCTTGAGCAGCAACAATCCACTTTCAGTTTCACTCGTATGCTCGGCTATATAAAAGCACTCAGAGAAAAAAATGGGCGCGACCAGAGAGGGAAAACAATTGACCACTGTTCGGGCTTTCTTGACGCACTGCCCAGGAGCAAGCGTCAACGTCGAAAGATCAAAAAGAACTAATCGAACGCGGCACTTTTTCACTTTCACTCGACCGACGCGCGACATGTTTGATCCTGCCCTCATCACCGACCCCCGCAGGAGCAAGTGTCAAGGTCGAAGGATCAAACACAACTAAGCGATCATCCACACTTTATCGTTTTTTTTTTCTTCCGAAAAACGCGAACCGGACACAATTGATCCGGATTCCGTCGCTCGCCCTCAAAGGAGTATGCAACAGATTCAACGGATCAAACACTACTCATAAATTTACATAAATTTCATTACATAAAGTCGTGAATAAATCTTAGAAATTATTCCTATACCTATGGGATGATTAAATGCTTCAAAATGTTCTTGGTGAAATTTCTGGGCAAATTACTGAAAATCTCGTAGAATAATTTCTGTGGGAATCCGTCGATAGAGCATAGAAATTAAAATATAACATTTTTCTGAAGCAATCTTTAAAAATATATTTTTATGTATTCTAGGTTCATCAAGAATATCCTTAGAAAGCTTGAAGAAAACGTTCTTTTGAAAGGATCTTATAAAGAGTTTATGAAGTAATTGTGGGCACAATCTCAATAAAACTTTAAGAAGCAAATTTTGAAAGAATATCTCAGAACATACTGAAAAAAAGAAAATGGAAGAATTTAACAAACAGTGAAATAAGATAATTAGGGCCTTCCTTAGCCGAATGGTTAGAGTCCGCGGCTAAAAAGCAAAGCAACGCTGGGTTCGATTCCCGGTCAGTCCTGGATCTTTTTGTAACGGAAATTTCCTTGACTTCCCTGGGCATGGGGTATCATCGTACTTGCCAAACGATTTAGGAATGCAAAAATGGCAACTTTGGCAAAGAAAGCTCTCAGTTACTAACTGTGGAAGTGCTCACATTAAGCAGAGAAGCATTCTCTGTCCCAGTGAGGACGTAATACTAAGAAGAAGTGTTGATTAATACCCTAAAAATTTCCTTACCATAATTTCTGTAGGGAAACTCGAATTAGTCCCAGAAGAATGAACCGAACAATTCACAGGAAAACGCGTGTGAGTATTATTATAAGTATGACTGGAAAAACTCTGGGATAAATACGATGATTGGAATACGAAAGGAATTCCTGGAGTGAACCGTGAGGAAATGTATTTAAAAACTTCTGATAAATCTTTGAAGAATTACTACAGAAATTTTTGGAGTGATTCTTGAACTTATCTCTGATGAAATGCCAGAAAGAAACACAGGTAGCGCCCGCCAGTGAATCGCTTGGAGGAAGGAATACTTTGTGAAAATTATCCTAAATAATTATTTCATGTAACTTAGCAATACAATAATCTTAAAATAGAACTCTATAGATAGTAGAAAAAATAGAACAACTCTATTGATAATAGAAGAACTTCTTAAAATAAAACAATCAATAACTCCTCTTTGTGCATGTGAATGCATTGTTATTTTGGGAAAATTGTAGATGGACGACATTTATCTATTCCTTATGCATTTGAAAAATAAAGAGATCTTTGAAGTTCTTCAGTTGAAGGAATTCTTGAAACAGTTCTGAAGAAACCCTGGGATTAATTCATATTAAAATTTCTCAATAAAATTTGTTGCAAGAATTCCTGAGTTATCTGTAGGAGTTGCAATCTACCCCTGCAAAACTGCTGGAAGAATCCATTGAGTATTTTTGGAAATAAAATCGGTGAAGAATTAATGTAATGTAAAATCGGTGAGGAATTAATTAATGCAAAATTTCTCTCCGCGAAAATTATTTGAAAAAAAAAAAAAATCAAACATCCCTTTTTTATGAGAGCTTTAGAGAGATTCCTAAGAAATTCAAAAAGAAATTCTTAGAAAACTCAGAACATTATCACTGGAAAAAAAATACTTCTGCAAGAACCCCATTGTGAATCCTAGAGAGATTTCTGAATAACATTTCTGGATGAATCCCTTGAGAAACATTTGATGTATTCTCTTAAAAAAAACTTAGGGAAATTCGTGAATAAAGGACTTGGAGAAATTGCAGCACAAACTTTCGCAGAGGCTTTGAAGCTGTTTAGAAGAATGCTCTGTAATTTCAGCAATAATAATTGGGTTATATTCAAACGGAAACGTTAAACAATTTAACAATTTCTTGGAGGGACACTTGGGAGAAAATTATGTAGGAGCCTTTAATCGTAGTGATACAATGGCAGAAGCCCATTGGAAAATACTTAGACGAAATTAAAATAATATTAGTAAGATTTTTTGGAGAAATGTTCCATTTAATTTTCAATCATTATTTTTGAATTTTTAGACGAATTTTCATAAGTAATACCTTGCTAAGTACAAGAACACTTATAGAAGATTGCTTAGAATAGCTCACTAAGGAATTATTATAGTATTACCTGAAAGAAATCTCCGAGGAATTGTAGCACAAACTAATCAAATCCTTGAAAATATTTCAGGACGAATCCCTGGTGCAACTCCAGGAGGTATCATGGGAAGAATCTGTGAAGGATTTTTTGACGGAATATGTAGTTACCCTGAAGAAATTAATAATTTGGCGTCGGTGTGACGTAAAATGAATTGGCGTAGGTAGCGTGTCGCGGTGGCACACAGGTCTAACCTAGACCTTCTTATCTTTCCCTAACGTGTGTTTTATTCATAACGTTATTCAATTAGTAGATGAATTTAAATGCGTATGCCATACTTACCTATTAGTGAGACCCTATGCTTTAACGACCATTACTCATCTTGCCTATGTACCTATTTTATTCAAATTAAGGCAATATTAAAGCTCGTCCTTGAAGATTCTAAGCTCATTAGATTGAAGCGTTTCTCATTCCGGGGAACAACGAAGATGATTGAAAACGGAAATATTTACTAATCCGGCACACGTTCCAGGACTCCTCTCCATTTTCATCGATTCCGGCCTCTCACATGAGTTGAAACCGCAAGTCAGCTCCCAGCCAGTGCCAGTGCAATCCAGTTCTACTAGCTCATTTGCATTAAAAGAATTTTGCAAACATGAATATTTCTGTTCACGTACTCTTCGCTGTGAAGGTAGGCAGGTAGTTGTGAAGGGATTTCGGCTAAATTGAAAAACAAGAAATCAGCGAATAAGATAGGCAGTATACTTAGAAGACATGCGCCCAAAAAAAAAGAAATTCTCGACTCCTCGTTGGAGTATTGAACCTATGTTGGCATTGCATAACAAAAAGGTGATATATATAGATTTCAAACATGAAATAAGTTTGCTGTTTGTTAACAGTAACTTACGTAACAAAGTGTACAATGAAGATATTTGGGTACAGCATAAGAAAAACATTTTACCGTTCATAACATTTATCAATATTCTGCATATATTTTTGGAGAAACCATAGTTACTAGAACCTATTTACTGGAAGTTACTATTCATTTACTGGAAGAGCGAGAAAAAAATCCGTAAGAAGTTGGGTATGGGCTTCCTGTAAAAGCTGGTGTTCTTCAAAGTATCATTTTGGGACCAATATTATACAATGTTTTCACATCTGACATACTTGAGTTGCCTCAGAGATGTCAAACATCTTTGTTTGTAGATGACACATGCATCTTCGCCAAAGGACAAAGCCTGCGTGTCATTTATAGTTATTTGCAAAAAAGTTTGGATATTATTTCTTCATACTTGCAAAAATGGAAGATTTCTCCAAATGCTTCTAAAACTCAACTAGTAATATTCCCAAATAAACCAGAAGCTCTTTATTTGAAACCTTCAAGTAGATATGTTGTCACGATGAAAGAGGTTCCAATAAATTGGGCAGACTAAGCAAGGGCACATGCTAGATAAAAATTAAACTTCCAAAAATCATATTTAGGCATATATAAAATGTCTGTATCCACGTATTAACGTAATGTAATACCAGGAAGAAAGTTCTGCAAAGGATTCGAAATAAAATTTTGAGAATGATTATGAAGCTTCTTCTCTGATATCGTACCGATGAGTTACATAGAATGTTGAACCATTGAAACAAATGTTGAATAAATTTATAAATAAATTCAAACAATTCTTTTATTGCGATGATAAATGCGTTGTATGTTTATGTCAAATATGTTAAAATCAGTTGAAAGCGTTTTTTTTGGCCTTATAAACATGTGAAATAAACTTACCTGTTTTTATTCTGATCTTCTACGACAAATGCAGGAAAATGTGTTGTTAACAAGATGTTAATAAAATCATAATTTAGTTTAACTAAATTAGAATGATGATGAATGATTAGAATGAGGGGCCCAGATAGCCGTAGCGGTAAACGCGCAGCTATTGAGCAAGACCAAGCTGAGGGTCGTGGGTTCGAATCCCACCGGTCGAGGATCTTTTCGGGTTGGAAATTTTCTCGACTTCCCAGGGCATAGAGTATCTTCGTACCTGCCACACGATATACGCATGCAAAAATGGTCATGGCTTAGTAAGCTCTCAGTTAATAACTGTGGAAGTGCTCATAAGAACACTTAGCTGAGAAGCAGGCTCTGTCCCAGTGGGGACGTAACGCCAGAAAGAAGAAGAAGAAATTAGAATGATAGTGTTGTCTAGTACCGAACACCTAGATACCGTAGCACTTATGAGCAGAGTGTCGTATATCTCATGTACCGTAAAATCGGGTGTAATTGATCAGAAGGGTGAAATTGATCATCGTATCACACGAGTATATTTATGCGTAATGGAGCACAAATATCAATGTAAGCTGCAGTAAATGAACGTTGTTTGTCGTAACTATTGTCGCATTGTGTGTTGTGAAGTAACGCAAAAATTAAAGAATGTTTATTACTTTGAAAATAATGTAAAATTTCAAAATCATGCACGTTGCAGTATTAACAAACACCTATGAACTACTATTTCTAAGCAAGGATTTGAACATGGTATAAACCTGAAAGTTTGTGAGAATGCTTGAGATATATCCCCAAACCGGTTTGCCACCGTCAGAACCACCACGCTGATGCTGTGTACGATAAGCGAGGTTTTTTCACCTCTGTTGTACAAAATACAACAGCGCGACGACTGAAGTGTTAAGTAAGTACTACATCAACACTCTCTCCCCTCTCCCAAGCTACGGTAAAGATGGGCGTGGCCTGGAATAGCGATATCCACGGTTTTGGTATTCTTGCTTAAGATTGGATCAAGGTTCACTCCCTACCCGAGCAGAAGAAAATAACTACTGAATACCAAATTGAGGTATTCCATACCAGATAATTTCCAATACTTACAACCTGAATGAGGTATGAATGAGCCCTGCATAAGAGGTAAAATACCTCAAATAATACCTTCTGCATATTCTACAAATACCAAGCTGATAACTAGATCAGGTATTGTAATACCTAAATAATACTTGATGGATTTTCATATAAAAGTGAAATTTTTCAATACTAGTTCAATACCTCCAGCAGTCCTCAATAGCTGTCGAATACCAAAATGAAGTATTTTTAATTGTTTTAAACATTTTTTTTAAATACCATTATAATACCAAAATGAGGTATTGATAACTGAACAATACCTAATTCTGGTATGATACCAAAATATGGTATGCATAAGTTATTGGCGAGTTATTCTTTCCTCCTCGGGTAGTTTTGTTCCTGAAAGCAATCTAGATGAGATTATCAAAAGAATAACATGAATATCGCTATCATCCAATCTATGAAAAACCCGTAACTACGCTAGCTGAGACCTTAATTACAAAATTGAATCGGCTCCGTAATGCCTCATACCAATTGAGCCAGTATAATAACAGTTAATTATGATAATCCTTCATAATATTGAATGATTTTATGGGTTTGGAAACAATCAAAAATAGTTTCCTGTTTTGGAATACTTCGATAATGCATTAAGCATCAATGATTTTTATGGTTTACGGTTCTTCTACCAAGGGGGTGAAAACTTACGCCAACTACCAAGAGTCCAAAAAAACAAAGTTGGAAGTGCAACTTTGAACATGCCTATATCTGTCGTTTTCGAAGCGATTTTCAAACAATTTTCAGCAATGTAACCGGACACTATTCTAGATTGATATTCATTTTTGGATTTTTAAAATAGATGCGTCTTCCCAAAATTATGAGGCAAACCAAACTTCCTAGTTTTTTGAAAAGCGTATTTTTTTTTCAACAAATTCAACAATAAAACAACATTTAAAGCGATATTTTGACACGAAGTTACTTGCAGAGGTCAAGTAAATATTGTAGAGTAGAAAAATAAATTTCTGACTACACTCATAATTGTTTTAAACTAGCAAACAACAAAGCGATGACATATAGTTTTCTCGATATGAAATTGATTGTGAAAGTCAAGTGAAAGTTTTTTAGTAAAAAAATAATTTCCGATAACACTCAAAATTTATTTTACCCAGAAAACCACACAAAAACTTAATTCCTGAGCATTTTTGTCTGTAAATCAAAACTGAAGACTATGATACGTAGTTTTCTCGGCGTAAATCTACTTGTAGCAGTCAAGTGAATGTTTTTGAGTAGAAACAAATTGGCTTAACTCAAAATTGTTTTAACCTAGAAAACAACACATCTTCATGTCCTGATCTTGTTTGTCTGTAATTAAAAGCTCAAGACCTTGACGTGAATTTTTTTTTGGCAAGCAACTTCTTTTAGAAGTCACGTGAACATGTTTGAGCAGAAATTAAAGTTTTTAATTACACTCAAAATTTCCTGCAATAGTGATTTGCAGTTTTCTCGGCGTAAATCTACGTATATCTATAATCTAGCTCTGCGAATACGTTTTTGTGTAGTTTTCTAGGCAAAATGCTAAAGTGTAATCAAAACTTTCTTTTTATACTCAAATATATTCCATTGACTTCTACGAGCAAATTCATTACAGAAACACTACTCGTAATCGCCTAAATTTTTGATTTATGGACGAAAAAGAAGCTAAGGAAAACCCATTTTTTTGGGTACAATAAATTTTGAGTGTAATCGGATATTATTTTTTAAAATCAAACATGTTCACTTGACTTTCACAATCAATTGAACCTCGGAAAACGTAAATGTCATCAGATTGAATTTTGAGTGAGGGGCTTTCCGTTAAACACGTGGTCATTTTTTTACATCTGGCCCCCCATCGTGTTAATTTGTCCACACAAAAAAAATGTATGGACCGTGGTCATTGGCCAGACGCCCCCTCCCTTCATAAATGTCCACGTGGTTTATGGACGACCCCTATTAGGCAAACGCGTAAAAAAAAATTGGGGTTTACCTTATGTTCTAGGCAAAAAATGTTTCGAGTGCTATCAAAAATTTCAATTTCTGCTAAAAAATGTTCACTTGACTTCTACTAGTAAATTCAGGCCGGAAAAAAAATCATGTCATAACCTTGAGTTTTAATTTACAGACAAACATACTCAGGAAATAAGTTGTTGTGTAGGTAAAAACAATTTTGAGTGTAGTCAAAAAATATCTTTCTACTCTACAATCGTTTAACAACTTCGTGTCAAAAAAATAAAAAAAAATACATGTCAGAACCCTCAATTTTGATTTACAGACAAAAAATCAATAATTTTTTTTGTGGATTTCTGGGTAAAATAAATTATGAGTGTTATCGGAAACAATTTTTTTCTAAAACATGTTTATCTGGCGTTTGAAGTTTGGATAACTATTTTTTTTAACTTTACCATGTCTCCGCAAAATCTAAAAACATACTTCAAATCCATTATAAATCGCAACACATAAAATATAACAAAATGTGTTAATTTCATGTTAATTTCATTTACATTTTACTTACACTACACTTTCTTTTTCAATATTTTTTATAAATTTCATAATATTAGTATTAAGAAATAAAACAAAAATATGTTTATGTAAAATGTACTAGTCTACGTCGGTTGACGAAAATAAATAAATTTGTTAATCCCTCTACTAGCAGCATCATTTCCTTACAGCAACAAAATATTCACTTCGCGATAGCTTTTTTGATAGCACAATTTTTCACATGTTATCAAAAAACTCTTCAACTTTTAGAATCTGTGTCCATTTTAATCATTGGTCGTCTGGATCCGAAGATATTCCGAAATTCCTTGGGGGACCGATGCGTAGCGGGTAGTGACTTTAATATCTTGGACTACAATTTTGTCTCGTAATCTCTAATTCGACACAATACTTTGATGAGAGTCTGCTGTGAAAAAATGAAGCGATTTGGTTCAACCGTTTTTGAGATATGAGCATTTATGTTTGTGAAACCACTCTGTTCGTAGAAGAATCTTGAAAAATATTTATTTATTATCTTTTTTATCGAGGCTTTCAGCTGGAGGCTGGTTCGTCTCCAGTCATCTTGAAAAAAAAAACAGCATATTGTAATTTTGAGATTTCTTGGAAACAACTCAACCGGTTTGTATGATTTTTTTTAGAGAAGCTCCTTATTACCTAATATTGTATGTCCATACTTTATTTTTTTCAATAAATTGACTAAAACGGTGAATTGAAATAACGGCCAAAGAAATTTTATATGGGAAATGTCGATCTCCAAAGGAACAATATTTTGAGAACTTGTTAAAAATTGGTGCAAAAATATAGAGAAACAAAACAAAAGTCATAGCGATTTAAACATTTTCTTATGTTAAAATTTTGAAACTGCTGGTAGAGGAGGTAATAATCTCAAATTTTAGGAAATCGTCACTCAGCAGTACAGAAGTCTTTAAAAATATTGAAAAGTGATTTTGAGAACATAAATTTTTGAGGTTTTGTCCGACCGAGCGCCACCGTGAGACGTCTAAGGTGAAAATGCATCGAATCCAAACCTCGAATTTTCAAGAGCATAAGTCTGGAGAAATTTTTAATTTTCGAAATAAGTCGTTACTGTAGTGGCGTAATATATGTTCTTGCAATTTCTCATCGTAATAGGCTGTTTTTCATCACGCCAATCTGTCATGAAACGGCTCACTTTCCTGCACTGAAGTATGTAGTGCGGGAATAGTCATTACGCAACTGAAACAAGTGCTGTAATGATTCATTACGCAACTCTTTCTCATTACTCAACAGTTTTGAGTTGCGTAATGAATCATAACACAACAATTTTTCAGAAATTGTAAAATAATGGTGAATGAATTCCGATATAAATTCTGATATTCTCAAGTGGTCTTCTACGAAATTGCAAAAATATTTGTACGTTACTGGTTGCAGAACTCGATTTTTACAGCACTCGTCGTAATTATCCTACTCGGCAAGCCTCGTATGATAAATTTACGACTCGTGCTATAAAAATCATCATTCTGCAACTTGTTCCGTAAACTACTATTCCAAATCTCTTTAACATTCTGTAGCAAAGTAACACTTTTCAGCATTGCTTTTTTTGGTAGGAAAAGCAGGCCATTATGTAGTGCATCTTATCAATGAAATGTTGAATGATTTGTATCGGAATCGCAAAAAAAAACATGTTTGGTAGATGCAACTGAAATTAACTGAAAATTATTTTCTTCAAAATATAATCTTAGCTGAATCATTCTTTTAAAGAACGACCGAATCGATAATTCAATTTTTCAAGTTTAGGGTAGCGAAGGTTTCAAATTATGCATCAGCCTCTTGATCTAACTTGTACCACATCGAACAAGTCAAACTTCTCCCCACTCAAACTATGGGATTTGCGACCCATTCTTTTCTTTTTTGACTATCGCCTTCTCCAGGAACGCTTCGTAGGGAACTCCATTCATTATTGATGGCAGACCCAAGAGCATCGAGATTAGACACTACGTTCGAATGCGATATTATCGAGTTGCAAATTCAATTCCACCCAGTTTGAGATATGTAGGTACCGAAGGAGATGTTTATTGTCGACGTTTTTTGTACGTGGTTTAAGAAAATGCGTTCTGCAGCAGAACGAAATGGAATGCAAAGCTCCAGCGTGACCCGTTGCACAGTTGGCAAAATTTAAACCGGAACTACGTGATATCACTTGTATGGGACGTTAACATATAGCTATTTCTATGTAAAAAATCACGATCAATCGATTCTTCTGGATTTTTACATGGAAATAGCTATAACATAACATCTAAAACGAGCGGCTTCTCAAAGTTGCGCTTTTGGATCAATTTTCGCCCACTGTGCGTTGATATGGAAAACATACCGAATCTAGTGCAGAGCAACGGAAGAAAGAAATGATTGCCCTGTTCTATTTTTTTTTGCAAAGTTCAGCATTCGTTTGGATCCCCGAGAAGTTCAGCACTCTTTCCGGTTCGGTTCGGTGCAGAATTCTTGCTTTTGTTTCGCCGAAAGGATGAATGAAACTGCCGTTCAATTGGGTGTATGTGTGGGCGAGAAGAAACTTTTTACGCATTATTTGCCAATAATCGAAGCAATGAAAGTAGATGTCCAAAGTTCATAGCAGGTTTGTCGTCTGTGGGTGGGACCTTGCCGGTGAAATAGTTTTACTTCTGTGAACAAGGACGACCGGATGGACGGGATAGGAAACTTTTGTAATCGAGTTGATTTTTGTCGGAGAAATTTACATAAACAGTCAAACATTGCAGCGAAGAATGAAAGGATCTGTTAACTGGATGGAATCAAATAGTTTTACTGTTGGTCGAAAGTTGCTAGATAGTTGATGCTTCGATTGGAAGTTCGGAATTCCGGTTATGGGCGGGATCGATAGCAATCGAAGGGAAAAAGTTGTATGCTGACCTTACAGTTCCGAACAAACTAACCAAAACCTTGGATCAGGTGGTTCACAGTATAGTGTTAGACTTTTGTTTTTCTGAATCCCGATAGTTTCTGAAAAGGCGTCGAAGTACGAAGAATATGTTTTCACGTTCAAAAATCAACAGCAAGTACAAACCTAACAGGGTAAACATCTGTTTGTGTACTTCCACGATTAACTTTGGCAGGGGTGATATTTCTCTGTTGAATTTTCGAAACTTTGCTACATAATAGCACTTTAATTCGTCGTGTATTATTGCCAAACATGAGTTAAAGAGAAACTCTGCTGAAATAAATCAAAAGCATTAAGCATCCTTACTCCTTCGAATTAATCTTAAATTTTCAGTTGGTTGTCTTGCCACTGAAATGAGAATTGTTTAGTACTAACACATCTTAAAATTTAAAATTAATTCTCTAGATGATAGGAATAAA
This sequence comes from Aedes aegypti, assembly GCF_002204515.2. NCBI lineage: Eukaryota > Metazoa > Arthropoda > Insecta > Diptera > Culicidae > Aedes > Aedes aegypti. The sequence goes on along the minus strand of NC_035108.1, from coordinate 89,722,741 downwards.
CATTCTTTTTAAGGATATTTCAAGCTACCGCGCTACCAAGAATATTTTTTTGTAATAAGTAACAGAAGAATGCCAATTGCGCGTAAATTGAATAGTTACACTACACTTGATACGAAAATCCGTAACACTGCAGAACACGTTTTTGTGTCACCTGTGTTTTACACAACTTTTGCGACCTGTTGCTAAAAATTGTGAAGTGCTGAAACATTTCTGAGAATGGCATCGAGTTCGGCAACCCCAAATCACATAATATGATCCTTGAGACACGCAAACATGTCATTTTTGTTACGCTGTGTAATCGGTGTGAAGAACAACCGTTCTGTGTTGAAATTTACAATAATAAAATTTTAAAAGACCTATAATCAAATTTACAACCAACACACATACAAATGAGTCAATTCTTTGATTCGTTTTGTTAGACGACAAGACTTCAAAATATTTCAGCACCTGATTTACGATATAGTTTTTCGAAGAAGTTTCTTGGTGCATTAAAGCGCATCTTTTGATGCAAAAAGTTTTGTGATCAATCCACCTAGCAGCGAGATAGAAAAACTATTTTTTCAAAATATTTAGATAGACATATGGTGTTTTCAGCAAAGTTGTAGAATTGGCTATTTGAAACAACTTTGTCCAATACACGGTTTTTCTATCTCTTATACTTTTTGAGATATATACCGTTGTATGTGATTGGCCCCTAAAAATCATATTTTTTATCATAACTTTTTTCTAAGATTTTTAACATTTTTTGTGTTTTCTACAAAGTTGTTTGTCATGGAAAAACCCGTGTTTTTTCTGAACATATCATCACCCTATCTTTTGAAGTAACAAAGTTATTCATGAATTACTCTTTTTTCAACGGGTAGTTTAGGCCTCTATAACTGGCTTTGGCGCAAAATGCCGCAGACAACTCTTACAAATCATGAAAGTACCATATCTTCCCTTTCGGCAGTTGATAAAAACTTTTGTCCATAAGCGTCTTTGCATGGGTTTTCGCTATCAAACAAATAAGCCTTATTAAAACGAATTCGACTGATAATTCTTTTACTTTGAGAGATAGAGAGGTGCGATGTTGAGCAAAAACACGCGTTTTAAGATGTTTAACAACAAGACATGAAAAATGTTAAGAATCTTAATAAAAAGTTATAAATATAAACACGGGTTTTTCCATGAAAAACAACTTTGTAGAAAACACAAAAATGTTAAAAATCTTGAAAAAAAGTTATGATAAAAAATATGATTTTTAGGGGCCAATCACATACAACGGTATATATCTCAAAAAGTATAAGAGATAGAAAAACCGTTTATTTGACAAAGTTGTTTCAAATAGCCAATTCTACAACTTTGCCCATGACACCATATGTCTATCTAAATATTTTGAAAAAAAAAAAAAATAGTTTTCCTATCTCACTGCTAGGTGGATTGATCACCAAACTTTTCTCGTCAAGAGTTGCGCTTTAACATACCAAGAAACTTCTCCGAACAAACTATATCGCTAAAATCAACGGTTTGAGCGCTATTCAAAAAGCGCATGTAATCGAGAAAATAAAACACAGTGCAGGGGTCTTATCCAACTTTAAATCAACCTTAAATAAAGTTATATAATACTGCTGGCTTTATGTATACTGTTTATATACATCAGTCGCAGCTTCAGCAGCATGGTTACTTAAGATACTAAACATTTGTCACTACTAGGCAATATTATTTATAAAAAACTAAGACGACTATTGTAAGAAATTACTATCGAAATCCACAAAAATAACATGTTGCAGCCTGAGTCTTTCCTTATTTTCAGTACATGAAAATAATTGGTTGATATCAATAGAACGTGCGCAAGATAGTTTTTCTTGGGAACTATTGAAGATTATCTAGGAGATGTTTTGAAACAATAAGAAATCATAATTATTGTTTATGAGATGAATCCGCATAATTGCAGAATCAACTGAGCACTACATTAAAGAAATTCATCATGAAATCACTGGACTACTGACTATATTTGCATTTGCTCAAAAAACTGTTCGACTGTTCCACTGAGAATTGCATGTAAGTCCGTCTTTTTGTGTAGTATTTTCTTTACATGAAAAATTAAAACTAAACCCTAATGAAACTAAAAGCTCATTGAAATTACCCTTATTCACGAGAAAGCACTACACAGCTTCTCAAATTCGGAAATAGCAGATTTTCAGGCTATGATCCTATTTCATATACAAAAATCATTTTAAGATAAATGTACGATGCTTGCTTCAAAACAGAATTCATAAATTCATATGAATAATTAAATAGTTACAACAATACGGTTCACCTTTGCTGGAATTCCATATGCTTTAAATTTGAAGAATCATATGCTATAAATTGAACAAAATTCGTAGGTTGAACGGAATGTATAAAAGTTATTGGCCAAAAATAAAAATATGTTGCAGTGGCTTCTAGGAATTTTATAATGATTTTAGACAGCCCATAAAAGCCGGAGACGAACCTTGAATATTTAAATGTAGCCAGATTAATTTGAAATATTTACCCCTTTTCCTTTTCTGAGTAAAAGATAGAGCACAAGGATACAACAGATAAGACACAAGGGGTCCGGAATCGAACTAAAACGGATATCTCAACATCCAAATGAGCTAGAAGGTTGGTGTCTTCGGCAAAGTTATTCAACAGATCAAGGACCATCACTAATTTTATTCTATCATCTGTATCTCAAGATTAATATTGGAAGGTTGGTGTCTTCGATAAAGTTGTTCAGCAGATCAACAGCTATCTGGCGGTGAAGAGTGTGATTATGATTTTTTCCGCTAGGTAGCGCTAGTGAAAAATATCTTCAATAGGGGGATATTCATAACTGAAAAAGCAATAGATGGCTCTTTTTCAGTGGTAGTAAATACGAAATTCTGAAGCTAAGAAAGAACCATGGAGCACGAACTAAACACAAAAAGTTATATATTGACATTACTCGTGATTTCTAATCACTACTTTTTCGATCCAGTTTGCTGATTGCTTGTAATTCACGTTTTTCATTGTTTTTTATATGATTTGACAGTTCTCGACTAACATTCTTCCATGCGCTTGTGTTGGAATTTTAGTAAATTTGAGAATCCAGCGTAGCGCGATCAGTGAGTGGAATACAAACATCAGTGTCGCCGCTCGGCGGCCAGTGAGAGAAACTGAATGTTCAAAAGGTTGTTGTCTGTACTTTTGGCCGCTGGCGCCAACTGTTAGCGTCTATGAACGAAATAAACAGCCGATACCCTATTGTCCTTATATCAAGATCCTTAACTGCTAGAAGATTGGTGTCATCAGGTAAGCTGTTCAGCAGTTGAAGGGTTATCTGGCGGCCATTAGCTAGAAGGCCGAAAAGTCTTCGGCAAAGTCATTCAAAAGATTTAGGGCTATCTGGAGGTGAAAAATATTGGCGCTAATGTATTGCCGACCAGAAAACCGTTTCTCGAAAAGTAATGAAGTGTGGCAAGGCCTAGAGCTGACAGCCTTGAAGCGCTTATCAGATTTGGGATGGCCGTTCAAAACCGTACGGACACATGACCGTTTCAAATCAGGAGCAATATTCAGCAAAACTTAGCAAAATTTTGCTGACTATAGCGAAAAAAAAATTGATTAGAGGAGGTGAAAAATCTAATTGAGAATTGTTTCGCTAGATGATGATGATGGTTCCGCCACATACCCCTACAAAGCTTTGAACAGGACTATATATCTTCAAGATGATTAACTCTGATCAATTTTAACCAGATTTGAAAACAATGAAAGGTCTGATTGTTTTGCTCAAGTGACTCGGCTCGATTGACGACGCTGCAGAATCTTAACCGTTATGTGGCGTTGACTTTTGGCTTTTGTATCTACGAGCTCCACTTTTTTTCAGAAAATTTAGGTTTTATCAAGACATCATTGAGAAGTTTAATTCCTTAATTGCAACATGAAAAAAATTGAAAATTATTTTATTAACTAATAAAATGCCCTTGGAAATAAGCGCTGAATTCGCTTATATGTTTTAAGTATTGCTTATTCATCAGCCTTTTTTCCAGTCAGTAATTTATTAAAAAAATTGCAACTTCTCTAGAACCCCCAATACTTCCACTTCTTTGGTTTAGATTTCAGGAATGATATTGTGTTAGTGCTAAATCATCTCCACTTAATCAAACATTTTCGACGAAAACACAAACTGTTTTCAGTCAATGTAGAATATGTTCCTTATGAAAAAAATAAAACATTTACATTATATTTAGCTCATGTTTCCTCTTAATTGACTTGAATTTATCCAAAAATGTTGCTCAGAATTCTAAGATAATTGTTCCCAGGCTTAGATGCTTTCCATATTTCCAGCTGTAGAGAAGTTCACAAAAGAAACACGCTCGGAACTCACCTTGCATCAAATTAACGGTCTTCTCAGGACTATCTGTGATAATTGTGTATCGTACTCGAAGAATTCTGGGAAAGTTTTTTACGGAATTTTGTGAGAATTCAACCTATTATCCAGTGATATTGTGTTTAGGAAATAGCTGTTACGCAATAACTCTCGCTCAAGCTCAATGGAATTTTTGATAGTATTGTGTTTTGAAAATTCTTCATTACCGTTGTCAAGTTTATTTGAATATTTCCTTAAATCTTCTCAATATGAACCTCCAATTGGCACGGTAAATGGCTGGTTTACCATTGGTATCTCGCGTACCTACAGGAATAAAATAAACCGCTTTGTACGGTCCTTAGCCTCTTGCCCAGCAACTCCTATCCCTACCTCCTCGTGGTATTGGCCGGGGTACGAGTTTAGTTTAGAGGTAATCATACCATCTATCATTGCCGCAGCTCTGCAACACACGTGAGCTGGGAACAGCTTTTATAGTGATGGGTGATACGCAAAGGCGCGTGATCGAGTGGTGGCCGATCAACGAAAGAATGTGCAAGTTGGGGTTCAAAGACCGGTTCTTCAACTTCAGCATCATAAACGTGCATAGCCCTCATTCCGGAAGCATTGATAATGACAAGGACGCATTCTACGCGCAGCTCGAACGCGAGTACGACCGCTGCCCAAGCCACGACGTCTAGATCATCATAGGTGATTTGAACGCTCAGATTGGATAGGAGGAGGAGTTCAGAGCGACGTTTGGGAAGTTCAGCGCCTATCGGCTGACGAACGAAAACGGCCTACGACTGATAGATTTTGTCGCCTCCAAGAATATGATCATTCGTAACACCTATTTTCAGCACAGCCTCCCGTATCGGAGATCACCGCAGCAGACGGAATCACAAATCGACCAAGTTTTGATCGATGGATGGCACTTCTCCGATATAACGGACGTCAGAACCTATCGTGGTGCTAACATTGACTCTGATTACTATCTTGTGATGGTGAAACTGCACCCAAAACTATCCGTCATCAACAATGTACGGTATCTACGCCCGCCTCGGTATAATCTAGCGCGAATATGAACCTCCGATTGAGCACCATCAACTTGATTTATGCTTAATACTCCTATGCAATTGTTTTGAATCAATTCCTAAGAAAGTGTTTTGATCATATCTTTGAGATTATACATGCAATACTCCGTAGTATTTTGACAACATTTTTTTTTTATTTGTTTACTAAATTTTCACATGAAGTTGTGACATTTTTCAAAAATTTCACTTAAAATGGGTAATTTTCTCAGCATTGGGTTGACCAAAATTTTAAAGAACCGTAATTTCATAATCTTTGAAGAGCACTTGCAAAAAATTGGCGGGAAATTTTGAAAACTGTTGAAAATCAATAAAACCGTTATTCAAATTATCGTGCAGAAGTTTGGGATCACCCTTCAGTATGATGTGCAAAATTGCAGATATTGAAAACCGAACGCAAATAGTTTAAATAACCAAAAAATCGATTCAAAAACATTCATGAATAGGGCTCGATTAAATCGATGAATCGACTGGACAGTTCGATTCAGTAACATTGATGTTTTGGTCGTCGTCTTCTTCAAAAGTTCTTTCGCTCTTCTGGCTCGGGAAGCAACGCGACGGAAATGCCGGATTCCTCTAGTGTATAGTGGCTCTTCAGCAAGTTGTGGGGATCTAAGTTTGTCACGGTGGTGCACGTGTGGTGCCCAATGAATCCTCCTTCTACATTTTCATCGCCGATCGGTCCATACACCGTCCATCCCAGCTTGGACCTGACCGCTATCGGCTGTTCTGGACGACCTATTCGCGACTTAAGTGGTGAACATCTCGCAGCCCGATCAGTATTTGCGGAACAGTTTGCCGGAAGCCAACGTCGAAACGTTGAATGTATGATGTGGCAACCTCAAGCTAGCGGATATGCGAGTCCTTCTCGACTCTGGAAACACCGGTGGTCCATGTGACCCGTATTGTTACTCCACCAACACCTAAGCGGTTGATCAGCGACTTCTCACCGGCGTATAGGACGATCTCTCATCATGAAACGCGATCGTGTTTACGGAGACAGGCATCATGCGAAAGATGACGGAGGGTTTTGGCTGGATCGCGTAGATGTTGCAGTTCGCAGCTGATCTTCCTGAATAAAGGAGTGGGTTGTGGTGCTCTTAGCAGCCATCGATGTTGCTACAGAAATTCAGCTAGCAGCCTGCTCCTCATGCTTATTCAAGACCACATGGCACAGCTTCCACTTGCATTCCGCATCCCAACGTTTGGCGAGCTTGAACCGTTTGAACTTCTTGCAGTTCCGAATTCGGTGGTCAACTTTGCCGTAAAACCTGCCCGGCGTCCTCTGATTCATCGGTGGACTCGAACTTCGGTTTTCGGCTGTATCGTGCCTTCGTTTACTCTGTTCCTGGATTTCACCTTCTTCGACCGAGATGCTTCACCTAGCGGCTTAGTTCGTTCTGCATCCTTCATGATGCTCGAGAGGAAGTTTGATAATGTCGAAGTCACCAGTTTACTCTTCTTCCTGTAACGCATCCATTCAAGCTGCGTTCCAGCGGATAGCTTCTCGGTCAAATGGGTATTGAGCCCGGTAGCTTCCAGGTGGTGATCGGCAAGCTGCTGAACTAAGCTGATGAATCTTGCCAGCCGATCGCTTTCGGTGGCGCTGCGTTGCAAATATTCGCTAGCAGCATGTTCAGCAGATGCTCTAGCCGATCGTACAACATTCGCCGCGTCTCGATGATTTTTGGGACTGATTTTGGTAGCAACAGTCTAGTTAGTGCCGTTTTCAGCGCTACTCCCTTCAGACACTCTTGTAGTTGCGCCAGATTTTCTACGTCGTAAAAGCCACACACCTTCGTCGACGTCTCGTAGCTGCTGATGAATATTGGCCACTCCTCAAGGTTTCCGGAAAATGTAGACAACTTCCTGGACAAAAACTGTCGGGCGGACAGCTGCGCCTTCGTCGGCTTTCGTTGATGAACACGTCGACTTTCATCGGCTTCTCCACGTTTCCGACGCAACCTCCTTCTATCTTCCTCGGAGCTCTCCTCTTCCTACCCTGCGTCTTCGACAAGAATTACCTCCTTCTCGGAGCTCTCTTCCTCGTCGAGCCTTTCATCTTCGCAGCTTTCATCTTCTTAGGATGACGCCTGTTCTTGCACATTTAGTAATTAACTTTAAAAAATCTCATGTTAAATTTTCAAATTAATGTGTAGGAATTATCCAAAATAGGAATTGTTTAAATTTTTCTTCATTATGGTAAGGAATTTATTTTGAAATTGTGACTTAAAAGGTACCCATATTTAGTATATATATTTCAAAATTTACCAAATGCGTAACCACACTATCGGTATTGGTCATCCGTATTCATTTCTAATTGTATTTTATCGTTCGCCAAAACAAATCCTTTCCCGTATCCAAACTCCAAGTATTTTCTTGTGGAAGTGCAGAGGACTCCTTGGGCTCCATGAATCAAGTTACACGTCAACATTTGCCTTCTATCCCCAAATTGACAAGCATTCGGATGCAGCCGCCGCCGTTATTGTTTATTATGTGGGCCTCGTGGCCGTGCGGTTAGTGTCGTCAGGCATTTGAGCGCATCGTGTCATGGGGTGTGGGTTCAATTCCCGCTTCAGCCATTGAAACTATTCGTCAAGAATGTTTCTTGGCTGTGCCACTGGAGCATGCTTGTCCGTTGTCTAGTGTTAACCCTCAAAGCCCCGGGACAGACCTTTTATTTTCAATCGACTGGTGCTCAGGAACAAATAAGTTTAATGAAATGCGGTTTTCACTATGATCAATGGGATGAGTTAGACTTCCTGCGAGTGGGGCTTTCAAACCGGAAGTTCAGGTCTGGACATGTTTTTCAACCGGAAATAAGTGTTCCCTAGTCATATATTTTACATCCTTGACAACGAAACCAATGTTAAACGATAAGTTTTATCCATTTTTAGACATTATGTATCGGACCAAGTCAAGAATACACTATTTGGTTTATTTTTTTGCATGGGTCGAAAGCCGGAACCTGGTTCCGGAAGTACTTTCTGGGTAGGAGCCGAGGCCAAGGAACACGTGTAAATTTGACCCGTAGCAACATATGCGGCTACTTGAACGTCATAAAATCAACTCAAAAAGCGAAGGAAAGACATCAACTCTCAATATTGTCAATTTTACCATATGGCCAAGGCTGGGTTGTAGGGTCACTTCCGGTGAAGCAGGAGACAAATATGGATGAAGCTCAAAACTAGGCATGCGACTGCTCAAACTTCATGAAATAGCCTCAGCGTTGCTGTAAGAACGTACTTCTTTCCTATATGGACACTTCGACCACTTTCGGTGAATCTTGAGATCAACATAAATAACAGGCAAAACTAGATATGCGACCGCTCAGTCTTCATGAAAATACCTCAGTATTTCTGTAAGACCATTGGCCAGATGACCGGACAATGATCGGAGTTTGAGCTCACTTCCAGTGAATCAGAAACAAACATGCTTTTTCCGTATTGATGCTTCGATCAGATGAATACACAATGGCCGGTTTCTTAGGTCACTTCCGGTGATTCATGGAACAAACATAAATAGAATAAAATGTAAAACTAGAAATGCGATTACCAAACAACCTCAGCGTTGCTGTATGAACATGCCTTTTACATGTAATGCTTCGGCCTTATAACCAGACAATAACCAGATTCTGAGTTCACTTCCGGTGAACCAAGAGACAAACATAAAAAAGTAAAACTGGACATGCAACTACTCAAATTTCATGAATTATCCTCATCGTTTCTGTAAGAACATGTTTCTTGCATGTATCAAAACTTCAGCCAAATGTCAGGATTTTGATATCCGTTTCACTGAATCAAGAAACAAATTTTTGACAATTGCAAACAGCAGAGCAGAGCTTAGATGATTTCATGCCGAATAGCCACGCATCTCTTTTTATACTTTATTCATGTGTGTCTTCTGGTTTACCAAAAGTGACCTCAGAATCCGGTAATTATCTGGTCTTCTGGCCGAAGTGTCCCTACAGGCAAGGATCATGTTCTTACAGCAATGCTGAGGTTATTTCATATAGTTTGAGCAGTCGCATGCCTAGTTTTGAGCTTCATCTATGTTCGTTTCCTGATTCACCGGAAGTGGCCTCAGAATCCGGTCTTTGCCTGTCCAACTTGACAAAAATATCAATAAAGACATGAAGCATGTACCAGCAGCTACTATGAGATTATTTCATGAAGTTTGAGTGGTCACACGTCTGGTTTTACATATTATTTATGTTTATCTCCTGGTTCACCGGAAGTGATCTCAAAATCTGGTTATCTGGCCGAAGTATCGATTGATGCAAGAAGTATTTTCTTACCACTACTTTGAGGTAGTTTCATGACGTTTCAGTAATTGCATTTCTAGATTTACCTATTATTCATTTTTGTTCGCTGAATCACCGGAAGTGATCTCACAAACCGGCCATTGTCTGTTCATCAGGCCGAAGTATCAATACAAACAAAATCACGTTATTATAGCAACGCTAAGGTTATTTCAGAAATTTGAGCGGTCACATGCCTAGTTTTACATTTTATTCTACTCATGTTTGTTCCATGAATCACTGGAAGTGAGCTCAATATTCGATCATTGTCTGATCATCTGGCTGAAGTGTCCATACAGGCAAAAAGCATGTCCTTACAGTTACGCTGGGGATATTTCATGAAGTCTGAGCAATCGCATGTTTAGTTTTATCTGTTATTTATGTTTGTGTCAAGATTCACCGGAAGTGACCTCAGAATCCGGACAACGTTTAACAATCTGGTCGAAGTATCCATATAGGAAAGAAGCACGTTCTTACAGCAACGCTGAGGCTATTTCATGCAGTTTTAGCAGTCGTATGCCTAGTTTTGAGCTTCATCCATATTTGTCTCCTGCTTCACCGGAAGTGACCCTACAACCCAGCCTTGGTCATATGGTAAAATTGACAATATTGAGAGTTGATGATTTCATGACGTTCAAGTAGCCGCATATGTTGCTTAGGGTCAAATTTAAATGTGTTCCTTGGCCTCGGCAAATATGTAAAATATGTGACTAGGGAACACTTATTTCCGGTTAAAAAACATGTCCAGACCTGAACTTCCGGTTTGAAAACCCCACTCGCAGGAAGTTGAACTCATCCCATTGATCATAGTGAAAACCGCATTTCGTTAAACTTATCTGTTCCTGAGCACCAGTCGTTTGAAAATAAAAGGTCTGTCCCAGGGCTTTGAGGGTTAAGTTACAGTCTGTGAAGCTAAATGGCTGAAGACGGTGTCCGTGTTTTTTTTATTAATGAGAGCACCAGTATTTACCGTTTTTACTCATATTCCGAACACTTAAGGCCAACAGGGACTTCAAATACATCTTATTGGCATAAATTAGCTGATATTTGTGAATTTTAATTTCTTTGCAAAGTCTAACTGTTAGCGTTGGGTGTACCAATAATAATGTTGATTTTATCAGTTTTAGTATTGTTTTTATTTAAAAGTATGGAACAACATTTTTATTCAAATGCCGAACACTGTTTCCATTCTGTCTCATATTCCGAACACCTTCATTCAAATTCCGAACAGCACAAATAAATCGTATTCAAATGAATAATTTGGCAAATAAATTAATCTGAGCTTATTCTACTGGTCTCAAACTAGTGAATCATCACTACTCCTGCTGCATAAATTATACTGGAGACGTTTAAATTGAATTGCAATTGACTTCCATTTCCTTGTTATTTGGTGACATATTTCAGCGAAACATTTCAACCAAATCGCCATACAAAAACCGAGTGTTCGGAATATGAGTCTGTTCGGAATTTGAGACAAAACGGTAGACATTGACGATGCTACTGATCCTGAGTAGCGTCTGCTGCTTCCCTGTGTAAGTACCGTTTTGTCTCAAATTCCGAACAGACTCATATTCCGAACAATCGGTTTTTGTATGACGATTTGGTTGAAATGTTTCGCTGAAATATGTCATTAAATTACAAGGAAATGGCAGTCAATTGCAATTCAGTTTTAACGTCTTCCAAACTATATAGCTCGGGAGTAGTGATGATTATTTAGTTCGAGACTAGTAGAACTAGCTCAGATAAATGTATTTGCAAAATAACTTATTTTAATACGATTTATTCGTGCTGTTCGGAATTTGAGTCAAGGTGTTTGGAATATGAGACAGAATGAACACAGTGTTCGGCATTTGAATCCAAATGTTGTTCCATACTTTTACGTAAAAACAACCCTAGACAAGTTAAAATAAATGTTTTTATCAGTACACCTAACAGCTAACAGTCAGACTTTGCGAAGAAATTAAAATTTTCGCAAATATCAGGTTATTTAAGCCTATCTGATGCATTTGAAGTCACTGTTGGCCTTTAGTGTTCGGTATATGAGTCAAAACGATACAGCGGTTCATGCAATAACGGAGTAGCAACTGCGGGCGGTCAATCATGCTCATGCTATTGAAACATTACCTAAAATATCAAAGCCGTAGCGGTAAACGCTAAGCTATCCTTCATGACCATGGTGAGGGTTGGTTGATCAGCAGAAGTAGAATCGTTTGATTTTGTATGAAAATAGTTTCCAATTGAAATAAATAAATCCTTAGATGTATTTTGGGCAAATATTCTCTGGTTTATATTTAGCGATTTTTCGTGCATAGGCACTAATGCTATACATTATCGAGAGATGACTAGCGAATTTGATGTAGCATCAAATACATTACTACATTTTTGATGGCATCAGATATCTGATTTGAAGAGCTCTAGTGGAAAGGCCTTTTAGAAGAAAATGCATTCAATTTGATTATCTTTCTTCTTCAGTGAAAGGATAGACTGAAGAGAAAATAATAAATCACAATAAATAAGGGTGCTACCACCACCGCGGTGATTCTTTCATACCCCCAAAGTCATTTTTCTGAATCTATGTGAATTATTACGGTCGGTTTAAGGATCAATGAATTCTTTCTTTATACTTGAAATTGATCAAAAAGCAATGAATTTTAATCGAAAAAAGCAAGACTATGTCTAAAATATGATAATCATTTATCGAAAAGGAATATTTTGGCACTGTACAGAATCGCATAAAAATAAAACATTCACACAAATGAGAATTTCTCTCGCTTCTGTTATTAGAAGTGCCTCGGTCCAAATTAAGTTACATCAACGAAAGTAATCGCCATTAATCGTCATGTAAGCATTTAAAATGAACATTTCAAGCATAATTTATGGCTTTTTACTCGCCATGTGTGGAGCGCCCCATAACTTTCTGAGGCAACTTGAACGATATTTTATCTTCATTTTACAACCATCCACCGGGCGGCGGCATCAGACAGACCCACCATTCAATCTACCCCCGAGCCATCGCGCGACCGCAACTCGGAAGTGCGTCATTCCGAAAATTCACATTCTCAACCAAAACCGGAATTCAGCCGAAGAATTCCCACCGTCAGATTGAACCATCCCCATCAACCGTCGCACACAGGCGGAATTTGCGTCAATCATGGCCACAATTATAGTCTGTCTTCAATGGTGTTCTCATGCTGAAGTATGATCTTACAAATGTTATAGCTTAAAAAGATTAATTTCAAACCATTGCATTTCATTTCAGGTCTTATTTGGAGCTCTCATCAACTGTGCAATATTAAGCTCAATCGGTAAAGCTATGATATAGTGCAAGCCTTTCAAAAGTAGTGCAATTTTCGAAATTCTTGCCATATATTTGTTCTAGCCATTCCTCTGTGCGTCGTCGGCTGGCTGCCCTTTCGGTCGGGCATCATAGATACAAACGAACCACCCTCACTCGATACCCTGACGGGATGGGGACAGCCAAATTTATGGTCAAATATAAAACTGCTTGCTACACGGCATTGTGTGATTAGAACATTTATCTTGTCTTGACCGGACATAACATTTCATTTATTATTGCTGCAGCAGTCAAGCGGAGTCGAGTGGACCACCAGTCGATGAGGTCTCGCTCCCGCACCTGTCTCCCGGTAGACTGGATGAATCGTTGCGGTTGTGGTGGGATGATAGCAATTCGGAACTTCAGAACTCATCTCAAGGAACCCATCTGAAGTGCGATGCGGTGCGGTGAACCATCATGGCCACTGTAGGAAGTGACGACTGGGGCTCTCCCTCTCTTCCATCTACTACTAGTGGAAGGTAGGGCAAAAGTTCGACATTGGTGAAATAATGAGCATTTCCAGAAAAACTATAGCAGATGAAAAGAAATAAGGTATAACATAGACTGACTGTACATGTCAACGGTTGTTACTCTTTGATTTATCGGAACTGGAAAGAATAGCACTTCGATCCAAATGCATAAAGGATTGGAATTTCTGCTTACACACGAAAAAAGCTAAGTTAGTTGGAATGGGGAAGGAATGTTAGAGTGTATTGACCGAGAATACCTATGCAACTCTGCAATCACTACGGAAAGGGTATTGATTAGTGATAGAAGAAAAAGATCTGGGAGTCACCTTATGTTGCTGATGCGATCCATGGATAAGGAGGATAAATACGATTCTTTCTTAAAACTAGTTTTGCATTTTTGTTTCTTGGTAAAAATATATTGGTGGAAGATTAAGAAAGTACGATGACATTCAAAATGACGAGCTATACAAAGGTTGTTTCTAGCAATGACGAAAAAGACTGTGTGCCATGACCCCACAGTTATGGATCAAAAAGTGTTGAGTCCAACCTATAAAATCCAATAAAACAAAAAACGCGTTATCTGCCGAACTTAAGCCAAACGAAGAAACTTTGGTGATTCTACTTGTCGAAATAGAGTCTGTGGTAAATTTGAGGCTGTTAAACTACGTGCTGCTAGAAACGACGGAGCATGAGGCGCTTACGCCAAACTGTTTTCTGCTACTGAGCACTAGTCAGCTTACGGATGATATATGATAGGTTGGCCTTGCGCTTTTGTACCAACGTCTACTGGACCAATTCTGGGTTCGCTGGGTGACAGAATACCTGCCCCTGCCTAAGCGAACCAAATTGTTTGTTGAATGCAAAGCAGTCTCGGCCGGTGACCAAGTATTGATTGTAGAAACCGACTGCGGATGAAATGGATGAATCAGGGGACGCGTTCAAGGTGTGCTCCCTGGGCGAGATGGGAGATGTCGTAGCGCAAATGTTCAAACTGCAATCGGAGTTCAATGCCGTCCAATAGCCGAGTTAGCAGTCCTTGAAGTATCCCAGAATATCCGGAAAATTCTAGGGGAAGTTTCGAAATAAATTTTTCAGTAATTTCTAGAAGAATTCTCTAAACAAAATACCAGGACAACTTTCGAAAGATCACCTAGAGGAACGTCCTGAGAAACTCCAAATAAAAATTTCGGAAGAAATCCGAGGAACTTCCGGAAGAATTTCTAGACGAACTTCTGGAGGAGTATCTTTCGGGTAAACTGCTACAGAAACATCCAGATGAACTCCTACAAGGAATTCCTACTGGAACTTCTGGAAGGACTCTTATTGGAACTTCCAGAAGAACTATTACATGAAAACCAAAGGAACTCCTCAGAAACATCTGGACGAACTTCTACATGAGCTACCGGAAGAGCTCCTACAAGAACGCCCAAAGGAACTCCTACATGAACTTCTTCAGGAGCTCCTAGCAGAACTTTCGAAAAAAAAATACAAGAGGAACTTTCGAAGACCTTCTAGAGGAACTTAAGAAAAGGAGTTTTTTTTTCCAAAACAGGAGAACTTCAGAAAAATTTTAGATGATCTTCCATAGGGACTTCCGGATGAAATTTTAGAGGATCTTACGAAAGAATTTTTGAAGAAACTTACGAAAAAACTCCCAATGGAACTTTCCGAAGTACATGAGAAACATTCGGATGAAATTCTAGAAGGCTTGCTGGAATAATTCATAGAGAAATTTTCTGAAAATTCCGGAGAAACTTTCGGGATAAATTCTACAGCAGCTTACAAAAAAACTCTCTGGATAAAATCCTAGGAGAACTTCTGGAAGATCACCTAGAGGAACTTCCGGAGAAAATATTAGTGAAACTTCCGGAAGAAATCCGAGCAACTTTCGGAAGAACTTCCACAGAATCTAATAATGGAGCTTCTAGAGGTATTTGTGGGTAGTATGCTATAGGAACGTCCAGAGGATTCTGCTACAACTTTCGAAGCAACTCCTACAGGATCTTTTGGAGTAACTCCCATAGGAACTTTCAAACTCCTACAAAACTTCTGGATGAACTTTTATGGATACTTCCGGAGGAATTTCTAAAGGAACTTCTGGGAGAACTCCTTCAGAAACTTCTAGAGGCACTTCCGGGATTCTTCCCGGATAAACTTCCGAGAAAAAAATAATAGAAACTTTTGAAAATGTCCTAGAGGTTCTGTACGAAAACCTTCTAGAATAAATTCTAAAGGAACTTCCGGATGAACTTCCGAAAGAATTTCTGAATCAACTTACGGAAAAACTACTACAGGAACTTCTGGAAGAACTCCTAGTGCAACGTCCTGAAAAACTTCTACAGGTGCTTCTGGAAGAATTTTTGGTTAAATTTCCTGAGGAGCGGAACTTCCGGAGGAACTCCTAGCTAAGCTGCCAAAGAAGCTCCTTGGATAACTTTCACAGAAATTCCAGAATAAACTCTGGTAGGAATTCCAGAAGAAAATTCCGCAGACTTTTCAAAAGGAATTGCTGAACAAATTTCTGCAGACACCACTGAATACTAACAAACGTTGGAATGTTTAAAAAGTTCGGCAGCTGTAGGATTTTGACAAAACAGTGATGTTAGATAAGAAGAGGAAGAAGTAGAACCATTACGGGTTTCGTGATGAAGTTATATCACATTGCTTGTACCATGATACGACTCCGTAGTGAGACCAAGGCATTCTCATAGAGGAATTTTCGGCAGAACACCGGAGCGTCCTCCGGGAATGTCCAGAAGAACACCTAGAGGATCTTCCGGAGAAAATATTAGTGAAACTTCTGGGAGAAATCCGAATTATTCAGGATGTCAAGGACATCCGGAAAACAAGAAATTTGAATTAAAATAGAACCGCTAGATTTGCTAGATCTCATCATTCAGATAAGATAGAAAGTTCGAGTCGTCGACAAAGTTGATTATAAGCTCAAGGACATACGAATTGGAAACAATTTGGTTCTGGTTTGTTGCTATGTGGCACATTCATAACTAGTTTTATCTTTTGATTCTTTCTTTCCAAAACAGCAGAAAAATCGAAAATCGATTGAAATTCGGTGAAATTATTACGATTTTAATTTGGGGTCAATTTTACACCATCGCACAGACAGAAAGCTAAAATTTAATGTCTTCAACGCACTTCTCCCCTTCCGGAGAGTTCGAATTCAAGTTTGGAGCAAAACTTTGCCAGCTGAAACACAAAATATCTAAACTTTTATGCCAAGCACACATTTTACTGACCATGTCTGATTGAAGTTACATACTGGGCTTTTGACAGAAGTTTGACCAAAACATGATTAATTGTAATACGCACAAAGATAGCAGTTTTTGACAATGCTATGAAAAAAATTCAAATATTGATGATCTCTTCGCTCGATCAGGCATATGAGAAAAATTCTAAGAAATAAAAACATTGCAATTTTACGTCACATGCGCCCGACATAAATGACGTTAATTTAAGTAACAAATAACATTACTTTTTGTCACATTGAACATAATATTTTTCGGATCAAACATTGGACATTATTTTACAAGAATGACGTATTTCATTTAATTTTTTACATAGAATATTTTGCATACCATGAAATTTACGTCAATTGCAATATTAGTTTTTTTTCTTATTCTGTACTTTGTAGGTTTAGGGCAATTTATAAGTTTTTCGTTAGATAATATGGGGTTCGAACTTTTGCACATCAATGGCCAAAATTGGTTTATCAATGAAATATATTTTGACGTTGGATAACGTCTTACGGCAACATACTGGGGCACAATTTCGAAAAACGAAAAATTGCTCGCGTCACGAAAAGTGGTTAGATTTTGACTGTTAATAACTTACTAACGCCCGGATAGATTTTCATGATTCTTGCACCAATCGATTGGAAATCTTTCTACGAATCTACTCCAATAATGAAAACTATTGATTTTCATGACTAAACTATTGAAAAATTGGGATATATCGAGGTATGTCTTATTTTTCATAGAAAATCACATTTTCCTTGTCTATTCCTGACACAAACATCACTGCGCGATATCTTAGCCACTTTCGTCATTCAAAGGGAAACGTCTCTTTCGGTCCTCTTCTTACTTCTCTCCATTATCTCGTGTTCAGTGGAAGCCAACCAAATTCCACTTCACGCGCACGCGCACGGCCGCATTTTAATTCAATCGTCTTCGGCAGTGTCTGCATATTTCAATATACAGTCAACAACGCCGATCCTCAGTAGGCTCTGTCATCGTTGAATTCTTCTTTGTGTGAATGTTTGTTTGACAATACATGCACGAATCTGGTAGAATGTGCATTCAGTTTTTCAATTACTTTTGCTATACTAATTCTCATCCACTACTGACATTCAAATTCAATTTCACTAGTGAAAAAAATCATTTTCGTCAGAATACCCCACAAAACATCCGCAAATTGCAAAAGTTGTATTTTTTTATTAAAAGACAATCATGATTCGTCAACTGGAGGCATCACATTGCCGTTTTCTTACACCAGTAATATAAAATTCATTTGTAATTTTTTATATTCAATTTTCAATTTCAGTGCCTCTAGGTGAAACTGAATTTTGAAATGACACCAACAGTGGGTGAAACTGAATGTGTGCGTGTGTTGCACCCACTCTCTTTCTCGTCGCATTCGCACTCGAAGTCAGATTGGCTTCTTGCTAGCGGAGTTTGTTTTTGTTCGTTTTCGCACTGATCGGGTATCATTCGGCTGAATTTTTACGACACTGGTCTTCGGTAATCTTTTGGTGTGTTTCTGTCTAAGAATGGAATGAAAATGCAGTTCGATCGATTGTGACTACCACCAACCTTCCTTATCAGGACGACAATTTCATTTTGAAAGAGTGTTATGGGAATTCTACACCGTGAAGAGCAACATTACTGGTAAATGGATGTGATGGATTCATATTTCGAACAGTCATTTGCATGCAAACACTCATCAGGGTCAAAAATAGTGCTTTTCGAGAATCACAGAGTCAAGAAATCAATTTCCCATCGCGCTCGCGCAGGGCAATCGTCGACGTTGTGTGCATGAGAGATAAATCGCGGACCGCACTAGAATGAAGAATCCATCCCGGTTTGCCTCGCATTTAGCGATGATTGAATAATACCGTTATCGTCGTCGCGAACCACATGCATGCCAAAGCGATCAGTATCAACTTGTCGAATTAAAAGCTAAAACTTATTAGCAACAGCTTTGTTGATGATTTGATTTGGTAAGAAATTGTGGATCGAATCCAAATACGCGCACAGAGAAGACTGCAAAAATGCTACCGCAGCCCGACGGGAACCTAGGTAAAACTTTGTTTGCCATTTCTCTCAGTTGGAAAACTAATCATCCGAAATTTCAATTGGCAATTAAATATTAATCAATTAATAATAATAGGTGAAATTTCTCTAGCCGTAACTCTTTTACGTGGAATACATTGTTGTGGCTCTGAAAAGGGCCGTTTTGCTTGAAATTGTGTCCCAATTCAATTAAACTCGTTCGCCACGGATACGACGAGCCAGCTAGAAGGCCTGCGGCATGATGGTGACTAGAGGGTCTTGTTTCCCGGACTCGAAAATATCCCGGGATTCCGGGACAAAAATTAAAAGCTTCCAAAACGACAACAGAACAATCAGAGCGGGTTTTGGAGCAATGTTTAGTTTTATAAAGTGGTTTTATAATAACCGAACCTGTTTTTGAAGGTGAAGTTGAATAATTTTTGGAAAAAAAAAAACAATGCAATCTTAGAAATTCATCAAAGTTTCACCTATCTGCAATCGAAGTTAATGGTCTTTTATTTTAGTTAATTTGAATCGAAACTAAATCGTGATGCATATGGTGTAGGTAATACCAATCACTCTCAAATGTTACCAAGAAATCTTTTAAAATCTACTTTCACGATTATGCAACTTATTTAGCTTGTTGTGTCATATGGAATCTTCATGCTTTTAAATGATTGACATAACAGCCATGTTAGACGTTAGAGCCACGTTAGACCAGGAAAAGTGTAAGGTACACCGGGCAAATTGAGACGGTTATGGAAAGATAAAAATATCAACAACCAAATCAATTGTTGACAAATGGAACATACCGTAGGGAAACCTGTTATAGTTTACTGAATATTACGTAATTAACATACCAGAGAAACACAAGTTTAGGCATAAGTGGCCTTAACTCTCAATAAAACTCTTGAAGAGTAAGCTGAATGCAATAACTAAAATGCATTCTTGTATCAACAGTCACAAAAAAAAACATGTCGCTTGTTTTGTGCCATTATTTGAAAAAATACAACAGCATTTTCTAGTTAAGCATGAAATTTCGGGAAATCCCGGGATTTTCGAAAATATCCCGGGATTCGGGATTTTTTAGATCCCGAGATTTCCCGGGATTTTTGTCCCGGGATTCCCGGGACAAGACCTTCTAATGGTGACACGCTTGGCGTGGATCGCGACATGTTGGTACCCTCAAAGATAGGCCTCACTCGCTTCCTGCAGGGCCATCACGGCCAAGCTCTGTAATCGCAGATCGGTCTTGAAGTCCTGAGCGATTTCACGGACCAGGCGCTGGAAAAACAACTGGTGGATCAGCAGCTCCGTCAAATTCTGGTAGCGACGGCTCTCACGCAGAGCGACCGTTCCTGGCCGATAGCGATACGGCTTCTTGACTCCTCCGGTGGCTGGGGCGCTCTTGCGAGCGACTTTCGTGGCCGGCTGCTTGCGAGGGGCCGCTTTCCACCAGTTGACTTACGGGCAGTCTGCTTGGTACGAGCCATCGTCGTAGTTGTGTCCTCGAGAGGCGAATGACCGCTTTTGCGGTTAAAGCCTCGTTAAACCAACCAATGAATGAATGTAGTAGTATTCTCTGGACCAGGGCTTCTCAACCGGTGGTCCGCGGGGGCCGTGACGACTTATCAGAGGGTCCGAGAAGCCATTGTAAATAGGAGTATTGAAAAAATAAAATATGGGAGGGGCCCAGATAGCCGTAGCGGTAAACGCGCAGCTATTCAGCATGACCAAGCTGAGGGCCGTGGGTTCGAATCCCACCGGTCGAGGATGTTTTCGGGTTGGAAATTTTCTCGACTTCCCTGGGCATAGAGTATCTTCGTACCTGCCACACGATATACACATGCAAAAATGGTCATTGGCATAGTAAGCTCTCAGTTAATAACTGTGGAAGTGCTAATAAGAACACTAAGCTGAGAAGCAGGCTCTGTCCCAGTGGGGACGTAACGCTAGGAAGAAGAAGAAGAAAATATTTTTTTTAAGTTTGTTGAATAAATTTAAAGCAATACTCACGCCTATCCTGCTGTAGGAAAAATGCGACCCAAAACTACTGTAGAAAAATATTCTATTTCCCGCATTTTCAGCCTTCAATGAAACTACTGATTTAGAAAATTCATGCACCCAACATAGGGTACTTGATGAGATTCACGATTTTATACTACTGTAGTGAGAAGAACCAAGTGTGTTTGGCGAAATTCAGGCCTACTACTATTATCATTCCCAGCCCTGCTTATAAGTCTATAGAAAAAATACTATAAAAACATTTTGCAGAGGTGATATTTATTAGATACCCACATTATTTTTGGAAAATTTCATGACTAGTACAAGAACGCGGAATCTAGTGAAACTCTGAAGATATCTGAAAAAATCTTCCAAACCTTATCCTAGATAAATTTTTATTGTACACCTAGAAATATTTTTGACAAATCGCTGGCTTCTCAACAACCTAACTTTAGTTAGATTTTGTACACACTTAGAATTTTTTCATGAGCTCGGCTGTACGAATCTTAGATTTCCAATTTTGACCGAAACTCAGCTAAGAAAATGCCCGGTTGCTTAGCAACGCAGCACGATTTACTGATACTTGGCTTTTATTTCCTGAGATCCCAGGAAATTTGTTTGCCGTCTACTTAGCTTTGTGAATCTCGGTCAAAATTAGCCGAGAATCGGCATTCTTAATTAAGTGTGTAATATCCTTTATGAAAGTTCTTTTTAGAACTCTTGGGATGATGTTTGGTAGACTCCTGCCAAGTGGATTCAGATTATGTTGGAAGGATTCTTGCATTATCTATGGTAAAATACAGGCCATGGTATGTCAAGAATGTCTTTTGTTTCATAATAAGACCTTTTGAATTTTCTTTCAATCATTTTTCGGGGATCCGCGGGATGTTTGTAGCTTCAAAAAGGTTGGGAACCACTGCTCTGGACGGATTGAAACCAAGGCGGGTTCAATTCTCTAAGGTGATCCATTATGCTCACTTTGTAGAGAAAACCAGACAGGGTAGGTGAGGAAGGGCTGGCCGTTTTGTTTACAAACATCTGAGACAGGTAGTCGAGAGATTGACTCCTGATTGGTTGAAGAAACAGTGTGGTCAAGAATTATTCTAGTCTGGTCGCCCCTGCTCCTTGTGTTCTCTACTCCTTTTTTTATTTTTGACAATTTCGTCCACACTGATGGCAGCACAGTTAGTTTCAGTTTCAGCATCATCCGAGCCAGGCAGTAATGTTTGTAAACAAAACGGCCAGCAAAAGAAAGATGGCTTCCAACCCACTCTCGCCAAGTCAGAACACCTTACTCTGGCTACAGAGTAAAATGCACACACCTAGATTGAAGCAAACGAATGATTGAATTTGCGCTGCTGCCGGTCACTTTTATAAACTTCTCTTGCGAGCGAGCGAGACGAACAGTGAACAGCGAGCGAGCAAGAAGAATTCATCCATAGCGTACCGCATAAAAGCAGCCAAGCCGTTTGCTGAGCATCAGTTTTGTTACAATCGTTACCGAAGTTAGACCGGCAATTAATTCAGACGGTCACACAGGGAGGCATCTCATCTACGAGAAAACCCGCAGTGCTCTGAAGTCATCCAGAATTCTGTCGGCTGCGCTCTGAAGTGGCAGGGCCGTACGCTGTACAGATTTGAAGGTTAAATCGCCTCCATCACCGACAACAGAATTCAAAACTACCACTGAATCCATTAAACCTGAGCATGGAATGGTGATCGACGATATCCTCACCCAACCGTCCTTTTCAGGTCGACAATTTATTTATGAAAGAGTTTTGAAAATATTTCTACCGTGAAGCGCAACATTACTGGCAATACTCACAGCAACAGAACTGTCGGTGAATTAAATAATAGTTTTGGTGAAATTATTAGTGATTTGCGATAAACATTTTACCAAAATCAGTAAAATTCTACCAAAATTTACAATCATTAAGCTGCTGCAAATCCAGTATCCGGTTTGTGAAATCGCTGGCTACGTGATGGCTGAAGAAAATCAGCCCAAGCTGCTCGTTCAAGCGCCCATCGTCATTGCCATCGTAAACATCATCGGGCGAGGAGGATTTCAACCTGTTCGCTGGCAAAATGTGTCCGTGTTACTCGATTCTCAGCCCTTTTCAGGGCCAACAAATGTGTACTAAAGAGTTATTTGTGTAATATTTACTAATGTGTTTACCTCATTCTTGCTATAATTCATCTCGTAGCATCATACAAGTTATGTTAAGATTAGTAATGAATAATTGACAGAACGACAATTTGTTTCCGAGGACGCTGCTGCACTGCTGTTGGAATGCAATATATTTTCTATTGTTAAGGAATGATTCAAATATTACATAACCCAAAACCAATGGAAAAGAGTTATTTTGAATTAATTGTTCCAAATTAACAATGATTAAGTATAGACTAAAAAATAAATTCTTCAATATAATGGCCTAGGAAACTCGGAAACAACCTCTTACTTTTTTTTATTTTCTTTGATGTAGTTCGGCCGGAAATCACATTCATTTCGTCTATCAAAAGAACAAATCGCTTTAACTTTCCCAAATCTCAGTCGATTTTAGGTAGGTACCGTAATCCGGGGTATCATTGATTAGCGGAGTAACATTGATCGGAATGACTCATCTCGTAATAAGTTGATATCATCATTTATTGATGAAACATTTCCAAAGCATGAATGTTGCTTCACTTTCTTATATTTATAAGCTATCAAAAAATCGGCAAAAAGTGCGTGACCTTGAGGCGTGAATTTGTCAAGTTTGCGAAACAATGATTTCAATGGTTAAGAATGACACTACCGAAGATTCATGTCTCACATAAGTTCTGCAAGCGATATGAGCAAGGAAAATGCGGTTCTCACTAAAAATGGCATCAACAAAAACGATTCCGCTGTCAAAATTTTTAAAAGAATGTAGATTTCTCTTAGGAAATTGCCTACCTTTAGGCGTAGTCCGCTGTTCGAGTTGTTTTTAATTTTTAAATAACTCAAAAAGTAAATGAGATGTAATGCGTTTGAACATAATATTCAGCTTCAGGGGCCATGATTAAGGAAGTAACGACCGAACGTTGTTTACATAGATGATCAATGTTTTCCCATATCAGATAAATGAAAAAATTACATAAAACATTTCAAATCTTAAGATTAAGCTTAAATCTTTCAAAAACCAAAATAGGATGTCGAGTCTAGTACACGACACTGAAGACGGCCTTACAGTTGAGGTCGAAATACGCGTATCTGTCAAAGGATACAAACTCTAGTGGAATTAAATGGTATAGTACTAAATTCGTTTTTTTCGTTTACTTTCAAAATACGGTATATAGTCACGAGCTATAGGTGGCAGAACTTGTTTTAAAAATATAAAACTCAGAACATTTGCATTTTTTTTTTTCAATATAAAACTCAGAATATTTGCATTGTTGAATTAAATATTAACGAAGTATCCTAAAAACTGATCAATGTTACCCCGGATTACGGTAATAATATTTGAAGTGAAAGGCCTTTATTTGAAAAGCAACAAATAGCCATATCTTTTCCTAAACTCAATCGATTAGTAAAAGCCTCTTACTTCAACAGACTTCAAACCACCATTCAATTTATAAAATTTGCTCTGAAATCATTGAAAATAGAATTCATTGAGGAGAAACTTCTATCCCTCTCAATTGTTTTCCCCACTTTACTCTACTGTTTATTATTTATCGATTTCTGACCGACTGAAGTCGGGCCAACTGGCCCGTCCGACTACAAGTATCGAACCCGACAAAGGCCAAGTGCCAGATAATAAAAAGCGATTGACTCGCATCTGACACAACTGGACAATTGGGACACATTGGGTATGACTTGGTATTGGCATTCAAGATAGAGAATCGAATCAATATATCGACAGAAGAATGGGGCAGGTTTGAGAAAACTACCCCAGGAATCAAAAGTGATAAATGTTTTTACGACATACACCGGTCGGAGATATTTGCTACGACAATGGTCCGGATTCATGACGACATTGGTTTTGTTCCTGATTGTGATTCTCAATGTGGGATTCCTTATGAATCGCTGCATTTGTATAACAGTCATCACAATTCTTCGGAAAGGAGAAAGACAGGTGATTCCCATTCCATCGAAAAACTTACGTTTTGCCACTCATTGTCGTACCAATTTGTTCTAGGTTATATTTGCCGCACTGGCTCTACGACAATGTCACCTATGACTATTGGGTTGAAATTTTGATGGACAGGTCCTTTAGGTTCAAACAGAATTGATGTCAAACACAAAATCGAACGTCATGCCGAATGTTTTCTGTGGAACGCAATCAAAACTGGCTGACGCAGTTAATGGTCTTGTTTTACGATGGTCGATGATATGTCATGACGTTTCAGAAAAATGGCACTAGAAATGGAAGCTCTATTATATATTATTATTGGCATTGTTCCTAATCATAGCTTGGAAATCAGTGATATCTGAAAATTTCATCTTTTGGGTAATAGTGAATTAGAAACAGCCAGCATATGAGCTTTGAACATGAGAAGCCACAATGTCTGACCAAGCAGTATTTTCAGGGTGATGTATTAGACATCGGAGACATCAGGTAAAGATATTGAAACCTTGTAGGAATTTATGACTTGCAATCTTCAATACTTAATTAATACTGTTGGATGTTCCTTAGCCGAGCGGTTAGAGTCCGCGTCTACAAAGCAAAGCCATGCTGAAGGTGTCATTGAATCAATTATTTGATTCAACTGTTCAGTTAAATATCAAAATCAGTGGCGGATATTTTACTAGAAGTGGGTGCATTTTCTGATGATTTTTGTTAAGATTATCCGTTAATGAAGAGATGGAATAGGAGTTTCCATATGATTCGGAAAAATTAGAACGGTTATCCATAGGTAGACAATTTGAAGGGGAGGATTTGTTACTGCCTGCTATAATATTGGCATACGAATTTGCTTGGGTAGATCCATTCGAAATTAAAAGATTCGAACGGCAACCCGACCGAGAAAAATAAGCTTGTAAATGAACATGGTTATAATCCACCTGATGGGTATGATTCTTAATCAAGTTGATTCAAGTTAACTGAAAAATTAGTTTTGTTTGATACTCTACCAGGGGAATTCCGGATATGAAAAACATCTCTGTTCATCTGCTCGGAACGCGCCTCGACAATTCTCTTACGCGAAGGGTAATCCCAAAAGTTAGACTTATGATTGTCACCGCAATTTGCGCATACAAACATTTTAGTATCTTTCTTGGCTTTTGCTGTCACGTTTAATCTCGGTTCCTCATTTTTTTCTGATTCAGCACGTGTGAATAGTGGCGCTTTGCCACCCGGAAATTGTGAGAAGAAAGCGTTAATTTACGAATATGATTATTTAGATTTTGCGTCATTAACAAGTTAGCCCGGATGAAAATTGAATCGTCTGGTGGTGCTTTGCCACCCGGCAAATAATGTGAAAAAGGTGGTTTGTGAAGTGACAACAAATGCTTGTGAAAACAAGGAACGTTTATGAGAACGGAATTCTGCCTAAGGTTTAAGTGTTTTTTTTTCTGTGCCGGACGTTTTTTTTCTTTACCGTTTTATTTTAACTTTATGAAGAATGCTTCAGGTTGTGTTCCACGATTGCCGAAGCCGCGGGCTAATTTTCGCGTTCCTGTGAGAATTTTCTTCTTTTGTCCGAGCGTAGAACGGGGTTGTTCGATAACTTAGCGATGAATTTTATAGGGACTTCGAAGTAGAAATTCGATGAGGTTGTACGGGTTGTACGATTACTGTTTGATTGTCCGCGTGTGTGCGTTGCTTGCTTAAGCGAGTGGGGGAGTAAACAAAAATCAGGATCAATCATGTTCAATAAGCATTGTGCGTTGAGCGGTAATCGAAGAGTAGTGCGGATCGCGTCGTGTTTGATCTCTCGAGTGTTTAGCTAACTCTTGCAGGGATGAGCACAAGAGCGGCTTCCATAAGTCAGCGATGGAAAGATCAACAAACTGGTGAGATCGTTCTTAATTATAAAACCTTTTGAAACCATTAAATACGTGCCAGAGTCGAAAATTTAATTTTTGATTCGGGAAGTGTGAACTCATTTTAGATATCCATTTGATATCTAGGTGTTTTCATGCGGGGCTTGCTGTAGTTAAAACGACCTCAGAATGTGTGTGTATGAACAGCCATTCTTGAAATGGGTCGTTGGAATTGCAGTAGAGCTATCACCTTCCATCTCCAGGGCTAAAGTTGTCTGCATCTATATAGACATGTAAGTGTCTCGATAAATAGATGCAAACAAATTTCTTCCATAAAAGCACTGCCGGTCAGTGGGCGGTGGATTGTTAACAACACACACACACACACACACACACACACACACACACACACACACACACACACACACACACACACACACACACACACACACACACACACACACACACACACACACACACACACACACACACACACACACACACACACACACACACACACACACACACACACACACACACACACACACACACACACACACAAACATTTTAGTACCTTTCTTCACAGAACAGACGTCCTTAGCGTGAGAAGACCTTCGTAAATCATGACCCCACTTTTGACACCGACGGCACTGACAGGGATTATGTAAATTTCCTACAGGTTTGTTCCCATGTCACACATACATTAAACATAAGCCTTGCTTTTTCAAAACCTTTAATATTATTCAGATCATTTTATTTGAAGTAAACTAAATAATATTCTTGAGAAATCCCTTTTCGAAGAATGCCGGATTGGGATCTCTTTTTCATAATGATAGCGTGGACTGGGGAAAATCCAAGTAAATCATTTATTCAATTTTTTATCTCTTCAGGTGACATACAGTCACTTGAGAGATATTCCAAGATAGCTTTGAACAAACGTTCAGTTTTGTAGTCATAAGTAAAACAAATGTGCTTCCTCCCTTCAAGATGTTCAAAAAGAAGTTCGCGATCTCTTCGAGATTTCGGCAATACGCGACAGTCTCCTTTCCTTGCGATTTGGTAAGGGACCTTGATATCCCTATCGAAGATTAAGATTTCCTGCATAAATCCTGCCTAAACAGTTGAAACAGTTGTAACAGTTGTAAAGAAAAAAAACGAAGATTTTAAATTAACACCGGTTCAAGCCAAATCAATACTGAATTCAATTATCCCTCACTGTCGATCCCCTCGGTGAACCAAAAATGTCAAACACACCAAAAGCCATGATTTATTCATCGTTAATGAACCGTATCCCATAAATCAATTTCATAAGTAAACATGTGTCTTCACTCGCAGCGCTGACAACGAAAATGAAACGGAAAAAGTGAAAATCTATCACTTTGGGGATTAAACCGGGTGTCGATCGTTATGTACACACCCAATGTCACAACAGTGTAGCGATTGGAGATTGGAGCGCTCTCGAACAAGATAAAGAGCATTGCTCTCCGAGGAGGTCTCATCAGAATCCCACAAGCACATGCCACCACCATCAAAGCTGCCATCATCGTTCCGTCATTCAACCGGAAACGCACTGAAGCCATCGACAGGATGAGGAAAAAAAAGCACCCAACAAAAGAGAGCCGTCCAACTTTTGTGCGTTTATCTTCCCTCAGAATCAATCTATTTGTCTTTCAAACTGTGACTAAATCTATTTCACGCCTGTTTCGTCACCAGCACACCGCATTCAGGGACGGATTTGATCAGGGGCAAATGGGGTATATGCTCCAGGCCCCCAAAAAAGTTTTAAAAACAGTTGGAAATTCTTTTCAATTCATTTCTTCCCCCAACTTTTTATACAAAATCATGAATTACATGTCGAAATATAAATAAATCATTTCGAGTTTGTTTTCAACTATTAGGGTTACACAAGTATTATGTATATATGCACTACGCTGCCTTTACAGGATATTTTCAAGTATGACAAAACCTGTAAAGAACTAACAAACTTATACAGTTTATATATGTTCCTATATATTTTTTTTTATTTGCTATGTTCACTCCCTTCCTTTAGATCAGCATAAAATTGTATTTTTGAGTATTGTTTTCATAAGATTTCTACTTATTGCTTACATAATGTTTGTATTCAATCAGTTCAAGAATTGTAATTTAAAAATCGATGCAAAGATGCTTTTGTTGGCAACGTGCATAACATGATGAAAAAAGAAACTGACTAGATGTACAATATTCGCAGAATATAAAGATATAAGTTGATACGTAAAAAGCTAACATTTCTCATCCTATGATTATTAGGGTGACGTATATAATTTGGACAGGCTGGTCGTTCTATGCTCATTTACAATGAGATGATGAGGAATTTATATACGGAAAATCATGTATTGCATTAATAATACACTATGCTACTTATCAATGATTGCCATTTTCATAACAATTACAAATTGGCTTTATAAATACCAAAAATGTAAATTGTATCAACAGAACATCTGTGAAACCTACGAATGCAAGAGGATGTACATTTCAAGAACATACATTAAACGCAATAATAGCGCTTAGAATTGGCATTCATAAAAAGTTTAAAAGCGGCAATATGATAAAATATGTATGTCCAAAATTGAAGGTAAGTTCAACTAAAATCTTAACATGAGTATATAAGGCATAAATCAGGTGGTGTCCAAAATAGATTACGGTTTTTGTTCAGTTGACATAATTTGGTCATCTGATGAAACGCACTGGAATGTCGCATGCATGCATACTTGCAGGCGTATTTCGTGGATCTGATGATATTTGCTTGCATTTAATGAAATTATTGATTATCAGTAATATACACATCCAATTAGTGAAAAAAATGCATAAGTCACATGTGGACTCTTAGAATATTATGATATGACCGTCTTTTTAAGAAACCATTGAACAGATATTGAGATGACGCCTCTGTCCAAATTATATTCACATGAGGGTGTCCAAAATGTATATTTGATGTCCGAAATGTATAATAGACAGGCCGCTAAAAACGCTATTTTGGCAGCTAATGCTACAGTTTGTAAGCTTTTTCTCTCCAGAAACTCAAAGTACAATGATACATTAAGCATACAAGTATTATAACATAATAAAATAATAGTATCTAAGGTGGGGGCGGACCTGGTGTAGTGGTTAGAACACATGCCTCTCACGCCGAGGACCTGGGATCGAATCCCATCCCCGAGATAGTCACTAAAAAAATCCAGTGACGACTTCCTTCGGAAGGGAAGTAAAGCCGTTGGTCCCGAGATGAACTAGCCCAGGGCTAAAAATCTCGTTAATAAAGATAAAAAAAAGTATCTAAGGCGGTTAATTGACATTGACGTTCCAGACATATCCTTAGCCTGTCCAAAATACATAATTTACCCTAGTAGATGTGAGATGGAGATCATGGTGTAAGTGACATGATCGATTGTTCTTCTTCGAAACTACTTCGATCAACAGAATTGTACCCAGTGAACCACGTATCGTATAAGAATGTTTGCCAGAAATCTCATATTCATACGTCAAAAATCAGAATCGCACAATATGCCAAATCATAACGAATAAATGTTAACACAAATTGTATTTAATTCTCCACTACGATTCATTGTCGACAAACTTTGTTGACAACAAACCATGCCGTAAATAGTATAATCTAGAATCGCGTCAAGTTGTATAA
The DNA here is from genome assembly GCF_002204515.2 of Aedes aegypti. Taxonomy (NCBI): domain Eukaryota; kingdom Metazoa; phylum Arthropoda; class Insecta; order Diptera; family Culicidae; genus Aedes; species Aedes aegypti. The sequence goes on along the minus strand of NC_035108.1, from coordinate 89,692,289 downwards.
ACTGACAGATCATATATCAATGCAGACTAGCATCAAATGAAATCGCAATAACTTAGCGAAATTTACCACCCGAGGTTGGTATCTTCTGGCGGTGAGCTTGGTCTGTGGTGTATTGATATGGTACTGGGTTAGGGATCCAAAGGTCTGGTGTTCGAGTCTTGCTGGGAACTTTTTTTTATTTTTATCGGAATTTTGTGGCATCGTATTGCTGACCATGGAAAGTCTGAAAAAGTCGTGGGAAGTGCGTATATGGCCTCCACTTTGGTGTGTATATAGCGTTTTCATTTTTTTATACGAGTGATTTGATTCATATAGAATGATGTATAGCAAAATATATACCAGCCAAAATGTTTACTGGGTAGAAACTAGGTATGAAACGTTTTACGATGCTTCAAACTTTTCATGTGAGTTCCACTATTGTTGGCAGCCTCATTTTCTTCGGCAACCTCCCTCTAAGAGCTGCAGGAAATTCTGTATTTTTTGTATTGATTGTGTATATGACACTTTACACCTGAGTGCATTCGTGTCGGACTTGAATGGTTTATAAGTTTACATATAATATATAATTCATATCTCATCACATTTAGTTATATAAATCAGTTGCGCTTAAAAATTTCAATAATTTTCTTGTGCAATTTTCATCATGGCTTCTTGGAGGTTGGTTCTACTGATTTCATTATTTAGGCTTATTGCATCGTATTTTCTGCACTGCAGTATCAGGTAACGCACATCTTAAACCGTCCCACAGTATTCACAGCAGGGCGGAGGCACTTTCTTCAGTAAAAAGGCGTGGGTTGACCGTGTGTGATCAATATTTAGCCGAGCTAGCAAAAGTTGGTCGGCTATGCTACAATAGTCTGGCCATTGAAACGTGCCGTTGTTCACTTCCCTTAACTTCACGTGTCAACAGCAAACCCGCCTATTCCGGGACAAAAAACGCCGCCAGGAAGAGGTGGAATGCCAAGAGATGGAGTTGCTGTACCGTTCTCAAAAAACGCGGAAGTTCTATCAGAAGCTGAACACATCCCGCAAAGGCTTCGTGCCGCGAGCTGAAATGTGCCGGGATAAGGATGGGAGCATCTTGACGGACGAACGCGAGGTGATCGAAAGGTGCAAGCAGCACTACGATGAACACCTCAATGGCGCAGAGAACACAGGCACAGAAGGTTTGGACAGCGAAGGTGATGGCTACGTCAGCACAGTGGACAGTGGAAACCAACCAGCTCCCACAATGGGGGAAGTTAAGGATGCCATTCAACAGCTCAAGAGCAACAAAGCCGCTGGCAAGGATGGTATCGGAGCCGAACTCATCAAGATGGGCCCGGACAGGTTGACCGCTTGTCTGCATCGGCTTATAGTCAGAATCTGAGAAACAGAACAGCTTTCGGAGGAGTGGAAGCATGGCGTTATATGCCCTATCTACTAAAAGGGCGAGGGAGTGTGAACATTATCGTGCAATCACCACGCCGCCTACAAAGTGCTATCTCAGATTCTCTTCCGTCGTCTATCACCTATAGCAAACGAGTTCGTGAGAAGTTATCAAGCAGGTCTCATCGACAGCCGCTCGACAACGGACAAGATCTTTTCCGTGCGGAAATCCTCCAGAAATGCCGTGAGTACCAGGTCCCTACGCACCATTTGTGCATCGATTTCAAGGCGGCATACGATAGTATCGACCGCGTACAGCTATGGAAAATCATAGACGAGAACAGCTTTCCCGGGAAGCTCACAAGATTGATTAGAGCAACGATGGACGGTGTGCAAAACTGCGTGAAGATCTCGGGTGAACAGTCCAGTGCATTCGAATCTCGGCGAGAACGACGACAGGGCGATGAACTTTCGTGCCTGTTGTTCAATATTGCACTTGAAGGTGTCATGCGGAGAGCCGGATTTAACAGTCGAGGCACGATTTTCACGAGATCCGGACAATTTGTTTGCTTCGCTGACGACATGGATATTATTGGGAGAAAATTTGAAACGGTGGCAGATTTGTTCACCCGCCTAAAACGCGAAGCAACAAGAGTCGGGCTTATGGTGAATGCGTCGAAATCAAAGTACATGCTGGTTGGCGGAACTGAGCGCGACAGTGTCCGCCTAGGAAGCAGTGTTACGATAGACGGGGATACCTTCGAGGTGGCGGACGAGTTCGTCTACCTCGGATCCTTGTTGACGGCTGACAACAATGTTAGTCGGGCAATACGAAGGCGTATCATCAGCGGTATCCGTGCCTACTATGGGCTCCAGAAGAAACTGCGGTCAAGAAAGATTCACCCCCGCACCAAATGCACGATGTACAAAACGCTCATAAGACCGGTAGTCCTCTATGGGCATGAGACGTGGACTATGCTTGAAGAGGACTTGCAAGCTCTTGGGGTTTTCGAACGCCGAGTGAAAAGGACGATCTTCAGAGGCGTGCAGGAGAACGGCGTTTGGCGGCGAAGGATGAACCACGAGGTCGCTCAACTCTACGGCGAACCCAATATCGTTGAGGTAGCTAAAGCTGGAAGGATACGCTGGGCAGGGCATGTTGCAAGAATGCCGGACAACAACTCTGTACAGATGGTGTTCGCTACGAATCCGGTCGGAGCAAGAAGGCGTGGGGCGCAGCGAGATAGGTGGATTGACCAGGTGCACCAGGACCTGGAGAGCGTGGGTCACAGTCGAGGATGGAGAGAAGCGGCCATGAACCGAGTGAATTGGCGAAATATTGTTGGTGAGGCTTTATCAAGATAATTGATGTAAAGCCAAATAAGAAGTAGCTTCATGCCACCTGATATCGCACTAACGATGTATCGCTTTCTCGACCGCTCTTAATGCATCCTCTCCTGGAAGGAGAATATCAATGAACGGTTGTTTACGCGCCTCGTTGACAAGTCGGTCGGCTTCGGTGTTTCCATTGATCCTTGCATGTCCAGGGATCCAACAGAATCGGACCAGTTTGGTCCTCACCGCATATTCGATTTCTTTGATCTACGGGTATTTTAATTTTCATGTTTCTAGGGTCTGCAGCTAGACCAGCAGACAGCTCGCCGAGTTCGTGAGAATTACTATTTCTCGATGAAAATTTGGAATGGAGACGGCCATTTTAAATGCGAATTGTACTGTCAAATGATCAAATGGCAAGGTGCCCGCTTCGGCCATTGTTGGACTGGTAACAAACACTCCGGAAGATAACCGGACCATTTTGTTGTACGCCGGGGCGAGGATCTGCAGAGATGCTGGTCATGCTCGGCTCACCAGTCCGGTCCCGTAGATCCGATTCGAAGTGACTAGCGCCGAACCTACATTAAGCAAACTGAATCGGCTGCCGCGGGAAGCTTGGCATCGATCATTTGAAGGATCCGAAGTCAAGAATCGCATGTTTTCTTCACCGCTTGTAAATGAGGTTTGAACGTGAGAGTTCAATCCAGGATTATTTCAAGGGTCCTTAGACGGTTGGTCATTGGAACAGCGAACCGATCGATGGTGATTTCTCGTGCTGGCTCTCGGCGTGCATTTGGACTACAAGAGACTTCATCGCAGATATGGTTAATCCTACGCTTTTCGTAGCCTGTAGTTTTCTATGTAATCCTTCAAGCTTTGGTCGTCGTTCAACGTGAGGAATATCGTCGGTATAGAGGAGAATGTCAACTCCGACGGGTACAATTCGGAAGATGGGCTGCATCACGATAAGTGGACTTCGTGGTCTTGCGGTTTGCGGCGTCAGTCATCTAGGCGTATTGTGCCACGAATCGTGGGTTCGATTCCCGCTCCAGTCGGTGGAAACTTTTCGTCAAACGAAAAATCAACGTGTACTTGAACCAGGGCTGCCAGATGGTTTGATAGAAAACCTGTATCTACCAGGTTAGAAAATCTGTGTCCCATACAAAAAAATCTGTGTCCATACAAAAATTGTTGAAAGAAAGCTGTGTTCCATACAAATTGAATCTGTGTCAGAATAAAAAAATCTGTGTAATACAGATAAATCTGTATATGTGGCAGCTCTGACTTGAACCCTGAGAGAGACTCGCGAAGAGGAAAAATATCAACGTCATACACGCTAAGCCTGCTCAACGCAGCGCATGTGTTAAAACTACACAGAATGAGGCAAACAATGCAGGACTCTCTGGCTGAGTGAAAATTCTGTGTAAGTCGCACTCATGCTATATGTAACCGATGTGTTGGCCATTGGCTGTGCGTGGATCGATGGAAATGGAACTGTCAGTCATCTCCCGTACGGCAGCAAACAGTTGGCCGTTGATAAGATGGGAAGTTTTTAAGGATTTTTTTTTCCAGCGAAAAGCCGGAAGATGGTCGCAAATGAGAAAGTTTTTCCCCCATTTGCTTCCGCTTCGGCTATTCGAATGAAAAAGTCTCTGAAAAACTTTAAAATCGGAATGTTTTTTCAATGTTTTCAGAATCAAAACAAACATGGAAGCGAATTCCGCATTCCAAGCATTCCTCCTCTGTGCGCATTTCACTCATTCGGTTTGTTCACCACCGTTTGCACAAAACTGTGTACAGCCCCCTTTGCACAGAATTTGTGCTGCATGAAGAGAGACCGATTTTGTGTACTCGGCACTCATTTCTGAGCGGATGAAGTTTAGCGTGTATGCAGCCCAGATTCTCCTCTCACGAAACGTCAAATGCAGCCCACCGTTTTTATGGCTGAAAAGTGAAAAGTATTGTGTTCAAAGTAAACTGTTATTAAAAACCTCAGTCGGCGAAGCAGTTTTTTCCAAAGTTGCTGATAAATCTAAGCAAAAGATTAATTATTTCTAATGTTTGTTACGTTTGGTGGCATGAAATTTCACACAAACGGCTATTTATGATTCGATGTGATGCAAACTCAATCATTTTTTGCTGAGATGTTCATGTGAGGTTTTGAACAGGATGCGCATAATTGGTATAAACACTAAGTGGAATAAGAAAATAACTCAGCAATCACAGAAAAAGAAGACCGTCTTCGCGAGTCTCGTCTCAGGTTGAACCCAAGTTTGAACCAAAATTTGAACCGAAGTACACATGTAACGGGTTCGGTTTGATACACTGGTACAGAGACTTAGCGCGTTTGCGGTTCAACACAAGTTGCAAGGTTCAAACCAAAGTTGAACTTCGATTCGGTTCATAGGAAGACTGGATAAAAGCAGTAAGTTTATTATTTCTTGTAAATATTTCTAGTAAAATTAATTCAAAATAGCTCTGTTAGATGGCAAATAGCCAAAACATCGCCGTTCTCACTTCTTCATTGGAGCTTGGGAAATAGTTGAGGTTGAAAAATCGTGAGTAGATAAATCAACATTGAAGATGTCCATTATAATTAACTTTTAATGTAACTTCTAGTTGTTTTGGCTCTATTTGAAGAATTATAAGACGTTTTCGATTGTTGGGCTATATGGAGAGTAGCAAGAGACCGATGTAAGTAGGACATTCCTCATAAAAAATAAACAAAAATAATAATAAAAACAATATAGCTTTTAGCTCACGTAAGTTAAACGCAAAACTGTGTTTGCTTAAAGAACCTTAGAAACTCCACCACCCAATAATAATCGAATCAAAATGTGTTACAAATAACACATTTTGTTTCATTTTTGCTAACAATATCTACGTAGATAGACGAAACTATGAAACAATTGAAACAAAATCAGTTATAATGCCAAAGTATATGCAAAATTTGTTTTGGTTAGAAACTTAATTATAAGACAGTTTGTTATAAGTAATGTCAAGCTTTTTGGAATCGAATTCAAACAACAAATTTAGCTTTAATTTAGGTATGAGAAAAAACAATGAGGTTAATTTTTGCTTTCTTTATTTCCTCGCAAAACTTATTTTGTCATATAGTTAAAACGAAACTTCAAAGAACTTTATCTGATATTTTAGGAATATCTTTATTGAAGTTTTGGAATGCGGAATAACAATAGGAAATACCTATCAGTACAAGTATTTTTTTTCAATTTAAAAAAAAAATTGAATAGTACAGTTCATGTCAAAACTTTTGACATTCTTGGATAATCAATAGTTATAACGAACGTTTGAAAATGTGTATGTGAATTCTATGCATTCCTGCCATTCTGATCATCATTTTCAATATTTTTTTTGTAGTGAGCCAACCCATAGTCAGGACCCCTCCTCATTACGCCAATGTTTGAAAGATAAAAAGGTTTATATTCCAATATATTTGAACTTAACGTTCAATTCTTCCGTAGCATATTGGTAACATCCGCGGCTATAAAGCAAAGCCATGCTAAAGGTGTCTTTGTTGGATTCCGGCCGGCAAACGATCTGTTCGTAATGATGACACAACGTAACAAAAATGACATTTTTGCATGTCTCAAGAATCAAATTATATGTCTCTAGTAGATTTGGGGTTGCTGAATCTGATGCCGTTCTCAGAAAAGTCGCCAAAATTGCATAAAACACTGGTTTAATTGATGTTTGCATAAAATTTAAAGTATTATATATCTTTTTTTCTGCTGAGAGTTCGACTGTTTTTTCAATGAAGAAGACGCCATACCAGCGTCGAAACGTCGGGTTAAATAATAAAACTCGTTTTTAACAGAAAAGACTGCGTTGCCGATATTTTATCAATCGTATGATACATCAATCTTTTTCGAGATCTAATCCTCTAAGCATGCGAAATAGGACTTTAACTTTCATTTTAGACAAAATTTGGTGGAAATTAAACGATTAAATTTAGATTTCATCAATTTTTTAACATGCTTGCAGTTTCCATATAAAATTCTTCATTTCTCTTATGTGGCAAAATACAATACTTTTCGAAACCAACAAAATAGTTATTTAAGCAACTAGTTGAAAAAAGATGATTTTTTTCAGCACGAGTTGTAACATACAACATTTTTTGCTGTTACGAAAAATGCTGTTCTATTGAATTATTTCTAACAGCACAAACATATTTCAAGAGTACCGTTTTGATTCATATTACGGACAGCTTCAAATTCCGGACACTCTACTTTGTATGGGAAACATTTCACACGAAATGTTTCAATTTTTGCCGTTCAAAAGTTCTCAATTTCGAGGCTCGTTTTAGTAAGCTTTTTCCATAAATATATTTGAAAATTTATAATGCCCAACTACTTTAGATGTCTCTTTAGTGGTTTGACGATTTCAATTGATGATTTGACTGTTCCGTTAATGATTATCATGAGCTGTCCGGAATTGGAATCAAAGTGTCCGGAATATGAGGCAAAAGTAAATAAGCGTCCGGAATAAGAATCATGAAAAGGCCACACAATTTGATTCATTTAAAATTATTCAAATTGCGGATCTTACAGAATGATTTATTTTGTATGCTCTATGCCGGGTTACACTTCCCTGAGGTCTTAAGTGTCCGTAATATGAATCAAAACGGTATCCACATGGCCCTCCATGCGACGCATAGTCTCTGTAGTTTTCAGTCAGGTAGGTTGTGACACAGCAACCTGATCTTGCGTATGACAATCACAAATTTGCACGCTTCAATCCATATTCTATTAATCTGATTTCGACGACGGACCAGATAAGGCGCCGGATGCAATTTTCTAATTATTTAAATTATTCCCGGAAATGTTGCTTGACGACTGGATGTTACAGCTATGAACGTGGTATTTTCGGCCGTTGCAGTCTTTGAGAGCAGCAAGAACAGTTTTGCTTCAATATCCGACGGTTTCGGTAATGTATTTTACCTTTTTCAAGGATTAGAAACTACGTTGTACAAGAGAACGTAGTTTCTAATCCTTGAAAAAGGTAAAATACATTACCGAAACCGTCGGATATTGAAGCAAAACTGTTCTTGCTGCTCTCAAAGACTGCAACGGCCGGAAATACCACGTTCATAATTAAATTATTCCTCATGTATCAACCTGCCTGCACGAACCGTGAAGAGGCGTGGAGTTAGGTTCCAGACATTTTGGAGTTTACTCTGCAGCAGCCTTTGCGAACACTGGGTGACCTGATTCTAAATCAGAATGGTTCCCTGGGCCCCCTTTAATCGGATACGAATCGCCAAATGGTTGCAGAAGCATTGTCGAACTAGTCATTGAGATTCACAGGGCAGTTCAATAAATGGCGTTTGAAGAGTCACAGATACTTAGTTGGTGACTCCCAAAACAGAACTGAAAAGTACTACTTTTCAGCACCGAAAAGTACTACTTTTCAGCACCGAAAAGAGTGCTGAAAAGTAACACTTTTCAGTTCTGTTTTTGTTGTCAGGAAAAGTAGGCCGTTATGTGGTTCATTTCCTTGATATAAAGTAGGCTTATATGCAACGTAATGGCAACAAATAACTTTTGAGCATCGAAAGTATTATGAATTTTGTTGATAAAAGTTGTTATACACATGATGTTTGAACTCTGTGACAAATTAAGCGAATAAATTTCCATACAAGCTGGCAAACTTGCATGCATGTTGGCTGAAATAGTCAAATTTTGCATTTTCAACAGTGAATATCTCAAAAACTCGACGTGTTATGATATTTTTAAAAACGGCAATGCATTCAGCAAATCTTCAGCAGTATTTGGGTGTTTGAGACAAAAACGTGTTCCGCAGTGTAATTTCCTTGACTCTTGACGTAGAGTATTATCGTGTTTACCACACGATATGCGCATGCAAAAATGACAAATTTGCCAAAGAAAGCTCTCAGTTAACAACTGTTTAAATGCTTCTAGAACATTAAGCTGAGAAACAGGCTTTGTTCCAGTGAGGATGTAATACTACGAAGAAAAAGCCATCAGTTTATGTGATGACACAATGCATTGGCAAGGCCCCCTTCATGAAATCAGATCAAAGCCTCCCATATTCCAAATCCGGCACTGGCCACCACACCTTGCCGTTGGGAAAGTCCGTCATCAATCGGCTGAGCGAACGGTGACACATGTCTGTGGAGATGCTATCCGGTGATATGCAGGGTCCATGGATATATCGTCGTGACCTCCGTCAACCTTTCTTCTTCTCGTCTGACATGGGAACGGGCCCGGGTGGACCAAAAAAGGACGGATACGGTGTTTGGTGAACTGTGTGAGCCATCCTCCGCAGTGGGTTTCTGAATGACGAGAAAGAGACATGTGGTGGCTACCGCAGTAGATTTGTGTAACACAATGAAAACAAATTATTCATGACACGATCCAAAATAAACTCACGACAAAGGGCAGCAACGATGACAACGAATTGCGGAAGCTACGGAAATGGCCAGAATCGTTCAGCTCGTAGTAGGGGTATTCGATATTTCGAATAATTCCGCAAAAAAAAACCTTGGAACGAAATACCGTGGAGGTCCACGGAATCTAATGATTCATTTTTCTGTAAATTGTTATCTCATATTACGAAATATTATATCTCTATTTGAATTTCTATGTTTTACAGAGGATTACCAAAGGGGTTTCAGGAGATTCCAAGAAGTTTGAAAAGATTTCCATGAAAAAAGAACCTGAGGAATTTTCTGGGGTTGCAAAGAATTTTCCAAAAGGTTTCAGGGACTTTTAGTTGATGTTTTCAAAGATTTGGAGGAATGCTATCGACTGAGGGAACTGGCAGTGATCTGTTGTTGGCGTTACAGTCAGTATAAATCAAAAGCTGATTCGTTTCAAATGTCCGATGTTTCGATGTAGTTAACACCTTTTCCAATGATTAGAAACAACAGCTTTTTCGTCATATGGTTCTAATTGTCTAGCAATGTTCATTACACATTTAAACATCCAAACAAACTTCTGGCCCAAAAGAACATTTAGTTGAAAAAACTGATTTTGAATTAGTTTTCTTTGTCGTAAATCTACTCGTCCATCTGTCGTTTCGTTCAGAATCTACGAATCTACATCGATGTGCAAAACAAATCTTATCGCATACCTTCAGTTCGTAGTAGGAGGAGATCCACTGAGCCCAACCCGGGGACTGTAATTCTGACAAAGTGAACTGCCATGGTATTAACAATCGAATTGAAGAGTAGCCGGATCACAGTGGATAAGCCGAAAGTTACACATTACGTGCCGAACGGTTGTTGGTACCGAACTTGGGGCTTAAGAATTGTAATCATTACATGGTTTACGGGCCGATGATAATGCTGATAAAATGGTGGGAGCGTTTTTTAATGCTGGATCATTTGGCAACAGTGTGTGGATGATGAAAAGTGGAATTAAATGAAACATGCCCTGAGAATTTTGTTGAACAATGTTATCCTGAAGGTATGGTATAAATCTGTCGAAAAACGATTCATGAGCTGCTATAATTCTGTGTAAACGCTATTTCATATATCATACTAATTAACTTTATCTAAGTGTTCTTTGTTAACCAACAAACAAACACTTGGGGATTTTTGTTTTATTTCCCTACAAAGTGGGCCGAAGGGTCTCAGATTTCCATGAAACTTTTTCCACAGGCAGGGCCCATCAATGTATGAATAAAAAAAATGAGAAAAATTCAGGGTCGCTTATTTTCCCGGAAAACTCATTTGGATTTTTTTTTTGTTTTCCTCTGACACTACTTACTTTGAAAAATCATAACTCAAGAATGAAGCATCGTTGAAACAAAGTTTTTTTTATGAAAATGAAAGCAAATTTTCTCAGGAATAAAAAAATATTAACTGGAGTAAGTTTTCCACAAAGTTTTCCACCGTTGGGAAAATTCGTTAAGAAAAGCCGGAAAAACTATGTTCCAATTAGTGGAAAACTTTCAAAAATGTATTTTTGAGAAGGTTTTTTTTTCATAAGCTTTAATTGCTGAAATTTTTGAAATGTACTTTTTTTTCGTTTTTGAGTTATGGCCAATTCTGTGGAAAATGACCATATAAGTCTTTTCTTTGAAAACCCATATTTCAAAAATATTTACTGGAAACAGTTTTCCACAAAAACTGAAAAGGGATTCTTTCTTTTCTATGGAACAAATAAGATTATTATATTTTTTAAAAATTTTATGTATTCAATTATTCAGTATATAACTTACACTTTCATCTTAAAACTATCTCACGGTGCCCCGACAGACCGTTATTATGTAAAAAAATTGTCCATCAAATCTGAGTACAGGGCTCAATTCCTAAGGTCATTTTGCACCTCTGGGCCAATTTTTAAAAAAATCCCTAGGCGGAATCTCGAGAAATCATGATTTGAAGTTTTTGACTTAAAAATTAAATATAATTTATACACAAATTACACAATAGCGCCGGGAAAACCTAAAAAAAATCGTCCAAAAAGACGTCCCAGACAACCAAAATGTACGCATAACGAAATCACCTGGAGGCTTTGTATGTGCAAAATTCCACTTATAAGATGTCGCGAAAAGGCTTTCTACGAACAAAAATGGAGGCGATATGCATGCATATATTATGTGATGAATAATAACATACAATGCGAGTGTTTAAATATTCCACCGAACTAACCTGTGATCTTATGCGACTTAACTTATGATAACAAATGTTGATTTGACAGCTGCTACGAATTGATTCGACTTACTTTGTACGAGTGTACGGGACGAAACAAAATGTGCAAATGAACTCAGAAAAAAGTGTTTTATGCGAGGAAACTCATCAATTTGACGAGTTTATCCACGGTGTTTTGCGAGTTTGATATAATTAGTATGAATAAACGAGTTATAACGTGAACTTTCATGCGATTTCTGGTTGTCTGGGGTTTGGCCGTCTTAACTAGTATATAATTGTTATGAATGTTATATTTATAAATATGTTTAACTAACTTAACTAACCAGCGTGGTGTGAGTATGTTTTTATATAGCTTAAACCAGTAAGCTTAGTTAAATGGAATGAAATCTTAAATACTCAATTTCAATTTACTGGTGATGCTTCGCTCGAAAAAAGTAAAGCTTTCAATGGTTAATATTATTTATTTACAGCTTGTTTTTAGACTTTCACACTAAGTGACCAGCCCACTGAAGTCTGCCGTATTTATTTTTCTTAATATTATTTGCTTCTTTGTACGTCTTGTACTACTCTTGATGTATACGTCAAGTTATTATACGTTAATTTTAACTTTACGTTAAAATTAACGTATTCTGTTTTCTCATCCACAACATGATTTTGACTACTCGGGGGACATCATTGTCACATGTCGGAAGTATTCTAAGATTTACAAAGTCTTCAACAATTTCAATGCCTAGTTCTATCCGAGTTTCAACATCACTTGGACTCTCACTCTCTTGCCCTGCTATCATGTATTTTTTTATTATTATAATTAAAAACTGATTTTTTTTCGAAACACTTTTCAGTTCACTTTCTATGATAAAGCATCGCGATATCGTAAGATAGAAACATTACAGTAGTGTTTATTATTGCGAAATTATTCACGAAAGAGAGAATGGATGAAGTTAGATAAGCTTTTATTAGGCAACAGTGTAGAAATGTAATTTGCCATTGCAAGTAACGGGTTCTCAAGCTAATTACGTAATCCGTAAAAGTTGATAATCGTAGCCAGAACAAGTGTTTTTACTGCACGGGAGACATAATTGTCACACGTCCAAGGCTCTTCGACTACATCCCCTTCAAGCACTGCCTCAGCCACAACACAACTGAACCTGCTTCTTTCTCTTCATGCAACCATGTACATTTGCGTAGGTTGAATGGCATCACAAGCTTATCTTAGTTGTGTGTCTTCCCGTTCAACTGCGCTGCGATCGATTCCAATAAAGTCATCGCCTACAAAGCCGGCAATAGTATATACATCAGATTGTAATGGTGAATAGTAAATTTCGAAATGCATTTTTTATAATTTATGTAATATCACAAACGAAGTTAAAACCTCGTATGCAATCTATACACTTGATTGTATATCTCAGCTTGATCAGCTTTCCCAGTTAATGTTAAAGTATTTCCTGCCACAAATAGATTTGCGTCACTGAGTCGAACGCGACCTTGAAATCAATAAACAGATGACAATGAATTATATAAAAACGAATTACATGGTAACATGATAAGTAAGACAAGAACTAGGACTCCCAGTGATGTTGAAACTTTAGTAGTACTTATTGGGTTTTTTTTTTATGAAGTTGTTGAAAACTATGTTAATCTTGGAACACTTTTGACATGTGGGAATGATGCTCTACGTGTAGTCAAAACCCTGTTGTGGCTTAGTATACAGAATACGTTAATTGTAACGTAAAGTACTGAGGACAATACTCAATGGAAAACTAGACGTATACATCAAGAGTAGTACCATATGTATAAATAAGCTAATATTTTCAAATAAAATAAATACGGCATACTTCAGTGGGCTGGTCACGTAGTGTGAAAGTCGTAAAATGGGCTGTGAATAAATAATATTAACCATTGAAAGTTTAAGTTTTATTGAACATAACAACAACATTATATTGAAATTTAGTTTTTTAGATTTCATTCAATTGAACTAAACTTACTGGTTTAAGGCATATAAAAACATACTCAAACCACTCTGGTTAGTTAAGTTAGTTAAACATATTTATAAAAATAACTACTATAACAATTATATACTAGTTAAGAACAGTTTGGCCGTCTTTTGAGCGATATTTTTTAGGTTTTCACGGCGCTATTGTGTAATTTGTATATAAATTATATTGAAATTTTAAGTCAAAAACTTCAAATCAGGATTTCTCGAGATTCCGCCTTGGGATTTTTTTTAAAAATTGGTCCAGAGGTGCATAATGACCTCAGGAATCGAGTTCTGTACTCAGATTTGATGGACATTTTTTTTTTACATAATAACGGTCTGTCGGGGCACCGTGTATCTATTTTTTCAACCGGGAAGATTGTCTTTGGTCGCTAACACCAGAAGATTTTTGTTTCTTTGTGTTTCTTTGAGCCTTCTGGTTAATCATAATCATGCACTTCATGCAGATTTTCATTTTTTCCGTAATCCACCGAACTCCATTCGAATGAAACTTGGTCATGAGACCATGGCTAATCGAGCGTAAATTTGTCCTTACTGATTTGTGGTTACAGCATAGCGAATAGAGCGGTTCCACGCGAAATCGCCAACAAAATGCTGAAATCTGACATGTACCATTCCAATTTGGATGAAACTGCGCAGATGTATTAAGTATATGAGACGAAAATTATCTCATATGATTGGGGATCGTTTAGAATCGAGAGTAACTTCTGATAAGGGCGTATGTATTTTTGGGACCACCATTTAAAAAAAATTGTACCTCGGAAACCGTTTGTTATAGAGAAATAGTGTCTGAGGAGGGATGGTAGACAATCAAATAGGCTTTGTAAAAAAATATGAAAGAATCGAAATTAAACCTTAAAACACAAATTGCAAAAAATAGGTATCTTAGATTTTTTTCAAATCTTTTCTGTAAAATTTCAATGTAAAACCAGATGTTTTAAGCACAGTTTCAACATGGTGCAATCTAAAATAAAAAAGTTTTTCTAAGAGCAACTTTTGGTGCATTTCTGAAAATTCAATTTCTGGCCGTAGAAAAGACGTTTTGATGCTGTAATATGATTTTTCATCCAAAAACAATTCAAAATGCTAATAACAATGATCTTCCTTAAACTAGCCGTTTTCTAGATATTTAGGATTCAATTATATTAATATCTTAAAACATAAGAAAATACGCCCGTTTCATAAGTTACTTCAGATGCTCCACCAACAATGTTACGCTTATCTCTTTCCACATTAATATCCCATGTTTTAAGGGCAGTTTCAACATGGTGCAATTTAAAATAAAAAAGTTTTTCAAAGGGCACCTTTTGGTGTATTTCTGAAAATTCAATTTCTGGTTATAGAAAAGGCGTTTTGATGCTGCAATATGATTTTTTATTCAAAAACAATTCAAAATTCTAATATCAATGATCTTCCTATAAGTAACTGCTTCAAGATATTTGGGATTGAATTATATTAATATCATAAAACTTAAGAAAATACGTCCGTTTCTTACATTATTCCAGATGCTCCATCAAAAATGTTACGTTAATCTCTTCCCACATTATTGGGTATTTCGTTCACCACTGGACTGCGCAGTCAGTATTCATAAGTGCGAGAATGTAAATAAAAGTGCGATCCTGCATCAAATCTTGTTGGTGTCTTCAGCGCACTTATTCTACGATTTATAATGAATGAGTGCGCTGAAGACATCAACAAGATTGGATGCAGAATCGCACTCTTTTTTTCCTTCCCTCACGTATAAAAACAAACTGCGGAGTCCAGTGGTGAATGAAATGCGCAATAATATCCCATCAACTTTATCTTTGACACTTACACAAATAAACGAATTGTTGAGAGGTAACAATAACAATATGTAACAGACTCTCCTCAGACACTATTTCTCTATAACAAATGCTAAAAATACTTACGCCCTTATCAGAAGTTACTCTTGATTTTAAATGGTCTCTCCACCAGTGGAAAAAACTTACTCTATTATATCGAAACTATGTGCAAAATTCCATTTGAATCCAAGGTAGTCGCACAGACAAACAGACGTCACACTCTCATCATTGTCCATCGACCACCTTTTTAACGGTCGATTCAAAAATATGTTACGTGGCCAATCCGCCACCCGCAGCGCTTGCTTCGTTTGTGTTCGTGTTTGACGTTTACACACTACCGCCATCTGTTGGCCCGTCGGCCAAACACGCTGATTTTAGCATTGGGCGTACATGTCCTCGTGACTATGATTTTGATCGAGACTTGTTCTAAGTGTTACGTCTGTTTGTCTGTGGTAGTCGAGTTTCATCGTTTACCGATTTGGAGTGGAACCGCTCAATAGCATTCCTAGTATTGAACTTTGTCCATTCCAACAGCTTGGGTAATAACGAGTAATATACAGCTGACAACACTTGCACTTTCTCACTGCTCTTTGTAAGTTTTTTGGTAAACTTATGATTCTCAAGCCATTTCAACGCTTTAAACCAGAATTGGTAAATACCTTATTGCCATATTGCCTACCCATTGATTTAACTGTCAATTTTGTAGTTACCTAACAGGTAACTGGAAAAAATGCCTACATTATGATTGAAGAAATCTTTTTTTCTATGCTGTTTCGTTCTTAAGTAGTTTTGTTTATAAACTTATAAATTTGAAAATAAGCTTTATAAACTTATAAATGTATAAATTTGTAAACAGCTCATCTTGGTAATATTTGATCATGTTTTAGGAACGAAAAATAGGCGTATTTAAAAAAATGTTTAGGATTGGATCTTATTGATTGCTCTTTTCAAATATACTTTGTTTGTAAGCGAGAATAGCTAATCGGGTTATCATTATTTATTTTCCTTAACGGTGAAAAATGTCCTGGGAAACTTATTCCATTTCAAAAAAACTCAAAGTTTTGAGAAAATTTGATTACGATTTGACAAAAAAATGTTTCTGTGACACTTTTATCTTCATTTATGATTTTCGAACGAAAAGACTTGTACGAGAAATCTGGGCATTTTTCATAAAACTATGATCAAATGCAGCAATTAAAAAGTAGTACATCTTAAAAATTTCAGTGATTGAAATTTATAAAATTCTGTTCTCAAAAATATATCTTTGAAAATCTTACACGAGTTGGAACATAGTTTTCCCGGCTTTTCTTTACGAATTTTCTCAATGGTGGAAAATTTTGTGGAAAACTTTTTCCAGTTAACATTTTTTTCTATTCCTTAGAAAATTTGCTTTCATTTTCATGAAAAAAAACTTTGTTTCTACGATGCTTCTTTCTTGAGCTATGATTATTCAAAGAAAAGGTTCAAAATGGCACATTTGCACATTTTTTACAAAATTGGCCATAACTCAAAAACGAAAAAAATACCATTTCAAAAATTTTAGCGATTAAAGCTTATGAAATTACCTTCTCAAAAATATTTTTTTGAAAATTTTCCACGAGTTAGAGCATAGTTTTTCCGGTTTTTCTTTACGAATTTTCTCAACGGTAGAAAATTTTGTGGAAAACTTTTTCCAGTTAATATTTTTTTTATTCCTGGGAAAATTTGCTTTCATTTTCATAAAAAACAATTGTTTCTACTATGTTTCGTTCTTGAGTAATGATTTTGAAAGTAAATAGTGTCAGAGGAAAACAAACGACCCTGAATTTTTCTCATTTTTTTTTATTCATACATTGATGAGCCCTGCCTGTGGAAAAAGTTTCATGAAAATCTGAGACCTTTCGGCCCAAATCCGCACGGAAATAAAAAAAAAATCCCCACTTGTGAATGACTCAGATCCATGATAGAAAGGCAAAGATAAAAATTTCTAGAGAGATACCTTACATCGCTTGTTTTACGATCTGATTGCTTATACCTTTAACGAATGTCATCGGAAACCTAGCAACTTTCGCAGCCAAAAAAATCCTGTAACGATTTTTTACTCCCTTTGATATTTGCTTCAGTGGTGCAATCATTTATGATCTGAAGCAAAAAAATACCAATACTCCGTCGTGTGGTGTTCAACATGGATGGCTCTGACACCATTTTTCTTTGTAATTTTTGACAGGAGCTACCAACCGTTGCCACTGAATTTTTCATTTTTTTTTTCTCGCACCAAATGCCACCTTCCATCTGAAAATGTGGTCTGTGCGGTTTCGATGCGTTTCACTTTCCGAGCTGAACGAGATTGGCACCACAACGTGTTTACTTTGCGTTCCTTCGGAGACAGTGTTTATCGTACCTAATAACCAAATTCTACGCACGTTGAGGGTAAGTCGTATGAACCGTTATTATGGCTCACGCACTCTACGTTGGGACTTAATTTTGCATCAATATTGCTTGGCTCTTCGTAGCGACTGGTAGCAATATGTTATTGGAACGAGGAATCTGAGTTTGATATGACGCCATCACGAGCTCGGGGCTTCCAACTTCAAGATAGTAAATTGATCAAAATAGAGCATACCAAATTAAAGGTATTTTCTTTGAAAACTCCATGAAGAGATCCTTGAAATACCTAAGTGGTGCTTTAGAATAATTCCTAGCATGCAAAATAACTTGAACTGAAGAGAATTTATGAAGAGCCCAATCTCTGAATCAATTTATTGAAAAACATTTAGGGAAATCCTTGGAGGTACCAAGGAAAGTTTCTTCACATTTTTCCACTGTCGTCTCTAAAGAAGCCTCCCCAGAAGTCTTCACATAAGTTTCCATATAAATCTTCAAAAAGGTCCACAAATGTTTTTACTGAGGAGTTTAAAAAAATCTTCACGAAAGCCTTTCTCAAAGTATCCACAAGGAGCATCATAGGTTCCTTCAGTTATTGCTTTAGGACTTTTCGCAAACATTCGTTTGTTAACACCTCCAAGGATTTCTCCAAGAAATCTTTTTCGGTGTCAGCAATCTTTTCTAGGTATTACATCCAGATTGCTCCAGAGATTTCTCATGGCATTTGTCCAAAGCATATATATTTTTTCTACATTCCATAAATACATATTCAAATACATATCTTTCAATCTCTAAAGAATTCATGCAGTGATTCTTCGTAAAAATGTTAAGTGATTTGTGTGAACAGTTGAAGCAGCATAGTTTTTTATGTAAAATTTTCTCTGTTTCTGCCATTTTGTTGCTGGAGTTTGTGTATAGAAGGGTGCGATTTAAAGTCGAGTTATCAAATTCAGTTTGTTTTAGCTGATCTGCATACTCACAACAAAAAATGTTATTTGCAGCTTAATTGCATCACCTCTTGTTACGTGGATTTCCCATGAAAAACTGATTTCTGCTGATTTATTTACGGTTCGTTGCTGGAGTTGATCCATTTATAAACCAATGAATGATTTTGGTTGAATATTTACCATATGCATCATAAACATCAAGCCAAAATCGCAACCCTGTGTAATTCAGCGTAAAAAGTTATTAATACAAAACCGATTAATCATTCATCAGCTCAATGAACTTTGCAGAATCACCATTGAAGATTTCCCGGCGCTCAAATATCAGCAAATGTGCGACTATTTGCGAAAAATATCTATAAGCAAATATTACAACGCCTGTATCCAATTTTCAGCTTCCTCCATCCAATACGGATGTTTACCGAATAGATTGAAAGTCCTGATTGCTGCAGGCAGCTGGGTTAATAATTTTATTCAATACTCGTTTTTTTTTTATATCCTCAATGAACACATTCCAGGAACGCGAACGGCGGCGGCGGCGGCGGCTTGGTTGGTGGCCGTCATTCACATTCAAACGAGTAGATCTGTGTACACCATCAATCATCGGCAGCCAGTCGAAAGCAGTTAGTTTCCAGTGAACAGCCTTGCTCTCACCGCTGCGATCGTTCACGCGCACGGTGTGTCTGAAACTTTTTTTTTCTTTCTTTATTATTGAGACTTTCAGCCCTAGGCTGGTTCATCTCATAATCTGAAACTGTTATTAACGGAAAAAATACCAACGAGTCGACACTGATCCTTCATAAAGGCT
The DNA here is from genome assembly GCF_002204515.2 of Aedes aegypti. Lineage (NCBI taxonomy): Eukaryota > Metazoa > Arthropoda > Insecta > Diptera > Culicidae > Aedes > Aedes aegypti. Next base: position 89,673,013 of record NC_035108.1, on the reverse strand, counting down.
TAAATCCATCTTTTGACTTACAACTTCGCTGAATTAAATAAATCTATATAAATAAGAATGGAGTGGTGTTTGTCACGAAATGGCTTGAACACGGATTAATGGATTGACATATGTTTTTCACAGTTACACTCGACAAGGGATGTGACGTGATAATGTGAGAAAAAGTTTGGGAAAATCTCCGGAATCATCGAGAAAACCGGAGAAAACTAATGTGTCATTTTGTATGGGGGATTGCATGACGTTTTACGACAGCCTACTTGAAGGCAAGACGAAGTTTACCGGGACCACTAGTCTGTAATATTTCTTGTTCGTGACGCAAGATATAGTGGTTCTTTATCCTACAGCATGAAACTATGTTACGAAAAACGAATCAATTTTCTGAAATAATGTAAAAAGAGCAAAGATGAAGATGAAAATCGATGAATGCAGATAAACCTTTATGAAAAATCAATGTAGAGTTGTGCACTAATCACTCGACTCGAGTGAAGTGACTCTCCATTTGATTTACACAGCGAGTCACTTCACTCGAGTCGAGTATTATCGCCACGCTATACGACACCGACAATTCTCACCTCACGCCACTAGTAGAATGAACCCAATTGTATCATACTAGGCTTTACAATATTTGGTCGAATAACGTTTGGATGAATGGCATTTGGTCGAAGGGATGCTTGGTCGAATTATTATAGAACACTTCGCCGAAAGATTATTGGGTTTATTCTACGAGCGGCGTGAGGTGAGAATTGTTGGTGTCGTATAAGGCATTTAATGAGACGTTTCGAATCATATGTGTTTTATTTGTTTACCAGCTTTGAAACTTGCTAGTGGGCCAATTTATTTACGATCCTTCTAGCACCACATTTGTTAGGAGCTCATTAATAATGGCGTGCAACGAGCTTTTCAATCTTCCCCGCTAAAATTAAAATCAGCATGCAGGGAAGTTTATCTGATGGTAACATCAAACATGTAACCGAGTAGAAACATAACCAGAAAAAGACGAAAACGTCATCACCAACAAAAATGTGACTAGCGTTATTCACATATTATGCTGGTTTTTTGAACAATAACAATGAGCAAACCGTCAGAAAACGTCAACCGATCGTCTCGTAAAATGGCTGATAGCGAGGAGACAATTCTCGACTCGAGTGAAGTGACTCTCCATTTGATTTGCATGGCGAGTCACTTCACACGAGTCGAGAATTGTAACCTCGCTATACGACACCTTTCTCCACTCGTAGAATTAACCCATATTTTGTAACTACAATTTTTGCACAATGGATGATCCTCTGTTTATTATGGGCAAACATACTTTTCGTCACAAATCAATAACGAATCGATCCACATACATGATAGTTGTTAAAGCGCGAATAGTATATGTACTAATATCTATGTAGGATAAATTATTCTTGTAAATGTTGTTATTCTTCAGCCGGGGTTGAACTTGGCGTTTTATTTTACCCAATTATGTAGAAGTTCAAAATGTGTCTATTTATTTCTCATCGTTGAAAACATAATGATCGTACTCTACATCATATCAATGCAGAGTGTTCACTTGATAATTATATAAGCTATTGATAGTTTTCAGTGACCAACCTATAGTATTAATCCATCTGTAGCACTGTTAGAAATAGCGTTCTTATAAATTTTATTTTTTTTTGCTCAATTCAAGTCTGAACTTAAGTAAAGTTACTTAACTCCTCATTGATATCCATAGTATATCGCCATCAATGAACTGGTGAACATTATGATGTTGATGTGATGTAGAATGATCCGAATGGCATCGAAGTAGGCCAGTACAAATCAGCAAATTTCAACTCTTCTACCGGCAGCTTCATTTTTACTGCAAAACCAATATTTAAACCTTGATAGCTTTTTTTCTCGATATTTTTGTACCATTTATTCACAAGTTCTCCAAAAACTCTTCTAGCTTAAGAATCTATGTCGATATCTGTCTTTGGTGATCTGGTTTTGAAGATATTCCGATATTCCTTGGGGGGCAGACATTCTCCATATAAAATGTCATTGGCGGCCGGTTTGTTTTACAGGGGATAGGCAATATTTTGCCCAAATTCAAATGCTTACAACTTTTTGAAAAATGGATGAAATCGGATGCATCTGGAAGCACTCGATGGCAAATTTGGTCATGCTTCTGGAATTCGCTTGGCCATGCATATTGGCCACCGGACACCGGAGATGTTCCGGATTTCCGAGGTCATGTCCAAAACACATTTTTTCTGTCGCTTGTAGTTTTGTGCGGTGTGACGTTCTATAGATTTTCTGATTTTTTCAAGAAACTAGATCCAATTGAAGTTTGAATGCAGGTGGACGCAATAAGATTCGTTGGAAATATTCCGAGATATGTCCATTTCCGTAAAACTTGTTCCGGAAATTATGATCGATCACGTTTGTATTTCCAATCATGTATATATCAACCAAAACTATATCCAAGTGGCATCAAATTTTAAGATGATACTTCCGGAAAAATATTCAGAATCATTAGATGATCTGACCAATTTATAGTAGGTTCCAGGTGGCCTGGGGGGGAAGTGGTCAATTAAGAACATGTGCGGTGGAATAATAATGTGGGTATCAAATTTTAAGATTTTTGAAGGTAATGCTTTCGAAAACACTTCCAGAACTTGCTGTCATGACCACCCTATAGTAGGTTCCAAGTACCTCGGGGATGTGGCCAATTTAAAACATGTCCAGAACCTTATCAATTATATATATTATATAGTTATAGGGTATCGAACTTTAACTTTAATCAAACTTTAACATTTTTCAAGGTGATGGAAACAGATTCGAAACTACAAGATGCTATGACCCCTCAATAGTAGATTCCATGTGCTTTGGGGGATGTGGACAACTCAAAACATGTTCGGAGTCATACCCAGATGGGTATCGAACCTCAAGGTTCTTGAAGGATGTGCTTCCGGAACTATTTTTAGAACCACCGGCTGCTATAACTACTCTATAGTAGGTTTGAGGTGCCCCTGGGGATGTAAGAAATTTTGAACTGCTTCCAGAAGCATCATCTTTGAAGATCTTGAAGTTCGATGCCTATATTGATATGCTTTTGGACATGGAAGTGATTGACCACTTCTCCTGGGGTTCTTTGTACCTACTGTAGAGTGGCCATAGCTGCTGGTGGCTCTGAAAATGCTTCCGGAAGCTTTAGCTTTAGAAATCTTAAAGTTTGTTGTCAATATTAATCTGGTTCTGTGCATGTTTTGAATTGGATTCAGAATATATTCCCGGAAGCATCATCTTAAAATGTGAAACAGTTCAGGTTGATATATTCATGATTGGAAATACAAACGTGATCGATCATAATTTCCGGAACAAGTTTAACGGAAATGGCCATATCTCGGAGGATTTCAAACAAATCTTATTGCGTCCACCTGCATTCAATCTTCCATTGGATCTAGTTTCTTGGAAAAATCTGAAAATCTATAGAACGTCACACCGCACAAAAATACAAGCGACAGAAAAAATATAATTTAGACATGACCTCTGAAAATCCGGAACATCTCCGGTGTCCGGTGGCCAATATGCATGGCCAAGTGAATTCCTGAAACTAGACCAAATTTGCCATCGAATGCTTCCAGATGCATCCAATTTCATCCATTTTTCAAAAAGTTGTAAGCATTTGAATTTGGGCAAAATTGTGCCTATCTCAACCATTTTGCCTATCCCCTGTATATAAGAACAAAAAATGTGGGCTACACAAAACTAGGTGGTAGGGAACTAATTTGAAAAAATCATACAAATCGGTTAAGTATTCTAGGAGATACCTGAAAATTAGATTAGATTTTAAGATCTTTATTTGGCCAGCGTGGTCCAGACACATGAACGCTCATTACTCAAAGACGGATGCACCAATTTGCTTCATTTTTTTCACAACATACTCTCATTAATGTATTGTTTCGAAGAGTGAATATCCGAATGCGATATAAATTCTGTAGCCTGAGATATTTACGTGGATTAAAACTACGCGTCGGTCCCCCAAGGAACTTTAGAATATCTTAGGGTCAGTTGACCATTGGTCAATATTGAACGCCGATTCTAAAACAAAAGGAATTTTTTGAGAACTTGTGGCATAATGGAGCAGAAATATCTAGAAACTAAAAAGTTATCGAGGTTTGAATATTTTTATTGAGGTAAAATGTGAAGCTGCCGGTAGAGGGGTTAAGCGTTGATAGCGATAGCCTAAGACAAGTCGTGCAGGTCAAAGTACAACAACGAAACCAATTGCCTGACACAAAAGACCACTTCTCATTGGTCGTTTTGGCAATGACCTACTTTCGAGTAGCTGAGTTGGATCAAGGTATATAAAAGTATAGGTATAGCAATCTAAGCAGTCACTGGAAACGAGTTGTGATGAACCGAGAGACAGCTGGCGAGTCGGTGGGCTGGCCGATATGTTTGTGTATTTTGCCCCTCCAAGAGTTTCTAACGTATCCATGGATATGTTTATGTTATTGAAAATTGTTGCTTATGACTTGGGAAGGTAAGTGGGATAAAATTTCTATGCTTCTTTAAAAAACAAAAACTTTTTTACTCCAGATGTCATCATTTTGTGCCGATTTCGGGAATATGGCTGTGAACATCAAACACCATAGTGTGGTGTTTAACGTTAGTTTTACTTACTACTCTGAAAGATTGGTATTGAGATTAACATTCACTTTGTTTTTGCTACATAATCTTGCTTTGCTTTGCACCTATTGCTTGGTAGGTAGAAAATAAAATATCAAACGGGTGAAGAGAGCCATTAAAAGAGCAAGACGAACGAAGCAGGAATGTAGTGGTTTATTTTTGAAAAAGATGAGGTAAGTAATGGATGTCGTTGAAAATACATAAAAAAGGGAAGTGAAAAGAAGTTTAATAGAAAATAAAGTATTTGTGTTTTATTCAACCGAAATGATAAGAGGTCGGAATTCAACGAGATAACGATATGGTTCTAGAAAGCCAGAGACACGACCTCAGGGTTGTTTTCCATGGTCGTCTCGTGATTTTTCTGTACACGCACTAAACAAAACAAACTGGAGAGAGGAAAAAGTTGAAGTGATTCCATAGCATGCTGGGGCTATTCCATGAAAACAAAGTGGCCAGGTATCAAATGCTTTTGCAATATGGTGGAATCAGCAATTTGACACATTGCGTTACCGTAATTCGGGGTAACATTGATCAATTTTTAGGCTTTTTCTCAAACATTTCATTTGAATATGCCAGTTTTACAAGCTTTATATTTTTAAAACAAGTACTGACACCCATTGCTCGTGTCTATATATCGTACTTTGTTTTCTGAATGTTTCAAGCATGTTTGATAAATTGTTTAAGGTGATTTTCATATATAGGTGGTATGGGGCAACATTGATCACCCATGCCACAACCGCATTTCTTTTGCTCATAGGGCCCATTCACAAATTTCATAACGCTCAAAGGGGGTGGGTGGGTGTCCTTAAGATGTTACAGCTCATACAAAACTTGAAAAATATTCATACAAAATGCGTTACGAGGGGGTGGGTGGGTGTCAAAAATGACCATTTTTGGCGTTATGAAATTTGTGAACAAACCAATATCGTTTTCAGTACCCATGAGAGACATGATTCTTTGATCGTGTCATCCATAATCATGAAAATAAATGCTTCCAAAAGTTTAAAAATTTACTCATTAGAATAACTCAATTTTAGCAAAAACCTTAATTTCTATTTGCTCATGAATAGAAGGGCAAGAATCGCCTTTCATGCATTAAAAATATTTCATCGATAAATGTTGATTCGAACATTTCACGGGGAGGGTTGATGCGATCAATGTTACCCCGCTGATCAATGTTACCCCGTTTTACGGTACCTCCCTTATAGATACCTTGAGTTGGATTGCAACAGAGCTCTTTGTTGCTGACTTGGCCGTGTTGCTAGTTCATAAATTAGGGTTTTTTTTATCAAAAGTTTGGAAATTTTTCATGAAATCTTTATATTTCAAACTTATTTATATTCGATGTTAAGTTCAAAGCATGTGCTCCTTCAATGATAAAATAAATAAATAATACCTAATAGGGCGATATTCAAAACTGAAAAGGCAATAGATGGCTCTTTTTCAGTGGTAGTAAAAACGAAATCCTGAAGCAAAGAAAGCACTACGGAAGATGAACTAAATACAAAAAGTTATGTATTCACTTAACACTTAATTTCTAATCACTACTTTTTTGATCCAGTTTCCTAATTGCAAGTAATTTACGTTTATCATTAGTTTCCATACGTTTTGACTGTTCTCGACTATCATTCTTCCATACGCTTGTGTTGGAAGTATGAGAAATTTGAGAAGGCTAAAATATTAACGTCCCATAAAAATATATAAAATTTCCATAAAAAATACAAAGTTTGCCAGTAAAGAAACAAGGGTAAAATCAACAGAAAAGTTAACAATTTACATAAAAAAATGAAAAAGTGCATAGAAAAAACAAAATCTTCCATAAATAAAAAAATTTTTAGCAATAAATAGATTCAAAAGTGCAGTAGAATCGACAATAATTTCACTAAAAAATATCGAATTTTACATTTAAAAACCTTAAAATATCCCTATTTTCTTCACAAAAAGCAAGAAATAATTATAAATTTTCCACAAAAAAAAGCCAAAATTTGCAATAAATAAATAATAATTCGCCCACAATAAATCAAAAATTTCCATTCAAAAAATCAAAAATAGCAATAGCAGTAAATGCAAAGTTGCAATAAACAAACCCAAATGAGCAATTCAAAATGGCAATCAATACATGAAAATGTTGTAGAAAAATCCAATATTTAAGTAAAACTTTCCATAAAAATAACGTAATTTTCCAATAATCATCTTTGGTGTAACTGCCTACAGCAGTTGCAGAAATGTGTATACTTCGATTGATTAGTTTTTTCCCAAATATTTTTTTTTTTGCATTCGAACATAACGCTTTTTAAAGTATCATCTAATAGGTTCATTTTTAGATCTGATGAGTTGTCTCAGTACTGCAAATATGGTTAAGCATGCTGTAACGCTACTTTTGTACCTCATCGCCCACTTCATGCAACTACGTCAGTGGTCTAACAACACTTAGCATGCTCGGCAAAGTTTCATCATGCCGCATAAAGTGTTGCTACAAATGATGCTTGGTTTGTAAACACCAGTTCCCTGGCTGGTGGGGCATGAGAGCATAAGCTTCTACCATCAATGTAGTTGGACATAACCCAAACAGTGACATAAGTGTTCCTAATATTGGAAGGTTAGATATCCCATGTTCCATGTTTCATTTCAACTTTGCCGAAATAATTAAAATTGTAGCGCCTAACGATGGGGTGTATTAAAAACATTATTTTGTGATTTTTCGAAACCTCGCCTCCCCTCCATGTATGATTCTTTGTATGAAACATTATTTTTTTCTATATGGCAAGACATATTTTTTCAAACCCGGCCAATCTCCCCGCTCTTCCCTCCCCTAATTTCTTACGTAATTAATTATCGAACTCTAAAATGCAATTACTACATCTACATACGACGAATAATTAGCTCCAATTGTGAAAACAATGCTCCAGTTTGACTGAAAATTTATGAAATCCATTACACACATTATTACTCATTATTGGAAAGTTACGTTATTTTTATGGAAAGTTTTACTTAAATATTGGAATTTTCTACAACATTTTCATGTATTGATTGTCATTTTGAATTGCTCAGTTGGGTTTATTTATTGCAACTTTGCATTTACTGCTATTGCTCTTTTTGATTTTTTGAATGGAAATTTTTGATATATTGTGGGCGAATTATTATTCATTTATTGCAAATTTTGGCTTTTTTTGTGGAAAATTTATAATTATTTCTTGCTTATTGTGAAGAAAATAGGGACATTTTGAGGTTTTTAAATGTAAAATTCGATATTTTTTAGTGAGATTATTGTCGATTCTATTGCACTTTTGAATCTATTTATTGCTCAAATTTTTTTTTATTTATGGAAAATTTTGTTTTTTCTATGCACTTCTTTATATTTTTATGTAAATTTTTAACTTTTCTGTTGATTTCACTCTTGTTTCTTTACTGGCAAATTTTGCATTTTTTATGGAAATTTTATATTTTTTTATGGAACGATTAATTGTCTGCCATTTGAGAATCCAGCGTAGCGCGATCAGTGGAAGTAATACAAACAACAGTGTCGTCGCTCAGCGGCCAGTAAAATAAACTGAATGTGTCGATGGTCCCTTCAATATCGAGTAAGAGAGAGTTGACTGTACAATCAAATTATGAGCCTTTATATTTGAATTTGTTCACAAGATTTGCCTTAAAAGGATACTGGTAACACTAGCTTTTGTATCGTCAAGGTTATGGACTAGAAAACAACGGGGCAATTTTAGTTGAGCTGTTATGTCCTGTTCTAGATGAGAGCAAGCAACTCTGCAATACTACCCCCCATGCTTTTCAAATTTGTTAGAGAAAGAAGCTTGTCAATTTTGTCTGAAAAGTTGAAATTTTAAGCTTTCATTCCATACAAAAAGATTGGAAATCGGTTAAGCTGTTCAAAGGTTATATTTTTTTTAACATTGCAAATCTAATGCGCTGAGACCTACAGTGTGTGCCGATAAAATGACTGATTTTTTATTTTCAAAAAATATATCTCAAAAACTAAAAAACATACATCGCTGAAAATTTGACAGTATACGTAAGTATACGTAAATTTTCTGAACTTTTAAGAAAAAATGAGAACAGCGATAGCCCCTTTGGTCCCGAGGCCTTCAAAACACGAAAAAACGTAAAATATTGAGTTTTTTCATGTAAAAACTCATTTTTTTTTAATTTTATATTTTTTCCAAAAAGTCAAAATCTTTAGCCTTCATTTCGCTCAAAAAGATTGAAAATCGGTCGAACGGTTCGAAAGTTAATTTTTTTTAAAATCAAAATTTTGCAAAATCGCGATTTTTCTGGTCACCCTATTTCGGAAATGGTCATCCTAATCAAAAAATCCAAAAATACGTGTTTCTTTATTTCGGATAAGGAACAAAATAGCAAATTTTCACGGAATTCGGAGACCCACTAGATCGGTTTTTCATGAAATGGCTGTATAAAAATAACCTTAGTTTAAACATTTTAACCAGGATATCTTCTGTATATCGTTCTTCAACTATCAATACCTTAGAGAAACTTTAAAGTAGATGGAGTACCGTGTACCTTTTTTTCCGCTCCTAAATGCTTATCTATATGCCACTCACAGTGGATACGAGTAACTGACACTGAAGAAGACTGCAAGTGGTAGTCGAAATACGCGTATCTGTCAAAGATAAGCATTTAGGAGCGGAATTAAAAGGTACAGGTACTCCATCTACTTTAAAGTTTCTCTATTTGAGATTCTGCTCAGAGGATTCGAACATTCATTAAAGAGTTATCAATACGTTGTATAGCATTAAACAACTAGCGGTAATTCATACATATAAGTAGTTCAATAAATTAAGATAATTTCTCATTCACTTTCTATGCACGACTTTTTGTTTACGTTTCTGCTAGTAATCCTTTATAAGAGAGATTCGCGGAAGCTGACATTTCTGTCAAAGTGTGAGCCAATCGAGCAGCGAGAGCTGTCAAAGTGTGAGCCAAACGAACATGCGTTATGTTTGTTTTGAACTTTTCTTGAAGGGTAATGTAATCCACTTGAAATTATTTCGGTAAAAGTAATTTTGCATGAAGCAAAATAAATGAAATATTTTTCTTTTTTAAATTTTTGTCAATGCGATTTTTAGTTGTTGATTTTTTCGGCTGTTTATTAGTTTGGATATGTAGCTCAAAGATCAATAACGACACAAAATACACTTTTTGGCAATGAGGAAGTCATGTCCGTGTTACAATATTATTCTCGACGCCGAGCAAAATCAGCACTGCTGGTCTGTTGCCAAATTAATCCGTTTTACTTCCGCTTATCTCTCTATAAAGGATCACTAGTTTCTGCCTCCATCGTAGTCGATAGTTTGCCCTTCTTATGTTCTTTAGTACCCGCGACAATCCCTTGGTTGAAGCACGGGTGTGACCGTATAAGCTCGTAGGTAGGGGACCATTGGGGTTTGATGGATCTCTTAACGTGGCGGAATTAACAGTCATCGTATCAGACGACATCCAAATAACATTTTATTTATGTTACTTGATGTTCATTCTATCAATCGTGCTGTATGTGAGAGGAGACGGTAGTGGATGAATGCATAGAAATAAAATGCCTGCTGACCACGGGGGTGTACGAAAGTGTGACAGTGCATGTACTAGGGGCTTGGGAAAAAGCGTGATAGTGAGCATAAGAAGGATTTAGATAGACTTAAAAACAATGGACGTAATATTTGAATGTCCCTTTGCTTTGATAATCTGTCAATACCATGTTGAATCGATAATCCATTTTGGTGTTGTACAATGCATGCTGGTTCAATATCTGCTATAATATTTATGAAGTTGGACAACTGGAGCTTAAAACCTTTTCTTACTATTTGCTTCTGAACTGCAGAGTCTTTTAAATGGCGTACTATTGATGTATGCAGCCCATGCTGGTATTACTTGCAAAAATATTGTTTATTATGTTGATCTACGAAATGCGTTTTAAACTGGCAAACTTTAAGCTTTTGCAGTACTATGAAATACTCAACTAAACTATAAAGCAATGTATGAAGTTCTTGAGCCTAGATTATTGTTGAGACTTATATATTAAAAATTAAAATCTGCACTTAATCGAATTCCGCCTCAGGCGGTAAAGATAAATAAAAAACAACAAAATCTGGACTTCATTGCCGTGCGTATAGTGTTGCAAAGTAATTAGCTGCATCGATCAAAGAAGTATGGGCTAAATTCCCGCTTAAGCTCGGTTTTTTTTTGTCAGGAACTGTGCCATTTAGCGTTGCATGCTAGTCCGTTGATTCGTTTGATGCTCTCTTCAAAGGTCATAATCGTGCATAATGCTTACCAGGAAACTTTCCATGGTAGGGTTGACAGCTAGAAGTACCCATGTAACCGAAACGAAAAGGAAAACTAAACTTACGAGTATGGTCAGGAGTCATTAAAAAAATACGTTCATCAATTTTTGGTCAATGAAAGTGTGGTTAGGTATTAGGTTAAAAAAATAGGTATTCAAAAAAGTGAAAGATGGCGGAGGGGGGGGGGGGGTCTAGAAATCCCGAAAAACAATGGACGTCATATTTGAATCATCCCTCAGAGCTTTACATTTTCCTTTGTAATCTAACGGTCACACCGATTGCGCAACTTTAAAAATTCATTGCAAACAAAAAAGCCTGCTGATCGCAGCTGTCCTATGGATTGTCTTATTAGAAGCATTGTCAGTTTATTTATTTTCAAATCTGATAATTTTCAAATAATAGAATACATTCGAAAAAAAAATTGATTGTTGCATGTAATTTTTCAAATAGCTGAAATATATGTAACTATTTCAAACAGCAAATTCATGCTTTAATATGGTTAATGACCTGATTTTGACAATGCGTTTTTAAAATGGTTTTTGAATTCCCTGTTATAAGTTAGCTATCCGTCTCAGTTCTTTCACTCCTACCAAGTACTTAAAACTAATATTATAATGATGTGAATTCAATTTCAAGCAAAATACTCGATGTAAAAAATAAAATAAAGTAAATTTGATATTGGACGCTAGGTAGCCATAATAGTAAAGTCAGCAGGACCATGCTGAGGGTCGTAGGTTAGAGTCCATCCGGTCGAGGATCTTTTCGTAAAGGAAATTTTCTCGACTTCCCTGAGCGTAGAGTATGATCGTACCTGTCACACGATATACACATGCAAAATTGGTTGATTCACAAAGAGAGCTGTCAGTTAATAACTGTGGAAGTTCTCATGAGTAGTTGAGAAGCAGGCTTCTGTAACGTCAGAAAGAAGAAGAAATTTGATGGTAATTATTTGCGCTTAAAAATGCGTCTTGGTAATCAACGTCAAAGCTGTCGCGCAAGGATCCAAGTGTCTCTAAAAAAATAAACTTACTTTTCGAGTCTAGTACATGACTCTGATAACGGCCTTAAAGTGGAGGTCAAATTACGCGTATCTGTCAAAAGATACAAACTCTAGTGGAATTAAATGGTACAATACTAAATCCGGTTTTCATTTATTTATAAGTATTCCACTAAACGATTCGAAGCTTTATAATTATTTTCAATTTTAATTTTTATTCCATAAATTATTTTTGAGAAAAAATCTCATACAATTTTTGAGGATATAAACAAACATAGCAAAACCAAAATGGTTTGGTTGAGACAAGTTTTCACACATGTATGTTTACCCATTTTTCTATGACGTAGACTAGTTCTTGAATTAAAGCGATAAACGTCATCGTCACCTAATGCTTTGAATCTTATAGAGAATAAGAAGTATTTTCATATCTCGTACATTTTTTTCGATCCATTTATAAAAAAATCTTATATAATAATCACATGTAATTAAAGTATTTATTTTTTAATTTTAAGGTGAAGAAGAATCGAAGCCAAACCTCAAATTTTCAAGAGCACGGATCTGGAGAACCGAAAACCCGTTTGAGCTGAAAACTTAATCGATTGGTCACCACCAGCGAGTGACCAATCGATTAAGTTTTCAGCTTAAACGTATGTTTGGTTCTCCAGATCCGTGCTCTTGAAAATTTGAGGTTTGGCTTCGATTCATCTTCACCTTAATGCACAAAAAAAATATTTCTGAATTTTTGGGTCACCCCATTCCACGAAAGAGCACCCTAATGACGAAATAAAAAAATACGGGTCCAAAATTTTTCAAAAAGGTATGACTGGAACAATTTAAAAAGAAAATAAAAAAAATATTTTTTTTTTTCGAACATCGACCGCCTTGGGGACGGATCAGCAGAATTTGACCCTTAAAAGTTCATAGATTGATAGAATAGCCAAAATAAAGAAAGTTTTGTTCTACGAGATGATGAGTTTATAAGGTAAATTTTGAAATAATCACTCAAATATGGTCCGTCCCGAATATCAAGGAAATGAACGTCGCGAAAAGTGTCGAATGTTTACAGCACTGTCAATATATTATGAGTCATATTGCCGCAACACAACACAAGCGTTAAGTTTTTGTAAGTGATTGCTCGTAAAAATACATCGAACGCTCAAAACCCATGACTCACGCATCTATTTATGATCCATTCATGTCAGTTATACTGATAAATGAAAACACAAATTATCAAAATATGCCAGAGCAAGTTTTTCACCATATTATTAAAACGTCGTGTTGAATTATCGGTGATTAATACGAATGAGTTGAAGCAAAGGGCACCGCTAGATGTTGTCGCTCTGGATATTACGCTTATAAAGAATCATTATTATGGCTCCAATAACCATAATTAGTCGTCCTGGTATTATGACGTAACCAATTTATGAATATTGTTCAAGCACTCGCCGTTTGTTGACGGCTACTTTTCTTCCTATGTAGATTAGATCACTTCCCCACTTTGTATCACTTGCCTTCAGATTAACTGGTTGCACTTAACCACCAGCACCGATTTACGGAATCAAAATTTTTCCCCCACTAGCACGGTACTATTGCGCAACTTGGATTTGCTGATTGTATTTTCGGACGCAATTAGAGATTCGAGATTTGAGTGGACGTAGTCGACTGATACTCACGACGGTCGTTTTGATACTGCTTCTATTTACGTTTTCTACGTACATTCTCACACTCTAGCCTGAGTGTATAACAGTTATGCTGTTTCAACTGGCACCACAGCATGCACAATGGGCGCGTGTGTGGTAAAAACGGTAGGTATTTTAATTCTACTATCAGGTGATGTGTGTTTTATGGGGTGAGTGTTTTACAGGTGTGCAAGTGTTTAACAGGTAAGTACTATTAACAATATTTACATTAACAAATTTCATTTCAGGACAATTTCACAAATAACAGGTAAGTATTGAACAAATATCATGACTTGTAAATCATGATTTGGGAATCAGATTTTTATTCATGTGGCGGCGTTATAGGAACTCGCAGTATTAGAAACCCAAGGCATCTTAATTGAATATATCGTATGCGTTGAAAGATTCGATTAGATTTCAGTATGATCTACAGTATTGGACATATGTATTTCTAACTTTACTCCATAGAAAATTATCAACTTTAGAGGATTAGACAGATTTAGATGATTCATAGACCCATTTAAATAAAATTTTCAGAAAAGCTTTTTAATTTTTTTTTTTTGCTTTTTTGCATTTTTTTCTTCGACGAGTTCAAAAGCAACAATATTTTGACTAAAGTGTTTTTTAATAATTTATATAACTATGAAAATTCATAGAATAGTTTCATGATATGTTAAGCAAAATGGCAGATTTCGGCGAAATAACCGGTCCATAAATATTAGAGATCTAACCTACAAAAGTTGATAATGCATGAAAAACCGAAAGAGTTGCAAATGTGTTGTCCAATACTCTACCGTTAGTGGACATGAAAGTTTTATTTTCCTAATTTATCAGAATCCTGGCTACTTAAAAGATGGCGTCTTTGGAAAAGTTGTTCAGTTGCTCAATGGCTTTATTTATTTGAGCCATGAGATCCGAGATTGTGTCAGTATCCTGACCACTTAGACAGATGATGTCTTCGGAAAAGTTGCTCATTAAGCTCAGTAGGCTCATTATTTGAGCCTTGAGATAAAATATTTGGTCAACAAATGGAGCTAGTGAGTATAAAAATGTGTTTTGCTGATAGCTCTGGATCTCATCGGCAAAGTAGTTCAGTAGCTAAGGGCTGTCTTCAATTGAGCCATATGATTCGAGATTCTGCCACCAGGTAGCGCTTGTGAGTATGGAACAATTGTTTTTCAGATCTCCCAGAATCTTAATTACTTAGATGTAAGTGTTTTGGCAAAGTTGTTCAGTAGCTCAAGGGCCTATCAGTATTCGTGCTATGAGATAAGCAATGTTGCTACCAAGTGGCGCTAGCGAGCATTAAACCTTGTTTTGCTGTTATCTCGGAATGCTGCCCGACCAGTGGATTATAACAAAATTGTAGCACTATTATATCAAGAATTGTTACAAATAACAAATTTTATTTCATTGTTGTTAGAAGGTCAATGTGTTGATGGAGGAAATTATAACATTATTAAAACAAAATCAGTTGTAATAACAAAGTCGGATAAGAATTTGTTTCAATTTAAAACATAATTATAACACAATTTTATATATTTTGTTTAGATCAATTGCTTATAACAAGTATAACAATATTATGTAGTAAGTATGCCACTTTTTTATGTTGCTGATATTTTCTGATCCAGATCACTGAGGAAGGCTGCGTTTTCGGCAAAGTCGTTGTATTTTAAAACGTGTTCAACAATCTTAAGCAAAAGACAGCACTTAGTCCAAAAATACCGTTAAAAAGCAGCACGGTACTTTATCTTTCGAGTGGTGGATGCAGAATTGTTGATCATTTCATTCATAATAACGCTTCAGACACACCGTGTCACCGTTTGCTACCGGATGGAGCAGGCTGGGGGTTATCAAATTGAGTAGGTGTATGGCGTGGTATAATAAACGTGAGAGGAAGGTATCATTTTGTGGGTGGGAAAAATCAGCCATCAATTCAACCCATCTCGCCATGTGTCACCACCAACTCAACTTCACCAGCACCTTCCCATCGTAGTGAGCCTCTTTGGTTCGCACCCTTGATGTGAAATCACAGCGCCATATCGCACCGTGCACCGCACGCACGTTTCCAATCCTCCTTACAATCGAGGGATACATGTGACGAATACGATATCTCCATCCATTGCCACACGGAGACGCTACGACGACGACGACGACAACTTGGAGCCTGGGGAAGTGAAGGAACAACCTGTCACAATCAGTCACTATTTGCAGCAAACGAACAGCGCCACCGGATTGTGTGACATATCCTGGAGCGGAAAGAGCTGCTGCCGAAAATCCTAGTATTCTGTGCCATGTCAATGGAGCCGTTTCACTTAAGTTGTGTACATACGATTGTTGGAGTTGCTTCGACCCTACCGTATTTCGCTTTGCATGGATACGACACGCCACCCGGAGTGGGTCACTACTGAAGCATGAAGCAACAGGCGGTATAGTGGTTATAGGGACGTTGACAGCAATCGCACAAGTCCAGTTGGAGGTTGGTGGCACACTAATCGAGAAGTGTCTAGTAGCATGCATCATCAATGGGAACATTTTCCGAAAGAGAGAGCCTCAAATGTACGAAACTCTCTGTTCTCTGGCTCCCAGTGGGTGGTTGAAGGTCGTGATCCTGGGATGCTGTCAGTTTGGTCGCGTCCGTAGCGGCCTAATGGATGGTATCTTGAGATGGTTATGCTCTTCTCTGACACACTGAACGAGCTTTCGAAAATGTGGGATTTTCTCTCAAAGATATAAAGGAAGATAACATAACGGTGAGTGCTAGAATGGGACTGCAGCTGGAAGAATATCAGCTGATTTTGATGACATTTGTGATACATAGCGATATGAAGACAATATGTGAAGTTAGCCCTTGGAAGGGAGCTCACTATCGTGTATGCGAGATTGGTAATTGGAACATATTCGTCACGTTTGAAGATTTGAGAATTTTGTTCGGAGTTTTATAGTTTGTAAGAACTAGATTACCTTTATAAACACTGAAATAAATAAATTTTGAACGTTCAATTCAATATTGATTTAAGGTGTTTCTTCAGTAGCATTTCGAATGCAACATTTAATTATTCTATTTAGAAGTTATGCAAAACTATCATTTTAATTTGATTGGCCTTTCGATCACTTAATTACGACAGTTTAGAAGATAAATAAAATTAATCTGTATTCGGCCTGCTGGTCTAAGTGTCTTATTTAGTTAAAAAAAAAACAAAAAGAACAGTTTATATTTTCTACTTTATAACTAAATAATGTACACTTGATTTGCCAGATTGTCCTGATTGTCCGGACGTTTTGGTTCTGATCTAGGTATCACAACAGTATTGCAATCATTGAAAAGTAACAACCTTATCCATACCCCATTAAATTCTCTTCTAGAAAAAGTTTTGTGAAAAAAAAAACTTACTAAACGTACCTGCGTTAAACGCCAGATGAATAAGAAATAATGAATATGTTTGTATTGTTATCTACCGTAAAACGGGGTAACTTTGATAGTTTTTTCGAAGAAAACTTCAATATTTGTGCATGCTGTTTCAAAGAATTACAATTTATATTTTTAAAACAAGTACTGACATCCTAGCTATCGATTGCACTTGATAGATTGCCAAAAGATTTATACTGAATGGATATATAATTTTTCATATAATCGAAAGTCGGTTTTCTGTTTTGGGGTAACTTTGATAATGGAGTATAAATCGAACAAGATTGAATGAATCACGGAACATTTATAGGGCGTTGCATACCTCTAGGCGTTTAACGCTATATGGAAATTTCTGACTTGGATTACAAAAATGGTCCCAGTTTGTAAAAATGGTTTTCGCTAAGAGATTTGAGACTGAATTCATGTACTACTATAACTAGGCTGTCATGGGTAAGTGACGAACTCATTATGACTTTATCAAATAGTGGTCGTAGAACAGAACTTTTGCATTCGTTTTCCTTAACTAATTGACAGAAACTTCGATATTTCGTTTACTATGTTGGGGGTCTCGCGCTATCAAAGTTACCCACATTATCAAAGTTACCCCGTTTTACGGTACCTAAAAAAAGTTGATAAGCTCATAACTCATGATTTTATTTGTCTGCTTTTCTACGAAACAAAAAAAAACTCCTTAAAACAAGGTTAAATACTGGTAATTAGCGACTTTTCTGAAAATTATAACGCTGCTCAAGGATATCACTGGAATAATTCCCAAGCAACGATACGCCAATTCTAGATTTACCATAAAAAAGATAATATATTGGAAAATTTTAGTTTTATTATAATATCAGACTCATGACACAGTAGCAGTTCAGCTATTTATTTCAAAATTGATAAATTTGGTTAAACAAATCAAAAGTTATTTTTAAGTCAGATGGAGCTGCAGCTCATTATAAAAATAAAAAAAATGTCAGCTTATGTAATTTCAAGAAAATAAATGGATTGGAAGCAGAGTGGCACTTTTTTGACACATCCCACGGCAAAGGCCCCTGTGACGCTATTGGTGGCACTCTCAAGCGAATGGCAAAAAAAGCAAGTCTTGCAAAATACTATGAAACACAATCGCAACTCCGCGAGAACTATTCGACTGGGCAGTGAAACAAACTGATACATGTAACACCAAATTAAATTTCTGTTATATATCTAATGAACAATATGTTAACATGTCAGAATTGGCGGAAGTTTTAGATAAAGGTTAAAACTGTCCCTGGTACCCAATTTTTTTTTTTTGCTTTATTTAACGAATGCAGCTGTAGAAGTTACAATACTTAACTGCGGCCAGCCACTAGCTAGAGAAAACAACAAGTGAGCAAGCAGTTTAACTTAAATATTATATACACATCTTAAAACTAAAACTTCAGGTTGGAATATAATTCAGTTATTCAAAGAAAGTTATCAAACAGGTATTTTTTCAACTGATTTTTATAAACTGATATGTTCTGTTGTATTTTTAAATAATTTGGAAGTGCGTTGAATTGTGTCAAACCGGTGTTGAAGAAATGCCGAAGTGCAAGCTCAGTTCTTGGCCTTGACGAAAAAATTTCCTCTTGCTCTTGTGTTATGAGTGTGTACGTCTTGAAATTCTATTAAACGTATGTTAGATTCTGCTAAATTATGTTTAAATTTATAAACGAGCAACAAACAATTATATTTATGCAACAATTTCAACGGCATGATTTCAGGTGTATACAGGTTAGCTGTTGGTGAAAATAATGGAAGCTGACGAATATATTTGATAGCTCTTTTTTGCAAAACGTTCAGGACATTCAAATGAGTTATTGCGGAAGATCCCCAAATTGTGTTCATATAATTTAAATGTGGAAGTATGAATGAGTTATATAGTTGCCAACAGCTTCGAATGTTCAAACAGTTTCTGGTTTTTTTAAGAGCAAATATTATAGGAATAATTTTGTTTTTTACTTGATTAATATGTCTCTTCCAATTCAAACTTTCATCTATTGCTAGGCCCAAATAATCAACCTCTGAAACTTGATCTAGACATTCATTATTTATGGTTAATTCAAATCGAGGGCTTGCATTTTTAAGTGAAAATATAATGAAGTTTGATTTTTTTATGTTTATTTGCATTTTATTGGCTGAAAACCAACGAGGGAATAGGTCAAGATCATATTGCATCATCCTTTGTAGTGTTGTTATATCCTTAGCTTTGTATTTGCAAACAGCATCATCTGCATAGCATTGTAATTCTCCTTCTAGTGGCAAGTTGAATAAGTCATTCACAAACAAATTGAACAAAATTGGACCCACAATCGAACCTTGAGGCACGCCAGATTTGATTAGCAAAGAATCACTAAGCACTCCATTAGCATAACATTGCTGATTTCTTTTTGAGAGGTAAGACTTAAGCAAACATATTGCTGATGGTGCGAAACCATAGAAGTCTAGTTTAGCTAATAATATATCGTGTGAAATACAATCGAAAGCTTTGCATCCAACATAATCACCTCCATCTAAACCTTTCACCACAAAATTCAATAACTCTAATGAAGCCGATTCGGTGCTTTTCTTTGGTAGAAAACCAAATTGATTGTTATCCAAGAGATTATTTTGTAAAAGATAATTTTTCATTTGTTCATTTATAATAGATTCCGGTATTTTTGAAAGAGCTGGTAGAATTGAAACGGGCCTATAGTTTGATTTCATAAATTTATCCCCAGATTTATAAAGTGGAATTATTTTTGCAATTTTCAAACAGTCTTCAAATTGTGAGTTCTGAATCATATTATTTACTGCTTTAGTAATTTTTTCATTGACAAGAGAATTGCATTTCTGTAAAAATTTTACAGAAATATTGTCTAAACCGACAGCAGCTCTACTATTTAACGATTTTATCACAGCAGTTACTTTTTCAGAATCTACCAACACAAAATTAAAATGCATCTCCGATCTTGGGTTCAGATAGACTAAGAAATTGTTTTCAGCACTCTCTATACTGCTTACGTGAACATTTGAGCCGATATTGGTAAAATATTCATTGAAGCAATTAGCTACCATGGCGTTTGTAGTAATAAGTTCGTTATTTTCTTTGAGTGATAGTGTTTGCAAATTTGACTTGGTACAGCTTTTTTGAAAAATTATTTCTCTTAGTATACTCCATGTTTTCCTATAATCATTTGAATTTTGGTTTATCTTACGCCCATAGTAATGTTCTTTTGCTAATTTAATCTTGTTTTTTAAGCCATTTCGTTTTCTCACATCTACACGATGTAATTCTTCTCTCAAAGTATTTGTTCCGGCGGTTTTGTACTCTTTGTATAATCTATTTTTATGTCTTATTTCAGCTTATAATTCATTGTTTATGTAGGGTTTTAAAATAACCTTCTCCTTCTTCTTAGATGATATTTCAGATCTGTTGTTGGTTATAATAACCTTGAGTTTTTCTGATATGTCACTAAAACAATAACAGTCTTCAAAGGTAGATTGTGAGACTGATCTAAATACATTATCATAGTTTATAATTGTATGTTTTTGCAACGAATCATCTTTTTGTAGATTTGATACATTTATTGATAGAACAATCGTTCTGTGATCGAATATAAGCCTTTCGGTATCTCTCATGTGTAAATGTAGCTCGTATTCAAAAATGTCAGTGATAACATGATCAATTACAGTGGAAATTGTATTAGAAATTCGTGTTGCGAAAAGAGCATCTACTTTGTTTATGCCTATTACTTACTTGATACTTGATGGGCTACAATTCGCTAAGATGAATCTGCGCCGAATGGATGAGTCTTCTCCACTGGGCTCGGTCCTGGGCTAATCGCTTCCAGTCGCCCCGAACGTTAAGTGCCCTTAAGTCCTCCTCAACCGAAAAAAGCCATCGTGTGCGCGGCCTGCCACGAAGTCGGCGGCCTCGTCCGGGTTCTCTGTTGAATATTATCTTTGCTTGTCGTTCTTCCGGCATACGGGCAACGTGACCAGCCCAACGCAGCCTGCCGTGTTTTATGCGCTTGACAATATCCACCTCTTTATAGGGGAACTGGGTGTAAAATGCGCCGTTGGGGTAAAACGCGCCACCCTTGTTTTGAACGAACGACGTGCTTTGGGACGCTGTTTTTCACCCGAGATAATGTAAAATGTATTAAAATGCTTCTCTCTATATATTTTTAAGTGTTTTCCTGGAAAACTCGAAAAAACGTTTTTCGCTGTTTTCGTTGTAATTTTGTGTTATTTTCAAGACCATTTTTCAGGCCGATAAACAACAAAACTTTTGAAACTATCACCGAGAATCGACTTGTGCACTCCCATAGTTTGTATTGCATGCGAAAAAAGTGTTGAATTCAACCTTAAAAAGCGTATTGAACGACTTAAACTTTAATCAACTCGTGGGGCAAAACGGCCACACCTATTTCATAACACCAAAACAGCCGTTTGAATTCAAATTCCAGCAAACGTAATGGCACGCTGTGCCAATTCGAACCTTACAAATGCACATTTGTCGAATCAGCATGTATACTATAATCGACAAAAACATCTGATCAAACGCCCTAATATATGCAACGTATTTGCAAGCATGATTGCGCATGCGTGCGCGCGAACGACTAACGCCGAGATCAGGTGGCGCGTTTTACCCCGCAAAAAACAAAAATGCAGATAAGCAAGCATTTTGTAAAAATTAATTTATTAACTCCAGAAAAAAGAAAATGAACTATTTGATAGAAAACATGTTTTTCTATGAGATAATGAATAAAAAATGGCATAAAATAATGTTCTTCATGGCTAAAAATGCTTCCTTCCTTAGAGGGCGCGTTTTACCCCAAGTTACCCTACACTTGGTACAACTCGTGATTCATGCGACGCCGCCAGATGCCGTTTTCTAGTTTACCGCCGAGTATTGTTCGCAGCACTTTACGTTCAAACACCCCGAAAGCTCTCCGGTCGACTTCCTTCAATGTCCATGATTCATGGCCATATAGGACAACCGGAAGGATCAGTGTCTTGTATAACGTGAGTTTTGTTTTCGTTTGCAGGCTACGGGACTTCAGCTGGTTACGGAGCCCGTAGAAAGCCCGACTCGCAGCTGCAATACGTCTTTTCACCTCGCGGGTAACATCATTATCGCATGTCACTAGTGTTCCAAGATACACAAATTCTTCCACCACTTCAAACTTTTTACCACCTAGCACCATTTCGCTACCACTAACACGTCCGGACCCACGTTGACCACCAGCTATCATGTACTTCGTTTTTGTGGTGTTGATCGTGAGCCCAATCCTCGCTGTCTCCCTCTTGAAAGGCACGAACGCCTCTTCCACTGCCCGACGGTCAATCCCGATGATGTCGATATCGTCCGCAAAGCCAAGGAGCATATGAGAACGTGTGATAATGCTACCGCTTCTCTGCACACCGGCTCTCCTGATAGCACCTTCGAGCGCTATGTTAAACAGCAAGTTAGAAAGAGCGTCACCCTGTTTCAATCCATCTAAGGTTACGAACGATGACGAAATCTCGTCCACCACCCGCACACTTGATTTCGATCCATCAAGCGTTGCACGAATCAGTCTAATCAGCTTCGCCGGAAAGCCATGTTCGGACATAATTTGCCACAACTCGTTTCTCTTCACTGAATCGTACGCTGTTTTGAAATCTACAAACAGATGATGAGTCTGCAAGTTGTACTCCCGGAATTTATCTAGGATTTGACGCAGGGTAAACATTTGATCCGTCGTTGATCGGCCCTCTCGAAAACCAGCTTGGTATTCGCCGACAAAAGACTCCTCATACGGTCTCAATATGTTGAACAGAATTCCAGACATGATTTTGTACGCCGAATTAAGGAGTGTTATCCCTCGGTAATTGGCGCACTCCAGTCGATGCCCTTTCTTGTACAGAGCGGAAATGAGACCTTCCAACCAACTAGTAGGCATTTGTTCTTCCTCCCATATCCTCAATATGATACGGTGAAGGAATTCGTGCAGCTGCTCACTTCCGTGTTTGAGAAGTTCAGCCGGGAGCTCGTCCTCAAGAAGTTCGTCCGGGAGAAGTCCTCTTTTCCAACCTGCGCATTAGCGTCGCCGATGACAATTTTCACGTCGTGATTTGGGCATTCTCCATAGGTCTTGTCGAGTCATTCATAAAACGTGCCCTTCACGTCATCGGGTTTGTCGTTAGTCGGTGCATATACGTTGATCAGGCTGTAGTTGAAGAACTTGCCCCGAATCCTCAATACGCAGATCCGCTCGTTGATCGGCTTCCACCTAATAACGCGCTTCATCTGCTTCCCGATCACTATCAAACCGACTCCGTGTTCAGCTTTATCGCCACCGCTGTGGTAGATGTTGTATTTGAAAGCGATGTTAGCGATGGGGTCTACCGCTCGGAATTCACGTTCTCCAGATCTTAGCCAACGCACTTCCTGAATTGCAGCCACGCACACGACAACTTTTCGCAATTCACGAGCCAAAAGGCTCACTCGTCCAGGTTCATTTAAGGTCCTGACGTTCCAGGTACCGAGTTTCCAATCATAGTCCTTATTTCGTTGCTAGGTCGGTTGCCGAAAATAACGTTCGTTTCTTCTTCTTTCTCCATTTTTCGTGGTGGATAATGAATTCGGTATGCTACCTTACCGGGGTCGCGCTACCTACATCACGTTGATGGGACTGCCATCTTAGGTGTAGCTGACGTGATACAGCGTTTCATACTCAGCCGCTGGATGCCAGAACAGACGCTGTTTGAGCCGCACCTCCTGGTGTACAGACGCTCAAAACGCACCTCCTCACTCTAGCTGATGTCAGAAGGACAACAGTGCCCAGGCTGCACTACCAGCTAAGTACGCAACCCTTAGCTGGCGGTCTTTGTCATCATTTGACCCGTGGAAGCGCGAGGTAGGAACTTGTGAGGACCAGAGCTGTGTTGGTCACTCCTTCCTGATTGTCGACTCACCATTTTGCAGCCCTATGCCTATTAGTGATACACAAATTGCAGCAAACGGTATACCAATTCAGAGGATGAACCAAAAATATTCAATTTATTCAGTAAAGCCCAAAAAAAAATTAAATAATCGTGTGCAGATACTACGTTTAAGGATATATAACAATAATACAAATAAAAACAAACCACGACTTTTTTATAAGCATAATATTGACCCATTTCAGATACCTGTTAAGATTGGCCTTGACCAAATAAGAAATTAAATATTATTGTGAAATCTTTCCAACCATAAAAAACTCATCGGATTGTTAGACGGAGTTGATTTTCTCATAAGCGGTTTGGTGCGAGATCAATTGAATTTAATTAAAAAAAAAAACTATGTATGATTCCGTTTTATTTCTTTTAACTAGTCCCAATAAAACAAATATGATCTGTTTTGTGATTAAAACTCATTTATGACTTGAAAATATGATCATACTAGACTATTAAAAGCGAAATAAAAATAAAATAAAACAATAATTTTGGACTTGAAAAAATCGATGTTAGAAAAACTTTTTTCTCTAAAATATGCCCAATTTGCAATGTATGGACGACTTTTAGTAAATTTAATTGCAAAACTTTTTGCTTCAGGCCGTTTTTTTTTAAATCGACTTTGAAGTTTTGAATCATTTTTTTTTCAGGGTAGAAAATGTTTTTTATTTGTTCAATTTTTTTTTCTAAAACGTCAGGAAATTTCACGACAGTCCCCCATACAACACTTTTTTTATAGGTCTTACTGTTTTTGAGTTATACGGGTTTATAAAAAAAAAAGTAAAAAAAACTTTGCCCTCTCCAAATGTTAGTCTAGATCGATTTTGAAAAAAAAATACAAAATATGCAAAGTATCTTAGTTTCACATACTTTTGACATCCAGAAAGTTTCATTGAATTCTGAAGGGGTGCTGCCGAACGCGTGTCGAGTTGGCGTGAAATCCGTCAGAGGCATCAACAAGCCCCCCATCCCCTGAATTTATACCATGAGGTAGTTCTAGGTGGACTTGTTGCCTAAGCCAAAAAAAGTGGCGTGGTACAGAGTTGTTTTCCCTCTTTTCTCTGTTGCCACACTCGAGGCATGCATCCAAAAATATACCATTAAGTTAGAACCACAGAGCCCATACCTCGTGTGCCCTCCAGATAGCCGGGTTAGGTGAATGTTTCTAGCTCTGACAGAAGTGCGAAAATTCTATAAAAAATATACATACACACTGCCAGGGGCCCAGATAGCCGTAGCGGTAAACGCGCAGCTATTCAGCATGACCAAGCTGAGGGTCGTGGGTTCGAATCCCACCGGTCGAGGATCTTTTCGGGTAGGAAATTTTCTCGACTTCCCAGGGCATAGAGTATCTTCGTACCTGCCACACGATATACACATGCAAAAATGGTCATTGACATAGTAAGCTCTCAGTGAATAACTGTGGAAGTGCTCATAAGAACACTAAGCTGAGAAGCAGGCTCTGTCCCGGTGTGGACGTGACGCCAGAAAGAAGAAGAAGACATACACACTGCCCTTAAAAAACAAAACTGTCCCATATGTTTTTTTAAACTAAACCTGGATGGATGGAATAGTTGAAATTTTAAGCTTTCATTCCATACAAAAAGATTGGAAATCGGTTGAGCTGTTCAAAAGTTATATTTTTTTTTAACATTGCAAATCTAATGCGCTGAGACCTACAGTGTGTGCCGATAAAAAATGACTGATTTTTTATTTTCAAAAAAATATATCTCAAAAACTAAAAAACATACATCGCTGAAAATTTGACAGTATACGTAAAATTTTCTGAACTTTCAAGAAAAAATTAGAACAGCGATAGGCCTTCAAAACATGATAAAACGAAAATTATTGAGTTTTTTCATGTAAAAAACACAATTTTTGTGAAATTTTATATTTTTCCTGAAAAGACAAAATTTTTAGCCTTCATTTCGTCCAAAAAGATTGAAAATCGGTCGAACTGTTCAAAAGTTATAATTTTTTTTAAATAAAAATTTTGCAAAATCGCGATTTTTCTGGTCACCTTATTTCGGAAATGGTCACCCTAATAAAAAAATCCAAAAATACGTGTATCCTTATTTCGGATAAGGAACAAAATAGCAAATTTTCACGGAATTTGGAGACCCACTAGATCGGTTTTTCATGGAATGGCTGTATGTAGAGATGTTTTACATGCACTAATCGTAACTTTATGCACTTATTCGTGTTTTTATGACGACAATACAACATTTTGCACTTGCCTCCACAGGGGAGAGCGATTCAAAAAGGTTAGGTTCAATCGTGTCCAGTTCGCGCAGTCCGAAGAAAAAAGTGGCGTGATCGAGTCAGTGGTGTTTGGTCCATCGCTTGCTCCAGCGGGATGGGACCGGAAACTCACTCGTTCGGCATGCAATGCGTAAAAGGGAATAGGTTAGGCGTGATTATTCTTGAATCGCATTACTATTATCACCACCTTATCCCACTTACGCAATATCCTTTCCATGACAACTGCGGAGATGCAGAGGTATATTCCGTCTCTAACAACAGTGGTTATCTAACTAACATTCCTTCCCTCACCCTATGATCGCATATGGCGTGGCCATTAATGACTTTTAAACATTGAACCTTGGATTTGTGCGCTATGAGAATGGTAAGCTATTCCCAAGCCCCGTTTATGAAATATCTGTGCAACTTGGATTGTACTGGTCAATCACGGAGTGCAACTTAAAATTGTTATTCGGGTTGAACTCTTTCCTATTACCAGCTTCACTTCTCCATGTGTGTTGACGAAATATGTGGCTATGGTTGAATTGTTTCAAATTGCGGGGACAATTCATCCCTTTTTTTTATTTATTTTTAATAGTTGAGGAGACACAAAATCTTAGTTTCATCGCTATTCAAGAGGACCTTGAGCAAACATGTTTTGACGGTGAATAAAAATAAGATTCATGTGTTGAAAGCTTGTGCAAAGATTAATTCGAATTGAAGATCATCAAATGACCGCAAACGAATGCATCAGATACCACGAAACCAGGAAAGAAAAAAATCATGTTGGTATTTTCTGTGAAAGCGATTTTGCACCTATTCATATCCAATCGAGCAGTGCAATTGCTTCACATCATCGTCCATCTCATGAACATCCTCAATATACTCATTCGAAAACAGGACATTGACTGACAGTAAGGCAAACCTCGCCAGAACCCATTTACTGGAAAGCCGCATATCCCGTGTTCGATTCTGTAGAACCATTTTAGTCCAACTCGATTTCCCTATGTACACCTATTCAAGAGAAGTGCTAACTGCCGGTGGTCTTCCATGTTATCACCCGGGACGTTTTCATCCCAAAACCATCGGAAACGCCATGTCGTCGTCAATGACGATTCATCATCATAGATGTACCTGCAAAGCTAATTTGAATAATTCCTTTTGATAGAATCAGTGGCCCGTGAAACCGACCGATAGCAGATGGAACGTTTCCGATTTTTGGGTTTTGCGTTCTCAATGGCGCTGACAGGCGCTGGTGAATTGCCTTCGATTTGGTGGTTTCGAAGCCAATTTTGATTCACCCGTCTCCAATCACTTTAAAATGCTTTTTGTTCGGATGTCTATCAAGATAAGTATGGTTTAGTTTCAGGGCATTCCGAGAAGCATGTGAATGGGTTGAACTATTTTTATTACAACGGGTATATTTCAGGAGAGGGATGTACACTAAAACATCCATTGCCGTAACCTCTGTTTGCTTGAATCCCATTTGTGAGATTACATTTACGTAATATTACGTATATGGAAATTGTATAAGTTTTGAGATTCGTTTTCAATTTTGTGTGAAACCAGAAAAACATCTTAAAGGCAACTAAATTTTTCTTGGTGTATAAGATGTGTTGCCTGTACACATGAATTTATTGGAGTTTAGATATTCAGATTTATAAAGGTATCCATAAATCAATTGCTGTGATTGCAATTCATACTCACGCAGGATCAAAAAAATGTGATCTGTTTTCCATGAGCTCATTGAATGAGGGGACTTCGCATAATCAATAACCATTATGACGGTACTGAGTAAAGTTTACACTCAAACAGGCTCAATAAACTATACTTGAATCATAAATTGTGTTCTTGTTGTCACCGAGAAAAAAACTCTTCATTATATCAAGTAGATGTAAGTTTGCGGTGAATAATTCAACCGAATCTTAGTCCATTCGCTTGCAAATCAACAAATGTAACCAGATACCCATTAAAATGTTGCAAAATTTGAAATTTTGGCTCCCGTTTGCTTAAATGTCTCTTATTATGATAAATAGCATCCTCTCAAACAACTACCGGAAAACTAAACATTACATATACTTTGCAATTGGATTAAATGGACAAATTAATGTGAAATTTGCGAAAAAGTTACACGTCTTCTTGGTGTCAATCGAACTCACGGCTCCCTGTTCCCTAGTTAGGGCGCGTTATACCTACGCCACGAGAGGACTTCTGAGTCCATGAGTCCTCGAAATTTTGAAAAGTTACTGCTATATGTTGTTTTTGGACGTGTAAATTTATTACTGCCAAAAATCCACGTATTATCTTTAAATTTTGCGAAATTTGTCTAACTCGATTTGTAGCAAATTTGAAGGGGAAGATAAATCGAAGCCAAGCCTCAAATTTTCAAGAGCACATTTCTGGGTAACCATATGATCTGAAAACTTGCTGGTGCAACTTGTTCAATTTTTCAGTTTAACCATCCTTGTGCATTGGGGTCATTTTTGGCCAACCGGCACGGTAAATAAGCTGTAACTTTGTAGAGAAAAGAGATATAAATCTGAAATTTTCTGACTTTTCCTAACTTTTGAAAACGAACATTTTCGTGCTAAAAGCTTAGCGACCTCTAGGAGCGGCGCTACAAAAAAAGTGACACATTATGCATTAAGGGTCAAAAATGACCCATGGCTTTGAAACGCTCTCAAAAATCCATTTCTTAACCGATTTTCGTTCTTTTAGCTTTATATGAAAGATGTGGAACTCAAGAATGGAACCCTGGAAATTGTTTGTCAGTATGGCCATTCTGGGCACAAGGGCACTAGGGAACCTGGAACCTGTTTCAGAAAGAACTGGCGTATATTATATTCAGCAGTTCATACACATGTATATAACGACGGGTCGAATTTCATGGTTTTTCATTCCGATTTATAAGAGCACCAAGAGGACCAACATTTAGATTTGGCCGGTATTTCGGAGTATTTCGGAACCGGTTCCGCTAGGGTGTGATGTGGACATTTTCAGACCATAATATAGTACCATCATGCGACGGCTCAAAATACATGATTTTTCATCCAGATGTAAATGGACACCATGCCATATACCTGGCGCTACGCACATAGTGGAACAGAGCCTGCTTCTCAGCATTTATTAACGGAGAGGTTTGCCATCTTACTATTTTGCTTATGTATATCGCTTGGCAAGCACGAAGATATTGTATGCCTGGGAAGTCGAAAAAATTTCCAACCCGGAAAGATCCTCGTCCGGTGGGATTCGAATCCATGCCCCTTAGTTTGGTCTAGCTGAGATGCTGCGTGTTTACCGCTGGGCTTCCCAAACATAAAAATATTAAATTAAAATATCATATCCGTTACGGGCAAATTATAAAAAAAAGAAATTATACAGTCAACTCAGCATAACTGGATTTTGAACGGACCAGAGAACAAGGGAGGTATACAGTAAAAACTAGAGTAACCTGACCAGTGAATTACAACAGAGTTGAAACAGATTTTGCTATTCCGTTATCGCGTTTTTTTCTAAAAAAGTATGTTATAATTTTTAATGATTAGTAGTTAAAATAATATAAATTATAACACAATTTACTCTAAACTTAACTGAAACAAAATATGTCATAATTAAAAAAATAGGGTAACTCATTATGTTTCGAATCAAACCCATATAAAACTCATTTTGTCATTTTCCATTACTTATTTGTACAATATGTTATAAGCCATTGCTCTCACAAATTTTATGAAAAATGTGTTACAATTATGTTCTAACTAGTAACAAATTTGAAGCAGCTTTTGTTAATATGGGTTTGTTTCAATTATGTTTAAATTTCTTCCATGAATTCAAAGTACTTCTAGCGAAAATAAAACAAAATTTGATATTTGTAATAAATCTTGATATAATCGTGCTACAATATTGTTGTAATCCACTGGTCGGTAGTAGATAAAATAACAAAAAATTCAATACATTTTCCTGTATAATAAACAAAATTGAAACAAAATATAATATAATTTAAACAAAAATGGAGATTATTATGTTTCAAATCAAACAAAAATATAACTCAGTTTGCCATTATTCATAACTAAATTATAACAAAATTTGTTATGTTTTTTACATGAATAAAAGCGCACATGTATAAGTAACTGCCCTCCGATTTTTTATCACGATTTGTTTTATCATTATGTTATAAATTCAAACAAATTTGAAATAGCCTTTGGACATTGGACATTGTTACAACTCAACGTGCAGGAACAAAAATGAAATAAAATTTGATATTTGTAACAAATCTTGATATAATTGTGATACAATTTTGTTGTAATCGACTGGTTGCATTCTGTGCACGTGCTGCAGCCTTATGTGCAGGAGCCATAAGATCCAAGATAATCTCTACTGTAATCCTTACATCGATTTTTCCATGGGTTCCACAAGCGGTTACCCTGAGATTTCTCCAAGAAACAAATTTTGTTCGCTACCAGACCGTTTCCGATAGAACTCCAGAAATACCAGCAATTCCATCAGGAATATTGCCAGAAGTTCCTCCATAGATTCCTCCAGCAAAATTTTAACTAGAATTTCTCCAGGAATTTCTCTAACGATTTCTCAGGGAACTTTTTCAGATATTACTTCTGGGCCACTCAGGCTTCTTAGACACCCGTCTAGAATCACATAACAAGATTATGACATATTGTAACAAAAGCTGTTAAATTAACAGAAGTTCATATAACTTTGTCAAAATGGCTTTGTTCTCAACTTGTCACATTTGTTTGTATCAGATTAATTACATGACATTTGTTATATTTTTTACAATGCATGTGTAAGTTGGTTGTAAATAACATCTAAAGTTATGAACAATAACAAAATTTGCAATAAAGTTGTTTCGTTGTGACAGGTCGGTAACACGTTCTGTAATCATATTGGTATAATTTTAATAGGATTTGTTATATTCTATATTTATTTGGCGCTAAATTTGTTATTCCAACTACTAACGGTATATGTTTTATAACAACTATTCTTATAATAAAATCATATAAGAGCAAAACTGTTATAATCTTGTTTCTTCAATCTGGTCGGGACTCTTCTTAGCATTCCTCCAGGAATATTTCTACAAGGATTTATGCAGTGATGTCTTAAAGGCTTCCTCCAAGTTACAATACAACGATTTCTTGAAGCATTACTCCAGATATTTCTCCATTTGTTTCTCCAGAATATTCTCGGGTAGTCTTCTTGAGATTCTTCTACGAATTATTCCTGAGACTTCCTCCGGGATCGCTCCCGAAATTCTCCTGGAGAAATTCATCTAGGGATTCTACAATAAATAACTTCTTGAATTCCTTTAGGGATTCCTCAAAAGTTAACTTTAGGAATTCCCTCAGGCATGCATCCAGGAAATCGCTACATGAAATCTTCTAAGGATTTTTTCAGGTAATCTTCTAGGAATTCCCCTTCAAATTTCTTTAGAGACTCGTTCTGGGCCTCCAAAAGCTCCTCCGGGCAATTCTTCGAGAATTATTTATAAATTCCTACATAGATTTACCCATGAATTCCTCCAGAGATTTCATCAAAACGAATAATAATAATTTCATCTGCAATTTTTTTAAAAGATTCCTCTAGGAACTCCTTTTCTCAAGAAGATGTTTGAAAGAAAATAGATGAGGTCCTGAAAAGATTCCTAGTCCCTAGGAGAAATCTTAAAAAAAAAACACCTTTACGTAAATGCTTCCAGTGGACCTTTTGTCCTTTGAAAGAAGCACCACACCAGACCACGGACTAGCATGCAACGCCCAATTTCACAATCGAAACACGTTCCTGACGAAAAGTTTTCCTAACTGAAGCGGGAATCGAACCCACACTCCTTGGTCGATGCGGGTAAATGCGTTGTAATTCTAGAAAAAAACAGAGTAATCCCTTGAAGAATCCCCGGTTGAATTTCTTGCAAGAGCCAATCGAGGGATTCTTAGAAGAAATCTCTAGACGAATTCTTGAAAAAATCCCTGGAACATAAAATATGCTTTTTGGCACTGCTGTTTATTTTTTACCGGCTTTTTTATAATAAAGACTGCGTAGACGAAAAGCATATTTCATTATAATGTGCAGTTGATTGTCTACCAGCCCATCCTTGGACAATTTGTAGAGTAAATCATTAAGAATTTTTTTTAAAGCAATCCTTTGTGATATTCCTGATGAAAAAGCTGAAGAAATCCCTGCAGGAATCGCTGTAGAGGTTTTACTAGAGAAATCCATGATTTCGTGAAGAGATTTAACAAAAAAATCAATGTAAAGCATTTACTGGAGGAATATTTGTAGGGATTTTCGTAAAATAATCCCTGAAGTAGTTCTTAGCATAATGTATGACTTAATTCCTGCAGGAATTCATAGGAGAATCACTGAAGGAATTTCAAGAAGAACTCTTAGAGGAATCCCTGTTGGTGGTTCAGAACGAGTCCCAGTCAGTCTGGAGAAATTATTAAAATAAATCATGTCGCGATTTTCCTTGTGGTAACTCTGGGAGAATTCCTCCAAGAAATTCTCGAGGAATTTGTAAGTTGAGAAACACCTGTAAAAATTCCTGGTAGAATCTCTGGAGTAATTTCGGGAGGAATCCAAGAAGAAATTTTCGGAATAATTCCTGGAAGCATCTTAGGAGGACTACTTGGAGATATCTTTGTATGTTTCCGTGGAGGAATCATCGGAGAAAATTCTGAAGAAATCACTAGATAAATATCTTGAGTAACCATTGAAACAAAATGTCTTAGTGTAACTCTTAGAGAAATTCCTGGGGGAAACCTTGAAGATATGAACATTAACATACTCTAACAATCCCTTCATAACAAAAGTGTTGCCTTGAAGATTCTCTGCAAGAGTCCTTGATTTTCTAGAGGAATCTCTGAACGAATACCAGAAAAATCGCTTAAAAATTATCTGGAAAATTCCGCAGCTTTCCTGAAAAAATTCCTGGAACAGATCTTGGAGGATTTCTGGGAGAAACTCCTGGAAGAATCCCAGTAAAAAATTTACTTTAGTAATCACTAGAGACATTCTTGCAGAAACTCCTTGCGAAATCTCTAAAGGAATCCCTGTAAATGTCTTGGCTGTCTTGGTAGTGTAATTCGAACAACATGCCAAGCTGTTCCCATAGGGGACGTTAGCCTAAAAGAAGGACGTTTCAAGTAATACTGTTCTATATGGTATGCCCTCTTCAACATCTAATCCAATTTCTCTCGCTTTTCCCTTACGGTACCTATCCATCTAGTATTCATTGCTTTATTCTCCATGCTCCCTCTTACTTCAAGTAAAATAGACCGATATGCCGGTAATTAAATTAAATGCCTGTAAATATTGTTTGCAGGAATCCCAGGACGAATTTCTTATTGAATCCCTGGAGTAACTCCAAAAGGAATTGCTAAGATATTCAGCCTATCAAGAGCCCTATCAAAACTGGTCTAAAATGTATCATGGAAAACAATATTTCTTCCTGGAGCAATCTCTGGCAAAAGCCCTAGTGAAGATCTCGCTGTAAGAATTACGGTAGAGATTATTCGTGAAGGAATTTTCGAAATAATTTCTGGAGAATTCTCTGGAAGAACCTCTGGAGATATTTAGAGAGAGATTCTTGAAGGAATATCTGAAGGTTTTCCTAAAAGGATGTCTGGTGCCCTATTTGAGCAGGTCTCAAAATTGCGATTGATGTCAAAAGTTATAATAGTTATAAGTTAGAATTATGTCGAATGATTCGATTCCTTATATTACATTTTTTTACTAATTTGGTAACAACGGAAAATAAAATTCAAGAATGATAACTTTATGTTTAAGAGACAGTATCGGTAGGTTTCTAATGAAAGTCCTGGAAGGGATTCGGTAGGAACCCTAGAATGATTTCGATAACAATCCTCGAAGTATTCTGATTGGAATACTGGAAAGGGAGGGTTTGGATAAGAATACTAGAAGAAACTTAAGCAGAACTAATGAGAATCCTGGAAGAATTCTGTCGAGAGTTCTGTAGAGAATCTTGTAAGAATTCTGTGGAAATTCCGAGAAGAATTCTGTAGAAGAAAGGATTCTGATGAGAATCCCAAAAGAAATCTGGTGAGAAGTATTCTGAAAAGAATGGGAATCCTGTTGAAAATTTTGATAAGAACCCTAGAAAGATTCTAATGCCAATTCGGCATCTATGCTGCTGAAATTCTGTAAGGATTCTGATGACAATTCAAATAATATACTTACTAGAACTTTGAAAGGCCAAAATCTAAAAGGAAATTCATGCGAATTGTTGCATAATTGTTTAAAGTCTATGTTGGATTACGCCAGTACCAGAAATTTAACTTTTTTCCCTTTATTAACGTAATTTTCAACACATATGGCTAGTTCTTCACCCAGAAATTTAACTGACGAATATGTTATTTTACACGATGTTCGATTTACGAAAAAATTTGGCATCTTTTTTATTTGCATGATTTACGCTGACATTTATATGGATTTTTGTGTAGCCCATAGTTTTTAAAACTATCCTTGGACTCTGTGAGAATGATGCACAGCATTTTTAGGAATTTTGTCAGAATCGCTCCCTCCACAGAATTTTGTGTGCTTATAATTTTTTGGATACCCTGGTCAGGTTCCAGTGAAAATCCTGTCTCTCAGAATCTCACCAAGTGTATATTTCAAATTCTAAAAATGAAATTCTTGAGAATACTAACAATGATTTCAAATAAAATTTGCCCATAATAATATTTGAAGATACTAAGAATTATCCTGGAATCATCCCAAACTGAACAGAAACCCTATTGCCATAGCTACAATTTTTTGAGAATCATGTGCAAGACATTGTGAAAAGTCTACATTTTTTTATAATCCTGCCAAGAATCGTGCATTAATCACTTATAAAATTAGGTTAAATTTATGCCTTGGATTTTGTGAGAATTTAAGCTTATGATTCAGTGAAATTGTGTTAGATAATTTTGTGTTTAGTAATAACTTTTGCTTAAGTTTAAGTCTTATTTTTTGTCAAATTTTAAAGTAATTCCTAATAGATAAATTGTTGTTTTAATCATAATAAAATTTGTCTGATAGCTTGAGAGCTTGAAATTGACTGGCCGCTCATGATTGCTGCTCCAGTATCGCCAAGATCAGCGCTTACACAAAGAACCAACCAGATAACTACTTGGGACTAACAGGCACACTCAGTGTATAAGTGCTGATGATCTTCTATTTTTATGCAACAATGGCGCCTGCCACGACAGAATGCCGACCAATGAGGTACCGGGCGTATCAGGCGTAAGGAAAGGCGTGCTATAGTAATGGAAGAATGGAACGGTAGGGAAACAGTTTCTTGCCCGTCTTTGGCTCTAGCGATTGCTATGAAGGAATTTTCATATCTCAGGCTACAGATTTTTTCTCGTGCTCAGTTACTTGATTTTTAAAACATTGGTCAGAAGTAAGTCTGTTGTGAAAAAATGAAGCAAACTGGTGTAACCGTTTTTAAGTAGCACACAAAACACACTGCAAATGCAATCCAAGGGACCATCGAGGTATCCATTAAAAAACACATTTTTTATATGGCCCTCCACCTCGATTTTGGGGTACGAAATATTGAGTATGGGAGAGTTGACTGCAGAAAACTCGATAAACAATATAAACAATTATAGAACAAAAGTATAATCTTAAGGCTAAAGAATACATCATTCAATCTTCTGAAATCATCTCAAATAAAAAACTGTTTTTTTTTCGTTCAAGTTCAAAGAAAGCTTCATGAAGATCTATCACCGCATTACAGATAGTAAGAGCAATATAATAATAGGTTTTCACGAACATTGATTCAATTATGAACTGTTATTTTAAGTTTTTGAATGATGATGGTTGCATTTTCAAATAATCGTTCTAAGATCATTTTAGAATACAATACAACGGTGTCCAACCATTTGGCCGAACGCCGTTTGGCCGAATAATTATGAGAAATAAAAAAAAAACAAATTGCTACAACGCTTTGATTGTTGATTTGCATAATGTGGCGGGACGATAATAATAAAATTAAACCGTCTATTCAGGACGAAGTTGTGGACTCCATACACGGTGCAAGACTCTAAGCTAATGCTTGATTCGTCTCTGGGTTATCAACG
This sequence comes from Aedes aegypti, assembly GCF_002204515.2. Taxonomy (NCBI): domain Eukaryota; kingdom Metazoa; phylum Arthropoda; class Insecta; order Diptera; family Culicidae; genus Aedes; species Aedes aegypti. The sequence goes on along the minus strand of NC_035108.1, from coordinate 89,636,648 downwards.
GTGTTCTGAGATTTCTAAAAAGACACGCACACCGTCTTCAGCCATTTAGCTGCACAGACTGTAACTTAACACTAGACAACGGACAAGCATGCTCCAATGGTACAGCCGAGAAACATTCCTGACGAAAAGTTTCAATGGCTGCAGCGGGAATCGAACCCACACCCCATGGCAGGATGCGCACATTGCCTGACGACACTAACCGCACGGCCACGAAGCCCACAAGCAAGTGTTTGAACACTCTTTAATGGTTTCATCATAATTTTTTTTAAACATACGCTTTTCTTTCGAGTTAAGCTGGTTTCATCCATATCGGCAATAATTTAGCTTATGTTTTCATTGGGAATTTTACCTTCTTTTAATCATCGGCAGTTCTTTGTAGTTATACTGATAAAACTAATATTTGCATTACACTTGCTTAAATTTTCATAAGAGATTATTCTTTCTTTTGATCATAGACTGTTCTTTTAAGAGTGAAGTATTTTTTCACAGTTATTGGAATTTAGGCTTGTTCATAAGAAGTCTGTTTCAAAACATATTTTTTAGCACAGCGGTTAACTTAGGTGAGATGTCTTTCTCCTCCAAGATTGAGATTGCAACGTTTGAACTGAAATCTGCACCGTTGCTTGCGTAAAGCATTAATCCGAACGAATAGTGAACAGTGAATACTTACCTCGAAGAAGCTCACTGGTTCACCGTTGTGAAAAAAAAAACAAAGACTTGTGGTTGCTAGAAGTATGAAATATTTTTTTTAGTATGACTCAAAGGATCGAAACATCTCGATCCAGCAGAGACCTACAAGACTGCAATCGCGATGCGAAAACCTCTGCTGGCAGTTCTCACCCCTAGCAGAGAAGTGAATGATTGCTTACATATATGATGTTATTCTTTCAGCATTGACTGTTTCTTGAACTAACATTAAAAAGCTAATTATTTGTATAACAATGATGATTTATCTTTCTTTAAGAATAAGCAGAATATGTTCTTTGAAATGAATTACAAATTCATGCTAACTGTAGCTCACTATTGTTTTCAATTTCGGCCAAACGGCATTCAGCCAAATGGCATTCGGCCAAATGACCCTTTTGGTCAAATGACCCTTTCGGTCAAATGGCATTCGGCCAAATGACCCGGAACCAATACAACAATTCGTGTGGGTATTGTAATCCTTAGAAAGAACATTGGATACGCTTGTTCATATGAAAGTGTGGGAAATGGAATTCAGACAGAAATGGAATTCAGAAAATATCATACAAACTGAATTTCGAAGGCGACAATTTCATGTACGTACGGAGCTCAATAAAACTTGATTTGATTTCGAATTATAAAGAAAGTAACATTTAGTAATTTAACTAAAGTGCGTCCAAGCAGAGTATCCTCCGATGATCACAAAGCGAATGTCTCACAATCCAATCACGTTCTGATTCGTCTGGTTCCGTTTTCTCTTTGTATGCTCGGGTGAACGGTCCATTTCCGTCCCACGAGCGGAACAAAAATTGCACTTTCAAATCAATTTCGGCGCGCGGCTCCGACAACAGCAGTCGAATGGAAGCTAAAATATTTCCATCAAATAATTTAATTAATTCCATTCCATCCGAACTGCCAAGAATTTACAGCCATTTCAGTTCCATTTGCATGTCACCTCGAGTCGAGCCAACTCCCCTACGCAAAGCTTGAACGAAACCGAACCGAACCGACATACCTTGGTGGCCAGGTCGGTGTTGGTGGTCGCCTACAAAAAATATAAACGTACAAAACGCATTCCGGGTGCCAGACGGAGGAGTAGGGTGCGGCTTATTTTTCGAAAGTTCTCAAAACGAAAAATTCGTTTGTGCTTCTGAATTCAAATCCCATCAAAAGTGAAATATCGAAATTTGTGCCTAAAATATTAAAATTTATTGGTGGTAAAAGCGAAGTGACTGTAATTTTCAAATTATAAAATATGATCTCCATCAGAAGTTTACATAAATTTGTTATTTTAAACCAAAATTTTTAGCATAATTCTTTTCGAAATAAATTAACGAAAAGTTTGTAGAATTCAAAGAAGAAATCAAATTCTTCTAAATTTAAAACCAAGTCTATGTTAAAAGTATTATGCTAAAAAAAACTTTGTTTGACTATAGCTCCCTGACTATACAACGGATTCTAAATCTTTTTACATATTCTAGAAGATAACTGAGTCTGAACGATTTTTAAATACGTTTTTCACTATATTCACGCTATTGAAAAACGACCAAATAATCTATGGAAACATGTGAAAATATATGTATTGTGGTTGGAAACTTATCAATTTATGGTCAAACATAGTTGAATTTTCAGTAGAGTAAGGAAACATTTTGAAAAAAAAAACTACATTTACCTAAGACTAGTTTTGGTTTTAAACAAATTTAATTTTCTTTAAACTTACTATACATTTAATTTTGAAGAGAATGATGCAAAACATTCTCAACTTGGTTAAAAAACTTACACAATTATGTGGAGTTTTAAGAAGGCCATATTTTGTATTTTTAAAATTCACTCACAATTCGCTTGCGCATCCTGTAAATCTAAATATTAATGGCTCAAACATATTTCTTTCAATGGTATTTTAATTAGGAAAAGTACACGAATTTTTAGTTTTGAAAAATAAGTCACATCCTACGGTGGAACCATCCTGAGCTAGACGACTGACGAACGCGAGACGTTGCTTGTTTGTGGAGTTTTTAGATTTGGCTCTCCGGGAACGACAGAGCAGGTGATGGAATTTGAATTTTAAATTAATTGTTGTGTCCGAAGGGAGAGTAAAAGCAGTTGAGATTTGGATGCAAAGTACGTCGTAGTTAAGGGAGTGGGTCTAATGGTCCTTGTTTGAGAAATAAATAGGAATCTATGCAGGTGAATCAGAAGCTGTAGCACCACCATCAGTATGAACATTCTAGCGATAGTTGGGGATGTCAGTCAAAGGTGTTACACCGAATAAAAATTAACTTAAATTCAACAACTCACAATTTAACAACGCAATAGAAACATATGATTTCTTGTACAGGTAATTACTGATTTTGAGTTTCCACTTGTTCCAACCTGACAATATAAACCTAAGTAAAATAAACTTTCAATAAAACCAGTTCGCAGAAACAATATTCAATTACCATAGAAGTTCCAATTGTCAGCATGTACCACACTCCAGCCTACCGCAATCGCAAGTACCACTGCAAATGCTCGTTATAGGCATCATGGAAAGCCGGATAAAATTAACAGCTCAAATGTCATAAGCCACACTCAACAACATCTGTATCGTACGTACCCACATCCAGATGGGCCCATATTTTCCGCAAAGATCAAGTTTTAATTAGTAACGCGCATTTTCCACCACTGACTGCTTACCACCAGCACCGTTCTTGCTGGGTTATGCAACTTTGAACAAACAGGTGATTGTTGCCCTGTTTGCCGTTTTGATTCCGTTGGTTCCGTGGGCGTATTTCCAGTTCATTTTGCTGCATGAAATGAGAGGTTTGCCTGGTTACGGATTCAACAATTGATACTGCAAAGTTAACTTATTGGTAATAAGTTTTGAAGTAGGTATGTGCATCGTTTGGCTTCGTGAGGGAATGAGGATTTTTTTAAATCGAGTTTATTGAATTTTGATTCATTCATCCATACCTTTCAATCTTAATGATAATAGCTTGTTTAATTTAGATACAAATGTACAATAAATAGTACAAATGGGGCCTTCCTTAGCCGAGTGGTTAGAGTCCGTGGCTTCAAAGCAAATCCATGCTGAAGCTGTCTGGGTTCGATTCCCGGTCGGTCTAGGATCTTTTCGTAATGGAAATTTCCTTGACTTCCCTGGGCATAGAGAATAATCGCACCTGCCACACGATATACGAATGCGAAAATGGCAACTTTGGCAAAGAAAGCTGTTAGTAAATACAGGGGATAGGCAAAATGATTGAGATAGGCAAAATTTTGCCCAAATTCAAATGCTTATAACTTTATGAAAAATGGATGAAATTGGATGTTTTGAATTGGCCACATCCCCGGGGCACCTGGAATCTACTATAAAGTGGTCATGGCAGCCGGTGGTGCTGGAAATGCTTCGGAAAGCATAACCTTGAAAATCATGAAGTTTGATGCCCATATTGATATGGTTCCAGATATGTTCCTAATTGACCACTTCCCCCAGGGCACCTGGAACCTTCTATAGAGTGGTCTGTGCATCTAATGGTTCTGAATACGCTGCAGGAAACATCATTTTTAAGGTTGATGTCCACTTGGATATAGCTCCGGATAATATTTACATGATTGGAAATACAAACATGACTGACCATGCTTTCCGGAACCAGTTTTACGGAAATGGTCATATTTCTGAAGATTTCCAACCAATCTTAATGCGTCCAGTGGCATTCAACTTCCTATTAGTTCTAGTTTCTAGGAAAATTGCAAACATCTATCTAACTTTACACCGCACAAAAATACAAGCGACAGAAAAAATGACATTTGGACATGACCTCAGAAAATCCGGAACATCTCCGGTGTCCAGTGGCCAATATGCATGGCCAAGGAAGTTCCTAAAACCACCAAATTTGCCGTCGACTGCTTCCAGATGCATCCAATTTCATTCATTTTTCATAAAGTTATAAGCATTTGAATTTGGGCAAAATTTTGCCTATCTCAATCATTTTGCCTATCCTCTGTAACTGTGGAAATACTCATAAGAACACTAAGCTGAGAAGCAGACTTTGTCCCAGTGGGGACGTTAATGCCAAGAAGACAAAAATAAGAAGAAGAAGAAGAAGTACAAAAGTCGTTTACAAATCTGAATTGGGGACCGAAGAGCTAAAATTTTACCAAGTACTTAAGCTTTTATACCATTTACGAAGCACATTTGAGTAACGACAAATTCCATCCAGAATGAGTCGAAAAAATAAAAATCATGCTCGATAGTCTTCGATTTGGACTAAGTTTTGCACATGTTTTTGGTATGGTAGAATATGTGTTTTCCATAGAAAAATTGATAATTTTGACTCAAGTGTAACTTTTGAAAATGGACTATAAATTTGTTTGCGACTTATTTGAAAAATTCGAAGTTTCGGAGTTAACTGTTGATTTTAGAGAAAAATGTTCTATGAAGAAGTTGTAGAGAATCATTTGGACTATTAGAAAAAAAATATACACTGTACAAATATTTTATTTATTTTCATAAAATAATCAAAAATAAAACTTAAATTTTAAATTACACAAAAATCCCATTTTTAATATTTTTTTTAAATTTTCACTATAGAATCTTGATAGTCAAAAGATGTTTCGGACAAAATTTCATGATGGAGAAATTTTTAATAAAAAAGTTTTTCTAAGAACAACTTTTGGTCGATTTTCAAAATTTTGATTTTTTGTCAAAATAAATACGTTCTGATGATACAGTAAGCATCTCAAAATGATTGTGGGGACGGACCTGGTGTAGTGGTTAGAACACTCGCCTCTCACGCCGAGGACCTGGGATCGAATCCCATCCCCGACATAGTCACTTATGACGTAAAAAGTTATAGTGACGACTTCCTTCGGAAGGGAAGTAAAGCCGTTGGTCCCGAGATGAACTAGCCTAGGGCTAAAAATCTCGTTAATAAAGTCAAACCAACCAACCATCAAAATGATTCTTAGCCATGATGATTATATGAATAATTTCTTTAAAAGTAGCGATTTTCGTATTATATCGACATTAATGCAAAATATATTATTTAAATACTAAAATAGGCCATTAGTTATACGCGATTCTCCATCCAGAAAAATAAGTAAGTGGAAAGAAATATGGTCTTCACTCTCGAAAACGTTTTATTATTAATGGAGAAACGCAAATAAGTTATAAAAATGACCTAATATTAAAATTTAAACAATATTTTTTCCATGAAACTTGATATAATTCGAAACTGGCTACTTCTAGAAAAATTTTTCATATAATCATAATGGCTTAGAATCATTTTGAGATGCTTACTGTAACATCAGAACGTATTTATTTTGACGAAAAATCAAAATTTTGAAAATCGACAAAAAGTTGTTCTAAGAAGTACTTTTTTATTAAAAATTTCTCCATCATGAAACTTTATCCCAAATTTAAATAAATATTAAAAATGGGGTTTTTGTGTAATTTAAAATTTATGTTTTATATTTGATTTTTTTTATGAAAATAAATAAACACACATTTAGCCTGGGACACGGTTATATGAAAAATTTAGATTCTCGCTCCAGTCCACTTTTTGGATGGCATTTAGGTCCCATAACAACTGTGCAAAATTTCAGCTCGATCGCTGAAACTATATTTACGCGCCAGCCGTTCAAAGTTTGTATGGGATTTACTATGGAAAAACTTATTTTGCAAAGAAAAATCGCCAGAGGTCGCCCATTTTCCTCTATAAACAATCTGAACATAATTCTCGATAGGTATTTCTACGATGAATAACATTGCAGAACACCGCAAAGTAATCCGATGCTTGTGAAAAAAGTTATTAACCACAGACTATTCGGAAATTTTGCCCGATTTTGTTATTATTGTTTTTCCTTTACGTTTATCGAGGTATGTGTGTAGAATTTTTAAAGAGGTCAATGGGCGACTTCTGGCGATTTTTCTTTGCAATATTTAGTTTTCCCATAGTAAATCCCATACAAACTTTGAACGGCTGGCGCGTAAATATAGTTTCAGCGATCGAGCTGAAATTTTGCACAGTTGTTATCGAACCTAAATGGAATCCAAAAAGTGGACTGGGGCGAGAATCAAAATTTTGTCCCACACTAATGGTGATTCAACCAACTTCCAACTGTTTCCATTTCCAGTCGTTGAAATAATTAAAGATGACGGAACTTATTGCGATATAAAGAATGGCTCTTCCATGGGCGTGTCTTGAGGGAATCGGTAAATAGTTAAACTTTCAATAGTTAGAAAAACTATTCTTTTATTCATCTTAATTGGAACAATTATTTCCGAATAATAATTTCTATGTTTAACAAGGAATTCTTCCAAGAATTTACAATTTCACACGAATTATTTTAGATATTTTATTTATTTATGGGCATTTTTTTAAATTATCGGACAGGTTTGGGCCGGAGGTTCTCCGATTTGCTTGAAATTTTCACCAGAGGTAGAGCTAGTGGATACATGACCAAAAGTGAAATTCAAAAAAATTATAGTGGCCTACTTTCCCGGAAAACTCTAGATGAATTTTCACGATTTCTCTATATACCTCAAACTTTGAAAATTCATATCTCCTGAACTATGCATCGTAGAACAAAAGTTTTTGGTGAAATCTAAAGGAAATTTCCTCAGCAATCTATTAAAAATATGAAAAGAAATACATTTTTCGGAAAATTTTTCACCATGGAGAAAATTGTCGGAAAAATAGCGAAAAAACTATCGTCTGTATCATGAAAAATTTTCCTGGCCGAAACAACATATTAACAATATATTCATAAGTTTTCAAAGAAAGTGGATCTTGAGATTTGATCCTTCAAACTTTACCATAATGATTGATTGTAACAAGAACTTCCCGTGCGGCTTTCATAGAAGCTGTTAGCTTTAATACTAAATAACGTTGCTGATGAAGGGCACACAAAACACCCAACAGACCAAAGGAGAGTGCTCCGATTGACGAAAAGCTTCTTCTGACTGGAAAGGAAAGGATGGTTTACTGCGTTACACTTACAATGCGTGTAAATTACTGCCGCCGTTAGCGCACGGTTATGAGGCCCACAATAGATCACATTTTCCTATGGCAAGCGTGCGGGTGGTCATCGATTTTTCAGTTCTGTCGCCTAAACGGTAAAAGATACCACTTTGGCGTCTATGGACGAAAGTTAGAGTATGGATTGATGAAACAACAAATATTTTTTTGAAAATTTTTCATGATACAGACGATAGTTTTTTCGCTATTTTTCCGACAATTTTCTCCATGGTGAAAAATTTTCCGAAAAATGTATTTCTTTTAATATTTTTAATAGATTCCTTTCGGTTTCACTAACAAACTTTTGTTCTACGTTGCATAGTTCAGAAGATATGAGTTTTCAAAGTTTGAGGTATATAGAAAAATCGTGAAAATTCATCTAGAGTTTTCCGGGAAAATAGGCCACTAAAATTTTTTTGAATTTCACTTTTGGTCATGTATCCACGAGCTCTACCTCTGGTGAAAATTTCAAGCAAATCGGAGAACCTCCGGCCCAAAATGTCCCCAAAAAAATCAGTTTTCTGCAACAACGCGAAGAGAGCAACGATGAAGAGAAATCGATGAATGCAGATAAGTCTTTATGAAAAAATAATACTGAAATGACACAGTATTTGAACGGTCTAAAAGAGCCGTCGTTTTTGAAATAGCATGATTGCAACATGTCCGTTTGACTCTCAGAACTAGAATAGCTTACCAGCTTACGGAAAGCGGAACCGATTGACTAGCCCGAAATTTTGGACTTAAAAATTCAATATAATGATAAATTTTGCAAAAGCAATGGAAAAACCTACAAAAACGCTTAAAAAGTTGGCAAAACTGTTCACAACTAGTCAACTTTGTTATAATTAGCAATATTACAACTGACTTAACTTTCCAGAGCGGAGATGAACCAGCCATAGGGCTGAAAATCTCCTTAATAAAGATAATAATAATAATAATAACTTTCCAGAGTGGCTTAGGTATGTTTTTTCATCGTTTACTGGTTTAAATTTAATTGATTGTTGTTTTCTATGTTGAACGGAAAAATTTAAAGGTTGATAACTGAAACAAATAAATTAACAATTAACAATGTTGTTATACATAAAAAGAAGGATCTGAGAATAAATGTAGCATAGTAATAGTTTGAAGTTAAGCCATGTGATTACTTTTATAGTCAATTAGAGCTAATATCAATAGTTTGTTTCAAATCTAAAATGATTTGGATGCGCTGGTACGCTAACGTCAATATAAGAATAAACATGATGACTTCCACGGGACCGCTTACCTCCTCCTGATTGTTGCAACTGTTACTTCCAGCATTCTCACTCAGTCACCAGCTCACTGAAGTTTGCCTATTTTATTCGCTTAAAAGTCATAATAGTCTTCTTGTTCTCAAATATAAGAGAGCCAAGATTCAGCGTTTTATCCAAAGCAAATTGACAATGATGTTTAATTTGCGTATGCTTGCATTCATAGTTGCTCTTTTTGCATTATTATTGAAAAATGATTTAGTTTTCGAAACACTTTTCAGTGTTGTACGATAGAGGATCGCGAGGTGTTTTGGTGAAGTTGTTAATGAAATAACGGATCTATGAACTCAGATAAGCCTTTATCAAGCAATAATGAAGGAATGTCGTTTCCCTTTGCAAGTTACGGGTCCATAAGCTGGTAACATAATCCGTGAAAGAAGATAATCGCAGTCAGAACACGTGTTTTTACTACACAGGAAACATTATTATCATACGTCACATGTGTTATATGGCTCTTCAAAAATTTCAACTATATCTCCATTAAGCACTGCCTCATCACCAACACATCTGAACCTGCTTCTTTTTTCACATGCAACCATATACGTTTGGGTAGAGTAAATGGCATTACAAGCTTATCCTAGTGAAGCCCTGCTCTACTGCACTTCGATCGATTCCAATAAATTCATCGCCTGCAAAATCAAGGAGTATATGCTACAAAACGCAATATTGAACAGTAAATTCCTCTCCTCTTCATTCCATATAAGTTTACAAAAAATAGGCTTTACAATTCTTATAATGGATTGTATTTATCAGCTTAATTAGCTTTAAGTCTTCTTTTTAAGTCTTGATTATTGCTTGCCACAGCTAGATTTTCGTAATTGAGTCGACCGCGACTGATGTTGATACTTAAGTAGTACTTATTGGGAATTTGTTTAAAATTTTTAAACACTTTGTTAATCTTCAAACACTTGACACATGACAATCATGGTTCCCGTGTAGTTACAATCCTGTTGTGGCTGAGAGTGTTGAACAGGATATTTTTACGTAAAGTGTTGAGGGCAATACTCAGTGGAAAATTAGACATAAACATCAAGTATCTGTAGTAGTATCACAGATGTACAAAGAAGTAGATTTTATTGAGCAAAATAAATACGGCAGACTTTGGTGGGCTGGGTACTTAGTGTGAAAGTCGAAAAATAAGCTGCAAATTAATAATATTCAGCAATGTATATTTCATGTTTATCGAACGTAACATCAATTGTATATCAATTGTATAGTGCAGAATGACCTCAGGAATCGTGCCCTGTGCTCAGATTTGATGGACAATTTTTTTTTCATAATAACGGTCTGTTGGGGCTCCGTATCATAATCACTGGATTTACATCCTTGAAATGGAAGCATTGTTCATAGAACTGCCCTTGAAATTTTAAGATTTAGCCAGAAAATATTTCTGGTATTTCAATCCGAAGTATGCAAGAATTCCTGAACTTTCTTTCTAAATCTTTTCTGGATAAATTCAAATCCCTTTTATATGTGCTTATAATACCGTCGATGGGGGTGACAATGGGTCTAGGGGGTGAGATTGGGTCAAAACGGAAAAATATGTTTTGTGAAATATTTCAGCTAAAAACGCTGATATTACTAAAATTAATAATTCATATGTTAGGGAACATATTATTGCACATAATTCATAACAATATACATTTTTAGAAGGGGCCCAGATAGCCGTAGCGGTAAACGCGCAGCTATTCAGCTAGACTAAGCTGAGGGTCGTGGGTTCGAATCCCACCGGTCGAGGATCTTTTCAGGTTGGAAATTCTCTCGACTTCCCAGGGCATAGAGTATCATCGTACCTGCCACACGATATACGCATGCAAAAATGGTCATTGGCATAGTAAGCTCTCAGTTAATAACTGTGGAAGTGCTCATAAGAACACTAAGCTGAGAAGCAGGCTCTGTCCCAGTGGGGACGTAACGCCAGAAAGAAGAATACATTTTTAGAAATAATAGTTTTTGTTTACTACATCAATAAACTTACATGTTGAAACTTGATAAAATTTACAACATTAAATTTCTCCTGTACAAAGTATCACGCATGTACTCTAGCCTCTATCGTTGTATTAGTAGAATGTTGAAAGTCTTTTCATTACACATCATAGGTGTTTTCCGGAATCTGTTTGATTTTCCCACAAAAAAATAATTTTTTTCGGTACGATGTCTAAAACATTGAAAATGGGGGTGGGATTGGGTCAAGCAAGAACGATAGTAAAAGAAATTCCAAGTCCACTGTTTTGACATTTTACGGTGCCGGGTGTTCTCTTTTTTCATTAAGATGTGTTTATTCTTTCTAAATACAGCATCTCTGAAACATCAAACAAGTTTACTTGAATATTCCGTGCATTGAATAACAATACAACGCATTTTGACAACTTCTTAAACCAGCAACTGTGTTTCGTGCGCAGCAACATCGTAAATTTTTTATCAAGAGGGTGTTTTTTTTCTAAATTTCATTATTTATCAGTTTTTTCATATTATAGAAACATCTCACGGAAGTACAAATGAGTTGGATCGCTGAAATACTGGGATTATGACGTCAACTTCTGCCTTAAATTTATTGATCGTGGAATGTCACACCGAAATTTAACTATTTGCGAAGGTTTAAAATAATCACTGTTTCAGTACACCTTTGGGGAAACTGAATGGGCTTTATAGCAATGGGGAAGAGGCTTTGAAGACAATTTGAGGGAAAAACCAAGAAAATTTATGTAAACTTGACGATAAATGTTGGGTTGACATATTTTTTCTCATAGCTCTTCAATTTTCAGTATAATCTTTCTTTTAAGTGGGTTTATCATACTTGTGAAACATCTTAGATATCTTTTTGTCTTGTTTGCATAGTTTTTTGTCAATATTTTTCAGTTGTGAATGGTTTTGAAATCATATTCTCAAAAACAAGTTATTTCAATTACAGTGACCCAATGTCACCCCCTCTATGGGGTGAGATTGGGTCATTTTTCATTCACTTGTGGTGCCGCTGTGAATAAATATTTGTCTTTAATTTGTTGAACAGTTGTTAATGTACCATCAAAGTACATACACACCAAATTTGAAGTTTATTGGAGTTAAATTGCGATAGTTATTCAAAAAATAAATCGCACATATCCCTTTTTGACCCATTGTCACCCCCAACGACGGTATCAAAGAATTCTTTCATCGATTTAACTTTTACGAAAATAACTTACCAAATCTATTGAATATATAAGCTAAAAACCTATTTGAACTTTTCTTTGCATCCACCTCACATTCAGCAAGGTCGAATTATTGATTGAGAATTTGAAAATAAAATAACTTTAATATAGTTTCTTTCGCATATGTTGGGTTTTCAATATGAGTGTGAAAAATTCTTTTACGTCTGTCGATGACAACTTTGGAAACATAATAGTGTTTGGGAACCAGTAAAATACCACTGAATCTTGAATAGCAAATTGCTACAAGAATTTCAGTTCAATTATAGTTCAATTTCGCTCCCGAACAATGAACGTTCAGCTGGCAGTAAAAATGACTTCCAGAACAATCTAAATATTTATTATTAGGGCCTTTGAGCAGGGATAAATGTGGGTTAACCTTTCGCTGTATGCGACTAGAACATAGAATGCGTCTATAGTAAGCGCAGGTCGCAAATTAATTTAGATTCTGGCCGTAATAACGAAGAATATTAAATTTAGTTTTAACTGATCACACGCGCTATTGCTTCATTTAAGCACTTTTGTTCTGTCTCTGCTTGACATCGTTCTGTCGATCCGTCTTCAATTCGCTCGCACCATCCTTCGATACCTCCAAGACAGCCAGTTTAGAAGTAAGTTTTCTAGCAGGAGCACCTCCGGCGGTCTGTACAATCGCTTAATATACTCATCCGTCTGCAGCTATTAATACTTTAAGAACGCGTCCACGTACCCCTTCGTTGCGCTTAGTATCGTCAATGATCAGAACCAGGTCGCTGGGTCGAATAGGTTTGACTTTACCGAACCATTTCGTGCGTTTAGTTAGGGTTGAGAGATATTCCCTAGTTCAACGCCTCCATAATAAATATAGTTGCTTCTGAATTGCTGTCTATGATCCTTTCAGAAGAGATACTTCATCAGCTGTCGGTACTATTGGCACACGAACCGCAGAAGGACTTCCCAATAATAAATGATTTGGGGTCAATGCCTCCTGTTACATCGAGTCGAGAGTTTCATCGTCCAAATTTTGGGTGCCATCCTGAATTGAGGTCAAAGACTCCTTAACGGACCTCACCATTCACTCCAAAGCACCTCTTATGTGTGGGATGCCTGGGAGGATGAATTTACACTCAGTTTCTGTACTGGTAAATTCAGCAGCAAGCTCTTTGTTAATTTGCTCTCTAATAAGGTGATCAGCTCCTGATCGCTGTAGATCTCAGCAGGGCTTCCTCGTCGATAGATGAATCGGCGAACACCTTTGATGCATGTGGATATGGCCATCAAACGCTTGATATGGTTACGTTTGACCTTAACCAATAGAGGCTCATAATAGTCTAGGCCACAGTATGTTAATGGCCGTACATAAGACAGACTAGAATGTGGTAGAGTAGCCATACGTGGAACAGCAGGTTGGGCAGGGCACATTACAAGAATACCGGACAGCAACCCAGCAATGCTGGTGTTCACTTCACCGTAAGTACATGATGACGTGCAGCAAGACAAGCTAGATGGACGGATCAAGTGCATAACTATTTAGAGAGTGTGGGTGATGGTGAGAGTTATCTATGAGCCGGGCATTATGACGTGAAATTTTGAATTTAACGTCAATTGCTTAGAAATGGACAAGCTTCATGAAAAGCCACCCGATAACCAGTCAAGTTCAACGATCTTTCATTTCGCACCATTAAGCCAGTGACGAGCCATTTAACTTACGCTGATGAGACTAGCGTTCTACTTCTCCGTGGAATGTGTTGCGAAACTTTTTATTAGCATTTCGTACAACAGTGACGGAGCCGCTAGGCCTCTCAGTCGGCTGCCACATTTTTCTTTCGGTTGTCATAAATTTGAAAAGTTTTCCCAAGAGTTGAAAAGCTTTATGCCGGCGGCCGTAGTCGTAAAAGTAATTAGAAAATTTAACTTTTCGCAGTGTTGTTCTCTCCGCACGCACTCCGCAAGTTGTTTTGCCGGGGGCGTCGCAGTCAGTGGCCTTAATTTTTACAGCCCATTGATAACCTGTTGCTGATCCGGCGGGGCTTCTTCTGCTCGGAAATGCTTTGCACGTAGGCCGGCTTCCAACAGTTTGCCCTTTTGCGAATTTGAATACCTACCGCATAGTACCGCGCGTGCCACTTCTCACTAAGGGTATGCGATATTTCGAATGGTTTTGTCAAATACCGTTGTACTTAATGAACCTTGGAAAATTTAATTCAGTACCTAATTCTACTAGATTTCGTATCCTTTGACAGATATTCGTATTTCAACCGTTGGGCCGTCTTCAGTGTCGTGTACTAGACACCGGAGACGGCCTTACAGTTGAGGTCGGAATACGAATATCTGTCAAAGGATCTTCTTCTTCTTTCTGGCGTTACATCCCAACTGGAACAGAGCCTGCTCATCAGATTAGTGTTCTTATGGGCACTTCCTCAGTTATTAACTGAGAGCTTTCTATGCCGATTGACCATTTTTGCATGCGTATATCGTGTGGCAGGTACGATGATACTCTATGCCCAGGGAAGTCGAGAAAATTTTCAACCCGAAAAGATCCTCGACCGGTGGGATTCGAACCCACGACCCTCAGCTTGGTCTTGCTGAATAGCTGAGCGTTTACCGCTACGGCTATCTGGGCCCAAAGGCCCAAACTCTATTGGAATTAAATGGTATATATCCCCGTGATAGCCACTCATGACATAAAGGTTTTTAGTGACGACTTCCTTCGGAAGGGAAGTCAAACCGTTGGTCCCGAGATAAACTAGCCCAGGGCTAAAAAATAAAGAAAGAAAAAAGAAAAAAAAATGGTATAGTACTAATTTCGATTTTAATTCATTTACAGCTCGAAGATTTATTATCAATACACCCTAACGCATCCTGGAATAGCAATATTCAATTATTCTAGAATAACTTTTGAAAACAGCGTGTGTTGAAAGCAAAACATGTTTTTGTAGGATGTAAAAAGCCAGAAAGGGCTTTTCTGGCTCAGCAGTAAAGTAAGATTGTACTGAAAGTGTGTGATTTCCTGTCATAGATGTCACATATGGTTTTGTTCCAAAAAAAATCGTGCCGTATCAAACTTCGTATCAAGTGCCATAAAACATTTAGAGTGCTAATCATTCCTTGTATCGTTTCGTTTAGTATCGCCATGAAAAAAATGCTTATCGCATATCCTTACTTCGCTACGCAGAGCTCTTATTCCGAACGATCAAATTTAGCACTCTGGCGGAAAATGGTTTTTGCATCAACAATCAATTAGTTACAGTTTATATTTTCTGTTTGCCGAGGTGAAGACTTGCGACCTGTAAGTTTGATACGGTAGTAGACCCCCGATGCTGGGAAAAAGTTTCAACTTCATCGCAGAAATATTGAAATCTGTTACGAAGCGACTGGCCATTTTTTTCTCTTCTCGCAACCGAGATGTAGAGACACCCGGAGGCGACTCTCAAACAGTCAGATGATGTGGTTTAGAGGAAAACCACACAAGCAGAAACTGAATCAACCATCGATCAAAGAGTTGGAAACGCTCTGGGGAAAGTGGATGCTGTCATTAAAGCAACCTAACATTGCTTGAAAATTATGTTCATTTATGGTGAAAAAAAGGTGTTTGGAATGTACTTTTGGTATGCACGGCTTGAATTTATAGAATGCTAGATATAAGAAAAAAAAATCATTTAGCATTCGGTTATACACGATGGTCATTTGTATAAAAAAGGCTCACGTCATAATAGAAACGAATTTTTACTGTGAAATAGGCTATTCAAAGCAAAACACACTAACTTTGGTGAAGTAAGCTCTCAGTTAATAGTTGATGAAGTGCTCATAAGAATATTAAACTGATTTTCGTGTTGTGTACCAGTGGTGGCGTAATACCAAGATGAAGAAATCTTCTTGGACAGAAGAAGTATAGTCAACATTAGGCGAACAAATTTCGTTCACATGGAAATCCTGGACATTTTTGGTTAATCGGCACAGTAAAGGAGTTGTAACTTTGTAGAGGAAAAAGACAGAAATCTGAAATTTTCTTACTTTTCCTAACTTCTGGAAATGAACATTTAAGAGCCAAAGGAAGTATTCGGCAACCTCTAGGAACGCTACAAAAAAAAAGTGACACATTATGCCTTGAAGGTCAAAATGACCCGTTCATACTCATGTATTGTACGACGGTTCAAATTTTAAGGTTTTTCGATTTACAAGAGCATCAAGAGGACCCACATTTAGAAATGACCAAATCCGGTCATTCCGGAATCTTTTCCTTATGGGTGTAATGTGGACACTTTCAGACAATCATATAGTTTATCATGCTACAGTTTAAAAGTCACGATTTTTCATCCAGATCTAAATAGATACCTACCTTCATACCTTAGTGGCTACAGCGTAGCGTCACGCCATTGCCGTGCGTATTGTAGAGTTCCATCTACGTCGATCCTGGGCGATAGTTCTTCAGTTGCCCCGAACGTTTAGGGTTGCCAGGTCCACTTCCACTGCGTACAGCTGCCGACCTCTACCTGATTTCGCAATTGTTTCTTCCGACATTCGCACTAAGTGACCAGCTAACTGAAGTCTGCCGTATTTTACACGCTTGATAATATTCGCATCTTTGTACACTTAATACAACTTGTGATTCATGCGTCTGCGCTACACACCATTTTTGAGTTTCCCACCGAGTATTCTGACTCTTTCAACGTCCACGATTCGTGCCCGTTGAGAGCCACCGGAAGAATCAATGTTTTATACAGGGCGAATTTTGTTTCCATTTGCAAGCTGCGGAACCTAAGCTGATTACGTTGCCCTATTCGCAGCCGCAACACGTCTTTTACACTTCGCGGGAAACGTCGTTGTCACATGTCACAAATGTTCCAAGGTAAACAAATTCTTCAACAACTTCAAACACATCCCCATCAAACACTACCTCAGCACCTACACCACCATGCCTGACTCTATCTCTACCTGCAACCATGTACTTCGTTTTAGTAGAATTAATCGTCAGGCCTATCCTCGCTGTCTCCCTCTTCAGAGGCACGAAGGCCTCTTCCACTGACCTGCGATCGATTCCAATGAGGTCTATATCGTCCGCAAAGCTAAGGAGGAGCATGTGCGACCTTGTGATAATAGTGCCATTTCTCTGCACGCCAGATCTCCTAATAGCACCCTCGAGTGAAATGTTGAACAGGAAATTCGAAAGTGCGTCTCCCTGTGTCAATCCGTCTAACGTCACGAACGAGGTTGACAGCTCGTCTGCGATCCAAACACTTTATTTCGAACCATCCACCGTAGTACGTATCAGCCTAATTAGTGTCGCCGGAAAACCATTTTCAGACATTATCTGCCAAAGCTCATTTCTTTTCATTGAGTCGTATGCCGCCTTGAATTCAATAAACATATGGTGAGTCTGCAAGTTATACTCCCGGAATTTGTCTGGGATCATTCGCAAGCTAAACATCTGGTCCGTTGTCGAACGGCCCTCACGAAAACCAGATTGGTATTCGCCGATGAAAGACACCTCGAGCGATCTCAGTCTGCTGAACAGGATGCGCGACAGAATTTTGTACGCCGAATTCAGCAGGGTTCTTCTTCTTTCTGGCGTTACGTCCCCACTGGGACAAAGCCTGCTTCTCAGCTTAGTGTTCTTATGAGCACTTCCACAGTTATTAACTGAGAGCTTTCTATGCCAATTGAAGTCGAGAAAATTTCCAACCCGAAAAGATTCTCGATCGGTGGGATTCGAACCCACGACCCTCAGCTTGGTCTTGCTGAATAGCTGCGCGTTTACCGCTACGGCTATCTGGACCCCATTCAGCATTAATTCAGCAGGGTTATTCCTCTCTAATTGGCACACTCCAGTCTGTCCCCCTTCTTGTAGATAGGGCGGATGAGGACATCCAACCAGCCGGTGGGCAATTCTTCGTCCTCCCATACCTTCAGAAGTACTCGGTGGATCGACTGGTAAAGCTGCTCACTTCCGTGCTTGAGAAGCTCTACCGAGATTTTGTCCTTCCCAGCAGCTTTACAGCTCGCTGATAGCCTTTTTAACCTCTCCTATGGTCGGTGGGTCCACAGCTTGATCGTCATCATCTACGTTCATCCTGTTCCTCGCTACATTTCCATTTTCACCGTTCAACAATTGTTGAAAGTGCTCCTTCCACCTGGCAGCCACCGCCGTTTTATCGGTCAGCAAATGCCCTTCTCGATCATTGCACATGGCGGGCACTGGTACGGTATTGTGCCGCGCATCAATGACCGTTGCATAGAATCTCCGCATATCATTCCGGTTTATGTTTTCTTGAGCGTCAGCTACCACACTTTCTTCGTGCTGCCTTTTCTTTCTGCGGTGGATTCGCTTTTTTTCGGCTCTCGCTGCCCTGTACCGCTCTCTGTTCTGTTGGATACCGGCCACAAGCATACGGCTCTGGCGACATTCGTCATGTATGTCACTCTCTGGCACTCTTCATCGAACCAGTCGTTTCCGTCGTTGACCAGTGCCAATCACTTCCCGCGCCGTTGTTGTCACAGCTTCGTGGATAAGGGCCCACAAGCTGTTGACGTCTCCAGCAACGTTGATTCTTCCCAACTGCTCATCTAGTTGATGACGGTACTGTATATTGAAGCGCAGCGTTCTGTTTGTTGTGGAACTCGTAACGCTGGATAACCACGCCCGAATTTTAGCTACAACGAGATATAATGATCCGAGTCGATATTAGGGCCTCGGAAGGTCCTGACTTCCATGACATCTGAGAAATGTAGCTCATCAACCAGCACGTGGTCTATTTGGGAGCAGGCATCGCCACTCGGGTGTCGCCAGGTGTGTTTGCGGATATTCTTTTGTGCGAAGTGGGTACTGCTGATTGCCATCCCTCTAGCAGCAGCGAAGGTTACTAGTCGCAGGCCATTATCATTGGTAACGGAATGAAGACTTTCCGTTCCAATGACGGGTCGGAAAAAATCTTCTTTACCGATCTGCACATTTGCGTCGCCGATGACTATCTTGACATCTTGTTTTGGGCACTCTCCGTAGGCCTTATCCAGGCTCTCATAGAACTCATCCTTCATGTCATCGGACTTATCGTTTGGTGGCGCATATATGCTGATCAGACTGTAGTTGAAGAACTTGTTCTTCATTCTTAATACACAGATTCGGTCGCTTACCGGTTTCAACCGAATAATGCGCTTCATCTGCTTCCCAATCACTATGAAGCCAACTCCACGATCTGCTCTGTCGCCACCGCTGTAGTAGATGTGGTACTTGAATGAAGTGTTGGCTATAGGGAGCCCAACAAGCGCGGGTTCATTCATAGTTCTCACGTTCCAAGATCCAACTTTCCAATCGTTGTCCTTTATTCGTTGCCGGGTCTGTTGCCGTAAAATCAATCCGTTTGCTCTACTTTTGCCTTTCTTGGTTGGTGAAGAGTCTTCAATTGGCAACCTAACCAGGGTTGCGCTACCTACATCGCACAGTGAGAAAATCGGGCTCAAAAACGCGACTAAATGCAATATATCAGCTGGGTAATGGTTTCAGGCAATGATTTTGACCATTCTAGATCGAAAAAAGGCTGCTGAATCGATTGGTGGCGGTCCCATTGACCTGAGACTTCGCCCTGGCCACCTAGAGCCCTGGAACTATCCTGAGTTCCTTACGGCAAGTAGAATTATTGGAACTGATATAAACTGTCATGATTTCGTTTTGCTGCGGAACAGTACACGACAATATTCTTGCATGGCGGATTTAGAGATATGAATTATTGACCAATATTGCCATTTCATGGTTCCGGAACTAACCCGGAACATCCGTAAAATTGGCAATATTGAAAAAAGAAAAATGTTCAAATGGTTTCTTTTGTCTCTTGTTGATTAGAAAGAAGTACTCTTACAATTCGTATTTAGTAATCCGAATGTTTGACCAGTACGGCCATTTTATGGTTCCGGAACTAACCCGGAACATCCGTAAAATTGGAAATATTGAAAAGAAAACAAATGTTCTGATAGTTCCTTTATGTCTTGTTGATAAGTGAGAAATATTCTTACAAGTCGGATTTAGTAATCTGAATGTTTGATCATTATGACCATTTTACGGTTCCGAAACAAACCCGGAACATCCGTAAAATTTTAAATATTAAAAAAAATGTTCTAATAGTTCCTTTGGTTGGTTAGAAAGAAGTACAGGTATGTTCCGTTTTTGTCAACACGATCGGCAATTTTCAGTTGATAAAAACGGAACCGTGACAAAAACGGAATAATTTTCTTAGACAACATATTTTACAAATTTGGAAATAAAATTGCAGTTTTGTCAGAATAATACACATTTTCATCATAAATGCACAGTATTGATGCTTAGCAGCTGTGAGGAGCATTTTAATTGTTTATTCCTATAGGTTTGTAATGAAAGTTGATTGCAGACTCCTATCAATCAATATAATTTTGTAATAAATCATTAATAGTTTGAGTTTTCTTGGTTAGAATTTCAATAAATGTAATATACAATCTCTTTTTCTTTCTGGAATTACGTCCCAACTGGGACAAAGCCTGCTTCTCAAATTAGTGTTCTTATGAGCACTTTCACAGTTATTAACTGAGAGCTTTCTTTGCCGATTGACCATTTTTGCATGTGTATATCGTGTGGCATGTACGATAATACTCTATGCCCTGGGAATCGAGAAAATTTCCTTTTTTATGAAAAGATCCTCGACCAGCAGGATTCGAACCCACGACCCTCAGCATGGTCATGCTGAATAGCTGCGCGTTTACCGCTACGGCTATCTGGGCCCCTACAATATACAATATTAGAACGCTTATCACATAAATGTGCTTTGTATCAAAACGTGCGTCATATTTGTAAAAATAACTACAAGGAAGTGAGTCAAGTTGATCATTGTTTTTTTTTTAAGAAATATTATACAAGAAACAACTTCTTTTTCCACTTTTTTTTTAATTTCTTTATTAGTATCATTCCGAACATTACATTCATTATTTCTTATATCTAGGTGTTCTGTGTTATTAGACAACACTATCATCCTAATTTGGTAAAACAAATTTAAGATTTTATTAACATTTTGTTAACAATATATTACATTTCATTTGCCGTAGCAATTCAGATTTTTTACAGGTGAGTTGATTTCACCTGCTTATAAGAGAAAAAAAACGCTTTGAATATACTTAACCTAACTTAACCTAAACACATAACGCATTAATCGTGGCAATAGAAGATTGTAACGATTTTTGCCTGAAATTATTGATTATACTTCTTTTTCCACTGTTCATCCTCATCATTCTGCTTATTTATCCTGTTGTGTTCTTATAAACACTTTCGCAGTTATCAACTGAGAGCTGCCAAGGCTTATTTTTTTTTTGCTTTTTTGGCCACACCCGATTGGCGATTAAGGGGTCTATTTTGTAAATCGAGTGGATTTATGTGACTCGCCTGTAGTCATTGTCTATCAAAGTAAGCATGCATATTTCAGATGGCACCCGTCGACTCCGATAGTAATCCAGTCACATAGAGTGACAACTGCCGATAAACTCGAGTGTCAGAGCCGAGTCGAGCAAAATTTTTGGTCGAAAGTGACTCCAGTCGAGTCGTTTTTGGTCGACTAGACTTATAAAATAGGGCCCTAAATGTGGAGTTATGTTACTAAAGTTTTGCAAACTGAAATGAATATTGCATATTTAATCTGCTTTGAATTGCCAAAATGTTATCAGTAAAATGATTGTGGGGATCTTTATTTTAAAGTTATTAGTACCAACTTCGCAGGGATGCACTAGTAGCCAATCACGAACGGCGTCTTCGTTGCCTTTTAGCTTTACGTTAGAACACGAAGAGACTGGCAATAAATTAACCTAAAGTTCTAGTTTTTTGTGAAGTAAAAATAACATTAAACACTACTGGTCCTGTCAAGCTTTGTTTTGCCATCGAGTAGACTGCTGAAAAATGGCATGCAATCTCCCATACAAAACGAGAGATAAGTTCTCTGCTGTTTTTTCAGTTATTCCAGAGAATTTTCCAAATCGTTTCCTTCAATCATACACGTCGGAACACTGGACCAATGCAACAGTGAAATAATCCTGTATTAGCCTATTAGCTCGTTCTTCAGCCATTTCGTGACGTACAAACACCATTCCATTCGGGTCAGGTACGGGTTTGAAAATTTGAATTTTTTCGGGTTCGGGTCGGGTTTGAAGGCTACAAAATTATCGGGTACGGGTCGGGTTCGGGCTTACAAAAAGTCGGGTTTAAGTCGAGTTTGTTGAGAATTCGTCCCCTTAATGCTACAACTAGATAACTCGAAAATCAAAATTTTGGGATGTGCCACTTTAAAAATATGACCGTTTTACAAGGTGATGGTTAATCGCAGAGGATATGGTTGAAAAATAAACTTTAACTTGTGTATTTTGAATCACACGCTTATGATCTGTAGGTATTTTAAAGATCTAATTAATAAAAATGTTTTGGCATATTGAAGTCAAAAATTTCAAATTTCGTGTTATCTAGTTGTAGCATCAAGGGGACGAATTGTGAACAGAGTAACAACCTAAAAGCTTCCCTATTCATCAGAAACGATGAATTTACCACATTTTCAAACTCGGGTTTTATTCGGGGGTTTTCTTACAAAAATTTTTCGGGTTTCGAGTCGGGTCCGGGTTTGCTTTTCAATTATTGTCTCGGGTTCGGGTCGGGTCCGGGTTTTAAGAAATAAAATAAGTCGGGTACGGGTCGGGTTCGAGTTTGAAAAATGTGAAACCCGACCATCTCTAGCTGGGAACCCGTGTGTAGAGACTTAAAAGAATTTTTTGAGATTCTAACGTGACTAACATGACAAGTTTGATGGATGTTTCTTCAAAGATTCGTCAAGAATGAGCTTGAAAAATTATTTAATGATTATTTAATTAATAATGATTTCCGCCAAGGATCTTTCCAGTACTTTCTACAGCAGATCGCTCAGAAATTCGCGAGATACGCTTCCAGCAATTATTTCCTAAGGGATAAATGTAATTCTCATGAATTTCCTTCACAGCTTTACTTCAGTAGTCTTACGATGATTTCTCCGATAATTCCGGTAATTATTCCATTGGTTTCTTAACTTGCTAAGCCAGCTGATTCTAATTGAAAATCCTAAAGGTAACCCTTTAAAAAAAAACTTGAAGGAATTATCGAATTAAACCTCTAGGAGAATCACTATAGTAAAGTGGTTCAAAAACTCGTTTTTGCTCCACAGACGTATGATTTGAGAACCGTTTTCGGCAAAGTTGTAACTGACAAATGTATCTAACTGTATAAGCAAAGCAACACTCAATAACCCATGGGCAAATATTATGATCGATTGAATAAATTGACTGCTTTTAGCCATAGTAATTCCCATTCAAACTTGGAAGAGCCTGTGCAGTCTCAGTGTTATCCAAATGAGCTCAAATTTTGAGAAGACACTCATAATTTGATCTAGAATCTAGTGTAGAGCGAAAACGATTTTTTGAACCACTTTAATATATATACTTGCATATATAACTTATTGTGTTCATGAATGTTTCCCAACAGGGTAGTTAAAAAAATCGTTTTTACTTCACACCGCTAATTTTATTCTAGATCCAATAGGGAAAGTCGTCCCAAAATTTAAGTTCATTTGGATGAAAACTGAGACTGCATAAGCCCTTCGAAGTTTGTATGGACATTACTATGGGAAACGCAAACAATGCATTCAATCGTTCTTACTGTTTTCCACGTGCTCTTGAGGTTCTGAGCTATGCTGATACTCCTAGATACATTCTTTAACTACAATTTTGCCGAAGACCGTTTTCAAATTGGTCTTCTCAGTATGTAGTTATTGATTTTTGTAAGAGTTGAAAATCTTTGGCTATAATAAGTGAGCTGCTCTGCGGGCATCACTGTATATATGCAGTAAAACATAGTAAGTCATGATTTGTGCGTGCTAAATTTCATGCCAAAAGCAGCAATGTTGTCTGTTCAGAAAATAGGAACATTAGCTACTGTTGAAGAATTTCCGATTGTAAATAAATCAATAACTAATTACTGAAATGTCCGATTTAAAAACGGTCTTCAGCAAAGTTGTAGCTGATAAAAGTACCTAAAAATATCAGCATAGTTTTATCTCTCAAGAGTATATAGGAAAACACAATGACCGATTGAACAAATTGCAATTGAACTTTTCTCATAGCAATTTCTATACAAATTTAAAGGGCTTATGCTGCCAGTGTCAGTTTTCTTTCGAATGAGCTCAAGTTTTGGGAGAATACTCAGAATTTGATCTAGAATCTAAAAAGCGATGTGGAGAAAAAATGATTTTTTGAACCACCTTAATATCCTAAATCAAAATCATAGAGAAATTCTTAGAGCAATCGGTGAAAAAATCACAGTACGATTTCTGGAACAAATCTTCTGAGTAATACCTGAAGCAAACTTTGCAAACATGTTAGAATGAAATTTTATGAAAGACATAAAAAAAAAAAGATTTGCAGTTATACCATGCCTAATGTCACGAGAAATTGTGAAGCATTTTTTCAAATTATCTTTAGAGCAATCTCTCTATTTATACTTTGAGAAAGCGTAA
Source organism: Aedes aegypti (assembly GCF_002204515.2). Taxonomy (NCBI): domain Eukaryota; kingdom Metazoa; phylum Arthropoda; class Insecta; order Diptera; family Culicidae; genus Aedes; species Aedes aegypti. The sequence continues at coordinate 89,611,971 of NC_035108.1, read as the reverse complement.
TATTGATCCTTAAAAAATCCTAGAGTCTTGCCTGATTCCGTCATGGTCTCTTTTTGGATTCTGCTTGATATTTTTGGCATACAGTCACTAGATTTCCGTTAAGTCTTTATTAGCCCTGAAATGTTGCAGTTAAAATTTCGCCTTTTACTGAATATCGAGTGCGTGTAAAATACTATTAGTCCAACTAACCACCTACATTCAAAGCATGATGAATCAGTCTTGATTTGCCGTGAGGCATGGTAGAAAATTTCCAGCATTAACATACAAGAGGATTCTTGTTCAAAGCTTGACACGTGCAAGCCGCACTTAGTATGGTCAATAAATTTTTCAATTCCCCCAAACATAAAATACCAGATCGAAGGATTACTCCATGTGTATATGTGTCTACGTATCAAGTCGTCTGATCTCCCGCAATCGTCTTTTTACCCCCAAAAACTCAAGCTCGCATCGTTTGCACCCTGCTAGGACATGAACATTTGTCTTTTACTGCACTCGTTCGCGCGTGGCTAGAAACAGAAAGTTGCCTCTTCCATGACCCAGCCAGCCAGGATGAACGAAACACAAGGCAAACTTTCAGCCCAAGAGCATCATAAAATCGATGATGACTTTGACGAGCTTTTCAAATGCTTGTTGGTTTGTGAATGTGTATCCTCTCTGATTTCATTTTCCCCCTTACACGAACGAAGTTGCTGCGGTATCGCTTTTCTGAATCGCAAATTGTGTTGCGATAGTTGGGCATGCATTTTTAGTGTATAATACATATTGTCTTTTTTTAGTTTTGTTCCTACGGTTCCAATCGTATACTCCTACTAGAAACTACTTGTCATTTGATCTGTTGGAGCACTTTTATAAGATACAAGGTCATCGATGAAACATTGTACTCATCATGAATAAAAAAAAGAGAACTTGTAAACATGTGCAGTCAAACAAGCAACGCTGTTCAATGTTAACCATGAATCTTTTTACGTATGGTCAGATTTTCATGTAAAAGTTTTTTGTTGCAGAATTTACATTTATCTGAATCATGTCAGATAAAATCTCCTGAACAAAAGTTTTTTCAGCACACTTATTTTTTATCGTTTCCAACCTTTCTGTCCTTAGTTAACTTTTAATAGCTAGTCGCTTTCGATATTAATATTCGACTTAACTAGAACTATTTAAATTGCAAATGCTTCTATAGCTATTTGAAAGACATCTTTTCGGAAGATGTTTTGCGTGCTATTTGAGATGATTGTCTAGGCTTTAAATAAGATAAAATAAAACTATTTATTTTTTTCCAGACTGAGAATTTATCATTTCTTTAAGATCCAAGCCTGAATGTATGTCATATGATTAACATTTACTTTTTAATGGTTGCATAAAATATTTTTTTTTGTATATACCTGTTGAGAAGTACATGAAATTATCCGCTATACAATACACGCCCCCTATTTCCAACACCCCAACGTGCAAGTGACATCCAAAATATTCTGTCATCGTAAAATTTTCATTTTTATTATCCGACTACGCCGACAAATTGATTTTACTTGTTACCACTCTGTCTTGCCGTACAGCTGCTGCCGTGCGATGTTTTTACGATTATCACCATTGCCCGGTAAAAATATCACTCGACGGCCAATAATAAACGGGAACAAGTGTGTATGAGTAGGTATATGCCGTGCTTTCAATGAGGTTCAGAAGAAGGATCTTACTTGGGGGGAAAAAGACAAATAAAATTATGACGACTTGTAGAGCCTGCCCTACAGCTCGAAGGTTTCCCAGAGATTTTGAGAGGACGCTGAAATAGCGGGAGAGTCAAACTTTGAGAACTGTCGTTGAAAATGTTTAGTAGCAAATGAAAGTTGATTGCTTGTATCGGAGTGGTTACTGAACCAGCAAGCAGTTTAATGCTTGCTCTCCGTGCTTGCTTTCAGAAACATTTTCTATTACATCGGTTTTAATTTTCACAGGAGGTTTCATTGACCACGAAAACTAATGATTATCGATTACAGATTGTTGAATTTGATTGTCAGGGAACTGAAATTTTTGTGGGATGACTCTTACCGTGAATCGCAAGTTAGTCCCATCTGCATTTTCGTCAAAATTAAGTTGAATTCAGTTTTCAACATATATTCCAATACTCTTTCAGCTGTCCTAATGAGATAATACGATTTGTTCGGAAAAAGTAGGAAAAAAAACAGCAAGTCAAATTGAAAAGTAATCGCATATCAGTCTCACTACAGATTTCAACACCAATCCTCTGGAATTTTTTGAAAATTCGTGTGGAAATCGAATTGAAAACTTCACAGCCCATTTTCTCAATGCCTACTTTTTACAGATGAGACTGACTTGCGATTCACAGGAGTCTACACAAAGGAATTACTAATGAAACGAAGAAGCCATTTCTAAATATATCCGTGTCTGCATCACTGCAGCAATTTCTGAAGGTATCTATGGAATCAATCCTGGAACGACCACTGAACAAACTCTTTTAGCAGTAGCAACAAAAATTCATCGACAAATTTTAAAAAATTCCTTGGAGGAGAAAATTTTGTAAAATCACGCTGGAAGCCTGAAAGCAAGCTCTGAGGAAGGTTTTGGAGTACCCTTTGCAGGAATTATTGCAAAATGATACAATAAAATTTATGGAGAAACCCTTGAAAATACTTTGGGAATCTCCAGACAAATTTCATGAAATGTCGTTGTAAATATCCTTGATATAATCATTAGAGATCGTGGAGAAATCTTTACTAGATTCACTGGAAGAATTTGAAGACGACTTTTTAAAGGAATTTTTGGCACGAATAATGTATGGAAGAATGTAAGTGTTTTTACGGGAACCTTAAAAATGTCTGCTTACGTCACTGTATAATTTTTTAAGGAATTTATGTATAAAATGATGAATGAATGAATCTCTGATGCACTGTTAAGGAGTGTTGCTGAAGTAGTTTTTGGAGTAAAAAATTCCATTGTACCCCGTTTGGCATAAGGCCTTTTGGCATAAAGTAATTTGGCATAAAATCGTTTGGCGTAACTGTCATTTGGCATAATGGCCGTTTGGCATAATGAGTGATTTAAAATATGAGTAATCTTTGAAACTTTTACTGAGATCAACACCAATGATCCCATAGCAAAACATTTTGGTAGGTATTCAACATCCGTGGCTTTCGTTCAGAGATGTTCCAAGCCATGGATGTCAAAAATTGTTGTGACATTAGAGAGCATAACTAAATAATACTCGTGACGGGTCTGGTGGAAGATCTTTTCGGAATAATAGTTTTCTCTACATCCCAGAACATAGAGTATCTATGAGCATGTTGTGATATATATATATATATATATATATATATATATATATATATATATATATATATATATATATATATATATATATATATCATTCAAAAATCAATAACTAATTACTGAGGCGTCCGATTTGAAAACGGTCTTCGGCAAATTTGTAGCTGATTATTGTATCTCACAGTATCAATATAGTTCTAATCTCCAAGAGCACATGGGCAAATACTATGACCGATTGAAGTAATTGGTTGCTTTTCACATAGTAATTCCCATATAAACTTTAAAGGGCTTGTGCAGTATCAGTTTTTATCCAAATGGGCTCAAATTTTGGGATGACACTCAGAATTTGATCTAGAATCGAATAAGCGGTGTGGAGCAAAAACGATTTTTTGAACCACTTAAATATATATATATATATATATATATATATATATATATATATATATATATATATATATATATATATATATATATATATATATATATATATATATATATATATATATATATATATATATATATATATATATATATATATATATATATATTTTTTTTTTTTTTTTAAATAGTGAATTGGCAAAAAAAGTTCGCTTTTCATAAAAAAGGGAATGCTCTTAAAAAATTTCGATGCAGATCAAAATCTTTCTTGGATCTGTCTTCGGATTACTTGGTAAAAGAAGGGAAAATATTTAAAACTCAAATCTAAAGACCAATTATTGTAACATAATGCCCAATACGAGAGTAGATTATTTTTTGTTTGAAATGTTCAAGAATTCAACGCAAAACAAATCATCTCACAGTATAACTCGAATGAACAACACATTTTGGAAAGAAAATATTTGCGGCAAAATTTTTGAACGATTCAATATTAATTTGGTTGTTGAGTGAAAAAATAACAGTTTTTTTATAGTAATGTTGATATTATAAATGATATAAAAAGATTTCAATCCGTCGACTCAATGACATTTCAATTTACATAATGACAGCTCGTTCCGAAGTAAAATTTGCCGAGGGGTGATTCAAAAGTGATTTCCATACTAAAAAGTGTTTTAAAAATAGTTCCAGGTCACAGAAAATTGTGAAACTTTGTATTCTAGTTCAATTTTTAACATAGGTTAAGAATATGTAGGAAACTTTTTTTTTAAGTTTCAGTTTTCCAGCTTTTTACGCTTGCTATAAAAATGACGGGGGTGATTCGACTATGACGTTTCTTACCTTGACATTACCAAATTTGAAAATCAATTCCAATATATTTATCGTATTCTCCTCCTAATCTCATTTCTTTTATACTATTTTAGGCACGTGGAACTTGAGCTTGTAGAAAAAAATGGATGATACAATAACCAAACCGTAGGGCTGTGTAATTGAACGTTCTTGAAAATCGTACAGGTCCATGGAATAAAAATGACAAAAATTATGTATGACTCATAAAGCGACAAGTTTGAAAATTATTCTGTTACCTTTTGTAAAACGTCATACATTGCATTGCCTCTACCATGATTAACCATATTTTGTGGGTGGGGGAATTTTAAAAATGCATTGTGGGAGGATGATGTAGAAAAACCTAAGCCTTCCTATTCCTGATTCCTATTGAAAGCATAAACTCCACGTACATACTGGCATAAGAACACAAGCTGTCATTTAAAGTCAATGATAAAATAAAAGTGTGAGCCATTGTTACCACTATCAGAGTTATGTATTGTTCTGGATTTATGTTTTGGATGGACGTTTTCAGGATGGTTAACCACTTGTTCAAAATCTCTGAAACTTTTTTAAATAATTTCTGCAATAACAGGTGATTAAAATGAAATTTATATAGGGGAATTTTCGTATTCTCGGCAGTCTGAGTCGATGTCGCGCTTCTTTTGTGATTTTCCCGGACATCAGCAGACAATTAACGTGTTTGTATATCTAATACTAAGCGCTACTCAATCCTTCATCGATTCAAACCGACAGACTTGTAAAAAGCTTTTTAGAAATGTTTTTTAAATGCTTCGCTTCAAACATCTTTTGCTAGAGTGTCTATTGTCGGCAGCCTTGTTTTCTTCGGCTGCTTTCCCATAAGAACTGCAGGCGAATCTGTTCGGTGGATCCAAATCAGCTGCATTTTGAGACGTATTCATTTGAACTGATGGCAAAATAGTTTGTTCGAAATCTCGTCAACGGGAAGCTGACAGAATAAAGAATCATATGGATGTTAACATTGGTGCGTTTTGACAGTAAAATACTATATATTTGGCGCGTGAAATTTGGTTGCCGATAATAGTCGAATGATGCCGAAGCCGTAAATTACCTTAAGGAAATGCAGGAAGAGGGCCTAGAGCACATGAATCGTAGCAGTTTAGTGAAGTAAGCCGCAAGTTGGCCTAAACCGACAGTTTTAGTAATTAGTAAGTTACAGTATAGAAAATTGTCAGAGAAATAGTTTTAACCACATTTGCAGTTATTTAATAAACCAATTATTCAAAATAAATGGATTTGAAAAACTGTTACTCTTTTATAAAAGGTTTCATTATTTTTCACGAGTGTGCTGTAAACTACAAAAATAAAAATCGTTAATACAAGAAAGTGTAATTTTATATCACATTTAATTTAATTTAACAATAAAGAATTAATTGCATGGAATATTATATACAAGTTTTGAACCATAAGTAAGCAGTTTTAACGCTAGAAAAATCAATCAATTTCATCATAAAATACTCTAAGAATTTATTCAGGGATTACATGAGAAACATCTCTACCAAGATTTTCTCTAGAAAAATCCCGTCATGGATTCCTCCAGATATTTCCCCAGAAATTGCTCCATAGTTCTTCCAAGAATTATCCAGGGAATTCTACAAAAACGTCTTTTTAGAGATTTCTCCAGGGATTCTTCCCGCGTAATCTTTATTGTGATTCTCCTAGGGATCACTCCAAAGATTACTCCAGGAATTTTTCCAAGGATTCCTCTTGAGATACCTCCAGCAATTCCTTTTGCAATTTACCTAGGCATTCCTTTCAAGATATCTTCATTAAATCACCCAGGTAACATTTCATTGATTCGTTCAGCAATTTACCCAGGTAATCCTTCAGAGATTCCTACACGAATTTCTCCAGAGACTCCCCCAGGGATTCTCCCAGGAAAACCTTTCAAGGGATTCATCCAGAGATTTACCCAGCAATTCCTTCAGGAATTTCCCTAAGAATCAATCCAGAAATATCTCAACATAGGTTGCTATAAAAAATGTTCCAGGGATTTCTTTAGGAATTCCTGAAGAGATTTTCTCGGGTATTCATTCAGAGAGTCTTCCAAGAATTCTCCTAAGGATTTTCCAAGGCATCTTCCAGGGATTAAGAAAAGATTCCTCAAGGAATTTTCCCAGGTATTCTTCTAGTGATTAGTCTAAGGATTCCTTCATGTAATACAACAGAGATTTCTCCATTTTTTATCTAGAGGAGATCTAGGGATACTTTAAGGATTTCTTTAAGAACTTTTTTAGAGGTTTCTCTAGGAATGTCTTAAAAAATTCCTTCAGCGATTTCTTTAGGAAGTATTCCAGGGATTTTTCAAAAACTTCTTCAGTAAAGCAGTTCCTCGAGCAATTCTTGGAAAACATGTTGGAGGAATCCCTGGAGCTAAGGGTAATTTCTGATTAAATCCTTGGTAAAATTCATGGGGGAATCTCTAGAAGAATTTCCAGAGGCCAATAACGAGTCCCTGAAAAAAAAAAAAAAAAACAAAAATCTCGAGGATTTCCTATCGATTTTATTGGATATCCCTGAGGGAATTCTTTAAGTATTTCTATTATAGAATCCCTGGAAGAATAATTGACAGAACCCCTGAAGAAATTTCTGGTGGCATCCCCGAAAGAATTCTTGGAGGAATTCATGAAGTAATCTCCGAAAACAGAGGAGCAGAATAGGACTACATACCTGGGGAAATTTCTGCAAGTGTGCTTGAAAGAGTTTCAGCAGAAATCTTTGTTGAAATAACAGAAGTAATTCTTTAAGATCCCTGGAAGAATTCTTGGATAAATCCAAGTATTTTTGTAGAGATTTTCCTGGTGGATTGCTTCGAGGAGTCTTTTTGTATGAAGCTCTATAGAAATATCAGGAGAATGTGTTTGAAGAATCCTTGAAGAAATTTCTGAAGGAATGTTTGGAGCAATCCAGGGATCAATTATTGCTTGAAAAGTTCCCAAAGAAAAAGGAATGTTAGCAGTGCTGGGAATGGTAATAGTAGTAGGCTTGAATTTCGACAAACTCACGTGGCTCTTCTCAGTACAGTAGTTCAAAAAAACGCGAATATCATCAATTAGCCTATGCTGAATGCATGAATTCTCAAAATCATGAGTGTCATTGAAGGCAATAAATGCGGGAAACAGAACATGTTTTTACAGTAATTTTGGGTTGCCTTTAGCAACGGGAGTTTTATTATTTCCAAGGCTTTTTGCCTACACAAGCCATGAACGTTTCACTGGCTTCGCTGACTGTGATTTGCTTTACTTGATTAGAGTAAAGTGAATTTCAAGATTTTTCCCAACCATAAATGTTTGTGTAACTACCGTTGTTAATAGAGACCGAGATCACCTCTGCATCTCCACGGTTGTCATGGAAAGGATATTGGGTTAGTGGGTAAGGTAGAGATCTGGAAGTCATCAATTTTTGGTGATGCGATCCATGATATAATCAAGCCTAACCCAAGAGCAAGTGACTCGATCAATAGATCAAACACTACTAAGCGATCACGGCACTTTTTAACTACGACGCGAACACGACGAGCGACATGTTTGATCCTGCCCCCATCGCCGGTCCTTATAGGAGCAAGCGTCAAGGTCGAACGATCTAACACTACTCTGAATTAAAAATAAAATAATATTCAGGAGTTAAGAGAAGGAAGATTATTTGCTGATGCAGTTATAATAGTGATTTTTCTGGTTGGTTATCTGAGACAGACATTTGAGACATATATCTGGCTTTTGGACAAGGTTTATGCATCCTTCAGCAAGTCAAATGCTGGTTCCTGGTGAATATATCCTAAAACGCTGAATTTTATAGATGTACACTTTTTGATTATTTCTTATATGGGTGCATAAAAAAGTCTGCTTTTTCAAATTCATCCCTTAAGAATATTATATGAACTTACTTACTACTTACCAGTTTTGACCCTCCTTCAACTCTCGCTCGATAAATATACAAAGCTCTAGTGTTTGGTTTATCGTGTCCGAAACCCGAACCAGACACACATTTTCTAATTTAGTCCAATGTTATGATAGATGGTACAAGCTCAGATAAACCAGGGCCAGGTTCTCGAAAAGGAGTGAAATCAAATACCGAATGGTTGTGGGATGCCCAACATCCAAAGTTTCCCTTAATAGATATGTTTATTTTGCTCTAAAACTTTTCCATGTTCCTCATATCTGAGTTTGAAAGGCCCATCTGTTTGACGAAAAAAAAAACATATATTTTCCCCTGTATCTGCATAGGACCCGTTTGACGAGCAAGCCTTTCGTTGCAAATTTAATATTCATATGGTTTTCATCTTCTGCCCATGCATGACATGTAGTGTCGTAGCGAAAAGCTGTCGGTTTCCTTTACCTTTGCATACGGAAGTATGGAATGGAATATGTTTGCGATGACGACGACGAGAGAGATAGACCAGTTCCCGGGTAGAGATGAATATCAAAATAATGATTAAATTACGTACAACAAACAATATCAATATCTAGTTTAATCATTAGAATGTTAATCATTGATATCACATCAATGGAAAAGCCTACAATCATAGAAACAATTGTTATTGGTGTATAATTTTACCAAGTATATTTTTTATTTTATTTGAAAAAACATATTAAATAACACAAAATATCATTACATTGTGATTTCGTTTCGTAAAACTGATTTCCCGCCATTAGCGCACCGCTTCTTTTAAATTCTGAGGCCACCATCAGAAAGATGAGATAAAACTGATTAAGAGCAGCTTTTACAACTAAGTGAATAATGATATTAACCCTATTAGATGAACGATTTTCGACATTATGTTGTACGATCTTGACATATATAACGAGTGCAACCAATGCAAACATAATTTTTCACACAACAAAGTTACAAGTTACATGTTTCACATTCAATCTTTAAAAATCTCATGTGTAAATGATAGATTAAGTTATTTGTTTGAACTAAATTGAACTAAAAACTTATATAATTTCAGAATAAAAATCCCACCAATAGTTCTACCCTTATCTTGATTTCCATGTGAAAACTTATAGTTACTATAAAACTTTGCAATCAATATCTCAAAGAAGACTTTAGTTATAAAGTTTTTATTTTGTTCTGCTGGTTTGTTATTACAATTTTAAAAGTTAGATATAAGATGCCATAGAAACTTATATTTTTGTGATTTTTACTTTTATTTCTAACAAACATATAACAAGTTTCAACGTTCAAATGATATTTTTAATGGTAGAATTTGATATCCATTTGGTATACTCCTCTACCCGGGTTGAGAGCATTCCCAGCACATACTGCCGGCTGAACCGAAACCGATGGGTGATGGGGGTGGGGACAATCTTTTTAAAACACCGGAAAAACTAGGCCACTTGGTGAACTAATCCCGGGAGTGGGATACTGGTTTGAACAGGACTTGATTAAAATTTAATTTGCTGTGCACCGCATCCGACATCAACCCGAGCCAGGTGGATGTTTGCGGAAAAACTAAAACTTTTCCCATCTTCCACTTGGTTTGTTTGAGTTCTGATGGTTTCCGTTCGGGTGGATACTGATTCGGAACGATATGGCTGGGCAGTGAGTAGCGACTGGATGGCGGAGTCTCGATCAAAGACTTGGTCGGTAGATGATGCTTCTTATTATAGTGATTGGAAAAAAGGATATTGATGCCATTAATGCAAATATGTGACCTTAGATGGCATATTAGGGATCTCTCTTTCCCTGGCCATTAGTTGCATCCAAAGACATCCTGATCATTTGGAAAGTAAGTTTTTTATTCAATGGATCTCATAATAAGATACTTTTCCTAGCTCACTTCATGAAAAAGTAGACAATTAAAATTTCAAAAAAAGGAACAAGTGAAAAAAATGTTATTTTCATTAGACTCGTGTGATATGGGTACACAAATTCTTTCTGCTGGCGGCTTGTTTGAAACTACATAAAACAAACGGTACATATCAATGCTAGTAGTTAACCTGTATAGGCCTGAGTGAAAGAAAAAATACTGAAACCCTCACCGCTCAGAGAATTCTTAACGGATTCAAATGATTGTTTGTCAGTTCACTGGCTCACATTTCTAGTTTCTAGAAGTGGCCAAAGGAACTTGAAAATTTTACTGTGGCCGGAGTTATTCCGGTGGGTCACTGGGTCAAGTCGGGTAAAAAAAGGGCTGTTTTTTGGGACAAGCCAAGTTACCATTGTTTATTTGCAATGACAATCATTTTAATTTGCATAAATCATTAATATCTGACATTCAACATTATAAATGAAGAGTTTTGCACCGTTTGAAAATACCGTATGTGGCCATTCGGCGTAACGCGCAGAAGAACCGGCTATAGGTTTGTTGAATACTAATTCGTTTCAATTCTCGAAAAGTAGAAACCAAACATAATTGTGCACTAAAATGCGTTCCCATATGCTTGGCACAGATGTTCAAATACAAATTGGCCACTTTATCATAAGTTTGAGCCGTCCCGGGACCCCAAAATGATCAAATGTAGGATTTATCAAATGCAATTCTCATAGTTATCCAATTCAATCGTTTCTCAAAAGATTTACACTGATGCAATTTTTTTAAAATTCCGTCATGTTGTGACCACATTATAACCGATTCCGGAAATTATATGTGACTTATAATTTGCCTACCTCCAGGGGCACAAACGCACAGTACCCTTTTCACCCGATCTGAGCCAGTGATCCACCGGAATAACTCCGTCCACAGGTATATTTCCGCATTCCTCTGTCCACTTCCAAAAACTAGATATGTGTGCCAGTATACTGACAAAAAATGATTTGAATCCATTAAGAATTCGCTGAGCAGTGAGGGTTTTAGAATTTTCACTTTCACTCAGGTCTATACGGGTTAAACCTATGCATCCCTTTTGTCTGCCTATGTTATTGATTTTTCAACTAAGCAATTGTAACAAGTGATTGGTGTATAGTTAATCTTTAAAACTATGGTTAATTTTTTTCTGATATTTTAAATCGGAATACTCGAATGAATGCTGAAGAGGATAAATTGTTTAAATTTTTAACAGCCAATAAAAAACATATAGCAATTATCACTGAAGCCTATTAAAAACCTGTATACGTATATCGTTATGACCGACTGTTAAAACATTGGCTGTTAAAAAGCCTTCATGGAACGATTTCTATCAACTTCCATACAAGTTTTCCAGCAAAAAGTATTGCATCTGTACAAATAAAGGCACCGAAAAACAACACGCAAGAATGTTGTTTATGACACTCTATGTTAATTAAGAAATTTCATACTGCCAAGCTCTTAAACAAACTCTTCTATTTTCAGAATCTGTGTCAGTAATGACCATGGGTTGCAAAATGGTGAGTCGACAACCAGGAAGGAGTGTCCAACATTGCTCTGGTCCTCGCAAGTCCAGTCGGCTCGAAAAAAATTGAATGTGGAGCTGATAGGATTGAGAATCGCTTCATGGGATATTTGAAATGTAACAGGGGCATGATTAGAATCAAAATCAGCGTGAGTAACAAGTTGGCTAGAGTCGGTTAGGACCAAATCAATCGTAGATGGACTTCTAGAAGAGGAAAAACATGTAGGGCTATCACGGTATAGAATTGAGAAATATCCTGAAGAGTACTCATCCAATAAAATTCTGCCGTTGGAATTACTTTGAAAATTATTCCATGTCCGATGTTTGGCGTTAAAGTCACCAATGACAATTTTTTTGACTTATTGCGAGTCAATTTTCGCAAGTCAGTTTGGAGCAAATTTACTTGCTGTCCAGAGCATTGAAAAGGCAAAAAGTTTCCAAAACTTTAGTTTCAAATGACGAAACAATTGATGTTTTATACTCACATGAATGATGATTGCAACTCCCCCACATGCCCCATCAAGTCGATCATTACGATAAACAAAAATAGATTTTATGAGTTTGGATCCCTGTTTCAAAAACGTTTTAGTAATAACTGCTATATGCACGTTATTAGCTGTAAGAAAATTAAATAGCTCGTCCTTTTTACCATTCAAAGAACGAGCATTCCAATTTTAAAATATTTAAAATATTTTTTAGATCCATTAGACAAACATAATCCAATAAAAATTGATTTGTAAATTTTACACCTACTTGGACTGCTTCAGTCATAGTGGTGGCTTTGAACATTGCATCAATCATTAGATTCAATTGTTCAATTAGAAAGTTAAAATCAGAGGCAGACATAGCACTAGAAGTGAGTACATTATCTGTTGATTTTCCGTTAGAATTTTCGGTAGACGAAGAGGCGGAGTAGAAGTTACCTGTGGCGGCAGGGTGTTTCCGTCTGATTTGAAACAATTAGAATGGGTAATCATAGTATGAATGGGGGAGGAGTTCAAATCACCTGCTACGATATCGGCAATTGATTTTCCTTGGGTAGATATTAATTAACGGCTACCCGGCGGATTGAAATTAGTTTGTGAATGAGCATGATTATAATCTTCCTGATGGGGGATTCTTGATCAAGCGATCGTTAACTGAAAAATCAGCATTGTTCGAAACTCTACCAGGGAAATTACGGAAACGACCGTTATCGTAACGGATATTATCTTTCATGTGCCTGGCACGAGCCTCAACGACTCGCCTATGCGAAGGGCAAGCCCAAAATATGGAATTATGATTGCCCCCCGCAATTGGCGCATATGAACTTATCGGTATCTTCCTTCACTGGACAGACGTCTTTGGCGTGAGAAGAGTCTCCTCAAATCATGCATTTAGCATCCATTCGGCAATTTTTTGTACCATGACCCCACTTTTGGCACCGACGGCACTGAGTGGGGTTCTGGTGATTTCCTCCAGGTTTCTGGAAATGTTTCCATGTCACACGGACATCAAACATAACTCTGGCTTTTTCTAAAGCATTAATATTATTTAGATTTTTTTTGTTAAAGTGAACTTAATAATATTCTTGAGAAAGCCCTTCCCGGAAAATGCCAGATTGGGTTCTCTTTTTCATAATGATTACTTGCACTGGGAAAAATTCAAGTAAGTCATTTATTCTATTTTTGATCTCTTATAGTCACTTGAGAGACCTTTCAAGACAACTTTGAACAAACGTTCAGATTTGTAGTCATAAGTAAAAAAAAATGTGCTTCTTCTCTTCAAGATGTTTGAGAAGAAGTTCACGATCTTCAAGAGTTTCCGGCAAAAACGCAACAGTCTCGTTTCTTTGCCTGGGCTAGAGACTGCTTCGATTTGGTGTTCGGAAAATTTGTCTAGAGCATCGAACTGATTGCTCATTTCGATGCAATTATCAACATTATCCATTTCACCCTTGGAAGTATGTTCACATTCCGGAGAAACGTCCTTTCTTTCATTCTTGCCACATACAGTGAGAGTTTTAAAAACTACTTTTCCAAAAGGAGGTTGTGAATTCAGAGTTTCAAAAACGATTCACCAGGTCCAACGAAAAATCAATGGCATGAGTCCGAACAAGGATTGGAATGGGATCAATAGGAGAAGAATATTAGAAGCATTAATTTTGGGTTTAAAGCTCTCCAGATTATTAATCTCATTTTAAATTGCATGTTTATTAAGCTGCTTTTCATTTTTCTGAAACTAATTCTGAAAAGGGTAGTTCCAGAATGCAATAAAAAGTAGCGAGTATTTGCTGTATGTTATACTCCATTCCTACCTACAGTAAACATCATTTATTCACATCAAATCTGTTGCACATGTCAACAATTTTTGCTCCATTTTACTTATCACAAGTAAACCATGTTCTCGTTGATAAAAACTATTTCTAGATTCAAGTGCTAGGTATCCGAGCCAAAACAAATTGACTTTTTTCCACAAAATTTGACCCTTCTAATGTCAGTCCGCTTAATGTGGATCTCTGTTGCTTTTACTGTCCAACCCGTAGGTAAGCAAATGTCACCACTTGTTTTTTTTCCGCGACTCCGTGTTTGCTGGATATTTTTTTTTTGTACCTTCTGTAATCGTTCCTGTCCGCCATTACTGATGTTTCACACTTGGTCATGCATACGCTTTTTGCCGACTTTCTTGTTGACAGGCGCGTTACGATACAAGGTTTACCATGTCATCACACCCTCATCACGTCACAGTTGCGAAAGAGCACATTGAGCCAGTGCGACACAAGTGGCAACAGCGTGACATGTGTCTGATCCTTTTTTCGATGCTTTTTCTTTCAGTCGTTGATTATTCGGAAAATTTATTGAAACCATTTTGAACATCAGCAGATGTTTTGTCATCAATTAATTCCAGTTTAAGTCCTACATTAAACTGAATACTTCGAGGAACATTTATTAAAGAACTAAGTTTTTTGAATATTTGCAAAAGTTTGTAAAGTAGCATTGCAGTTTAACATTTTCTGAGCAGAATAGAATTTTTTTAGATTCTTGCATCGCGTAAAATCAATAAAAACACAAACATTAAATTACATTCTTTAAAAGACAGGTAATATAAGCACTGTTTGTCCTTTGGTCCAAATTCAAGTGGCTTCGGTTTATCGTGTACAGTTAATTTACAAACTGCAAAAGAGGCCATGGTGAGAGGATGAACACTAAGTTGTCCAAAAGAGAATGGATGGTATTTTTAGTCTTATTTATAGTTCGTCAATGCTGTGTCGTTCCAATCCAAAATTTGTCCCAAACTTTCGATTTTTGTTTTGTTTTAAATAACACCCCTCAATCCGTGTTTGCATCGAAATTCCTGTTAACAATGTTTCTAAATTTGCTGCAAAGCGACCTATTTAGCAAACCATGCAATAAATGTTAACTGATATCCTCCGGCAGTTTACGCAAACGTGTGAACCTGTTTTTATATGTTTTCCATCATTTTATTACAACACCGGAAATTAAACCAGCGAATCCATCACGGCAGTTCGGACGTTGAATTCTTTATCAGCACAACCGTCCACCCCAAAACTATTATCTGACAAGAGGAAATCACGGACACGACCAAAAACAAAATCAAAACCATTTTGAATGCAGAACGATTCCAGCCGCACACCCCCTCCAGTCCTGTACGCTTCAGTGCCCAAAAATTTCATATTCACATTCACAGCCTTGAATTGCGCCGGATGGGTTCAGTATGTGTAGTACCTTTTTTTTCCTGGTAGGCGAAGGCACCCGGAGGTTGGACGGAAACGCTGACGGTCGAGCTGATTTCGTAAATACTTCATTTGATGAAACCATAAAAAATTTAAATAGAACAGAAAGTCTGCAGAAAAATGCCATATGCCCATAGCCAGTGCTGGAAAAGATCGCATCACGAAGCAGCTCACGAGTGGATACCAACGCATAACAAACATCACAGACTCGCGAACTGGCTAGGTGTGAGTAAGTCCGCACCCGCCTGCACGGGAGAACATGTCAAAAGAAGTAGCAACAAGCTCGGGAACGTTTACTCGCGAGTAACCGAGCAAGTTGTGATTTATTATGGTTCTGACAGACAACATAATTGCATAACCATCAAGCCGACAGTAAACTTCTAGTTTGTAGTCAAAAACACTTGGAAACCATAAATCTTGGAGGGGAAGCAGCTTTTTCTCAAAAACACAATTTGACTCTGAACAGCTCCGAACACGTTCGCGAATCACTTTTCGCTTCGGTTACTCGGGAGCACGACGGATGCGAGTAAACCAGCGCTCTGACGCTCGGGAGCGTTTGAAGCTAGCGAACCATTTACGCAGTGGTTGAGATGTGCACACATTTCCTATCCAAGTGTGCTATAATGTACTATGAAAGTGTATGGGTTTTCTCATTTACATTTCAATAATTCTAGTTTAAAATTAATAATAAACCTAATAATAAACGCTTAAAAATTGTAACAATTTGTCTGTAAATAACTATTACAGTCAAACACTTTTCAATGTTTCATAGGTTGCAATCGACTTTAAAAAGAAATAATATTTTCTGAAATAATCGCCTGCTCTCCTTCAATCTCAAGCCTTAGGCTAAAATGTGGACGGAACTATAATTGTTATTTGACTTGCGGGCTTCGTAACCGTGCGGTTAGCGGCGTCAGTCGTTTAGGCGTATTGTACTACGCAGTGTGGGTTTGATTCCCGCCCCAGTCGGAGGAAACTTTG
Source organism: Aedes aegypti (assembly GCF_002204515.2). Taxonomy (NCBI): domain Eukaryota; kingdom Metazoa; phylum Arthropoda; class Insecta; order Diptera; family Culicidae; genus Aedes; species Aedes aegypti. The sequence continues at coordinate 89,595,426 of NC_035108.1, read as the reverse complement.
CGTCAAACGAAAAATTCTTCACTGGTCCACTGGTCGTTCCGTGTGTCTGTTGCAGAGCGTTAATGATTAATCATAAATTTAATCATGATTAATGATTAATGATTATGATTAATCAAAAATGTTAATCATTAATCACAAAAAATCAAGAATTAATCATTAATCACTAATCATAATCATTGCAATATTATGTTTTAATCATTAATCACTAATCATAATCATAAAGATCGCTAATTTTATTCAGTAATCATAATCTTAATCATAAGTCAAACATTTAATCAATCATCAATCAATCATTGAACAAAATTTAACAAATTTTACATTGCTTTCAAATATATAAATAAATTTTGCATTTCTTATATCGTGTGACAAGAACAATGATAGTTTATGCTCAAGGAAGTTCCAAATCCAACCAAGTACAGAATGGCTTTGTTTTGTATCCACGGACGTTACCATAAGTGTAAAAAAGACCCTTGTGGGCTTCGTAGCCGTGCGGTTAGTGTCACCAGGCATTTAGCCGCATCGTGCTAGGGAGTGTGGGTTCGATTCCCGCCTCAGGCCGGTAAACTTTTCGTGAGGAATGTTTTCCGACTGTGCCACTGGGCGTTGCATGCTAGTCCGTTGTCTAGTGTGGTGCTTCCTTCAAAGGGCATAAATGCCCACTGGAAGCATTAACGTGTCAGTGTCTTTTAAATATTTCCTCCATGTAAGACGTTGCATTTACTCAGTTGTATTTGATCCGAATCCGAAGACTCGATTGGAAGCACGTGAATGGTACCATTCTACATGGAGAATCATCAAATGTTGAATCAAGATTAACTTCACGCTCTGCTATATTCAGTAAATATCTGCAGGTGACGTTCTGCCCCTACACATATCACCAAAATTCGACCTAGCACTAGGTTTTTAGCTATTCATCAGATTTCTTTATACTTTGTATGAAAATCGAAAATCAGTCCATTTTCCCTAGTAGGTGGTATTTATGTTAATAGTTGCTCGCTGTTTTTGTTCACGTTTGATGTTTGCAATCTAATATCGCCTGCAGATATTCACTGAATATAGCAGAGCGTTAAGTTAATCTTGATTCAAGATTTGATGATTATATACGATAAACCATACTTAAAACTTTTCAATTTGAATTGTTCTCTTCAATAATGAATAAAGCCATTCATTTTCATGTTTATTGCTCATTCGTTGTGTACGTCAAGGCGCTAGAAATTTAAATTTTTGAACTCCGGGGACAGGGCGAAGGGCGAAAATTCCTTCGAAACATTGTTTGAAAAATATTTTTTCAGTTTTTCATAAAGATCTCGTTAGGAAATTCTCACCAAACGTTCAATTTGATTTTGCCCAACATTTCTCAAAGAATTGTGTTTTTTAAGTGATTAAATATTTACAGTGTTTTGTAGCTTGTTCGGAAGATCATATTCTTTTTTAAAACATCACAATTTTATTGCGCTTCAAAATCTTTGTATTGATATTATAATTGATTTAAAAAGTTTAAAATAGTTCCAGGGCACGGAAAATTTCACTTTGGAGGAATTATTGGATTATGAATAAACAGCCAATTGAATTTAAACAGTTCACTTTACAAAAAAATACAGAAAATCACTAGAAAGGCAAGCAAATGCTATTAATCTGTTATATATACAATAAACATATTATCACAAGATAAGCAACATATTAGAGTGTACCTGGGTTTGCTCGCCTTACTAATTCTACACTGTTCTTTCTTTTATAAAGTGAAGTATTGAAATTCAACTAGTTTTTTTTTCAATATTTTGAATACTTTCCCCGGGTAATCGACAAACCTTACATACCGGCATATGTTCCAGTTTATCAATATCGCTTGAAACATCCGTTTAAAACGATGTGTCGCAAGCTACGCTTCACAAAGCCAATATATTCGCCACATAGTTAATGAATGATTAATGATTAATCAAAGAGTAATACAAAACCAATAATTAAATGATGTGAGATGCCCCAAAACTAGAAATCCTTTATAAGAGAGATTCGCGGAAGCTGACATTTCTGTCATAGTGTGAGCCAATCGAGCAGCGAGAGCTGTCAAAGTGTGAGCCAAACGAACATGCGTTATGTTTGTTTTGAACTTTTATTGAGGAGTAATGTAATCCGCTTAAAATTATTTCGGTAAAAGTAATTTTGCATGAAGCAAAAATATGAAATGTTTTACTTTTTTAAAATTTTTGTCAATGCGATTTTTAGTTTTCGATTTTTTCGGCTGTTTATTAGTTTTGATATGTAGCTCAAAGATCTACAACGAAACAAAATACACTTTATAGCAATGAGGAAGTCATGTCCGTGTTAGAATATTATTCTCGACGCCGAGCAAAATCAGCACTGCTGGTCTGTTGCCAAATCATTCCATTTTACTTCCGCTTATCTCTCTATAAAGGATCACTACCTAAAACCTATGCAAAGTATTTAGATGCCCTAAAACCTATAAAAGTATGCAACGAATGCATCACACTCTTAAAAATATATTGGTACACATATGATTAAAAAATCTGAATCTCTCTCTGAATAGCTCACAGCATGGTTTTTTGTTCGATCATCAATTTTTCAATCATGATAAATTTAACTCTCTGCTCTTGAAAACCATCCTGCTTTAGACTCGGTCTGCAAAACAATAATAGAACAATAAACAATTGAATCCGCAACCATTGTAATTTTCGAATCTGTACCGCAGTTCTAAAGACAAACAGCAAGACTGATATTTACGGAATTTCGTTAGAAGACGACTGAAAAACATAATTTTGATTTTATTTTAAAATTGAAAATTTTGATTTGACATCAGGCACGTAAGGGTTAATCATTAATCATAATCACTTTTCATACTGAGTTTCATCATTAATCATAATCATTAATCATCTAAAATTTTAATTTAATCATTAATCATATTCATTAATCATACCTTGGCTTAATCATCAATCACAATCATTAATCATGACTTCAAAAATTTTCATCATGAATCATAATCATTAATCAAGATAAATTTAAATTTAATCATTAATCATTTAATTAATCATTGCAACCCGTTAATCATTAACGCTCTGGTCTGTTGTCTAATGTTAGTTATGGTTCAGTCTGTGCAGCCTATGGCTGAAGACGGTGTAAATTGTCTTTTAAATTATCACCTATACATGTAGATGGGTTTGCATTATTCGTATTACACAGTGTATTTTGTGCTTTTTCGCCTTTATCAACTGTCAATCGAAACCAATTTGTTTATTTTTACTTCTGATCTGTTTCGTGTTATAGACTAGTGGAGATATCGAGTTATGGCAATATCTACACATGGAGAACATAAAAAGGGACCGAAAAATACTTAGAGTTACAGAATATATGAAGTAATAAAATATCAGGTTGTAGGGACGAACTTTTTTTTAATGTGTTGCCCTACCGGAATCAGCACGCAGTCGGTGGCTCATTATCTGACAACCGCACTGATAAAAATCCCCATGTTTGATCCGTGTGTTTAAAATTATGGATCAATCCATGAACGTTCATATCAAATTGTTGTGATTTTCTTGCAAACTTCTCGTGTGTTACTCATTTAATTCTTTAGTTTTGCTTTATGAACTAATTCAACAACTGACACCAAAGATTACATATTTTTTCCACATAAGTTCCAGAAGCTTTCTCGTTCAGATTTGTATACGTCAGCCTATGGGTTCATAGATCATCACCTAACAAGAAAAAGAGGAGTTAGTTCTACCTTTCTATAAAAAAAAAACAATGCATTACTTTTTTTTTTTTTTTTTACTTATCTCGTTTATTTGGTAGGCTCGGGCGCCATAGGGCATAACAGAGCCGAAATCATTCAATCTTTTACATTTATTTTTTTTTTTTACATATTATATTTTGTAATTACTTTAAAACTATGTTAGTTTGGGTAACCGAAGTACTCGCGGTTGATTCGAGGTTAGGGATTACATTTGAACAATAGGAAAGGAAAGGATTTCTTAGGGTTTCTGTTGTACTTTTATAGTGATACTTAAACTACTTAGACTACTAGCTTGATAAGGTTCGATGGGACAGGTTGTCCAGAACTGTAACGAAACTAAAAAACGTATTAAACGGGGGAGACAGCGACAAGACGAGGACAATTTGAACGGGAAAACGATAGACAGGGGGACGAACGACAATCAAACTCTGACATCAATACGTTTCAAAAACATATAGATCGCATTCATGTATTCTAAATCAAGGCTCGCCAACACTTCCCTAACAGGTTTCTGTTGTTTTCCTCGGACCCGGAGTGTTTCAGTCAGTTCAGATCTGATGCCACGGTGCTCATCGCATCTCCATACGACATGTTCAATATCCTGGTAAGCCTCGCCGCAAACACAGAGATTGCTTTCCGAGAGCCCAATACGGTAGGTATGCGCGTTTAACGAATAGTGATTGGACATAAGCCGACACATAACACGAATGAAATCACGACTCATGTCCAATCCCTTAAACCATGGATTTTTCGACACCTGTGGAAATATGGAGTGCAGCCATCTACCCATTTCTCCGTCTCTCCATTTCTGTTGCCAGCTGATCAAGGTCTCCTGACGGGCCAATGCAAAAAATTCATCGAAGGTGATTTGACGCTCGTAAACATCACCTTCTATTGCGCCCACCTTAGCCAGAGAGTCCGCTTTCTCATTGCCCGGAATGGAGCAATGAGAAGGGACCCAAGCCAGGGTAATAGTGTATGAGCGATTTGACAAAGCACTCAATGCTTGGCGTATTCCATTCAGGAAGTACGCTGAGTGCTTTACCGGTTTCATTGACCGGACAGCCTCCAGAGAACTTAGACTGTCGGTAAAAATGAAGAAATGCTCGGGTGGAAGAGAACTGATGTACTCTAAGGTGTAATGTATAGCTGCTAGTTCAGCAACATATACAGAACATGGCTTTTGAAGCATGAAGGAGGCGCTATGGGAAATGTTGTAAACACCGAAACCAGTGATATCGTCCATTTTTGATCCATCAGTGAAAAACTGTCGGTCCTCGCTGACATGCCCGAATTTACTTGCAAACATGGGAGGGATAAACTTTGAACGTAAATGATCTGGTATTCCATGGATCTCTTGCTTCATGGACAGATCGAAAACTACAGAGGAACGGTCGAAGTCAGGGAAGTCACCTCGAGTGGTATTAACCGAAGATGGACTGACCTCCAGCGTCATGTACCAGTAGTACACACTCATGAAACGAGTTTGAGGGTTATGTTCAAGCAGCTTTTCGTAGTTTTCAATAACCAATGGATTGAGAACCTCACAACGGATGAGGAACCTGAGTGTTAACTCCGCGAAACGATCTGTCAGGGGCTGTACTCCTGCAAGTACCTCTAAACTCATTGTGTGAGTCGAGTTCATGCAGCCTAGCGCGATGCGAAGACAGCGGTACTGAATCCGCTGTATCTTCAGCATATGTGTTTTCGCCGCGGATTGAAAGCAAAAGCTACCGTACTCTAAGACCGACAAGATGGTTGTTTGGTACAGCTTGATCAGATCTTCCGGATGGGCTCCCCACCATGTTCCGGTTATAGTTCGCATGAAGTTGATTCTTTTTTGGCATTTCTGTGTCAGATACACAATGTGCTTCCCCCAGGTGCATTTGGAGTCGAACCAGACCCCGAGATATTTAGAAGACATGCTATGAGAGATTGTCTTACCCATGAGTGTAAGTGGAAACTTAGCAGGTTTGTGTTTTTTAGAAAAGACAACCATCTCAGTTTTCTCCGGAGAGAATTCGATACCCAGCTTTAAGGCCCAAGTAGACAAATTGTCTAGAGTATCCTGTAAAGGTCCTTGCAGCTCGGCTGCGGTTGGTCCTGTGACAGAAACAACACAGTCGTCTGCAAGCTGTCTTAACGAACAATTTTCCATGAGACAACCATCGATGTCCCTCACGTAAAAATTATAAAGCAGGGGACTCAGACATGAGCCCTGGGGGAGACCCATGTAGCTTATTCGTGAAACTGTCAAGTCGCCATGAGCAAAACTCATATGCTTCTCTGACAACAAATTGTACAAAAAATTATTCAAAATTGATGAAAGGCCACTTGCGTGGAGTTTGTCTGAAAGGACATCAACACAAACTGAGTCAAAAGCACCCTTAATATCCAAAAATACTGAACCCATCTGCTCTTTTTGAGCAAAGGCAAGCTGAATTTCTGAAGAAAGTAGCGCAAGACAGTCGTTCGTTCCTTTGCCTCTGCGAAAACCAAACTGCGTATCTGACAGCAAGCCACTCGATTCAACCCATTTATCCAGTCGAAAGAGAATCATCTTCTCTAACAACTTGCGAAGACATGACAACATTGCGATTGGACGGTACGAATTATGATCCGACGCTGGTTTCCCAGGTTTTTGGATAGCTATCACCCTCACCTGCCTCCAATCATCCGGAATAATGTTACACTCCAGAAACTGATTAAACAAGTTCAATAAGCGCCTCTTCGCGACGTCAGGGAGGTTCTTAAGCAAATTGAACTTTATTCGATCCATTCCTGGAGCGGAATTATTACATGAAAGGAGGGCAAGTGAGAATTCAACCATCGAAAACGGTCTATCCATGACATCCCTATCATCTGGAGGGGCTCGACGAACGCGATCTACTGGAACTGAATCCGGACAAACTTTCTTGGCGAAATCGATAATCCACCGCGGACTGCTCTCTCGATCTTCATTAATCGACGACGCGTTACGCATTCTTTTTCCGACGGTCCAAAGCGTTCTTAACGAGGTCTCGCGTGATAATCCTTCCACGAAATGGCGCCAATAACCACTTTTCTTCGCTTTGACCAAGTTTTTAAACTTACGTTCAAGGGAAGAATAGTGCTCATAGTTGTGAATTGTACCACGTTTCCGGAAAATTTTAAACGCGGCGGATTTCTCGCGATAGAGTTCCGTACATTCGTCATCCCACCACGGATTGGGAGAGGTTTTTTACGAATCGACGGACCTAGCACAGGACGACGTTGTGCTTGAAGCGCGCTGTTGAGAATCAACTCGGATAAAAATCGATACTCTTCCAACGGAGGAAGAACTTGTACCGCATGTTCTCCATCAATGATTGTTTCAGCGTACTTTCCCCAGTCAATGTGTTTCGTGAGGTCGTATGCAAGATCAATGGATGAAGGCTGATGTGTTCCATTAGTAATTGACACTACGATCGGCAAGTGATCACTACCATGGGGATCCTGGATTACCCTCCATGAACAATCCAGTGATAGTGAGCTCGAACATATGGAGAGGTCTAAACGGCTATCCCTTGAACTTCCATCTTGCGCTGGAGGTGCAACTCGCGTAACTTCCCCAGTGTTTAGAATTGTCATATTGAAGTCGTCACAAAGGTCATATATCAACGTTGATCGGTGGTCGTCATACAGTTCCCCCCAGCCTGTTCCGTGGGAGTTGAAGTCCCCCATGAGCAACCGTGGCTCAGGCATAACTGAGCAGATGTGAGAAAGATCTCTGCGAGAGATCGCAGTTCTCGGCGGAAGATATATGGAGGCGACACTGAGGCTTTTGCCTCGGATAGTCACCTGACATGCAACGACTTCAATGCCTGTCATCGGTGGCAGATCGACTCGGTAGAACGAGTGATGCTTTTTGATCCCTAAAAGCACCCCTCCATACGAGTCGGGACGATCCAGGCGAATAATATTAAAATCATGGAAAGGAAGGGTCGCATCAGGTGTTAGCCATGTTTCTGACAACGCAAAAACATCGCACTGCAAATTACTAACTAAAAATTTAAAACTATCTAATTTAGGCATAATACTACGACAGTTCCAGTGTAGAACAGAAATCACATCTTCGACCTCGGTGGATAAATTATCCATCAAAAGATATGATCGTTGCAAGGAGGGGCATTGTTGAAGCAAGTTGCTTCAAAAGAGGAGTCACACAAGGAAGAAGACCGTTAACAATGTTCTTCACTAGGTCGGAAGCATTGAAGAAATTGAGGATGATATCCACGATGCCAGAGAGCGTGAACATTGCAGCACCCTGAGATTGCTCCTGATGCTCCATATGTGGGCTTTCTGGCTGAGAAGTCTGAAAAGTTGGGACATCTGGGATTTTTGATGTGCCCGGTAGCGATGGAAAGTCTCTTTCCTCTTGGAGTTTGTATCCAGGAGGTGAATACTTGGAGACTTTCTCGGCAGGCTTAGAATTTTTCATGGTTGGTGGGTGGTCACTGCTAGACAGATTACGAGGCTTTTTTGTGGGTCTCTGGAGCCTCACACGCTTCCTCGTTGTACCCTTGAAAACGAAGGGAACCCCTTCACCAACCTCAGAGTCAGAGCCCTGATCATCAAGAGGCAGAGAAGAGTAGATGTTCCGAGAATCAGCAGACGGAGCAGCCTTTTTTAGTATCTCAGCGAAGCTTCGCCGAGAGCGCTGCACTAAAGACCGTCGCTGATGTTGCTGCCGGCGTACGTACGTCGGGCAGTTTTCGAGAGCATGTGGAGGCCCTTCATTGCAATAAACGCATTTTGGAGGCGCACTGCAGGCACCATCCACATGTCTCTCCCCGCAAGAAGCACAGCGGGGTTTATTGCAGCAATACTGGGCAGTGTGGCCCAGCTGCTTACAATTGGTGCAATTCATTACCTTCGGTACGTACAACCGAACAGGTAGTCGAAGTTTGCCGATTACGACGAAATCCGGCAAAGCAGATCCGGAGAAGGTCACACAGAAGGAGTCTGAATTAGAATACACCTTCTTCTCTCCCACCAGAGACACCGAGTGTAATTGCTTGCACTCCAGTATTGGGACTGCCGGAAGAGAAGGGTTTTTGAAACGACCACAACCCTGCATCAACTCTTCGCAGGTCATACTTCCTTCGGTGACAACTCCCGCGATCTCGACCCGATGGCTTCCCGACTAAGGGTACATAACAAAATTATATAAGCATATGTTATAATGATATAAGTTTTTTTCGAACATAGGTTGTTACAAACTTGATGCAGGATGTTGTTAAAATAACTAAAATTATAACAAAAAGTGTATGAATAGTAGCATAAACATAACAAAATGTGATTTAATTCTATCAAAAACATATCAAACCAAGTTATAATGGACCGATGCACGAGTTCACTATCTGACGTTTGAGCGGTGCCGAATTCACTCGTTGCCATGGTCACTTAAATAACACGGCACCGCTCAAAAGTCAAATCGTGAACTCGTGCATCGGTCCATATTTGATACAAATTATCAAAATAATAATACTGTTCGGTATAAGATAATATTGTATATTATTGAAATACATAAGTATCTTTTTAATTTTGTTAAAAATGAACAAGAAAATATCTTAAAGGGAAATAAAACACATTATGTTATATTTTTGTTTTATTATGTTATTTGAATAACGGGGCCCAACAAAATTATATCATAATATGTTATGCATATCATATTCTGATATAAATTTATTATATTTTTGTTACAAGCCTCTAGTCGGGTTGGCAGATAAACATGGTACTCTCGTGTAAAGAGCTCATAGGCCACAATCTCATTGGCCTGTTTACGGTCACTGACGGTGACGCGAAGCTTACCGGTACCTACTGTGTCAATGGAGACAACGATAGAAAACCGCTTAGTCAGATCCTTACTGATCTGACTAGTATTCAACCGTTTGCCTTTGGGTCGGAAAAAACAACATACGGCCCGCTAGAGTCGGGCGGGTAGGCCTTGAGGCGGGGGCACGTTGGAGATGGTACATTACTGGTGTCCATTTGAGATGCACCAGATTGAGGAGGCACACAAGTATTAGGCGCATAGTTTGTGTTCTGTTGGCTCAACACATTCGGATCCAACAGCAACGACTCTGTGAGGGGATACGATGTACCCCCGCCATCGTTACTTTCGCCCATTGCGGTAGCTCAACACCGCAAAGGGTACACAAATAAATTTAACTAACACTAATCGCAGGAATGATAATTGAACCAAATTGTAAAAGAGAAAAAAAAAAAAAAAACAAGCACACACAAGGGAAAGGGAGAAGAAAAAAAAAAACTGCAAAAAATCTAATCAATTGAGACGGAGGAGGGGGGAACAACGAAGGTTACTTATCTTTTTACTCTCTACGCAGGCGTCGTCGATGCGATGAGCGCTACTATGTTGAATGTATTGTTGTTGCTCTCTGCCTTTCTCTCTGCCAACAAACAACCACTGACGTCGACCAACGATACGAGCGCACGGCGCGGGGAACAGCCGCCGTCCACGCGGTACGCGCTGCTGGTATCGAACAAACCACTACAGGCGTCGATTACGATGCACGATCACTCACTAGGTCAAACACGTGGCGTGGTGAGCCGCAGTAAATGATGCACGGATGACGAAAACCACGTCGTCTCGCGTGGCTGATTCAGCACCAAAACTTGATTGGCCAAAAGAATACCGCTTCCAATCTGAACTTAGGCTTCTCACTGCACAGAAAATAACTTTGCACCTCGAAAAAAAAAACCACGATTGGGAAAAAAAACCGAGAGAGAACCGGGAACAACGAGAACTGTCGACTGTCTCGCACGGTAGCTCGACAAAGAATGAATGCATTACTTACAACATTAGATATAATGTATGGCATAGGAGGAAAATTGGATTCCACTAACAGATTTTCCTAGTTTTCAGCTTTGAATAAAATAGAATATGCTAAAATTCCGGGCTTCCCAAATTGTGGATTTGCGGCGCTCCGCTCATTTGTTTATGAAAAAACATTAAGGTGAGCTTGCGACAAGCAGAGGTTTCCCGAGTCATGTGGTTTTCTTATTGCGCAAATCTGTAAGTAAAACACTCGACCTTGACATGTGTCTTTCAGACCGATGGGGAATGTCATCGTCCAAATTATAATTCATTGTATTCACCTAGCACGTGTCGTTCATCTCTTAATAAAGCTTCAACCAAAGAGGTACCAGAGGAATCAGCAACGCGTGTATCCGCTTAGGGGTTGGCAGCAGGAATGAGATACCTTCACAAAAGGTAGATGGACCCACCGGCTAATACCAAATGCTTCAGATTGGTATAAAAGAAATATGAGTTTGCTACATGTGTTAAGTGCTAAACGCACTGGCCCCTCCCCGTAGAAATACCGTAAGGTGGTTCCGGGGAGGAAAGGGTTTGAGGCCAAGGGTAATTTCTGTGTATTATGTACACGACTTGCTATGGTTATCAGGTATCAGAAGGCCGGCTCCAAAGGCACGTTCCCCACCAGTTGGGAGATTTGTGCCATCGCCATTTTTGAGCCTATTTCATCATCTACCCGATGTGAGAGGAAAGGGAAGGGAAAGATGGGAGGAAATAGGAGTGGGGTCCCTTGAAGAGGGAAGATCGCATAAGCGAAATGAGAGCATGTAGCTCCATACCACAATGGGTTCGAACAGCGCCCTAAAAAGGGCACTGCAAAACGCAAGAGCGTAAAGAGAGCCTATAGCTCATTACCACAGCGGGTTAAGAATAACAGAATGTCCTGAAGATTCAGGCTTCTGAATTCAGTTTCACTTAATAAGTGCTTATCAAGTAATTGGAATCGCATTTGCGAAAAAACTGGACAGTTACATATCAGGTGATACGAAGTTCCATAATCGGAGTCACAACTATCACACACGAATGAGTCAGCACGCTGAATATTTGCCATGTGATAGTTGAGTCGGCAGTGGCCTGTCAACGCTCTGACCAAGAGACTGCAATTCTGCTTTGACAGATTTGTTAAATACTTCGCCACCCTTAGAGATGGCTCAGTAATGTACAATTTTGTTTGACGATATGACTCCAAACTATTCCAATATTGCTTGTGCTGAGTTGCCGCCCAAGAGTTTATCTGAAGCTTCACCCAGCACTTCGAAATTGGAATAGCCGGCTCAGGGCCAATGAAGTCATGCGATGCTCCATCGCGAGTTAGCTCATCAGCCAATTCATTTCCAGCGATGGAAGAATGGCCAGGTACCCATACAAGGTTTACAGAGTTGACTGAATTCAGTTCCTCAATTTGAGTTCGACATGCGATAACAAGCTTCGACCTTGAGTTGGCCAAAGCGAGAGCTTTTATAGCAGCTTGACAGAAGTATATGACTTTACCCATTACGCGCTGTTGAAGTGCTGATTGCACTCCACACATAAGAGCAAATACTTCCGCCTGAAAAACGGTGCAGTTTCTACCAAGTGAGTAAAACTGATTCAGCCTTAGCTCACGAGAATATACTCCTGCACCAGCTCTACCTTCAAGAAGGGAGCCATCAGTGTAACATACTATATACTTCTTTCCAAATAGCCAGACGTCCACTCTTCCCGTGAAGGGAATTGTGTGGTAAATGTCCTGTAAGGAAAGTGACAAGCAATTGTGAGATCACTTGGAGCAAGGACAATTTTGTCCCAATTCACCAAAAGTGGAAACAACGAAGTGTGTGTAGATCTACGATTCACTGGATTTTTCTCCAGTAGATCCAGTACCCATAAACGGTAAGAGCAAGAAAGTGCTTCTTGTTTAAGATATATGTGTAGTGGCGCAACGTCGAAAAGGGCCTCGAGCGCTGCTGTGGGAGTTGTAGAGAACGCACCAGACATCGCCATCAAGCACATCCTTTGGAGATGGCCCAATTTTGATTGGATTGTTCTCACTTCGCCCTTTTGCCACCACACAAGACATCCATATGCCAATATTGTTCGAACAACTGTTGTGTAAATCCATTTGATATATTTGGGTTTGAGGCCCCAAGTTTTACCAAAGGTTCGCCGGCATTGACCGAAGGCCATGCAAGCTCTTTTGACTCTGAAATCAATGTGAGGTGTCCATGAAAGTTTGGAATCTAGAATGACTCCGACATACTTTACTTGATCAGTCACAATAATCTCAGTGCCAAAAAGACGTAAAAGTCGAATTCCATCGCGGTTTCGTCTTTCCGTAAACAGAACAATAGATGTTTTATTCGGGTTAACCGAAAGGCCATATTGGCGACACTAACTCTCGACTACCTGAAGAGCACTTTGCATCAGGTCGAATATGGTGCTTATGCACATACCAACTATCAGAGCTAGATAGTTGTCGGCAAATCCATAAGTTGGAAAACCGCAATTATTAAGTTGCTTCAATAGCGTATCTGCTACGAGATTCCACAAAAGTGGTGACAAGACTCCCCCTTGGGGGCATCCGCAAACACTCAATTTTCGAATCGCTGCTTGACGCAATGTCGAGAAGAGATGTCGGTTTTTGAGCATTTGATGAATCCAGTTGGTATTCATTGTAGGTAGCCCATGGTTTCGTGCGGCTTCCAATATGGCATCGAAAGACACGTTATCAAAGGCACCCTCAATATCCAAGAAAACACCCAAGCAGGATTGCTTCTGAGCGAATGCTCTCTCGATATCGTATACAACTTTGTGTAAAAGAGTCACTGTGGATTTTCCAGATTGGTAAGCATGTTGATTCACATGAAGAGGCATGTTTGCCAAATAAACATCACGGATGTGATGATCGATTATGCGTTCCAGACATTTCAGAAGAAAAGAGGTCAGACTGATTAGTCTAAAACTCTTCGCTTCTTCATACGACGCACGTCCTCCTTTCGGGATAAACTTTACAGTAATATCACGCCAGGATCTGGGAATGTACCCGGTAGCAAAACTGCTTACAAGTAGCTTTTTCAAAACATGTTTGATAAACTCAAATCCCTTTTGGAGCAGAACAGGATAAATCCCATCCGCTCCTGGAGATTTGAAAGGAGCAAAACTATTAAGTGCCCATTGAATCGATTCAGTAGTTACGATACTGCGAGCCGAGGCCAGAGACTCGTAACTACATGAAAAGACATTTGGTTCATCCGTAGATGCTATGTACACACATCCGGGGAAGTGTGTATTGAATAAACATTCTAAAACTTCTTCATCAGAAGAAGTAAAGTCACCATTAGGTAAGCGAATTTCGTTCACTTGGAAATCCTTAGATTTTGCAAGGATTTTGTTCAGCCGACTGACTTCACTCAATTGGAAACATTTGTACAAAGGTTTTTCCAGCCGGATCGTTCAGCAGAACGAAGAGCCTTCTTGTAAGCCTTGCGAGCCGACTTGAACGACTCTGATCCAGCTGGACGGCGTCTGTTCCAACTCCTTCTACATTGTTTCCTGAGTCTAGTCAAATCGGAATTCCACCATGGGGTCCCTCTTGTAGTCTTTACAGACCGCAGAGGACATGCTTCTTCGAAAGCTTCCATTATGTAGGATGTTGTAGTATCATCGGCATTATCCAGATCACTTGGATTTTCAATGGACGGAGAATATCCATGAAATTTGGTCGCAACCAATTCAATATAGAGTTCCCAGTTTGTTGAGCGGGGATTCCTTAAACGCAAAGTCTGCGCAGTTACATTTGAATGTTCAAAGAAGATGTAGCGATGATCAGACAATGATTCCTCATCTGATAAATGCCAATTCGTCAACTCGTGACTGATTCTAGTCGAGCAGAGCGTTATGTCTAACACTTCTTCTCTATTAGAAACCATGAAGGTTGGGCGATTGCCTATGTTAACTAATCCAAGGTCTGTACTACTTAAGTATTCCATCAGACTGGAGCCTCTCGAATTGATATCCGAGCTGCCCCAGATGATGTGATGAGCATTGGCATCACTGCCCACAATCAGCGGAAGGCCTTTTGTTACGACAACTCGTTTGAAGTCATCCGTTGGGGATGGTTCATCATGTGGTAAATATACCGAAAAATAGACGTATTTCCTGTTGAGGTCACCAACAGAAACATCGATTTTGACAGCACATACATCTCTGGTAGTTAACTCAGAAATGAGTGTAGCAACGATTGCTTTATTAACGAGTACGCATGCGTGGGGCATGGAGCGCGAGTTTGCCATTTCAAGTTTGCTGAAAGTAGCAAAAACTGGGTCCACAAGCAGTGTTGACCAGACTCATTTCCCCGAAATTCGAATTGTGAAGCCATGAACTGTTATAACTGTGCGTTGTATTCCTGAGATGGAGGGGGAGTTAGTTGGGCTTGAGTGTTGCACATGGGATCCGACAGTTTCGATCTCGGTGGGCCGCAATTCAAGTTTCGGTGAAATGATTCTCACTCACTCACTCACTCATTTCATTTCACCGAAACTTGAATTGTGGCTCTCTGGGATCAAAATTGATCGATTTTGTGTGCAGTACTCAAGCTTAACCATCTGCTTTTCTATCTTAGGAGGATAGAGCATGGTTGTAGTAGTTCGTGGCTTCGTAGTTCGGAAAATGTTATTTTCGGGGAAATGAGTCTGAACAACACTGTCCACAAGATTACCTAGATAGAAGTTCCCTCTACGAAAGTAGGGTTCTTGAACTAGTGCCACTTGGGCTGCACCATTTTGCATGAGTCTGCAAAGATTGATCGTTGCTGTTCTTTTATGCTGAAGATTGATCTGAGCTAACCTAACCGTAGCCACTACCCAAACTAGGCAGGATTAAGCTTTTTGCAATCTCAGCACGAAAAAGACCAGCAACGAAAAAACCAGATCGGTATCTATTTAAAGTCGCCCAAGGCGAAAGAGCACAGAATACACTGTGTAAAATGCACAATGCGAATCCATAGGTGATAATTTAAATTAAATGTAAACATGTTCATAATCCCACCCTTATTAAGCCTCAGGATAGAGACTGAAGAAGGGCAGCCGATTATCTCGGAGAAACACAAGGTCACCTGCACCATTGCTCCGGGTAGCACAGGAAGGACTCAATACTGTGGAGGGCGCCCTGGTACCCCACAGGCTCCGTTAGCGGTTAGGTTTTATTTAGACCCCCCTAACCATTCATTCCTAGGCACGGTACGCATCACACCATAAATTAGGGGTCACCTGTGAGGTGGACTTTTACCACCGGAACAGGCAGTCCGTAGTGTTAATTCTTAGCCAGTTGACACAACCGCTACCGACACTACGCGGCTATCTAGGCTGCTCGGGAAAAGGAGGTTAATATTGATGATTTACTCCTGAGGTGCCCAGGCATCCCCACACTCCATGAGTTACCTTCTCAGAGGTCTGGTTGTAGACTTCCCCCTTGTAAAAAAAAACTTCATACTGAGGCGGCCATCGGTACCGTACATTGTTGATGATGGATAGTTCTGGGCTGGTCGATTTGTGATTCTGTCTGCTATGGTTAACTCTAGCTATATCAGTACGGAAGGCTATGCTGGAAGTAGGTTTGCATTGAAGTTTCACATGGTCGATCTGAATTCCTTCTCCAGATCAATTTAAACGTTTAGAACCTCAATTTTGACGTCGTTCATCAATATGAAATCTGATCTGAGCTTGTGTCGCATATAGAAGGTACGGGTACCTCTAAATGTTGGCAGCATTGATCCTTTCCAACATTCCTCTTCCAGCACTACGATGTTTCCTTCAGCATTTCAGCGAACTCTAAGTCTAGACTAAGAGTCTGTGTTAGTCTCTTTTTATTGTCGTGATCTTCACCGATAGTTCCGTTTTGTTTCTTGATTTGTACGTCTTGCTTGCACATTTTTACACTAACTCCCTAGATTTCCGGAGGAACATTCCCTCAGAGTTTTCTAAGGAGCATATTGCAGAGTTTAGTTTATCATGGGGAGCAGACGCTGTTGTAGTCCGCTCTTAACCTTCATGAACACGCAGAAATTGTATGTCAACAGGTACAGCAGCATGAGTCCTAACTTGTTCTAGCTTTTGTAGAACCTTCAACCACTGTGCAGGGGGCCGCATGCTCAACTGATTGTCACGGTCGATATCTGCATAAAAATGTGTGGAAAAAGTGAATGTTCCCGGGAACAAAACAAAAGTTGCCAGAGAACAACGAGCGTTTGCGGGTTTTTCATTGTTGTTGGTCACTGTATACTGTTGATACTGTTTTGCATTTGGCCAAGGCTACCACCGCTCAGTGGATTAAATATGAATGACGATCATGGCCATTTTCGTTTCGAGCTCAAGTGCTGATTTACCGCTTACCTCTACTAGGGATACAATTTGACCGTAATTGGCAGTGATTACTGTAACAAACAACCACGTGACCGGCCCAGGTGACACAATTCTGCGCAAACATTATAATTCAAGCAAATTAAACATGCCCTTCTTGGTGACGTGCCTAATAACAGCTTTTATCAATGCGAATGTTTCAATTGGATTGTCGGAAAAAAATGGCATATCGGGCCGAAGCACTGATCATTAAACTGATTATGTAACGTGTACAAATTACACAATTCTGCAAAAGTATAGTTAACACAGGGATGAGATTTTTAACGTGACGTAGTTTGTGTGTCATTCCTTAGTATTTATTGTTAGAATGAGCTTTAAACGGCGAGGCGGAGTATTATAGATAGGTTAATGAAACATTTGTTTTTTTTTCAGCTCTGGGACTAATATGTAAATGGACAATTAGAAATAAATACAAAGCTTGCTGCTCCAGAGGGTATGGAATGTCAATCATCATTAACATTCATTGTTATCACCAATGGCGATAGATATGGAAAATGCCTATTCATAAATTGTTAATATTTTCTGTTGAAAGGCGCAGATTTCAAACGAACCACAAATCTCTAATGGCATTGGTTTGATGAGTAATTCACTAGTGAGCGAATGTTTTTGTAAGTGCATGCTTACAACATTCAGATAAGTAATAAATCATAAAAATCTGTATAAAATTTAGATTGCGTCAAAGTTTATACGAAACTTTGTTGTGCAGAAACCAAAAAAAAAAATGAATTTAAAATATTTGTGCGCCTCTAATTTCGTAATGCAGTGAAGTAACAAAAGTCTATTCGATGCGGCAAGTTCGTCGCTAAAACACTCGAATGAGACTACATCGAAAAGTTTTTCCACACTGCGGCAGAAGCAGACCATCAGCAATCCGCCTGTACAGTACTGTTTGGTTGAGAAAAAATGTATTCAGAATGTTTGATCCACGTTCGCTGAAGTTGTAATTCATGGGGAAATGTGCTGCAGCGCGTCATGTTATGAAGAATTTAGTGTTACTTAGTTACATAAGAGCAACCTACTTAAACCGATTTCCGGTAATAATCTACCGGATTATTGCAAAACGTGTTTTAAAGCAAAAACCTGAATAATGATATAGATAGAATTTCTTCTAACGAAACTAATATTCTGAATCTACTGCCATTTGGACTGAACTATATTTCATAAGTCTGTAAAGATCAATTATTGAAGTTCTCTCACTTTAACGATTGAAATTTTAGGAAGCCTACCTCTTTCATTTTTTTACACCGTCTTCAGCTCAAGGCTGCACAGACTGAACGATCTCAAACATTAGGCAACGGACAACACGAAACACCCAGTAGCCCAATGACGAATTTTTCGTTTGACGAAAAATTTCCATCGACTGGAGCGGGAATCGAACCCACACTTCATGGCACAATACGCCCAAACGACTAACGCCACTAACCACCTTTGTTCTTACATTTATTTGACGGTTGATAAATATATTGCATGCGTTCAGTTTTTGCTTGGATTTTCGACTTTCCAAAGAGTTAATATTCTATCAGCATTTGCGAAAAGATTTCTTAGCCAATTGATTTTTCGCATTTGTGACGAGCATGAATATACGCTTTTTGCAATTAACCCTTTTTTCGAACGAATTTGCGAATTTTCATAATGTTACACATTGCAATTTGTAGGAAAACGTCGATGCTGGAAATGCAATCTAAAAGTTGTTGCTCACACTTATGCAGAGCAAAGTAGAGCACCCACTGGAAGGCTTGAAAACCTTCATGACTATATTCATTGCATTTTACATATCGCACTGTTGTTGTAGAGGAAATTGCGGTCACGGTTTGAGCTCAACAGTTGCAAAACCGAAACGAAACGAGGCTGCATTGTTGTTTCAGCGACGAAAAATTAATAGTTAATTAGTGCACATAACGCATTCATGTTGGAAAATGGTGTTCGTTGAACGTTTCGACTAGTTGCTGGGTTTCTGAACTGAGTTGAAATGCAATTGGAATGATGAACTTTTGTATAGAGTTTTTGCAGGTTTGCATATTATTTTCACAGAAAGTAGAGACACTCAAATTGGAACGAATTAAAATAGTTCAAGGTCTGATTTGCTTGCTCGTAGATGCAATATCTATACAGTTTCATACTACAGTTATTCAACAATTTCCATATTCCAACGTAAGTATGGTCCATGGGTGACCAGGCTGCAGCTTATTTTTCGAAATCTCTTAAAAATCGTGTGCTCTTCTGAATTTATATCACATAAAAAGAAGAATCTCACAATATGAGCCAAAATATTAAGATTTAGAAGTGGCGCAAGCAACTTGAAAGTTCGTGTCCATGTGATATTCGAACATTTCCAGGAACCTAGATAAAATTTCCAGAATCCCACTCAGTGCCATCGGTGCCAAAAAGAGCTCATGGTACCATATATTGCCACATGGAAGCTTAAAGCATGATTTGCGGAGATTCTCCCCACGCTAAGGACGTCTGTCTTGTGAACGAAGAAACCGAAAAGCTTTTATGCGCAAATTGCGGGGGCAATTATATGTCTAACGCTTGAAATTGCCCTTTGCGCCAACGTATCGTTGAGACTTGTGCCTGGCAGATGAACGGCAACGTGTTTTTTAGTCGGTTTACCCCAGGCAGAATTTCCAATAATTCTTATTTTTCGGTTAACGATCGCTTGCTTAATAATCATACCCATCAGGTCATCATGCTCATTCACAAGCGGGTTTTCTTCCGTCGGGTAACTGTTTCAATGGAAATACCCCAGTTAATTCTTATACCGTAATTTCGGGTGAAATTGATCTTTGTTCACCTGTTTTATATGATATTGACAATGTCCAACAACCGAAAGCAAAAAAAAAAAAAAACAGCACGAAGGTGAGCCTCATTGACTTATGTACCGAAATTTTCTAACAAATGTCATTTAGTGCTAAGAAATATCTTTCAATAAAAAATCGAGGGATCTCATTTTGGGGTGAATTTGATCACTTGTCAATACGATTATTGATAATAAATCTTCAAGCTATTTAGACGAATACCTTTAAGTAGATGAGAAACCAATTTTTGTACTATACCATTTAACTCTAGTGGAATTAAATGGTACAGTTTTAAATTCGGCTTTTCATCTGGGGACGGACCTGGTGTAGTGGTTAGAACACTCGCCTCTCACGCCGAGGACCTGGGATCAAATCCCATCCCCCGACATAGTCACTTATGACGTAAAAAGTTATAGTGACGACTTCCTTCGGAAGGGAAGTAAAGCCGTTGGTCCCGAGATGAACTAGCCCAGGGCTAAAAATCTCGTTAATAAAGTCAAACCAACCATTCGGCTTTTCATCTACTAATACGATTATTGTTAGTTTTAAAAACTACTCTGCACAATACATGTTGC
The DNA here is from genome assembly GCF_002204515.2 of Aedes aegypti. Classification (NCBI taxonomy): domain Eukaryota; kingdom Metazoa; phylum Arthropoda; class Insecta; order Diptera; family Culicidae; genus Aedes; species Aedes aegypti. The sequence goes on along the minus strand of NC_035108.1, from coordinate 89,575,054 downwards.
ACCGCGTAACTTTCAACGGGAATCGGAATAGGAACTTATGTTTCCGATTTCTAGAAGATAACGTCGTGATTTCGAGTTCAACTTTTAATTTAATAATTCACGCCAGCAATGGGACCGGTCTTTTGCGCTATAACTTGAGTACTGGACCGAGGAACATCGCCGCAATCTCCAAGTGGCTGCTGAATTGGGTTCGACTGATAGCCACCAAGTCACCCACTTGGTGTCGTTCAGCTTCCTCCCGGTTCTTGTCGAATCCCTTTTTCATTTTCTGCTGTATATCGTGGGTAGAGGATTTCGGATGAAAGGATACACCACACTTTTCAATCACTACAAACTAACTACTGCATTTTATTACTCTGCACTTAACTGTTTACACTTTTACTTTGATCACTTTTGCACATTCACTTGATTATACGCGCGCGGAAGTTAAACAATACTGACTGTGCGGTCGGAACAGTCGCGTATTAATATCAACGCGCACGCGATCTAGAATGTTCGCGTCTAGCGTGACACGTGTTCCAGACGCGCGTAGAACATTCACGACGCGTCTGCACTCATCGTTTTGCTGCTGTGGTGAGTTCCAGTGAGTACCTTGATGACGATGACAATAATGGCGGGAATCTCTCATAGGCACTCACGAGTGGAACTCACGTCAGTCGAGGTAACTCGCGAACTCAGTGACATAGGCATGGTGGGTCACGCTGGGGGCGGTATTCGAGTGTTTCATAACATTTCGATTGGGTTTGCGAACGGATCGTCGATTGCGCCTTTTCCGCACGTTCCGTACGGAACAGTCGCCTTTCTGATACGCTTTTATTTACTCAATCAGGTTGCTTTGCAGAAAAAGGATGACTAGATTCCTGCTGAGTGCATCCACGTGCTTCATGCGTTCGCCCGGTCGGTGTTCCAGCTCGTAATCGTACTCCTCTAATAGTAGTGCCCATCCTGCGTTGCGAGGAGAGATCACCTTTTTGCCCATTGCCATTTTGAAGGCAGAACAATCGGTAACAACTATTTTAAACGGGATACCTAGCAGTACTTATAGCTCATAGCGCAGATATCTTTCTTCTGCTGGCATTGTCTTCTTGCTAAAGTAGAAAGACAGGGTGGAATGTGTGTTCTTCGAGGCATTTTTGTATCAATATGACCCCATATCCGACTTTACTGGCATCAGTGTGCAGTTCAGTTATTTAACCAGGACGATACAGTCGAAGTGCTGGAACTGTACACAGGGCTGATTTCTGTCTACCAAACGCTTCTCGTTGCGTCGGCCCAAAACTGAAAACCGAATCTTTTTTTGAGCAGATTAGTCAACGGTTTTGCGATAACCGAGTAAGCTTTCACGACCTTGCAAAAATATCCCTTCAGTCCCAGGAACTGCTGAATATGTTTGCAATTCTTGGGTGCGGGAAATTGTACAACGGATTTGGTTGTTTCCACTGACAAGCGAATAATTCCCTCGCCAATTCGTACCAGGTAAATTTCCGGCTTCGTAAGCAGGTAAATTTCCGGCTCAAAAATTAACACTTGGGGATTTTTTTTAATTTCCGTACGGGTTTGGGCCGAAAAGTCTCAGATTTTCATGAAACTTTTTCCACAGGCAGGGCTCATCAATATATGAATAAAAAAAAATTAAGAAAAATTCAGGGTCGTCTATTTTCCCGGAAAACTCCATTAACAACATTAAGCGAATGGTTAGACATGCTAGTATTAGAAAGTCAGCAGAAATTAATAACGCCAAACAATTTTTCGACTGGGCTGTGTCGCAAAAGTTGAATGACCAATTTAAAAAAGATTGGGAATTTATCTATGCAACTGAAAATGACTATTCAGAGGCTGAAAAATTTCTTCAGGAAAGATTTTCTAACCTTGTTCCAATTCCTGTAACAAAAAAATATCATTCATTTATACCAAAAGACGAACGAAGCATTTTTGCTAGTGAATTCTTGGATGCACATGAAAACCAAGAATATACAGCATGCTTTGTTCTTAATAATACAAAGAAACGAAAATCTTCTGGTGTTAGCAACCAAAGACAATCTTCCCGGTTGAAAAAATAAATAGTATTAAGATGAAAATGTAAGTTATATACTGAATAATTGAATAAATAAAATTAAAAAAATATAATAATAATCTCATTTGTTCCATAGAAAAGAAAGAATCCCTTTTCAGTGTTATGAAAAATTGAGGCAGAAACAGTTTTTTTCAGTTTTTATAGCGGTGTAATTTTTCATGAAAAATATCATCCATTCCGACTTATACTTCATTAAAGCCAATCCCATTACTTTTTTTTCAGATATTTTGGAAAATTTGCAATTGCTTTGATAAAAAACCTTTGTTTTTCCGATGCTTCGATTGAAATATGGGGTTTCAAAAAAAAGGCTTATATGGTCATTTTCCACAAAATTGGCCATAACTCAAAAACGAAAAAAAAAGTACATTTCAAAAATTTCAGCGATTAAAGCTTATGAAATTACCTTCTCAAAAATATATATTTGAAAGTTTTCCACTAATTGGAACATAGTTTTTCCGGCTTTTCTTTACGAATTTTCTCAACGGTGGTAAATTTTGTGGAAAACTGTTTCCAGTTAGTTTTTTTTTTATTCCTGAGAAAATTTGCTTTCATTTTCATAAAAAAAAAAAAAAATCTCAATTTTTTTGTTCATTATTGATGGGCCCTGCCTGTGGAAAACGTTTCATGAAAATCTGAGACCCTTCGGCCCACTTTGTACGGAAATAAAAAAAATATCCCTACTTCTTCCATTTGATGGGACTGCTTGCCACAACCAAAATCATCCGAAGCTGTTGAAGGGCTGCCTGCTTGCTAGCGGCAGGAATGAGAAGATCGTCGATATAGACAATCACCACCTTCTTGGCTTTTAGATCACGGAAGACGTCGTTCAAGGGTAGTGATCGCGCACAACATCCTTGTTTACTTACTTGCAACATCCTTGTTTAGCCGGCGATAATCTACGCAGAGACGCCTACTGCCATCATTTTTATGTGCAAATACAATGGGACTGCTGAATGCTGATGAGCTTTTACGAATTAAGGCTCCCCCAAATCTACGCGACTTTTTGCGGCGACAGTGACAAAAAATCGTCGCGATTTCGTTGTTGTGTCGCTGCAAGCACTCTTCTATGGAACCATCTTGACTGACACGACGCGAATCGCTGCGAAATCGCGTCGCTGTGGCTTTTTTTTTCTCTGTTCAGATGCGCCACTGTGACCAGAATTTAGATCTATTGTGGCATTACCCGTATCCTTAGTGTATAGTGCATTTCGCATTACTTCATTTCCAATGATAGGTAATGAAGCATCGATTTCTGTACAGTTTTTGTTTTGATTCCTCAGATATTGATAAAAATCGACTATGATGAAAAGGTCCCGCTATTTACACCCTTCATAGAAATTTACATCTCAGCGAAGGCGCGCCCCTTAGCAAACATAATAGATTAAATTTCTGAGGAACCAAATCGGTACTACTGATATTTGACCATGCAACGGAACTCTAATCACATCCTTGTTTCGCTTTCAGTTAAGTCCCAGAAAAATACCAGAAAAAAGGGGCTTTATGCTAGCAGCAAAACCGAATCAAGCTAGAAAATTTGTTTAGTAATCAGAATTCACGTGAGTCCTTGAATTACCAGTACTTACAGTCCTTGTTGAGTTAATACTCATGATTGTTATCCTGGCTTCAAGTGTAGTCTCGGGACTGACCAACTCCGAGTATTTAGCCATCTGCTAGGTAAAATAGATTATTTTCAAGAAACTGTTGCCAGTAACAAGGACTTTGTACCGCGAATCCTTGAATTACCAGAACATATTACCCTAGCCCGACAAACAAGATGAGACTAGGGTTCAAATTGGTAGATCTTACCCCGTAACGCACCACGAAAAGGTGATCTACCCGCGTTACGGGTGTCGCTGTGGCTTAGACGCATTCATTAAATAGTGCATGCAGCGAAACATCAGCGAAATCGCGACGATTTTTTGTCGCTGTCGCCGTAAAAAGTCGCATAGATCTGGGGGAGCCTTTATTCCTTCTCTCAGCGATTCGCTAATTTGTTCTTCAACGATACGCTTTTCTAGCGGCGCTAGTTGTCGAGAAAGTTGGTGTATGGACGATTCATCTTTCATCAATATCTTCAACGAAACACTCAATTTTCTGTCTGCTGTGGCAAATATCTGTTCACTAAACGCTAAACGAGATGAATAAGTTTTCTGAACACAGTTTTTACTTGGTTCGAAAATTTGATGAAAATATGTTAAAAATGCTTATATTTCAGAAACTTTCATGAATTTATATTTTCAAATGTATTTCTGAAACATATTGCATGTTTACGAAGTGTTTTGAAGAAGTCATCTCTAAACTGGTGTTCCAATAAACTTTACAACGGAATTCAAGATTATTTGTCCCATATGTGTATCTACCTATCTATCTATTTTCAAACCACCACAACAAAAAAGCCCCACGTGGCCCCACTTTTCTTTCTTCGGGAAATGGAACTTATGTTCTTGACTAGTCGTATACAAAAAATTAGCTGCCGTAATCTGCCGCTTCATGAGTTATCCTGGATTTTGTAAAACACTATTTTTTTTTATAGAGAAACTTAAAATTAGATGGAGTACCGTGTACCTTTTAATTCCGCTCCTAAATTAGGAGCGGAATTAAAAGGTACACGGTACTCCATCTACTTTTAAGTTTCTCTATTTGAGATTCTGCTCAGAGGATTCGAACATTCATTAAAGAGAACTATTTGTTTACTATTTCTACCAAAAATATAATTAAATCTGAAAATTTTGCTAGTAAACGATGTAAATTTATTTTGTTATAGTTAAGCTTCTAATACTTGATGACAAAATATTTTTTTTACATTTTTTTTGTATGAAAAAATGGCCAAATCGATTTTTTGACTGTTCCTACTAAATTGTCTTATAACGTAATCCACGTCAGTGAAAGAGTGTAAGTGTCTTCCGAAGAAATGTCAAAAATGTGTCAATAAACAACTTTGTAGAAGAAAGTTTTTTACTAGGACGCTCCTATCAAAAGATAAAACTGATCTAGATCAGTTTTCACTTATCTAGATCAAATCTAAATGTGTCAAAATATAGTACAAGTTATTCCAAAACACTTTGTCGATGACACCAAACCTCTAGCGTGCATATCCAGAGTACTAGAGGTTTTGGCCGTCGAAAACAGCGAGCTACCCCAGTGTGCGTCCTTAGCGTGAGAAGAACCTCCGCAAATCATTCATTTTGCATCCATTCGGCAATTTTTTGTTCCATGACCCCACTTTTGGCACCGACGGCACTGAGTGGGGTTCTGGTAATTTCCTCCAGGTTTCTGTAAATGTTACCATGTCACACGGACATCGAACATAAGTCTAGCCTTTTCTAAAAATTTAATATTATTTAGATCTTTTTTGTTAAAGTGAACTAAATAATATTCTTGAGAAAGCCCTTTCCGAACAATGCCAGATTGGGTTCTCTTTTTCATAATGATTACTTGGACTGCTGAAAATCCAAGTAAATCATTTATTCCATTTTTGATCTCTTCAGGTGACTTACAGTCACTTGAGAGACCTTTTAAGACAACTTTGAACAAACGTTTAGTTTTGTCGTCATAAGTAAAAAGATGTTTGAGAAGACGTTCGCGATCTTCAAGAGTTTCCGGCAAAACGCGACAGTCTCTTTTCTTTGCGATTTGGAACGAGACCTTGATTCCCTTAATGGAGTTCAAAAACTTCTGCATAAATCCCCCAAATTCGGAACAACTGACCACGATAGGCGGCACTCTTCCTCACTTGAATCAAATAGCCTGGGCTAGAGACTGCTTCGATTTGGTGTTCGGAAAATTTGTCTAGAGCATCGAACTGATTGCTCATTTCGATGCAATTATCAACATTATCCATTTCACCCTTGGATGAAAGTTCACATTCCGGAAAAAATTCCTTTCTTCCATTCTTGCCACGTTTAGTGACAGTTCTAAATCCCACTTTTTTGGAAGGAAGTTGTGAATTCAGAGATTCACCCTTCTTTTTGTTTGTAGTTGCAACCATGTTTAGTGAATAAACGAAAGAAGATGGGATCTCTAAGAGGTTTTTTTTCCCAAGACGGTGTCCAAGAAGGATTACCACCGCTAGCTTTCGCCAACGGTTCCAACGAAAAATCGAAGGCACGGGCTTAAACAAGGATCGTAAAGGAATCAATAGTAGAAAAAATAGTACTGAAAAGTACCATTTTTAATTTAAGCACTGAAAAGTACTGTTTTTTAGCACTGAAAAGTAATGGTTTATTGCTTTAGGTAGTTTTTAAAAAACTTCCAAGAGCAGAGAGAATTCGTGTACGCACATCACGAAGGTACGTTGCGCACTGAACAAACAAATTTGGTTTGTTCCTACAAATCTGAAGGCTATTGTAGTCTTGCTCTTCTAGACATTGAAAAAGCATTAGACAGTGTTTGGCATAAAAATTTGATTGTAAAATTTAAAAAAACTTTAATTTTCCAACACCAGGTTTATTATCAGAACTCCAAGCCTGAAAGACTACCTGTAAGGGCTGGTGTTCCTCAAGGCAGCATTTTGGGATCAATATTCTACAACATTTTCACATCTGACTTAACTGAGTTACCTCAGGGATGTCAAAAATCTTTGTTTGCGGATGACACAGGCCTCTCCGCCAAAGGACGAAGTCTGCGTGTCATCTGTCATCATCGATGCAAAAAAGTTTGGATGTTTTTTCTTCATACTTGTAAAAATGTAAGATTTCTCCTAATGCTTCCAAAACTCAACTAATAACGTTTCCACATGAACCGAAATCTCTATATTTGATACCTTTAAGTAGACATGTTGTTACGAGTCCGAGTATCTAGGGTCCATGCTGAATAAAAATTGAATTTTCAAATATCACATTGAGGGCAGCCAAGCCAAATTTAACAAATATGTAAAATGGGTTTATCCATTCATTAATAGAAAATCAAAACTTTGTCTTAAGAACAAGCTCTTGATCTTCAAACAAATTTTCAGGCCAGCCATGTTGTATGCTGTACCAATGTGGACTAGCTGCTGTAATACCAGGATGAAAGCTCTGTAGCTCGAAATAAAATTTTGAAAATGATGCTGGAGCTCCCTCCCTGGTAAAGTACTTATGAGTTGCATAGAATGTCAAATGGTTCATTCATTTGACAAATATGTCAAATATGTCATATGCCAAATAAAATAATTAATAATTTTAGACACAATTCGTTGATATTTTCTATCGCCACGACAAATACGCTATATATCTAGGTTAGGTTGGGTTTAGTTAATTGAAAGCGTTTTTTCTCTTATAAGCATGTGAAATCAACTCACCTGTAAAAAATTGGACTGCTGTGGAAAATGAAATGTAATATGTTGTTAACAAAATGTTGCTAAATGCTTAACCTATGCGTACCCAACGTCTGTTTTTGAGGGTTTTCAAATCTTTAATCAGCTGTCAAAAAGTCATTATCCAACCGATTTTTTTGAAACCAATGGCATGCGATCCAGATTTGTCTACATTTGCAAGGGCCGCAAAACGGAACCGGTTCACCTAATGGTTCCGGAGTTATTCCGGATTCCGTTGGGGTCAGAACCTGTCGAAATACGAATTTTCAAACAATTTAACTTCTTTACTCGTGCTATTCGATATTTTTATACATAAAACACTATCAATATATACAACCATGTACAATTAAGTGTTAATGACCTCTTTGGACACGACAATCCGTTTACTTGTGCCAGATATGTTCCGGAAGTCCTGGGGGAGGTGGTCATTCCCACAATGTTATCAGAATCATTCGTGCGACACCTCAATCTTCATGATTTGTCAAATAAAGAGTGGCAATGGTCATTAGGAAGTTCAACGACCATTCGGGATTGACCTGGTCACACCGGACATGTTCCGAACACCCTGGCGGAAGTAACCAATTCCACAATGCTGTATAAACCGTTCTTGCGACATATCAAACTTCATGATTTGTGGAAACAAGAACGAAAATATATGTTCTGGCTATCCATGACCTTTCTGGATCGGGGTACACCGGACATATTCCGGATACCTCGAGGGAAATGGCCATTTTCTAAGTTTTTCCTTAACAATTCGTGCAACACCTCAAACTTCAAGATTTGTCAAATAATGAGTGGAAATGGCCCTTTGATAGTTCAACGACCATTCAGGATTGACCTGGCCACACCAGATATGTTCCGTACTGCCTGGCGGAAGTGGCCAATTCCACAATACTGTTTATGCGACATATCAAATTTCATTTTTTTGCGACATTTTACATCGGTTTCAGGACCAATCAGGACGGGTGCCTTTGTATACAATCTGGTTGCTTCAAGAGAAGTGGTCATTAGTTCAGTTTGTTCAAAACTATTCGTGTGTACCTCAGAGTTTATTCTTCGTTTAGATGAAATTGTAAACATTTCAAATGGTTTGTGGCCATATCGAACAAAATTCGGATAACCCGAGTAGTGCACAATGTTTCATTGAAACATGGATAGAATGATCGCTTGTAGTAGTCACCCAGACAACCAAAATGTACGTATAACGAAATCATCTGGAGGCTTTGTATGTGCAACATTTCACTTATAAGATGTCGCGAAAAGGCATTCTACGTACAAAAGTGGAGGCAATATGCGTGCATATATTATGTGATGAATAATAACATACATTGCGAGTGTATAAATATTCTACCGAACTAACCTGTGGTCTTATGTGACTTAACTTATGATAACAAATGTTGATTTGACAGCTGCTACGGATTGATTCGATTTTCTTTGTACGGGACGAAACAAAATGTACAAACGAACTCAGAAAAAAAGCGTTTAATGCGAGGAAACTCATCAATCTGACGATTTTATCCACCGTATTTTGCGAGTTTGATGTGATTTGCATGAATAAACGAGTTATTACGTGAACTTTTTTGCAACTTCTGGTTCTCTGGGCAAACTTTGTTCTCTTTCTCTCCTATGGGAAACTAAAAAATAAGAAACAGCTCCTGTCGAATGAATCTTCTAGAAGAATGAAAGAGAAAGAATATCACTGTGAAGTGACCTATTGCTCATTTTTCGGTGAAATTATCTCTCTTTTGCTCTTTAACAAAACTTGAAAACAACGGTGCCAGAACCTGACAAAGTTGACAGGTACTGCCACCGTTGTTTTTAGATTTCTGAAAGCAGAGAAAGAGAGCGATTTTCTGGTGACATCACCGTGCAATGGGCAATTGAATGAAGAATCTTCTTCATTTCTGTTTTGATTTTTATAAAACATCCGAATATGGATATTTTGTTTTCAATATTTTTATATCGATATTTTCTACTCAATATACGGGTGATATTGATATTTTCGATCGAAATATCGCACACGATTTTATTGCGAGGAAACTTAAAAATAAACTTCGCACTTTACTTATATCATATGATATTTCGATATATCAATAATTCAAATTAATATATCGGTGGTGTCTATACTTTGATTAAATAATCGTATCGAAATATGTTGATCTCTTCATTGACTGTACGCGGAGCCACAAATCAACCCAACTTTAAGATTAAAATGAATCGAAGCCAAAGCTCGAATTTTCAAGAGCACAAATCTGGATAACAAAACATCAATTTAAGCTGAAAACTTAATCGATTGGTCACAAGCTGGTGGTGACCAATCGATTAAGTTAACAACATAAACCGGTGTTCGGTTCTCCAGATGTGTGCTCTTGAAAATTTGAGGTTTGGCTTCGACTCATCTTCACCTTAACTTCTTCTAACGCAATTCGGCTCTTCCGTGGGATAACCCAAATTTGGGTTAACTGACATAGCTATCATTAGGTAGTTTTCATTTGACACCAGCGAAAATAACAACTCAGTGCAAAAAAAAAATCTACCCAGCGTTAGCTTTCAAAGTCTCCGTAGTGGGTTAAACAATTTGCAGCCATAATGCCTATTTTCTTTTCACGACTGCGAATCCTAATTATTGTCCCAATTATAAGAGAAGAAAACGTAAATTCTTTTATTGGCTGGCAAAATAGTTGGCTATTGAACTTGCGAATCTTCGATTAGATACGTTGGGATTATCTATAACCGTTCCAGATAAAATCACAAAGTACGTCAATTATTATGAACAAATGTATTGTGCATCCCGATAAAATTCAGAAAAAGATCTTCGCTCAATTTCCTCTTCTTTATAAACGAACTTAAGGTAACACACGATAGACTCATCGTGGCATCCATGAACAATTTATGTTCAAACTATCGTTGAAAAGAAAATATGTCTGTTTCATATTTATCATATCGATCATTCGGTGATCTATCCGGATCATATGCTTGCTAACAACAGGCATGTTGATACACTTTCAGTTCATCTATGTCCGGTAGAACCGGTATCACATCCCCAAAACTACAAAATTAATCATCATTTATGGATAGCAAACAGTCGCACCTTAAGCACCGCCAACACATTTTCAATCGGAAGGATTTTGGCGCGCTCGAACTGACAAATCCTCCGTTGTGGTGAAACTTCTTCCATCGACGTGATGTTGGACAGTTTTCAAAAACAGTCGCGATAAAAGCCGAGCCGGCAGAGCAATGACAGTTAGTTCGTTCAAAACTTCGCTTCGGAAGTCCAACCGGTGAACTCCAGATTGGTGCTGCGAAGTCAATACGGACGATACATCTTGTTGACGAAAGCTTGTTTCAAGAGTACGGGTAGCTCAAATATGTCACAATGTTACAGGTTTCACAATATTGCTTGTGACACCCATACGAGAACCGTAAACTTGATATTGTGTCAGGTTTGCAAAAATTCACAAGAAATAACTGTGGAATTTACGGCTAAGCAGTCTTGGAATGATTAAAACGAGTTTTGTTGAAACAAAACTCGTTTTAATCATTCCAAGACTGCTTAGCCGTAAATTCCACAATTAAAATATACAGTCGATTGCTCCACAAAAAACAAGAAATAACACTACATCTAGAATACAAGATCAGTTTCGAGAGAGAAAGATGTTACTTCTGTTGCAGATCTTAGAATATAAAAGTGAAAACGCTTTGCAGTATGTGTCTTAAGAAAATCTGAAATAAACATGGGTCGCATGGAGGTTCACACAGCTTCTGTTGTGAATGTTGGGTAACATTGCAGCTTGAAGTGACCACCGAAAAGGAGTGTTTTTGACTTCAAACATAAAATCAGTTAAATAAAAGTGTATACCACCATTGTCAAGATAATAATATTTTTAAAATTATCTGATAAGAAACAAGAAATTAACGTTATAATTGCAAATATATCACTTAACACTATCGGTGTCGCCAGCCATGATGAGTGATATGTTGCTTGAACGGTTTGTACAGGTTTATACATTTGGGAATTGGCTATTTTCGCCGGAGCGTTCGAAACTTGTCAGATGTAATTAGTTCAAACCTGAATGGTCGTTTAAGTTTTTGATGATCATTTCCACTCATTATTTGATGAATTGTGGTTTTTGAGGTGTTGTACAATTTTTTTAGGAAAAACTTAGAAAATGGCCATTTCCCTCGAGGTATCCGGAATATGTCCGGTGTACCCCGATCCAGAAAGGTCATGGATATCCAGAACATATATTTTCGTTCTTGTTTCCACAAATCATGAAGTTTGATATGTCGCAAGAACGGTTTATACAGCATTGTGGAATTGACCACTTCCGCCAGGGTGTTCGGAACATGTCCGGTGTGACCAGGTCAATCCCGAATGGTCGTTGAACTTCCTAATGACCATTGCCACTCTTTATTTGACAAATCATGAAGATTGAGGTGTCGCACGAATGGTTCTGATAACATTGTGGGAATGACCACCTCCCCCAGGACTTCCGGAACATATCTGGCACAAGTAAACGGATTGTCGTGTCCAAAGAGGTCATTAACACTTAATTGTACATGGTTGTATATATTGATAGTGTTTTATATCGAATAGCACGAGTAAAGAAGTTAAATTGTTTGAAAATTCGTATTTCGACAGGTTCTGACCCCAACGGAATCCGGAATAACTCCGGAACCATTAGGTGAACCGGTTCCATTTTGCGGCCCTTGCAAATTTAGACAAATCTGGATCGCATGCCATTGGTTTCAAAAAAATCGGTTGGATAATGACTTTTTGACAGCTGATTGAAGATTTGAAAATCCTCAAAATCAGACGTTGGGTACGCATAGGTTAATTGAGATTTAACAGTTTGTAATATCCTAGATAGAAGAAATTAATGTAATGTTTGGAATGTTGCTATTGAAAAATAAAAAGACAAACATTCTAATTGTAGATTGCATTGATACAAGTTCCACCCAGCTCTAATAAGTTATCAAATTGCAATAATGTATCATCAAGTAACTGCACACACAAGATATATTGAATACATTGAAACCACGTGAAAAGTAATACCCCTTTATGCAAACCATGACAAAGCAATTCGCGATGAAAAGAGGTCACAAACGGAAACAAAAGACCATCTCCGGCCATTTGAGTCTGGGGCTCAACGGTAAACTCAACAGAGTAGGTTCATATCAAGCCATTGGTCCACCGCCGGGAGAACGCTCCAAGCATCAGCATCCGACTCCCGACACCATTTTACAGAACTTCCCGGCCCAGCGCTGTTGGTGGTAGAGCATAAAAGGGCCATGGAAATAAAAGCCGGAAAAACAAACACGAATGATAATGATGAGCAAACACTTCTGTCCTGGCTGTCAGAACTGCACGAAACAGGGGACCAGATCAAAAGGGAGCAAAAGCAGCACGACACTACTCCACCTTCGCATGGTGAAAAAAGCCACTATCACCACTCACGCATTGTACCATCATTCGGTCTCGGTGACTTTTGCATATCGGAGTGTTTCGAGGGCTATGAAAGGGGAGCAAACCCCTTGTAATCTTTTCGGTGTTCTAATTCTCGACATCAGCAATGATATTTTTCTAGGATTGCCTCTGTGTAGTGCTCCAGAAATTCAAAATGAAATACGCTGAGATTCACCCCTAAAAACAATGACAGTGGTGAAGTGGATCAGTAATGAATTTTCCAAGAAACTATTCAATGATTATTTCAAGAAATTTTCTAAGCAACTCAAAACAGTATCAAGAATTCATCCAGTAATTAGGCTTAATTGCTATTTCTCAAGAACCGTCATTGATGGCTCTTAGAATTAAACAAAAAACAAAAGTTTCTGCATGTGATGTTTTTCTAGAGATTTTGCTGAAAATTCCTTAATGAACTTTCCTTGGAATTTTTCCAATTAGATCCGGAATTGTGCTAGGAATAATAAATTGTTTGTGAATGAATTGCTTCGTATCGAGTTAAGCCGATAAGTCAATGTTACATAAAGACTTTGTCAACAATTGGGGAAATAAAATATTCACTTAAAAATAATGAAGAACTTGGGATTATTCTTTTATTTTCAATGAACTGACTAGTTTAATTTGATTCAACAAAATTTGGCCAGCTGATTTAAAATTAAATATTTTTATAGAACTTCAACTTCTTGTTTCATAACAATTACATTTGTTTATTAGAATCTATAGAATAGATAATAGTTATAGTATATTCCTTCCGATGACCACGATTTGGAACGTCACATTTGAAAATCACTTACATTTATTTTGAGAAATCATGATTGCTAACCAGCTGAGTGGAAGTTTTGACAACAACCGAAAAACTTAAAATTTCATATGCCGTCGTGCGGGGTGAGATTGGGCCATAAGGGTGGCCTTGGGCCAAAATTTTTAGAATAAACTAAAACAATAACAATGGAAACAATGTGGTTAGTTTCAAGAATACGATATAAATAGCCACTGGATAGTCATGGATTAGTTTTTCGACTTCCATTCTAGCCATGAGATGCATTGAAAAGAGAACTCATTACACCATTTTCAAACAGTTGAGAATGCCTATAGTATCAGGTGGTCCTTTTTTGCAAAGCGCACCTCTTATGAAAAATCAGATGCCAATCCAAACACAACGCTTTCTTTTTTTTATTTAATGCCTATTTATAAAACGATATTACGTTGTTACTACTCAACAAGTGTTCAATAAGTATCTTATTACAACTGCGAGTTATAACCAATGGCTTTACATCCCTCCCGAAGAAGTCGTAACTGTAACCTTTCGTCATAAGTGATCAGGTCCTCAACGTGACAGGCGTGAGTTAGAATCTCTACACCAGGCCCGTCCCTAAAAATGGATGATTACTACAAGAAAAAATCATTTCGAAGACGTTGAAGGGGCGAGAAGAGAAATAAAAACATTCCAATATTTATTATTTTTTTCTTGAAAACAGATGATCATATGGCCGAATGCCATTGTAATTACAAAGCTGAACATATTAGTAATTCCGCGTTTTAAGCCGTTTTTAACCGTTTTAAGCCGATTTTGGCCGTAATTAGCCGTTTTTAGCCGTTTTAGGACGTTTCAAGCCGTTTTAAGCCGTTATAAGCGGTGTTTGGTCGTTTTAAGGTGTTTTAAGCCAAATTTACCCGTTTTAAGTTGTTTAAGCTGATTTTAGCCGATAATAGCCGATTTTGGCCGTTCAAAGCCGTTTTTAGCCGTTTTAAGCCGTTTCAAGCCGTTTCAAGTCGTTTTATGCCGTTTTATGCCGTTTTATGCCGTTTTATGCCGTTTTAAGCCGTTTTAAGCCGTTATAAGCCGTTTTATGCCGTTTTAAGCCGTTTTCAGCCGATTTCAGCCGATTTTGGCTGTTATATGCCGTTTTAAGCCGTTATTTGCGGTTTTGGTCGTTTTATGCCGTTTTAAGCCGTTTTCAGCCGTTTTATACCGTTTTATACCGTTTTAAGCCGTTTTATACCGTTTTAAGCTGTTTTCAGCCATTTTATGCCGTTTTATACCGGTTTAAGCTGTTTTCAACCGTTTCAAGCCGTTTTAATCCGTTTTAGGCCGTGGTTTTGGTCGTTTAAGCTATTTTAAGCCGTTTCAAGCCAAATTTACCCGTTTCAAGCCGTTTTAAGCCGATTTTAGCCGTTTCAAGCCAATTTTGGCCCTTTAAAGCCGTTTTAAGCCGATTTGGCCGTTTTAAGCCGATTTAAGCGGTTTCTATCTGTTTTCAGCCATTTTAAGTCGTTTTAAAACGTTTTAAGCCGTTTTATGCCGTTTTCAGCCGTTCTAAGCCATTATAAGGCGTTTTATGCCGCTTTAAGCCGTTTTAAGCCGATTTTGGCCGTAATTAGCCGTTTTTAGCCGTTTTAGGACGTTTCAAGCCGTTTTAAGCCGTTATAAGCGGTGTTTGGTCGTTTTAAGGTGTTTTAAGCCGTTTTAGCCAATTTACCCGTTTTAAGTCGTTTAAGCCGATTTTAGCCGTTTTAAGCCGATTTTGGTCGATTTTGGCCGTTCAAAGCCGTTTTAAGCCGTTTTAAGTCGTTTTATGCCGTTTTAAGCCGTTATAAGCCGTTTTATGCCGTTTGAAGCCGTTTTCAGCCGATTTTAGCCGATTTTGGCTGTTATAAGCCTTTTTAATTTGTGGTTTTTGGTCGTTTTTAAGCTGTTTTAAGCCGTTTCAAGCCAAATTTACCCGTTTTAAGTCGTTTAGCCCATTTAAGCCGTTTTAATCCGATTTTGGCCGTATTAAGCCGTTTTGAGCGGCTTTAAGCCGTTTTAAGCCGTTTTATGCCGTGTTAAGCCGTTTTCAGTCGATTTTAGCCATTTTAAGTCGTTATTAAACTTTTTGGCTGTTTCCAGCCGTTTTCAGCCGTTTTAAGCCGATTTTAACCGTTTTAAGCCGATTTTAGCCGTTTTAAGCCGATTTTGGTTGTTTTAAGCCGTTTTAGCCGTTTTAAGCCGATATTAGCCGTTTTAGGCCGATTTTGGCGGTTTTAAGCCGTTATAAGCCGTTTTAAGCCGTTATAAGTGGTTTTAAGCCATTAAAAGCCGTTTCAAGCCGTTTTCAGCCGTTTTATGCCGTTTTAAGCCGTTGTAAGCCGATTTTAGCCGTTTTAAGCCGATTTTAGCCGTTTTAAGCCAGTTTCGGCCATTTTAAGCCGTCATTAGCCCTTCTAAGTCGTTGTAGGCTGTTTCAAGCCATTTTTAGTCGTTTTTAGCTTATTTTAGCCGTTTTAGGCCTATTTTAACCGTTTTTAGCCGTTATAAGTTGTTTTAAGCCGTTTTAAGCTGTTTCAAGCCATTTTAAGCCGTTTTCAGACTTTTTTAGCCGTTTTAAGCCTATTTTAACCGTTTTCAGCCGTTATAAGCTGTTTTAAGCCGTTTTAAGCCGTTTTAAACCGTTTTCAGCCATTTTAAGCCTTTTTCAGCCGTTTTAAGCCTATTTTAACTGTTTTCAGCCGTTTTAAACCGTTTTAAGCCGTTTTCAGCCATTTCCAGCCGTTTTTTACTCGTTTTCAGACGTTTTAAGCCGTTTTAAGCCTATTTTAATCGTATTCAGTCATTTTAAGCCGATTTTAGTCGTTTTAAGCAGTTTTAAGCCGTTTTAAACAGTTATAAACCGTTTTAAGCCGTTTTATTCATTTTTTAGCCGTTTTATGCTGTTTTTTCAGGCCTAAAGCGACTAAAATGGCTTAACAAAACTTGCTTAGAATGTCTTCAAACGAAAAACAGCTTAAACGGTTTGAAACGACCTACAACAGCTTAAGAAGATTAAAAACAGCTTAAAATAACTTAAAATGGCTTGGAATGGCTTAAAACGACTTCAAACAGTCAAAGGTCTTTATTTATTGAACAAAAAGGAATTAAATCCTTTTTTTTTTCTTCATAAACTGAATTGTAGCTCGTGCAGTGCACTGGAAGAGATAACGAAATTTAGTTATTTTCATTCCACAAAATCTTTTCCCAGCTTGTAATAGGAAGACCATTTTTATCTGTTGTGAAACAAATAAAAAATGAATTTGTATAAAAAGTGAGACGAAATTAATGAATTTCGCTTATTTTTCCTGATAAATTTTAGTGTTAAGTTTGATAAGCTTCTTAAATCACAATAGATGAATATTAGCTTAATTAAAACAAATGAATGGACCACTAAGAGATACATGCGATCGATGGATTTATCGGTTTCCCAGGGCATAGAGTACTTTTGTGCTTACCTTGAGATGAGTGAATGCAGGAAGCGCTCTGAGGAATTGGATGGGCTCAACTAATACCATGCTGTGAAATAGGTTCTGTTTCACTTGGGATGTAATGCTAAAATATATGAGAAAATATAAGGAGAATAGGAGAAGAAATCTTCTGAAATAAGTGCATTCTCATCCATCATCTCTATGTAATTTATAAAGCGATAACATGGAATGGAGACGCATGGTGGCTTTTAAATTCACAACCAGGCAGAAGCAAGTGAAGAAAAACATCCTATATGTATCGGTTCATGATCGGAAATGTATCGCAAGTTGTAACAAGCTTATAAAACTCGTTATCTCCTTTGTTCACCATTGGGAACATCTGATAGCAAAAGTGTCCTCCAGGACCAAAGTAAGCCCCCCCCCCATATTTTCAGAGCTGTAGTACTGTACGATTAACAGACACCCATAATGTGTAGTGGATCATAATTGTTACAGAGAGCGATACAAAAATACACGGACATCTTTCAGCTCTGAGATTCCTTCAATATTGATCACCGTGCTGTGAAAGTTCGTTTTATATGAATTTGCTTTGAGAAGTATGAGCACAAGAAGGCTGACTGTATGTCGTAATCTGAAAACTTCGGCTTCTAAGTTTTAGAAAACATAACGTTTTCATCTGGATTTAACGTCGAGAATTACACGCACATCTGTTGCTGCCTCTGTCTACCATATCCGTTACTGACTCTTCGACATGCAAACAATATTGCTAACTAAGCCCGCGAGCGATTCTCGCTTTTCATAGGAACAGAACGCGTGCCATCTTTTGAATGGCAAGTGAAACCAAAATCAACCAGTCAACAACACAGAAAAATAAACTATCACTCGGTCATATATCCGACGTGGAAGTAACCGTCTGTCCTTCAATCTGATATGGTAATGAGTTCATCAACATTCCCTGCTCCATTCTATGAATACCCGACCAGACGAGAGAAACAAGATTCTAACAGAATGTGTTCCCCTGAAAAGTGTTTCTATATCATCAGTTGTTGTAAAATGTTAACCGATAGTAGTTAGAACAACAAAATTAGTGACAAAATTTGCATTAAATAAAACAAGCATATAAAAATCCTGTTTTAATTATGACACAATTAATACAGAATGTGTTTCAAGCATGTTACAAAATAACAATATCATTGCTAATTATGTTACTGCTCTTTACTTCGAATGCTATTTGCAACATAACTTACGCAACCTCAATAATATAAAAAATGTTGATAGAGATATGTTAAAAATATCATGTTAAGAACAAACCCATTAACCTGTTTATAGAAATATATTATAATTTTGTTTTGCGATTCCAGTCGGGTATGATGACGACGACCTACCCATTCAATGACGCGAAACGGGACCCGTAGCCTCCAGGTTCGGAAGGATGTCAACTTTGACGATGAGACGACACAGTCTTCTCAGCCCCACTGACACACGATGAAAGGGTTCATGTTTGATTTTTACACGAAGATTTGCTGATGAAACGAGGCGTGAACTTGCCGCAGGGGTTAATCACGGCATGATGCATGCATGCATGGAGCTCTGCTGAGGTGTTAAATGTTGAGCATCCTGTTAAATTTCCCATGAAGATATTCGGTTATTAAATTTAAAGCCACGGACAGACTGTTTCTGTAATGAATGGGTAATTGCTTTTCGCATTGTTTAATACGAACCTGCATAGTTTAGTTTTATTTATCTACATGGTATTTGGTTTTAATATTCTAATATTTTTAATATTTTTAAACATTGAAACCATTTTTAATCCATCCTCCACTAATGCGGTAGTCCATCGTCATTAATCGACCTCTCAATTATATGGCAACCCGCTTTCAAAGGTGTCAGGAAAGAAATGCGAGCCAAAGGATCGGGTATGATGAAGTGCGAAATTCCTACCAAATATCCGTGAAATCTTTTTTTTTTTCGTGAATGCTTTTTTGCGCCATATCCTTACGTTGCTGTTGTTGCTCCGTTATTGCGGTGAAATTCAACGGACTTTATGGAGAGGGCTTGTCCTTTAGTTACGTAGTGGGAAGAATAGTTTCGTTTTTTTCCGTATTACACTAATTTTTGATTGTGCATATAAATATTTGAAAGAAGAATAACTAAATTGACACACCCATACCGTACGTAATCAATGGGCGGACCAAACTGTTCTGGCTGTCGCCGCTGCTTTTATCCAAAGAGTGACGATCCAAAGAAGCGTAGGTGGGAATTTGGCATCGCTCGCGGAATCCATTTGATAAAAACATTCCATTTGCTGTCATCTTCCCGCTTCATTTCGTTTCCTGCTGCCACTTTCCATGGTGGTGATGATGATGCGGTGGACTTCGGCATGAGACAAATTGGAACGCAACCGGTGAACAACCAAATAATGGATTGCATGGGACGTGAGTTCCATTAATTGACCAACCACCATGTTCAGGTGAACCTCCTTTATTCACGAGTTCGTCGACTGTTTAAGGTTATCCAAGAACTACTAGAAGTACAGTTCCCACATCTATAAGCGAAACGTGTGACGTTTTAGAACCTTGCAATACAGGATAATAGCCACACAAGTTCGAATAGTTAAGTTCTACCTTGTTGTCACTATTGAAGGTTATCTAAAACATCGTTGAAAGTATCTCTTTAAATCTAAAAGCTTAACTTGTCATCTCCAGATGTTTTTTGAAAAATATTGGAACACAAATAGGTTCATGAAAACATATTATGTCATGTTTTGAGTTCAACGACAAGAATTTCTTTGAGGCTTTGAGATCTACAAGCGTAATTAGTAGGGTGGTTCAAAATTGAAAAAAAGGTTGAAAATCCGTTCTCCTATATCTTTCTTACTATCCTTACCATAAAAATAGCATTCATTGATATTTTCAGCTTTCTAAGGGGGTGATTTAAAGGTGGCTCTAAGACCATGTGAGTTTATACGGAAATTACTATGAATAAATTAAAGCCCCGGTTTGGCCATACGCCAGTTGTAGCCATAGTGGATTATACACCAATTTACATAGCCAATCAACATGAAACCTTTTGTGTTCAGTAGAACACATTTACTTGATGGAGCTACATTCATTTACTCGTCCGAATTGATTCAAAAAACAAGAAAAATATTTGAATTTCCTTAAAATTTCAACTCCCATATACCTAATCTGGCCAATCGCATAAGAAATCAACGTGATTGGCCAATTTAAGAAACCGAAGTTAAATTTCTTTCCAATACTGGATCTGGTGGCCTATACTGACCAACGCGATTTTCAAAGCGAAAAAATGATTTTAGCTCAGTTTCGATATTTTCAATGGATTGAAAGCTTGACATATTTATTGTATGAATAGGGCTTCCCATATATTTTTAAAGACATTTTTTTTAGTTCGCGATTTTGCCGCTAGGTAGCGCTAGTGAGCATTTTAAACTAGTTCTAGCTTGTGATTCACAAGAGATAGAAAGCTCGGGTCTTCGGCAAAGTTGTTCAGGGGATTAAGGACATCCGGACACCAAATAGTTTAGTTCGCGGTTTTGTCGCTAGGTGGCGTAAAATGTAAAATTGAGCATTTCAAACTAGGTCTAGCTTGTGATTCAGCAATATATATGATATAGCAATGTGAATTTACCTGTTTTGAGGTGATGCTAAACTTTTTAGGGTGATTCAATATTCAGCTGAGTGTTGCAATACTTATTTTAGCGAGTCCGTATTTATGACGGGTAGCGTAAGTACAAACTTATCATCTATCTTCTACATAAATAAAAATGGAAT
This sequence comes from Aedes aegypti, assembly GCF_002204515.2. Lineage (NCBI taxonomy): Eukaryota > Metazoa > Arthropoda > Insecta > Diptera > Culicidae > Aedes > Aedes aegypti. The sequence continues at coordinate 89,554,214 of NC_035108.1, read as the reverse complement.
GGTGTTTGTATGCCACGAAATGGCTTATGAACGTTTCACCGGATTTGAATGATTCTTTCTCCGTTTTATTCGTCAAGGGTTCCGACGTACCGTTTTGTTTCGAATTGCCGGACGCTTCGAAAGCCGGACACTATGACTGTTTTTACATCTTTAATAATATAAATTCAAATTTTTCGATGTTACTTATGTACAAAACTGTTCTTCAACTTTATTTGTATGTTATAGCTGGTAATATATCGCAGTAGGCTGCAATATATTAAAAATAAAAATAAAAACACAAAATGCGTATCGATACCCCACACATTTCAGTGCTTGTTAGACTGCATCTTACAGTTGCAGTTGAAGAAAGATTCGATTTAAATTTAATTGAAAACAGTGTTATTGTGCCAAATCACGTTTCAAATGAAGAGCCAACTTTTGTGTCCTATTGCTGTGAAGTGGAAATGACCAGAAAAGCTCGGATTAATGGTTTTATGTGAAAAAATCTCAGTGTCCGGATTAAGAAGCAAATTATTGGACTGCTTCGAAAGCCGGACATACAGGAATATTTGAAGAAAACTAAGTATAATCCAATTCATTGGGAGGTGTCGTGTCTAGTTAACCAACGAACATTAATTTTTTTAACAGTACAAAATAGAAATTGTGCTACTTTAGTGTCTGGTGCATCAAATCAAGAGTGTTACCGTGAATCAAACTATAGGTGAGTGAATCCAGGCGCTAGCATAAGGTGAGTGGAGTGATTTTTGACGAAACTTTATGTACCTTTCTGGGAGCTTCAGCGTTTTTTCCAACTCGAGACTTTTATGATTACATACAGTAAACTGTTCAAATTGTGAAATTGAGAGTTGGTGTGTTTAATTTTATACAAAATATGCAAATATTTTGTCAAAAAGAAGTGTCCAGGACTCGAAGCAAAAGTGTCCGGATTTCGAATCAAGACTAATCTCATGTTTTTGCATATTTAAACGTTTTATGCATTAAAAAATCACTAGAGTAAACATTTTGCTTCATGATAAACTACAAAAAATAAAGGAAATATATATTATGAATTATAAAAATGGTGCTTAAGTGTCCGGATTTCGAGTCAAAACGGTATTTGTGTGTTTGTGTGTGGTTGTTCTTTATCATGCGATCATAGCAACAACGATAAACCCTTAGTCGTCAAGCCATCACAACAAACTCCGCTCCGCGAAAAAATAATCGCTCGGCCTGTGAGCTCACGATCAATTGTTCGCAAACCGATTTCATAAGTTTTGGAGGATTTTCATGCTTTCACTCTGCGATATGACTTCTAGCATACCGTCAAGCTACCATTCACCGTGCATTTGCACTTCAAAAAATTATATAACTTTTCCAAATAATTTGAAGCATACTAGAATACCACTACGTAGCGGGCAATTATATAATAATTCAGGGAAAAATCTAAAACTAGTGATGCATAACAAAAAATTACTCAAAAATTATGTTTGAAAATGTCATGTTAAGGTCGCCTCGTACCGCACGGCGTGTCTGGTAGAACAATATTATCACAAAAAAATAGGCATCGCTAAATCTTTCACCATTCGAAAATATAGGTTTTTAGCTTTCATTTGACGTGTTCCCCAAAAAAATCCACCGAGGGATCCCGAACATTTTTTTTTTTATTTTAAATTTTTGTTCCTTGAAGTACAAAATATTCAAATATAATCAAGGTAAAAGACTGTTTGTTTTTTCTCTCAAGCTCGATGGTAGCCCAAATTTCAAATGAAAGTTGATATAACATAGATATATAAGATTACAATATAACATATAATAGACATAACTGTCCTATGTGATCTTGGGGATACGACACTTACTCGTACAGTGGAGGACACACTCAGTTGAGTTCAACTAATTTTCATTTCCACAGCTGAGCGGTAAGCAAATTAATTTTAACTGATATGTCAGCCTAACATCAAGTTTACTTAAAACAGCACCTTTGAGTGCCGTTACCAAACGTCACTTTTACTAAGATGTCAACAAACGACCTTTTACCGAGATTTGCACAGCTGAGATCGGCATTCGGATTTAAGTGTGTATTTGATTCTAGTGTATAACTGTTTCTGTTTATATTTAGAAAAGATTTATTTTCTTTTCCTTCTTTCTGGAATAACACCCCTATTGAGACAAAGCCAGGTTCTCAAAAAAGAGTTCTTAGGTTACTCTTTAACTGAGAATTTGACTCGCCTATCGTGATTGTTTTTTTTTATATTGTGTGTAAGAAAAATATACTCGACCGATGAGATCTAATCAACCACCCTGAAAATTCCACAAACTACGTAACGCTCTAGGGGGAGGGGGGAATAGCATTTAATTTTTCCATACAAAAAAACGTTACGGAGGGGGATGGGGTGAGGTGGTCAAAAATTTCCGATTTTAGCGTTACGTAATAAATGGACGCTGCCAAACGATTGATACGAAGTAGAGCTCTTTTGAACCATTTTTACAAATCAATATCACTTGCTGCTGGGTTAATATTGTCATGTTTTCCACAATTAATATGATATAAAAAAGCAACATGCCAAAATAGTGACTCTTTGAATTGAAAATAGTCTTGCAGTTGTGTTAACTCAACTGTTATATCCTTGAAAATATAGTGGTCAACAGGCACAATCTGGCTTCATAAATAAGCAAAACTGCCACATTTGAGGAACAGAAAATCTATTCAAGATTCAAGAAACGCCATTCCATGACCAAGTTAGTACTAACAGTTTGGACCAGACCAAAAGAATCATTGAGTCAATTTTTTTTTTTTCAAACAGTACGAAACTGACTTTAATAAATTCGATATCTTTGGAAGTTTTTTCATATGTCTCTGCAACGGAAATTCCACGGACATCTGACATAAAAAAGGACACATGATTTGAATTTGGAGATCCTAATTTGACTCCTCCTGACTTAAGTTTATGGAGCTACTGTAGAAACAGAGGCAGAGCTCAAGGCAGACTCTTGAGTCGCTATCATCGCAAAACCCCCCAAAAAGCTCCAAACGGTAATAAATGCAGCCACTTGATTGATGTTGCTTTCATGGCATAGCCCAAAAAATTGCAAAAGTTGCACCCTGTATTCGCTGATATCCGCAAGAATGGGAAGGTATCTTTTCGAGATATTGAAACCCTTAGAATAAAGTCATGAAAATCTACTTTTTTTTTTTTTTTTTTTTTTTTTTTTTTTTTTTTTTTCAATATCTTTATTAGTATCATTTCAAACATTACATTCATTTCTTATATCTAGGTGTTCTGTGTTATTAGACAACACTATCATCCTAATTTGGTAAAACAAATTTAAGATTTAATTAACATTTTGTTAACAACATATTACATTTCATTTGCCGTAGCAGTTCAGTTTTTTTACAGGTGAGTTGATTTCACCTGCTTATAAGAGAAAAAAAAACGTTTTGAATATACTTAACCTAACTTAACCTAAACATATAACGCATTAATCGTGGCAATAGAAGATTGTAACGATTTTTGCCTGAAATTATTAATGATTGTATTTGACATTTGTTCCAATGTTTCAACATTGGATATTCTATGTAACTCATTGGTACTATACCAAGGAGGAAGCCTCAGAATCATTTTCAAAATTTTATTTTGAATTCTCTGCAGAGCTTTCTTCCTGGTATTACAACAGCTAGTCCATATTGGTACAGCATACAACATGGCTGGCCTGAAAATTTGTTTGAATATCAAAAGCTTGTTCTTAAGACAAAGTTTTGATTTTCTATTAATAAGGGGATAGAGACATTTTACATATTTATTACATTTGGCTTGAATACCCTCAATGTGATTTTTGAAAGTTAAATTCTTATCTAGCATGAGCCCTAGATACTTAACTTCATCTGACCAATTTATTAGAACCCCTCTCATAGTGACAACATGTCTACTTGAAGGTTTCAAATAAAGAGCTTTTGGTTTATGTGGGAATATTATTAGTTGAGTTTTGGAAGCATTAGGAGAAATCTTCCATTTTTGCAAGTATGAAGAAAAAATATCCAAACTTTTTTGCAATCGACTACAGATGACACGCAGGCTTCGACCTTTGGCGGAGAGGCCTGTGTCATCCGCAAACAAAGATTTTTGACATCCCTGAGGTAACTCAGGTAAGTCAGATGTGAAAATATTGTATAATATTGGTCCCAAAATGCTGCCTTGAGGAACACCAGCTCTTACAGGAAGTCTTTCAGATCTGGAGTTCTGATAATTAACCTGAAGTGTACGATTTGACAGATAACTTTGAATTAGTCTAACAATGTATGTTGGAAAATTAAAGTTTTTTAATTTTACAATCAAACCTTCATGCCAAACACTGTCGAATGCTTTTTCTATGTCTAGAAGAGCAAGACCAGTAGAATAGCCTTCAGATTTGTTGGAACGGATCAAATTTGTTACACGTAAAAGTTGATGAGTGGTCGAATGTCCATGGCGGAATCCGAACTGTTCATTGGCAAAAATTGAATTTTCGTTGATGTGGGCCATCATTCTGTTCAAAATAACCTTTTCAAAAAGTTTACTGATGGAGGAAAGCAAACTGATTGGACGATAGCTAGAAGCTTCTGCAGGATTTTTGTCTGGTTTTAAAATTGGAACAACCTTAGCATTTTTCCATTTGTCAGGAAAATATGCTAATTGAAAACATTTGTTAAATATATCAACTAAAAATGATAAGCTACTTTCTGGAAGTTTCTTGATGAGGATGTAGAAAATTCCATCATCGCCAGGAGCTTTCATGTTTTTGAATTTTTTAATAATAGTTCTCACTTCTTCCAAATCAGTCTCCCAGGCATTTTCGAAAACGTTCTCTTGATTGAGAATATTTTCGAACTCCTGAGTAACTTCATTTTCAATTGGACTAGTAAGTCCTAAATTAAAATTGTGCGCACTTTCAAACTGCATAGCAAGTTTTTGAGCTTTTTCGCAATTAGTTAGTAATAATTTGTTTTCCTCTTTCAATGCCGGTATTGGCTTCTGAGGTTTTTTCAAGATTTTCGATAATTTCCAAAAGGGCTTAGAGCCAGGGCCCAATTGAGAAATTTTATTTTCAAAATTTTTGTTTCTTAATTGAGCAAAACGTTTCTTGATTTCTTTCTGCAAATCCTGCCATATAATTTTCATAGCAGGATCGCGAGTGCGTTGAAATTGCCTTCTCCTCACGTTTTTAAGACGGATCAAAAGTTTAAGATCATCGTCTATAATCACGGATTCAAATTTTACTTCACATTTTGGAATCGCAATGCTCCGGGCTTCAACAATGGAATTTGTTAAAGTTTCAAGAGCATTGTTAATATCAAGTTTAGTTTCTAAAGAAATGTTAACATCAAGATTAGAGTCAACATACGTTTTATATATATTCCAGTCAGCTCGTAAATAATTGAAAGTGGAGCTGATAGGATTGAGAATCGCTTCTTGGGATATTTGAAATGTTACAGGGACATGATCAGAATCAAAATCAGCATGAGTAATCAGTTGGCTACAAAGATGACTAGAGTCGGTTAAGACCAAATCAATCGTAGATGGATTTCTAGAAGAGGAAAAACATGTGGGGCTATCAGGGTATTGTATTGAGAAATATCCTGAAGAGCACTCATCAAATAAAATTCTGCCGTTGGAATTACTTTGAGAATTATTCCATGACCGATGTTTGGCATTAAAGTCACCAATGACAAAAAAATGTGACTTATTGCGAGTCAATTTTCGCAAGTCAGTTTGGAGCAAATTAACTTGCTGTCCAAAGCATTGAAAAGGCAAATAGGCAGCTATGAAAGTATATTTACCAAACTGTGTTTCAACAGAAACACCTAAAGTTTCAAAAACTTTAGTTTCAAATGATGAAAACAGTTGATGTTTTATACGCCTATGAATGATGATTGCAACTCCCCCACATGCCCCATCAAGTCGATCATTACGATAAACAAAAAAGTTAGGATCTTATTTTAGTTTGGATCCAGGTTTTAAATACGTTTCGGTAATAACTGCTATATGCACGTTATTAACCGTAAGAAAATTAAACAGCTCGTCCTCTTTACCATTCAGAGAACGAGCATTCCAATTTAAAATATTTAAATTATTATTTGGATCCATTAGAAAAACGTAATCCAATAACAATTTGATTTGTAAATTTTACACCTACTTGGACTGCTTCAGTCATAGTGGTGGCTTTGAACATTGCATCAATCATTAGATTCAATTGTTCAGTTAGAAAATTAAAATCAGAGGCAGACATGTCATGTGATTTCCCATTGGAATTTCCGGTGGACGAAGAAGCGGAGTTACCTGTGGCGGTAGAGTTTTTTTCCATTTGATTTGAAACAAGTAGAATGGGTACCCATGGATCGAACAGGGGAGGAGTTCGAATTTCCTGCTACGATATCGGCAAAGGATTTACCGTGGGTAGATACATTAGAAATTGAAAGATTCGAACGGCTACCCGACGGATTAAAATTAGTTTGTGAATGAGCATGATTATGATCTTCCTGATGGGTATGATTCATGATCAAGCGATCGTTAACTGAAAAATGAGCATTGTTCGATACTCTACCAGGCAAATTCCGGAAACGACCGTTATCGAAACGGATATTATCTTTCATCTGCCTGGCACGAGCCTCAATGACCCTTTTGCGTGAAGGACAATTCCAAAAATTGGACTTATGGTTAGCCCCGCAATTACAGCATATGAATTTGGTGGTATCTTCCTTCACTGGACAGACGTCTTTGGCGTGAGAAGAACCTCCGCAAATCATGCATTTAGCATCCATGCGACAATTTTTTGTACCATGACCCCACTTTTGGCACCGACGGCACTGAGTGGGGTTCTGGTAATTTCCTCCAGGTTTCTGGAAATGTTCCCACGTCACACGGACATCGAACAAAAGTTTTGCTTTTTCTAAAGCTTTAATATTATTTAGTTCTTTTTTGTTAAAGTGAACTAAATAAAATTCTTGAGAAAGCCCTTTCCGAACAATGCCAGATTGGGTTCTCTTTTTCATAATGATTACTTGGACTGGGGAAAATCCAAGTATATCATTTATTCCATTTTTGATCTCTTCAGGTGATTTATAGTCACTTGAGAGACCTTTCAAGACAACTTTGAACAAACGTTCAGTTTTGTCGTCATAAGTAAAAAATTTGTGCTTCTTCTCTTCAAGATGTTTGAGAAGAAGTTCACGATCTTTAAGAGTTTCCGGCAAAACGCGACAGTCTCCTTTGAGATTTGGAAGGAAACCTTGATTCCCCTAATGGAGTTCAAGATCTCCTGCCTAAATCCCGCAAATTCGGAACAACTGACCACGATAGGCGGCACTCTTTGCTTCCTCACTTGAATCAAAGAGCCTGGGCTAGAGGCTGCTTCGATTTGGTGTTCGGAAAATTTGTCTAGAGCATCGAACTGATTGCTCATTTCGATACGATTATTCATTTCACCCTTGGAAGAAAGTTCGCATTCCGGGGAAACGTCCTTTCTTCCATTCTTGCCACGTGTAGTGACAGTTGTAAAACCCACTTTTTTGGAAGGAAGTAGTGAGTTCAGAGATTCACCCTTCCTTTTGTTAGTTGTTGATACCATGTTTAGTTAATAAACGAGAAAGACTTGACCTTCGAGAGGTTTTTTCCCTAGACGGTGTCCAAGAAGGATTACCACCGCTAGCATTCGCCAACGGGTCCAACGAAAAATCGAAAGCACGGGTCCAAACAAGGATCGTAAAGGGATCAATAGTAGAAATTAGTACTGAAAAGTACTGTTTAAGTAGCACTGAAAAGTACCGTTTTTAATTTTAGCACTGAAAAGTACTGTTTTTGTAGCACTGAAAAGTACTGTTTTATTGCTTTAGGTAGTTTTTAGGAAAACTTCCAAGAGCAGAGAGAATTCGTGTACGCACAGCACGAAGGTACGATGCGCACTGTCTGGAGTTCTGATAATTAACCTGAAGTGTACGATTTGACAGATAACTTTGAATTATTCTAACAATGTATGTTGGAAAATTAAAGTTTTTTAATTTTACAATCAAACCTTCATGCCAAACACTGTCGAATGCTTTTTCTATGTCTAGAAGAGCAAGACCAGTAGAGTAGCCTTCAGATTTGTTGGAACGGATCATATTTGTTACACGTAAAAGTTGATGAGTGGTCGAATGTCCATGGCGGAATCCAAACTGTTCATTGGCAAAAATTGAATTTTCGTTGATGTGGGCCATCATTCTGTTCAAAATAACCTTTTCAAAAAGTTTACTGATTTACCAATGACAAAAAATTTTGACTTATTGCGAGTCAATTTACGCAAGTCAGTTTGGAGCAAATTAACTTGCTGCCCAGAGCATTGAAAAGGCAAATAGGCAGCTATGAAAATATATTTACCAAACTGTGTTTCAACAGAAACACCTAAAGTTTCAAAAACTTTAGTTTCAAATGATGAAAACAGTTGATGTTTTATACGCCTATGAATGATGATTGCAACACCCCCACATGCCCCATCAAGTCGATCATTACGATAAACAAAAAAGTTAGGATCTCTTTTGAGTTTAGATCCAGGTTTTAAATACGTTTCGGTAATAACTGCTATATGCACGTTATTAACCGTAAGAAAATTAAACAGCTCGTCCTCTTTACCATTCAGAGAACGAGCATTCCAATTTAAAATATTTAAATTATTATTTGGATCCATTAGAAAAACGTAATCCAATAACAATTTGATTTGTAAATTTTACACCTACTTGGACTGCTTCAGTCATAGTGGTGGCTTTGAACATTGCATCAATCATTAGATTCAATTGTTCAGTTAGAAAATTAAAATCTGAGGCAGACATATCATCTGATGATTTCCTATTGGAATTTTCGGTAGACGAAGAAGCGGGGTAGGAGTTACCTGTGGCGGTAGGGTTTTTTTCATTTGATTTGAAACAAGTAGAATGGGTACTCATGGAACGAATAGGGGAAGAGTTCAAATTACCTGCTACGACATCGGCGAAGGATTTACCGTGGGTAGATACATTCGAAATTGAAAGATTCGAACAGCTACCCGTCGGATTAAAATTAGTTTGTGAATGAGCATGATTATGATCTTCCTGATGGGTATGATTCATGATCAAGCGATCGTTAACTGAAAAATGAGCATTGTTCGATACTTTACCAGGCAAATTCCGGAAACGACCGTTATCGTAACGGATATTATCTTTCATCTGCCTGGCACGAGCCTCAATGACCCTTTTGCGTGAAGGACAATTCCAAAAATTGGACTTATGGTTAGCCCCGCAATTACAGCATATGAATTTGGTGGTATCTTCCTTCACTGGACAGACGTCTTTGGCGTGAGAAGAACCTCCGCAAATCATGCATTTAGCATCCATGCGACAATTTTTTGTACCATGACCCCACTTTTGGCACCGACGGCACTGAGTGGGGTTCTGGTAATTTCCTCCAGGTTTCTGGAAATGTTCCCATGTCACACGGACATCAAACAAAAGTTTTGCTTTTTCTAAAGCTTTAATATTATTTAGTTCTTTTTTGTTAAAGTGAACTAAATAATATTCTTGAGAAAGCCCTTTCCGAACAATGCCAGATTGGGTTCTCTTTTTCATAATGATAACTTGGACTGGGGAAAATCCAAGTAAATCATTTATTCCATTTTTGATCTCTTCAGGTGATTTATAGTCACTTGAGAGACCTTTCAAGACAACTTTGAACAAACGTTCAGTTTTGTCGTCATAAGTAAAAAAATTGTGCTTCTTCTCTTCAAGATGTTTGAGAAGAAGTTCACGATCTTTAAGAGTTTCCGGCAAAACGCGACAGTCTCCTTTCTTTGCGATTTGGAAGGAAACCTTGATTCCCCTAATGGAGTTCAAGATCTCCTGCCTAAATCCCGCAAATTCGGAACAACTGAAAATCTACTATAAATTGCAGTTACTCAAGTCTATGGGGCAAGTGGGCACATGAAATTTAACTTTTTATTCTTCCTCATAATACTTACCGTTGCCAATAATCACATAACTAACCATGTTTCATGTTGAAAACATATATTATATGAATATGATATCAATCTAGAAGGAGTATAAAATGGTAAAACTTTCTTGTTTGTAAGCTACTTACGTGTTATAATTACTGCAGTTATTGTGAAAATTGTATTATTGTTATTCTGCTTGTCAGAAAACCACTGGTCACGGTGGAATTACTTTTATGATTTGATTTAACAGGAAATATCTTCCACTATATTCTTATTAAATTTTGAAATTCCAAGCTAAAAACATCAAAATAACTTCAATACTATTAAAAAAGTCTGTGGAGTGTCACTTACTCCGGATGCCTGGATAATATTCCTAATGAGGATTTTTTAAGCTTTTTGCTAAGGCTTGGGTAACAGGACGTTTAAGCATACTCCATTTACTTTCGTAGGCCGTTGTTATGTTGATCCATTCTACTTTTAATCTTTAACGGTTGATTGGCAAAGACAATTCTCAATCAATAACTAAGTACTCAACGAACTCTAAGCTGGGAAGCAGGCTATGTCCCAGCAGAGGTGATGACAGACAGAAGAAGAATAAATTTAATGTATTCTAACCATGAAAAGAAACAGTGCTCGGTTAGATATACTTCCACAGTATGGATAAGTTAACAGTCGAACTTACAACATATCTAAATGAATAAGTGTCCTATAGCTCAATAAATCCTCAAAATCACATAGGACAGTTTTGTTTTTTACAAAATGAAACTCAATAGATATGTATGTATATTCATTTTATGAACTTTTATATGGAAATAAAACTTTTATCCAACGAAGCTGTCTTTTGCAATGATTACATTTAAAAATAATGTACTCTAAAGAACAAAAATTTTAAATAAAAAAAAATGTTCGGGATCCCTCGGTGGATTTTTTTGGGGAACATGTCAAATGAAAGCTAAAAACCTATATTTTCGAATGGTGAAAGATTTAGCGATGCCTATTTTTTGTGATAAACCTTTCCCATATACACGCCGTGACCGTTCTATGTCACCATTTACCGTGCACACTAGTGCACCATTCACCGTGCGTATAGTTTTCGTCATGATTTGATTTTGTATCTTGAAGAAACGTTGTTGATGGAGCAACTATGTTGCTAGTAGTGTGCGCATTCATTTTTAAGAGTATTCAAATCTTCATTTACAATAAAAACTATAAAAAGTTTTAAAATTGGCTAAATTATCATTTTTCAATTAAAACCGTTATAGGAGGTTTGACTGTATGGTCCAAACCATTCCATATTCACTTAAATTATAAATATGAAGTAGTTTAATGACGACATAACAATAAATCTAATATTATCGCATAATTTCATGCCTTTTACACTAATGCACGGTAATAGGAACCATATATATTGAAAAGGATCCATTCGCCGTGCATTTGGGTTTCGACTGAAACACAATAAAAATTCTAATTTGCATAAAATCTCATTGCTCATACGATGAAATACATCTTACTAATAATATCCACAGTGAGAACTTGTTGAAATTTTGAAAAAATTCATACTCTATCGTTAAAATAAAAAATGTGATTTTTTGGCGTTTCTACTAAGATTGTTGCAATATCTCGTTATCAAACAGAATTCACATGATTTTGTCTACATAAACTAGGTTTTTCAAAATGATTTGTGACAAGAACTACTTCGTTTCATCAGTTTTATCTTATTTTGCTGACCAAAGAATAATTTGTGAAAATTGTATGAATATTCTGTAGGAATTTGTATATGTGCACGGTGACTGGTGACTTAACGGTACCAGTATTGATCCAAAAGTCATTCGAGAATGGTTTAAGTGAAAAGTAACATCGTAAATGCGTTCTGATGCACGTTAATCGCAACATGTTACAGCATCCGGTTTGTCCTACGACAAACAGTTCATCTGATGATCCATATATCGTTTCAACGTGCGCAGTCATCTTTTGCAAGAACGACAGCCCTCTTAGATCATTCGAATACTGTGTTATTTGTCGCTAGAGACGATTTCCATCCTTGCTAATAATAAAAACTCGTTCATCTTCTTGTTGTTGTTCTTGTTCTTCTTTGATATTATAAACTGAAGCTCAGATCTATTTTTGTACTTGCATACAATACAAGTTAATAATTCTTGAGATACAAATTAAGTACGGGATGGAGCCAGGGTACATGTGACAACTCGAGGATAGTGAGTACAAACAATTTGAAGGATGTGCACGGTTGTAATTCGGTATGACCTGCACTGCCGTGAATTGCAAGCCAGTCCCATCTGCATTTTCGTCATAATTGAGTTGAAATCAGTTTTCAACATGTCTTCCTATGATCTTCCAGATGCACTAGCGAGACAATACTTTTTGTTCGGTGTAATTAAAAAAAGACAATTTAAAAAGACAATCTACACCGTCTTCAACACATTGGCTGCACAGACTGAACGATCACTAACATTAGGCAACGGACAACACGAAACACCCTGTAGCCCAGTGATGAGTTTTTCGTTTGACGAAAAGTTTCCACCGACTGGAGCAGGAATCGAACCCACACCTCCTGGCACAATACGCCTAAACGACTGACGCCGCTAACCGCACGGCCAGGAAGCCCACAATTATTTATTAAGAAAAATACTTAGTTTAATTGTTCTTTAATGAAAAGTAATCGCATATCAGTCCCACTACAGATTTTCGCACCTTGTAACACAAAAATGAACCGTATTCTGGATATTGTTATATTTTTCTCGGAAAGATATCGAAGGGAAAAACAAATTGTGAAAATTTCGTTGAGATTGAAGCATGTTACAAACTCCTGGGATTTTTCGATCATTTGTATGGAAATTTTGAAAATTTCTCATTCCATTTTCTCATTGCCTACATTTTACAGATAGGACTGACTTGCGATTTACTACAGTGCAGCCCAATGAATAACGTGTCGTATACAACGTGCATCCAAAATCATAAATCGTACGTCAAAAATCGAAACGTTCTGAATGTCAACACATTTTGTAGGAGAGGTGTACCGGTTTTGGTCACCCTAAGGAAAAATATTGTTTATACATAAATCAAATGACCTTTGATTACTGCCAATACGTTAAACGAAAGCTTTCAATCCATTCTCAGCAGGAAAAATATAAAAACTTATCAGAAACTTTGTTTTTATATTAAAAATGGGGATGGCGAATACTGGAGTACTTGCACCAGTATTCGCCACGTTTTTTCGGTTCCTGAATTCGCCATGTTCCCGCGGATACGATCCGGTTGTGTAAATGCACGGTTTATTTCTAACTGATTTGTACAACGTAATGGTGTCATATTTATACTCCGCTCTTCCCTATTGAACATGTATAGAATTTTCGAAAAGTGTATTGTTGTATACAATAATGTGTTGTGTCTAAACTGTTATACTATTGTCGGACTGAATATTCTGGAACTGTCAGACAATAGAGAGAATGAAAATGTAAATAAACAATCGAACAATCGTCCTAATAAAAATTATATCTAGGTGTTCTGTGTTATTAGACAACACTATCATCCTAATTTGGAAACACAAATCTAAAATTTTATTACCATTTTGTTAACAACATATTACATTTCATTTGCCTTTGCAGTTCAGATTTTTTACAGGTGAGTTGATTTCACCTGCTTATAAGAGAAAAAAAACGCTTTGAATTTACTTAACCTAACTTAACCTAAACATTAACGCAATAATCGTGGCAATAGAAGATTGTAACGATTTTTGCCTGAAATTATTAATTATTTTAGTTGACATTTGTTCCAATGTTCCAACATTGGATATTCTATGTAACTCATTGGTACTATACCAGGGAGAAAGCCTCAGAATCATTTTCAAAATTTTATTTTGAATTCTCTGCAGAGCTTTCTTCCTGGTATTACAACAGCTAGTCCATATTGGTACAGCATACAACATGGCTGGCCTGAAAATTTGTGTGAATATCAAAAGCTTGTTCTTAAGACAAAGTTTTGATATTCTATTGATAAGGGGATAGGGTAAGCGTTCCCTTAGTTGTGGGTGTTCCTATAGTTGCGGTAGTACCGTTTTCACTGATTTTATTACACTATTCACAGAACCGACACTGTCAATCGACGTATTAGCTTGTTGATACACGGAATAGCTGAAAACACCGGTCAAATTGCTTTAAAACTGATGAAATATCACTAAAATTGACAAAATTTTTCTTACTTGTACCAATAGTTGCGGTAAAGTGTTCCTATAGTGGAGGATCCCATAAGAAAACCACGGATACCGCAACTATAGGAACACAAATTAAAAATATACCGCAACTAAAGGAACAGTGTACCAATAGTGGAGGTATTATTTTTCACTGACATGCCGTGGATTACTGCGATGAAATAATTTTTCTCATTAAGTCAATGCTCGTTACTTTCCGTTACAACATTAACATGTACATTTATCGCGCTTCTTGAATTTAGGCGATCAAATGAAGTTCAATCGTGCTTAATACCTCCACTATTGGTACATCTACCCTAGAGACATTTTACATATTTATTACACTTAGCTTGAATGCTCTCAATGTGATTTTTGAAATTTTAATTCTTATCTAGCAAGAGCCCTGGATACTTAACTTCATCTGACCAATTTATTGGAACCCCTTTCATCGTGATTACATGTCTACTTGAAGGTTTCAAATAAAGAGCTTTGGGTTTATGTGGGAATATTATTAGTTAAGTTTTGGAAGCATTAGGAGAAATCTTCCATTTCTGCAAGTATGAAGAAAAAACTTTTTTTTGTAATCGACTACAGATGACACGCAGACTTCGTCCTTTGGCGGAGAGGCCTGTGTCATCCGCAAACAAGGATTTTTGACATCTCTGAGGTAACTCAGGTAAGTCAGATGTGAAAATATTGTATAATATTGGTCCCAAAATGCTGCCTTGAGGAACACCAGCTCTTACAGGAAGTCTTTCAGATCTGGAGTTCTAATAATTAACCTGAAGTGTAAGATTTGACAGATAACTTTGAATTATTCTAACAATGTATGTTGGAAAATTAAAGTTTTTTAATTTTACAATAAAACATTCATGCCAAACACTATCGAATGCTTTTTCTATGTCTAGAAGAGCAAGACAAGCCTTCAGATTTGTTGGAACAGATCAGATTTGTTACACGTAAAAGTTGATGAATTGTCGAATGTCCATGGCGGAATCCGAACTGTTCATTGGCAAAGATTGAATTTTCGTTGATGTGGGCCATCATTCTGTACAAAATAAAAGTTTACTGATGGAGGAAAGCAAACTGATTGGACGATAGCTAGAAGCTTCTGCAGAATTTTTGTCTGGTTTTAAAATTGGAACAACCTTAGAATTTTCCCATTTGTCAGGAAAATATGCTAATTGAAAACATTTGTTAAATATATCAACTAAAAATGATAAGCTACTTTCTGGAAGTTTCTTTATGAGGATGTAGAAAATTCCATCATCACCAGGAAACGTTCTCTTGGTTGACCATATTTTTTCCTACACTTCATTGTTCAGCCGTACCTTCCTTCTTGGATCCAAAAGCTAAACGTTGGGCAAAGCTTCTCATTTTAACTATTAACATGCTGATCCAATGACAATTATGTGTCGTAAATACAGTTTGCTTTCTTTCGAATCAAAATCTTAACGTCATCGTCCTAGATCCCGTAGGCGTATTCCGATAGGCAGCGTCCATTTATTACGTAACGCTAAAATTGGAAATTTTCGACCGCAAAGCCCCCCTCCCCCCTTCGCAACGCTTTTTGTAAGCAAAATTTCATTTTTTTGTATGAGCCGTAAGCTTAAGGTAGGGGGGATCCCTCTAGAGCGTTACGTAATTTGTGGATGCCACCATATCGGATTTGCGTGAACTACGTTCGCTCTGCCACAATAAGAGTTATTAAAACTGGTTCACGTTTTGATGCATTCTTATCTGACAGGTGCTGAACGAAGCCGTTACACATGCGTTACATGTTAAATTGCGGAACAAAATTCTCGAATCTGTGACATTTATTCATGATGTTTGTTCGTAAATGGTGTTTTGTATATCGTGACTGAATGTTGACGAATTCCGGAACGGATTGTTTTGTGAGTAACAGTGTAGTCTACCGGTTACAAGAAAAAACTGTAGTGCCGAAGTTGATCTTGAATAAAATTGACAGAAGCCAAATTCTGAGTAATGGTTCGCCTTATGTTGATTGATAGCTGTCTGTTTCAAAACACTTGTCTTGATGGTACCTTGTCATAGTTGGACATATGCAATCAATTCTTTCCAAGTGTATAATCCTTACAATGTTGCTCACAAATTCTCTTACCAGTTGTATGTTGTATCTGTTTACTAGTTGTAAGCACCTGGGGCTCCATAATGCTACTACGTGCACGTACATTGAAAAACTATAAACTGCAGCAACACTCTACGATTGAAATAAAATCTGATGTGTACCCTACATAGGGGATATTTTGTACAATGATGGTTATCTTTTTCTTTCTTCTTGCTAGCGTTACGTCCTAACTGGGACAGAGCCTACTTCTCAGCTTGTACTTATGAGCACTTCAACGGTTTTTAACTGAGAGGTTTCTTTGTCATTTGATCATTTTTGCATTCGTATGTTGTGTGCCAGGTACAAAGAAACTTTATGCCCTGAAAAGTCGAGAAAATTGCTCTTGCAGATCATCGATCGGTAAAATTTATCCACATCCCTCAAGCTGTTCAGAAAGCTGTTTATGTGACGAGTAGTAAAAGCAAGTTATGCATTACAGCGTTTCACAATTTCTACCCATAAAACAATTATTTACTAATATTTTGCCTTACAGAGAAAGAATATGGAATAACACTCGACAATTAATCCTTTGATCGAATGTCTTGCGGCAAGTATGTATCAATTTGCGTCTACTTCACGGTATCAAGAACCAAACGAGTGGGAAACAAGCATTCGCTGTAAACGGAAACCTTAAAGCGATTCCAATGCTCTCTGTAATATTTCAAATATTGACTTCCGAGAAGACAGAAAATCTTGCATTGTAAACTCAACCGTTCCGAGTGCTTACAATGTTGGCGACGACCGGAGCAATTCACTCTTCACCGCAATATAAAGTTATCCTCAAATCAATGGGACGGAGAATGTGTTCAAGTTTGTTTCAGTGAAATGCTGTACATATTCAATTCAATTTTCTAAACAAGGGGGTCTTCTCGAAAGGAAAAGCCAGGAAACCATCTCGATTATAAGTGCAATGTTGATGAACATTCAATGCATGTTGCATTAGGATGGTTCATATTGCAACAAAGTTTGGACATCCTTTTTCTCATTTTTTTTTATAATCTTTATGATGAATGAAGTATTCTTTTACATTTTCAGACATTTTGGTGAGGATGTATAAGTGATCCACAGACGTGTAAAGTTAATATGAGAACCAGACACTACTACACTGAAAACATATTTTGTACTTTATAAATAAAACGTTCGTTTGAACTTCGAATTCATTCGTTGTTTTCTGAAACGAAAATTTGTTAGAACTTCTTGTTCGTCATGAAGATTGTAAAGAATGTATAAGAGTTGAAATTTTTAAACTATTTGTCTTTTGAACCGCCGAATGTTGCATTTTTGCGAATTTTGTGGTGATCAATTTTAATTACTACGCTCGAAATTTACTCCCAGTTCGTGGTGCATCAGCAAATAAGACTTCTTTTACTTTGAATCTCAAGCTCATCGATACTCAAGCTAAGTTTATTCTCATCTAATCACATTTCAATACATGCATCCCTAAATGTATACATTTTCAATAAAGCTAATAGAAAATCCTTTTCGCCATCTGCATACATTCCCGGGGACACGTCTGTGCTTGCTCGATTGCTTCGAGCACTTTCAAAAAGGCAGCAAGTGAGATAATCTACATGTCAGCAAGTGAACAGTGTGTTAACAGGTGAACGGGAAGGTAATATAGTCAAATATGAATAAAACATTCTCGGTGCATTTCTAGCCATGGATCATTCCAGGCAAACGCCATCCCTCATATAGACATATTTCCGATGTTCCTCGATTTTCAATTCGTGAGCGAAGGCGAATCAAATAAATTCAAAAGCACTACATAAGACATGAGTTCTTCAGGTGTGCAAAGGAATATGGGGATAAAAATATTGCATTTCGTGAATAAGTTTTTCAAAACTTCGAACTTTTTGACATAAATCTGCTCTTTCTATAGTTTCATAAAATATTTGATTTTTATTGGAAGACAGGGTTCAATTAAATCCATTTGTATACTACACCTTGTTTTAGATTCGTTTACATGTGTTTAGCAAAGTGATTTGTTCGAAATTACTAAGGCATCTTTTTAAGGGTTAAATTGAACACACGCGTGGTAAATGCAGAATCATGACACATTTTGAACCGTTCTCCCCTAATTATTTACCCCGTTGTCTGTGTTCTGGGGTCAACAGGACCCCAGATTTGAAGGGCTTTTACTTTTTCGTTTGTGAATTTTATGTTTCAGCAACAGTGTGATAAAAAGCATACATGTTTCAGTACATAATTGTAACAGGGAGAGAATTGTATTACACATTGATTGTTTGAGAATTTTGCTGCATAAAGACGCTAGCTCAGAAAATGAATCAAATTTTCTTTTCTGGATAGCAAATAACTGAAAATCCATTTCAATTTCGCTAAGTTTTCACGATTTGGGATCAATATGACCCTAGGCACAGACAACAGGTTAAAACAAGCCACTCGCAAATGTTGTTCACACCGAACGGAACTCTCCAAGCTTGAATGATGCCGCGACAGTCACGAAGCTTGATTTTTCACCAGTCGAGTGCCTGAGCAGCAGAGCGAATAGGTGCAGATCCTCCCCTTACCATATCGTCATGTTCACTGTTCATGACTTCCATTGTTGTAAACGCGCAACGACTGGGGGTGTGTGAAAAATGATGATTCGGAAAAGGCAGAACAGCATCCTTGCCTCGATCCCGACGAAGACGACACCTGGAGGTATGATGCAGATATGGAAAAATTACCATATCCCACCGACGACGTAAAGGTGCTTTTTTCTCTAACCCTGAACAGGCGGAGTTGTCATAAAACTGTCGGGATTGTCGAGTGATAAGCAAAATGGAACATTCTTTGTACGAAGTTTGCATGTATTGAGAAGTCAAGGAACTGTCGTCGGATTACACACGTTCGAGTGCTGGATAAGTGGAAATGCAGATTTCGGAGCACATCGAACCGATTGTACAATATGTATGGAAAATTGAATCCCGATTCTCTCGTGTAATGAACTTCTCGAGTACAAGGAAACTTATTTTGATACCAGATACCATAAAAGAGGTAGGTTAATCAAGGATTTTCTTGTGTTTCCTGGAGTAGTTGTCTTGCAATACGACACCACTTCTTTTTCACTTTCTCTCTAGCGTTATATCCCAACTGATACAAAGTCTATTTCTAAGCTAAACTTTCCGATGAACCTCTCTTTACCAACTGATCATTTTTCTAAACACGAATAGAACCCATGCCAGCGAAATCGAAGCAATTTGCAACAAGAAAAGATTATCGACCGGATATGTTTAAATATGGGTTTGGCACATGAGAACATCCGAAAACCCGGTAGGCATTTTTTTTTCTCTCATACATGACTCGATTGGTGAAGCTGCTCGACCGGGATTCTATTCTTTCACGACGCTTTATAGTTCTTCAGCTCGCTTGTAGCCTTTTCTATCTATCCTGAGATCAGCTCGATCGTCATCATCTATGCTTACCCTGTTTCTCGCTACATTTTCAGTTTCAGCGTTCAACAACTGCGGAAAGCGCTTGTTCCACCTGACCGTCGTTTTGTCGGTCAGCAAATGTCCCTCTCGACCATTGAACATGGCGAGTTCTCATACGGTACTGTATCACGTCTGTCATTCTCTGACACTCTTCATCGAACCGGTCGTTTTTTTTCTTTGTAATTGACCAGTACCAATCACATCCCATGCTGCTGTGGTTAAAGTTTTGTATGCATGAATGCTAATCAGGCTGTAGTTAAAATAGTTGCCCTTCATTTGGTTGCTTCCCAATCACTATAAAGTCAACTCGACGTTCTAGCTCTGTAGCCGCCGCTGTAATAGATGTGGTACTTGAATGAAGTGGTAACCAGGCCATTGCCTTCCTTAGGAATCTATGAGAAAAGGTCGAAAGAACAGAAGGCTGAGAGACAAAAGATCGAATCGACAAAATGTCGAAGAACGAAAAAGACAAAAGGTCGAAAACCATATTGCAAAGATGGAAAAAATTCCCATCAAACTTAGCGTTTTCGACCTTTTGTCCTTCGGCCTTTTATCCTTTAGAAGTTTTGGCTTTCTACCTTTTGTCCATAAACCCGGCCCAGGTCTTTTCTTTTATTCATTTATTTGACGTCAAACATTTTGTAGACCATTCTAAATTACATTGTGTTCTTAATATCTATGTGTTTATATTCTATAAATGTGTTGAGTATACTCGATTCATAATACATTCCTCAGTTACTATTGTTTTGTATATGAAAAAAGTATTTTTTCAGTTTTGTTCGAGACATGTTAACATCAATCATTTCACAATGCTGATTATATGTAGTCATCATCTGATTCAACGGACTAAATTCAGCGTAGTTCGTGCGATGATGACGTACTGTGACCAAGTAACGATTGCGCAAGCAGGCCCGGATTTGGGGGGGGGGTGCCAAGGGGGCAAATGCCCCGGGCCCCCCGATGGAGGGGGCCCCCCGAAGAATGAAAATTAAGAACAAAAAACATTTTGAAATACCTTACAATATTTTCTCTTTAGACATTTGGCCATATAATTCTGAAGTAAAAATCAACGTTCCAATATTTTTGTTTTAGTTTTTCATTACCTAATCTCACAGTATGGTTTAATAAATTTCTATCATTCAATATATTAAAAAACCATCAAAATTAATCCTCGAAATTTTTCTCTAGTTAGTTCTTGAAAAATTTTTGAATTAAAAATGCGCTTAACGTTTTTGCACGATCTTAAAAAATAGGCTAAACCTCAAAAGCACTGCTTAATTCAAAGAGTTTATCTGGTTCCTATCTGAATTTTAAAACATATTTGCAATTCTATCAGAAACATGAAACGGAAAATTCTTTTGTAATTATTTTTAAATACTTTTCTATTTTGTACTCCGAAGTTGATGAAGTTTCTTTGAATTCAGTAAAGGCTTGAGTAAGCTTTGAATATAACTAATAGAATATACAGTACTGCCAAGAATAAAGTATATGAAGGCCAATTTTCATACAAAATTGGTCAAGTTTAGGCAACTGTATAACAGCTTCTAACAAACCGATTGACCTGAAATTTGAACTACATCTCATACTTAACTTGAAATTTGATTTATGAGGAACTAATAAAATTCTATTCTATTTAAGAGCTTGGAAGCTAATAAAAAATACTGTTTTGAGAAAAATACCAAAATTTTCAAATGGGAATCATTCTGAAATGTAAATATTCAGGCAAATTTGTTCACTTAGATGAAATGCAAAACTTTGTGGAAGATTATACTTATCCTAAATTGTTTGTTTTCAAAATATCTAAGTATCAAAATTTGGACATTTCTGTCAAAATGGGTGGATGTTAAGAACTTACATACTTTTAGTTTTTCTTTTCAACATGCAGTTCAATTTTCAATTCTATCGGCCTTGTGACCTGTATTCTTGCCAGTACTGTAAATACTTTGTTTTTTTTTCAGAGAATGCGGCAACCAGAGACAAACTGGAAACTTGTACTCAATAGAAAAACGGTTTTGAAGATTTTCAGCAATTTTTCACTCCATTCAAATAATAAACCAAAAAACGAGCCAATCTCCTAAGAATTATTATATTTTTCTCTTTGGACGGAAAAATCACCTCAAAACACTAATTTCAAGCATAATACAGTTGAATTTTTCAATGCATATTGCTCACAACCGAAAATGTCAGTTACACTACTTTGAATTTGGGCTCCTCATATGTTTGGACCGACCATCTTGTGCAAAACTCAAATTCAATACTCAAGTTGGTGGAATCCCAAAACGTGCTGAATTGTTTATAAAGGGCCCCCTCTATGAGATCTGACCCGGGCCCCCCGAAACCCAAATCCGGCACTGTGCGCAAGTGACGAGTAGAAGTATAAAAATTCAGTTTCGAAAGTATATCAGCAGAATCAATGCGCTGTGAAACAATATCGTTAACAAAAGAAACCATAGCATAATCACGACGCACTTTCAGTGATTTCATATTGATAAGGATGCATCGTGATTCATATGATGGTGGAGGAAGTACTGACCAGGCTAAATTACGTAGTGCGTATAATAAAAACTGCTTTTGTATCGATTCTATACATTCTTCATGTTTTTTTGTGTAAGGTGACCAAACAATACTACAATATTCTAATATTGATCTTACATACGCAACATACAGTATTTTTAATGTGTAAGGATCATGAAAGTGTTGACCAAATCGTTTTATGAAATTTAGCATATTTCCTGCTCTATGAATTATTGCATTATAGTGATCTACAAATGATAGTTTTGAGTCTAAGATAACTCCTAAGTCTCTTATTTTATCATATTTTTTTACATGTTCGTTTCCTAAAACAATAGACATATTTGGTGTGGTTCGTTTTCTGCTATAACTTATGAGGTTACATTTTTTTATATTCAATTCCAATAAACTTTTGCAGCACCACGTGTAGAAAATTTGTATCTCATTCTTAAAACATTATGATCGTCATCATTCTTTATTTTTAAAAATAGCTTCATGTCGTCAGCATATATATGGACCCTCAGTTTGTTTAGAATATAAGAAACGTCATTAACATATAACATAAAAAAGGGCCTAAGTGTGAGCCTTGAGGTACTCCAGATGTAACATGTATTGGATTTGATCTTTTCCCATTGAATTTTACTATTTGCTGACGGTCGTTTAAATAGGACTTGATCCACGTAAGGAGACTCATTTCGATTCCCATTTTTTCAAGCTTGAAAGTCAACATTGGAATGTCCAGTTTATCAAATGCTTTACTAAAGTCAGTGTAAAAAGCTTCTACGAAGTAACTTTTATCCATTGCACACAGTGAGTAACTTACAAATTCCAGAAGGTTCGTAGTGGTCGAACGACCTTTGAAAAAGCCGTGTTGTGCGTTTGTTATACGAGTTTTTATTTGGGAAAACATATTTTTGTTTACATTTGACTCGAAAAGTTTTGGAATACATGACATAATAGCAATACTGCGATAATTTCGAATGTCCGATTTCTTACCTGATTTATATATTGGTATGAGGAATGATTTTTTCCATACCTTTGGAAATTGGCCAGTTTGAAGAGACATGTTGAATAACCAAAATAATGGAGTTGTGAGTTCAGTTGCTAAGTTTTTTATGAATCCGGGTGGAATTTCATCTGGCCTTGATCCTTTAGTGGCGTCCAAATTTTTAGGACCAAACAAAATGTCCAGAACATTTATAGAATTAACGCCAACATCACTCGGAAAGTCAGCAAAATGTGAAAAGTAAGAATAATCTCGATCGTTTTCCGAACATGTTGAATAATTTTCTTGAAAAAATTTTGCGAAAAGATTGCAAATATCTTCAAAATTATTTCCTACTTTTTCATCCAAAGCCATTGTTGATGGAAAATTGCACGATTTGAGTTTAGTTTTAACGTAATTGAAAAAAATCTTTGGACATGACTTTATTTCATTTTCAGTTTTTATGTTGTATTCGGTAAGTGCTGTAGAAATGGCTAAATTGAGTAGGTCGCAAATAACCAAATATTTTTTCTAAATCGTCTGGTTTTTTATATCTTCTGTAAACTTTGTGAGCTTTTTGTTTTCGATTTTTCAAATTTATGATTTGCTTGTTGAACCAAATTGGATTTTTTGAGTTGTGATTCCTTCGTCTCTTCTTAACAGATACTTCCTCCCTAATGGTTTTCCACAATAAATTGTAAAAGATTTCTACTGCACATTCAATATTATTTTGATTTCTCAAAACAGATTGCCAATTTGCGTTATCTAATTTCAGTCTAATATTAGTATAATTGGCTCTACTATAATCGAAAATATTCTCATACACATATTCGTGAGGAGTATGATAAATATGCATAAACATAGAATATTCTATTGCCGAGTGAAACGCTTCATTTTTCCATAATTGTGAAATTGACTCACTTACACAGAAATCTTCATGCATATTTGTCAATAAAAAATCTAGGTAACAGTTATTTTTTTTACGTGATTTATTTGATTAAGACCTAAGGATGCAGTTTTGTCAAAAATAAATTGCAAAGTTTCATTATCGCCAACAACAGGGAGTAGAATACTCTCGTTTTTAAAATCAGGAATGAAATCTGCATTACGTTGATTGAAATCGCCATAAATATGCACCTTGTTTTCGGGAGGAAGTTAAGTTATGATTTCTTCTGCTATCAGGAAAAAACTCTCGTATGTAGACTTACAAGCCTGATCTGGGGGAAAGTAAACTGATACAAAAATATGAGTTTCATTACCAATATTTTATTTAACCCACACATGCTCAAATTCTTTAAAGTAAGGTGAAGGAATGATTTCAGAACTGAAATTTGATGATGTTGCAACGACGACTCCTCCGCCAGATCTTCTTTGTGTCAAAAGTAAGTCACGATCATTGCGAAATACGTTGTAATTGCTACCAAAAATGTCTTCACTTTTCACATCATCATTCCAACTTGTTTCTGTTCCTAAAATGATTGAGTACGATGAACTTAATATATTTTTATGAATTTCATTAATTTTAAAAGCACTTTTCATGCGATTAAAGTTCTGACAATAGATTAAAATTTCAGTTGGCTGTGTTCCAGAAGAAATTATTGGTAGCTCGTTATTTAAGTCTGTTAAACCATATGGTGAATTGTCATTATTATTTGTTACCAAGTGCTGATTAGCTTCACCGGATTACATTGAATTATTTTCTGCCTCTGAGGGGTCCGTCAATTCCGTAGAAAACACGAATGCCGGCATGCACCGCATGCTTCACAAGATCCACCAGTTGAAGATCTTTCCGTCGTCCAGTTCGGGAGTGGTACTGCAACGGACTGCCGGGGCGTCTCCCTCGCCGGATATGGGTTTAAAACTTCTCCTTCTCCTTCTCCTAAACTACATGGTTGATCGATAATTTTTTGGCGGTCTAAAGAATTGACGTTTCGCAGCCGCAAGAAGCTCTCTGTCAGGAGGAAGTTAATGACTCCTTTCCTGGCTATTGTTGAAGGCGAAATTTCCGTGATTGTAATTCTGTTGTTTGCTTACTTTGTGATGAATTTTGGATGGGACATTATTATGGCAATGGTGATTAATGTTCACGTTGTTGTTGTTGTTGTTGTTAATGTTGTTCTTATTACAATTTTTGTTAGCGTTCCTGATTCTCCGCTTTCTACGCTTTTTCGCTTTATCGGCCATATTTTGCTGCCTTTTGTGAAAGCTTTTGCGCATGTCATATTGCGTCCAATCGGCTTTCCAAACTTTTCTGTTTCCAAGTAGGCGCCATCCTTACAGTTCAGCAATTTTATGATCCAATTCGGCTTCCAAACTTGGATATTCTATTGATGGTGGAGCCGACGTATTTTTATTTGTCAATTTGTATGCGGACAAATACTTCAATTCATCGAGGATGTCCAGCCCAGCATTGAATTTGCATTCATCGCGCAACTTGCCGCTGTGTCAATTGATAATTGATTTGAATGGCTAATTTCGTCGTTTATGTTGCGCAGGTCAGTAGATATATCGGATGTCACCGTTTTTAGCGTGGAGTACATATTTTCAGTAGTTGCCGTTATTGCGGTATCAAGAAGGCCGGTAATATGATTCTTGATGGCAACGACTGTTTTTATTTATTGCTACCAGTTCATTTCTCACGCTAGTAAGCAAAATCTCCATACCGTTTTGACTCATATTCCGAACACTTAAGGTCAGCAGTGACTTAAAATGCATCTGATAGGCATAAAGTAGTTGATACTTGTGAAAATTTAAATTTCTTCACAAAGTCTAACCCTTAGCTGTTGCGTGCACCGAAAAAAATATTTTTTTAAACTTGTTTACTATTGTTTTTACGTTAAAGTATGGAACAACATTTTGATTCAAATGCCGAACACTGTGTTCATTCTGTCTCATATTCCGAACACCTTGACTCAAATTCCGAACAGCACGAATAAATCGTGTTCAAATGAATAATTTCGCAAATTAATTTATCTGAGCTAGTCGTACTGGTCTTGAACTAGAGAATCATCACTCTTTCAGAGCTATAAAATAGATTTGAAGTCGTTAAAATTGAATTGCAATTGACAGCCATTTCGTAGTAAATTTATGACATATTTCAGCGAAACATTTCAACCAAGTCGCCATACAAAAACCGAGTGTTCGGAATATGAGTCTGTTCGGAATTTGAGACAAAACGGTACCTTCAAGAGCTTCGTGGACAACATTTGGTTTTTCTTAATGAAGCGAGAGTCTGTGCATCACTTCCGTATTGGCATTCAGCTGTTTTTCGAGAACTTTTTGTTGCTCCAATAGTCCGTTAAAATTCTTCTGTGCATACACATTACGCGGGAAGGAGGGGGTGCTGCTAGCAAATTCTTGTTTTACAGAAGTAATGTCAGTCACAAAAATCATGATTTTCACAAGTTTTGTAGTTTGCATAAGTGTTGGTTTCATTTGTTTGTGATATTGTTTCATATCGCTGCACACCAGTGATCCAGAAATCTTCCACAGAACTTACGAGGAATATCCCATAACCATGTCTTTTAAGAGATTTCTCTTTCACACGGGGATTTCTTCGTAAATTTCAGTGAGTTCTCCAAGAACTCCTTTCATTTTCATTCCTGGGAATAGTAGTTATTCTTCGAAAGATTAAACCTGAAGTTTCGCTTTCTGTTCTTACCAGAAAATTTCCCGAAGCATCTATATCAAATTGATTACAAAATCTCTTGAAGAATACCGCCAAAGAATACTTACGAAATTCTTTTAATCATTTTTTACGAAAGATCCTCAACGTTACATATCAATTCCAATTGTTAGTTTAAAATATCATCCAGGTATTCATTATTGATTTGTTTAATTTTGTGGAATTGCTGAGGATTCCGTCAATAAAAAGTAAATTCTAAAATTAGCCTAGTTTAGCTTAGCTTAGACTGACTACACATATCAATGGTTGCTATTCTGTGATTTACCGAGGTCAGTGAAGATGCACAAAAACTCAACTAGAAGTTCGGCTGGGATTGACCATAAACAGTGTACATAATTCAGTACCTCTATCTAAAGGGGATCCACGATGAAATTGCCACACACAAAATTGATTCGCAAAATTCGAGTTTTCATCCGATTGCCATCAAATTTTCAGGGATTGAAAAATAACTATTAAACTTAATTTTACCATTTTACTCGTGTTTTATTAACAGTCCATGCGCAAATGCCCGCACCTTGGCCTTAACCCCGGCCATAAGATTCTGCACAAACTGTGAATCAACCGTTTTTTTTTTTGCATGTAAACCCATACTTTCTTCAGTTCCTCGACTGTCTTCACTACCTTAGGTCGTTTTATTTATTTATTTTGACGTCAAGCATTTTGTAGACCATTCTAAATTACATTGTGTTCTTAATATCTTTGTGTTTATATATTATAAATTTGTTGAGTATACTCGATTCATAATACATTCCTCAGTTACTATTGTTTTGTATATCAAAAAAGTATTTTTTCAGTTTTGTTCGAGACATGTTAACATCAATCATTTCACAATGCTGATTATATATAGCCATCATCTGATTCAACGGACTAAATTTAACGTAATTCGTGCGATGATGACCTACTGTGAACAAGTTACGATTGCGCAAGTGACGAGTTGGAGTATTAAAAATTCAGTTTTGATAGTATATCAGCAGAATCAATGCGCTGTGAAACAATATCGTTAACAAAAGAAACCATAGCATAATCACGACGCACTTTCAGTGATTTCATATTGATAAGCATGCATCGTGATTCATATGATGGTAGAGGAAGTACTGACCAGCCTAAATTACGTAGTGCGTATCAATAAAAACTGCTTTTGTATCGATTCTATACGTTCTTCATGTTTTTTTGTGTAAGGCGACCAAACAATACTACAATATTCTAATATTGATCTTACATATGCAACATAAAGTATTTTTAATGTGTAAGGATCACGAAAGTGTTGGCCAAATCGTTTTATGAAATTGAGCATATTTCCTGCTCTATGAATTATTGCATTATAGTGATCTACAGATGATAGTTTTGAGTCTAAGATAACTCCTAAGTCTCTTATTTTATCACATTTATTTACATGTTCGTTTCCTAAAACAATAGACAAATTTGGTGTGGTTCGTTTTCTGCTATAACTCATGAGGTTACATTTCTTTATATTCAATTCCAATAAACTTTTGCAGCACCACGTGTAGAAAATTTGTATCTCATTCTTAAAAACATTATGATCTTCATCATTCTTTATTTCTAAAAATAGCTTCATGTCGTCAGCATATATAAGGACCCTCAGTTTGTTTAGAATATAAGAATCGTCATTAACATAGAGTTCTGTTTGATCTTTCGACCTTGACACTTGCTTTTGCCGGGGCGAGCGACGAGGGCAGGATCAAACATGTCGCGCGTCGGTCTCGTAAGTGAAAAAGTGCCGCGATCGGTTAGTTCTGTTTGATCTTTCGACCTTGACACTTGCTTTTCCCGGGGCAAGCGACGAGGGCAGGATCAAACATGTCGCGCGTCGGTCTCGTAAGTGAAAAAGTGGCGTGATCGGTGAGTTCGGTTGGAGTAACTGAAAAAGTGCCGCGATCGGTTAGTTCTGTTTGATCCTTCGACCTTGACGCTTGCTCCTGGGCAGTGCGTCAAGAAAGCCCGAACAGTTTTTTTTTATTCTTTTTGGGTCGCGCGCTTATTTTTTTTCCTGAGTGCTTTTTTATAGCCGAGCAAACGAGTGAAGCCGAAAGTGGATTGTGGCTGCTCAGTCAAGGATAACGGATCAATTGGTGAGCTCGTTTCATGCTACTATTTCTAATCTATAAAATATATGATTTATCAACAAACTATGGATGGTTCGTCACTGTGAGTGTCGACACAAACTCTGATTCATGATTTATTTATGTTTAACATTTTTTTTTCAGAACACCTTTTATATACCTTTATTTTTGTAATTAAAAAAAACTTTGAATGGTTCGACACTACAAGTGTAGACTTGCGAAAGGTTCACTTTATTCAACAAACTTTGGATGGTTCGCCACTGTAAGTGTCGGCATAATAATAAGAGTGTTCTATGATGTCCCAACCAATCGAGTTTTTTGTTTCTTTTCAAATGAGTAAAATATAATAACACATGCTTTCGTCCTGACAGCTGTAGGAATGTTACATTTAGGTATTTGTTCAACAAACTTTGAATGGTTCGTCACCTCAAGTGTCGGCATTATTTTCCTCTACATAGAAATTGTTCATATCAAATGAAAATATTATATTTACGTATAAGTATGTATATATCTCACAAATCATTGTTTATCATGGTCTAATCGCTTATCAAAGTGAATCCTATGACCCAACGATCCTCCCCATTAACAAACATCCCTCCCAGTAGCCTTTGTGG
Source organism: Aedes aegypti (assembly GCF_002204515.2). Taxonomy (NCBI): domain Eukaryota; kingdom Metazoa; phylum Arthropoda; class Insecta; order Diptera; family Culicidae; genus Aedes; species Aedes aegypti. The sequence goes on along the minus strand of NC_035108.1, from coordinate 89,524,624 downwards.
AGATGCAGAGGCAAACACGGTCTCCAAAAAGCAAAGGTTACACACTAACATTCCTTCCCCCAATCCCACCTGACTGCAAGGACGTGGCCGGCGCCGTTATTGACCCTGTATAAATAGAGGCACTGAATTATGCACACTGAAGAAGATTATGGCCAATCCCAGCCGAACTTCTAGTTGATTCTTTGTGCATTTTCACTGACTTCGGTCAATCACGGAATAGCAACCATTGATATGTGTAGTCAGTCTAAGCTAAGCTAAGCTAAGCTAATATAAGAATCGTCATTAACATATAACATAAAAAAGAGGGCCTAAGTGAGTCTTGAGGTACTCCAGATGTAACATGTATTGGATTTGATCTTTGAATTTTACTATTTGCTGACGGTCGTTTAAATAGGACTTGATCAACGTTAGGAGACTCATTTCGATTCCCATTTTTTCAAGCTTGAAAGTCAACATTGGAATGTCCAGTTTATCAAATGCTTTACTGAAGTCAGTGCAAAAAGCTTCTACGAAGTAACTTTTATCCATTGCACTCAGTGAGTAACTTACAAATTCCAGAAGGTTCGTAGTGGTCGAACGACCTTTGAAAAAGCCGTGTATAACAAACGCTCAATACGACTTTTTATTTGGGCAAACATATTTTTGTTAACAATTGACTCGAAAAGTTTTGGAATACATGACATAATAGCAATACCGCAATAATTTCGAATGTCCGATTTCTTACCTGATTTATATATTGGTATGAGGAATGATTTTTTCCATACCTTTGGAAATTGGCCAGTTTGAAGAGACATATTGAATAACCAAAATAATGGAGTTGTGAGTTCATTTGCTAAGTTTTTATGAATCCGGGTGGAATTTCATCTGGCCCTGATCCTTTAGTGGCGTCCAAATTTTTAAGACCAAACAAAATGTCCAGAACATTTATAGAATTAACGCCAACATCACTCGAAAAGTCAGCAAAATGTGAAAAGTAAGAATAATCTCGATCGTTTTCCGAAAATGTTGAATAATTTTCTTGAAAAAATTTTGCGAAAAGATTGCAAATATCTTCAGAATTATTTCCTACTTTTTCATCCAAAGTCATTGTTGATGGAAAATTGCACGATTTGGTTTAGTTTTAACGTAATTGCAAAAATTCTTTGGACATGACTTTATTTCATTTTCAGTTTTTATGTTGTACTCGGCAAGTGCTGTAGAAATGGCTTAATTGAGTTGGTCGCAAATAACCAAATATTTTTCTAAATCGTCTGGTTTTTTATATCTTCTGTAAACTTTGTGAGCTTTTTGTTCTCGATTTTTCAAATTTATGATTTGCTTGTTGAACCAAATTGGATTTTTTGGGTTGTGATTCCTTCGTCTCTTCTTAACAGGTACTTCCTCCCTAATGGTTTCCCACAATAAATTGTAAAAGATTTCTACTGCACATTCAATATTATTTTGATTTCTCAAAACAGATTGCCAATTTGCGTTATCTAATTTCAGTCTAATATTAGTATAATTGGCTCTACTATAATCGAAAGTGTTCTCATACACATATTCGTGAGGAGTATGATAAATATGCATAAACATAGAATATTCTATTGCTGTGTGAAACGCTTCATTTTTCCATAATGGTGAAATTGACTCACTTACACAGAAATCTTCATGCATATTTTTCAATAAAAATCTAGGTAACAGTTTTGTTTATTTTTAACGTGATTTATTTGATTAAGACCTAAGGATGCAGTTTTGTCAAAAATAAATTGCAAAGTTTCATTATCGCCAACAACAGGGAGTAGAATACTCTCGTTTTTGAAATCAGGAATGAAATCTGCATTACGTTGATTGAAATCGCCATAAATATGCACCTTGTTTTCGGGAGGAAGTTGATATATGATTTCTTCTGCTATCAGGAAAAATCTCGTATGTTAACTTACAAGTCTGATCTGGGGGAAAGTAAACTGATACAAAACTATGAGTTTCATTACCAATATTTGATTTAACCCACACATGCTCAAATTCTTTAAAGTTAGGTGAAGGAATGATTTCAGAACTGAAATTTGATGATATTGCAACGACGACTCTTCCGCCCGATCTTCTTTGTGTCAAAAGTAAGTCACGATCATTGCGAAATACGTTGTAATTGCTACCAAAACTTTCTTCACTTTTCACATTATCATTCCAACTTGTTTCTGTTCCCAAAATGATTGAGTACGATGAACTTAATATATTTTTATGAATTTCATTAATTTTAAAAGCACTTTTCATGCGATTAAAGTTCTGACAATAGATTAAAATTTCAGTTGGCTGTGTTTCAGAAGAAATTATTGGTAGCTCGTTATTTAAGTCTGTTAAACCATATGGTGAATTGTCATTATTATTTGTTACCAAGTGCTGATTAGCTTCACCGGGTTGCATTGAATTATTTTCACGGCATGCACCGCATGCTTCACAAGATCCACCAGTTGAAGATCTTTCCGTCGTACAGTTCGGGAGTGGTACTGCAACGGACTGCCGGGGCGTCTCCCTCGCCGGATATGGGTTTAAAACTTCTCCTTCTCCTTCTCCTAAACTACATGGTTGATCGATAATTTGTTGGCGGTCTAGAGAATTGACGTTTCGCAGCCGCAAGAAGCTCTCTGTCAGGAGGAAGTTGATGACTCCTTTCCTGGCTATTGTTGAAGGCGGAATTTCCGTGATTGTAATTCTGTTGTTTGCTTACTTTGTGATGAATTTTGGATGGGACATTATTATGGCAATGGTGATTAATGTTCACGTTGTTGTTGTTGATCTTGTTCTTATTACAATTTTTGTTAGCGTTCCTGATTCTCCGCTTTCTACGCTTTTTCGCTTTATCGGCCATATTTTGCTGCCTTTTGTGAAAGCTTTTGCGCATGTCATATTGCGTCCAACCGGATTTCCATACTTTTCTGTTTCCAAGTAGGCGCCATCCTGACACTTCAGCAATTTTATTATTCAATTCGGCTTCCAAACTTGGATATTCTATTGATGGTGGAGCCGACGTATTTCTATTTGTCAATATATTTGCGGACAAAGACTTCAATTCATCGAGGATGTCCAGCCCCAGCATTGGATTTGCATTCATCGCGCAACTTGCCGCTGTGTCAATTGATAATTGATTTAAATGGCTAATTTCGTCGTTTATGTTGCGCAGGTCAGTAGATATATCGGATGTCACCGTTTTTAGCGTGGAGTACATATTTTCAGTAGTTGCCGTTATCAAGAAGGCCGGTAATATGATTCTTGATGGCAACGACACTCCCAGTCAAGCTACTATTTTTATTTATTGCTGCCAGTTCATTTCTCACGCTAGTAAGCAAAATCTCCATACCTTCAAGAGCTTCGTGGACAACATTTGGTTTTTCTTGATGAAGCGAGAGTCTGTGCATAACTTCCGTATTGACATTCAGCTGTTTTTCGAGAACTTTTTGTTGCTCCAATAGTCCGTTAAAATTCTTCTGTGCATACACATTACGCGGGAAGGAGGTGGTGTTGCTAAAATTCAACTAGAAGTTCGGCAGGGATTGACCATAAACTTCTTCAGTGTGCATAATTCAGTGCCTCTATTTATACATGGTCAAAAACGGCGCCGGCCACGTCCTTTCAGTCAGGTGGGATTGGGGGAAGGAATATTAGTGCGTAACCTTTGCTATTTGGAGACCGTGTTTGCCTCTGCATCTCCACAAAGGTAACCGGGAGGAATGTTTGTTAATTAGGAGGATCGTTGGGTCACAGGATTCACTTTGATAAGCGATTATACCATAGTAAACAATTATTTGTGAGACCTCAACATGCTAAATATAATATTTTCAATTAATATGAAAAAAATCCAAGTAGTAAAAAATCATGTTGACATTTGAAGTGACGAACCATTCAAAGTTTGTTGAACAAATAGCTAAACGCATCATTCCTACAGCTGTCATGACAAAAGCATGTGTTATCATACACAGAAAAAAATCCGTTCTCGTATCCGTGAACAGCAGACGTGAACTCGTCAACAACAAAAATACACCGTGAACTAGATCATGTTTATGTGACCATTTGTGGTAGTTCATGGTGTATTTTTGACAGTTCACGTTTTTCAGAATTCTTTTTTGAGCGTGTATTTTACTCGTATGAAAAGAAAAAAAACTCGATTGGCTGGACCATCACAGAACATTCTTATGCCGACACTTACAGAGGCGAACAATTCAAGTTTTATTTGGTTGCAAAAAAAAATAGTGGTATTTTGAAAAAAAAAACTGCGTAAATTAAAAAAAAATATGAATAAGAGTTTCTGACGACACCCACAGTGACGAACCATTCATAGTTTGTTGAAAAATCACATTTACGTCCCACCGTTGTAACGATTACATATTCTACAGATTTGAAATAAAAGCATGAAACCAGCTCATTTATAGATCTTACCCCCTTGACTGAGCAGCGACAATTCAATTTCAGTTTCACTTAACGCTTACAAACTAACTGAGAAAGAAATCACTCTGAAGCAGTGAATCCAATTGTCATCAAAACAGATGAAAAACAAACAACAAAAAAAGCTCGCTCAAAACCGTTTGTCTTAACTGTTGTGGATAAGGATAGCATAGCATAGACTGACTGTACATGTCAATGGTTGCTACTCCGTGATTGTTCGGAACTGGTAAGAATGGCACTACCGGGAAATGAATAAGGGATGAGAGTTTCCGCTTACTCTCGAAGTGCAATTTTAGCAGATCTAATATTATTGATTAATAACGGCGCCGGCCAAGTCCTTACAGTCAGTTGGGATGGGGATGGAATGTTAGGGTGTAATGATTGTTGCTTCTAGAGACCGAGAATACCTCTGCATCTCCACAATCACCACGGGAAGGGTGTTTATTAGTGAGAGAGGAAAAGATCTGGGAGTCACCTCTGGTCGATGATGCGATCCATGGATAAGGGGGAAATATACGACTTATATTTAAAGCTAGTTTTGTATTTTTGTCTCGAGAAGTTTTTGGTAGAAGCTTTAAAAAAATACGTCAACATCTATAATGTCGAACAATTCAAGAGATGTTTTTATAAATGACGAAAACTGAAAATTACATGTATATATTTTAAATTATATGAAACAGGAATAATGCCAACACTTGTAGTGACGAACAGTTTTCGAGATGTTAGATACCGTAACCTTCAGTTTAAATTGTTCATTATGAAGAACGAAGAAAAAAAAAACAAATTTTTAATAAATCCTACATATTATACTAAAGATTTTCTATGACGTATATCTACAGGAACACCGTCAAATTTTTTTAGGAATTCTACGGTGAATTCCTTAAATTTTCGACATGAATTAAGTATATCTTTCCAAATTCAGTTTATGGTAAAATTATCCAACAAATTTCGTCTTAACTGTTGTGGATAAGGATACAATCAAAAGTGAAATTGGCATGACAATCACACATTGTTGCAACCATGTCAACTCGCGATTGATCAGTTTTTAATCTTAAACCAAATTTATTTTATGGATGCTGTTCGATAATGTGTCGATGTTTACCAAGACGGAGAAAGTTCTCGAAAATTGCATCGCGAAGCCCAAAACATCGCTGCGCACGTGGTGATCGATCATTGTCATATTCTGTTCAAGTGGTGATGAACTGATGTTACGGCATAAAATTGTTGCAATAAGAATAGGAGATGACAATGTCTTTGTTGCTGCGTGTTGGGTGACAATTGATTCATTGGTCTGAAGAGACGAGAAAAAAAAAACATTTGCTTTTCATGCAATAAATTATTCATTATAAAATTCGAAAAACGGTCGCACATTTAAAAAGTTCGGGAACCATTGGTTTACAGGATAAAAAAAACTAAACTTCTCAAGAAGATCCATCAGAATCTACTTTTGAAATTATCCTTGAAATTCAGCAGAATTCTTACCACGACTTCTGGATTCCCCTGAATTCTGCCAGAAAGGTTTTAGGTATTCCACAAGAAATATTTCAAAAAAATGTTTTGGGAAAGATTCTGGCGGATTTTTTTATTAATATCTTAATAAATCCCTATTTCTTCCACAGCCATTTTGCTTAATGACAGTTGCACAGATTTCTTTACTGCTATGCTTATTTCGGAATCGTGGGAGGTTTACAACAAATCTCTTCTGAAGATTCGTAGGCAAGAGAAAATTCGAACACACTTTTCGTACATCATTCTTGTAAATTGGCAGCATAACTTCCAGAAAAAAATGAAGAATTTCTGACGCAGTTTGTGATATATTTTGGAAATATTTCTCAAGGACTTTTGATGAGCTTCCCGAAATAATTTGTAATGAAATGTTTGGTGAAGCAATTCACAGGTGAATTTTTAGAAGAATTTTTAGCGAAATTATTTCGTTTTAAAAAGATTCGTTAGAATCAATATTATTTTTTGTGGGAATTTCTAGCGAATATTTTGATCTTTTGAAAGGTAAAGTTTTTTTTAATTGAATCCGAGAACGTATTCCGGAATCAATTTGAGGATAAAAAGTAGACATAGAAGGCATGATTGTCCTCAAGGAGGAATTATTTAACTTCAACTATTCAAGTGTGCTTCGTGGTCGATGCCCATTAAATATTGTTTGAAAAATTCCTTAAGTAATTTTTGCCTAATTTTCAATTAGTTTTGTTGTTGTTATTGATTAGATTTTTTCTTATAAGTTTTTATAGTTTTACTTAAAAATATGTGAATTTTTAGCTGTACAATTGAAACTGGTGAAAAAGTCAGTACTAAACAAACCGATGATGCTTAGCCACAATGCGAACATTGAGTATTTATAATGTACTGTAACATAAAATGTGAACAACTTATCTTATTTTTAATATCGTACATAATTAGGATCTTCATTTTTCAATTACCATTTTACATGTATGAGAATAATTCTTATTTCAATGAAAATTATCTAATTTTGGTTTTTGCAAATTAATTAAACAATTCAAAACAATTCAAATGTTGACGTTTTGGGGATCTCAAATTTGTGGATAACGCATTCTGGTGATTTAAATTTAGTGGGTAAGGTGATATATTATTCTTTTATTTATTTTTTTTTATATATATGTTAATCAATTTTGATCCAAGGTGTCATTGTCTTGTTTGCATTTTCTAATTGTTTTAACGAGATGATAAATGTTATTTCACAAAAAATCAGTTGCGCAGACTGATAGCAATCAACTGAAGTTCTGATTTCAACATTTTTGTTTCTAAAACGCACCATGAATGAGAAGCCCCTCAAAAATTTCCAGATATTATAATAACAATTTCCTTAGAGAAAAATATTATAAATTTCAAGAGAACTTAAATTAATAGAATTTTGAGGTTTAAAGTACGTCAAGTCGGAAGTACTAATATATCCTTTATATGGAAAATAACCTGAGCCTTCAGAGTGTTGTTTATTGAGTCTCCACGTCATATTTAAAGCATAATAGAGACAAAAATCTTTATTTTCAGAAGACCAGAAAATCAAGAAAATTGGCAACACTTCTGTAATGAAATCGAATTCTTTTTTGTGTATTATTTACAAAATATCTTAATCTACGATAAGCGATCGAAATATCAGGAGAAAAACGCTCACAAATTGCCGTACATCGGTAAATATGCGTCCATGCTTTCAAAAGTATGAGATATTTCAAAAAAACGACCAAAAAAGGTAAATTTACACTTATGAATTCGGTTAAAACTTACGGTTTTGTGCTCTATTATACAAATATAGTTTCTTCAGTTCTCTGAATAAATTTTGAACAAGCTTTTTACTTTACTTTTTTGTTAGGAGCAGAAGAATGGTATTACAGCAAATTTAACCATAAATGGATAAATCACTAGAGTTAACTAGTGTCAGAGAATGGTGGAATATTATAAGTGGTTTCAAAGCTCTACCTTCAGTAGAATAGCAAAAGCATTTTCATAGTTAAAAGATCTGAATATCTTGAAGATTGTTGCACCATTTTGTGGTCCTTTGTCGGTATCAATAAAGCTCAATATGCATGTGTACTTTGCAGACTGTAATCCTTCCAAGAAAACTGAAGCACGATTGTTTCTCATAGTTTCCGTTTTGGTGCACAATATTTGTTCGTGGCGGTGCTCCAATGGCAAAGTCAAGCGTCTCTTAAGTGCACCTTACGATTCCACGAGTCTTCAATTGAAATGAACTGAAGCAAATTTGTTTCCTCCCAGAACATGCCCTGCGGTGCGACATGGTTTAAACATGTTCTACGAAAAGGCAGCGCAAATGCTGGCTGGTAACGTTGTCGAATGTGGTTTCTGTTTGTAACTGCTCGAGGTGAATGGTTGCAATCAAATAGTTTGCTTGCTCGCGTCGGCGTGATGAAAGTTTCAACTGAGTACGACGACAGCAGATCACAGATGCCACATTCGTGCGGTTTTCCGCCTGTTGGGATGCTCCAGCTGGATTGGATAATCCTTGTAGCAAGAAACGGCTGCAAATGGCTAGGATTGTCGTCTTCGAAAGCCGTCGAACGACAGTTGGCTAACAGACGTATCTGTCTGTCGATTCCACGCCTCACTCATCGATAAGAGGTTTTACGATTCGACTAGAATCAATAATTCAACGCGATGCAAACTCGAACACTTTGTAGAGAAGAGGCATGTTTTGGTTGGGGTTCAAATCCTAGCGATGGAAGTGATGTGAGAGATCTGGGGGTTGGAAGCATACGTTACCGGTTTTCTGTGTCGAGGCTTTACTTTAGAGTTTATCCATAATGCATGGGACAAGTTTTTGATTGATGTAGTTCCGAAGAAACGGGATACAGGAATTTGTGAGTAATATTTGTTAGCTTTACTAGAAAATATACAGTTATGAGCATATTATACTCTTTATCATGGATCAGATGAAGGATGCACTTCAGTCAGTAGACACTATAGGCTTCAGGTATTAGGCATCAGAAGGCCGGCTGCAGAGACACGTTCCCCGCTGATGATGCGCCTTCGCATTTCCCGACTAACATTGTTGTCAGCCGTCAACAAGGATCCGAGGTAGACGAACTCGTCCACCACCTCGAAGGTATCGACGTCTATCGTGATACTGCTTCCTAGGTGGGCCCTATCGCGCTCAGTTCCGCCTACCAGCATGTACTTCGTTTTCGACGCATTCACCATTAATCCGACTCCAGTCCAATAAACCGTATGATGCGTCAGTATAATGTACATTGCGAATTCATTGGCATTACTATGTCCAAAGAGCAGCTTAAAACACAGCTAAGGAACAATAGAAGTAATCCATAGCATGTAAGAAAGTATTGTAATTATTGTATGTAGTCTACCTATGCTTGACGAAATAAATAAATAAGTTGCTTCGCGTTTGAGGCGGGTAAACAAATCTGCCACCATTTCAATTTTTCTCCCAATAATATCCATGTCGTCCGCGTAGCAAACAAATTGTTCGGATTCCTTGAAAATCGTGCCTCGACTGTTAAATCCGGCTCTCCGCATGACACCTTCAAGCGCAATATTGAACAACAGGCACGAAAGTCCATCGCCCTGTAGTAGTCCCCGCCGAGACTCGAACGAACTGAAGTGTTCGCCAGAGATCTTCACGCAGTTTTGTACACCGTTCATCGTTGCTCTAATCAATCTTGTGAGCTTCCCGGGAAAGCTGTTCTCGTCCATGATCTTCCATAGCTGTACATGGTCATTACTGTCGTATGTCGCCTTGAAATCGATGAACAAATGGTGCGTAGTGACCTGGTACTCACGGCATTTCTGGAGGATTTGCCGCATGAAAAAGATCTGGTCCATTGTCGAGCGGCCGTCCATGAAACCTACTTGATAATTTCCCACGAACTCGTTTGCTATAGGTGATAAACGACGGAAGAGAATCTGGGATAGCACTTTGTAGGCGGCGTTTAGGATGGTGATTGCACGATAATTTTCACACTCCAGTTTGTCACCCTTTTTGTAGATAGGGCAAACGCCTTGCTGCCACTCCTCCAGTAACTGTTCCGTTTCCCAGATTGTGACTATCAGCCGATGCAGACAAGCGGTCAACCTGTCCAGGCCCATCTTGATAAGTTCGGCTCCGATACCATCGTTGCCAGCGGCCTTGTTGTTCTCGAGCTGTTGAATGGCATCCTTAACTTCTCCCATCGTGGGAGCTGGTTGGTTTCCACTGTCCGCTGTGCTGACGTAGCCATCGCTTCCGCTGTCCTGACCTTGTGTGCCTGTGTTTTCCGCGCCATTCAGGTGTTCATGGTAGTGCTGCTTCCACCTTTCGATCACCTCGCGTCCGTCCGTCAAGATGCTCCCATCCTTATCCCGGCACATTTCAGCTCGTGACACGAAGCCTTTTTGGGATGTGTTGAGCTTCTGATAGAACTTTCGCGTTTCTTGGGAACGGCACAGCAACTCCATCTCTTGGCATTCCACCTCTTCCAGGCGGTGCTTTTTGTCCCGGAATAGGCCGGTTTGCTGTTTCCGCTTCAGTCTGTATCGTTCCACGTTTTGCCGCGTACCGTACTGTAGCATTGCAGCCCGCGCTGGATTTTTCTTCTCTAGAACCTCATGGCACTCTTCGTCGAATCAATCGTTTCTTGAGCTCCATTTCTCATATCCGACAATGCTTTCGGCAGCGTCGTTAATGGCTGCTTTGACTGTCCTTCAGCAGTCCTCAAGAGGGGCCCTATCGAGCTCGCTCTCTTCCGGCAACGCTGCATCAAGATGCTGCGCGTACGCATGAGTGACATCCGGTTGTTTCAGTTACGCTAGATTGTACCGAGGCGGGCGTCGGTACCGTACATCGTTGATGACGAATAGTTTTGGGCACAATTTTACCATCACCAGGTAGTGCTCGGAGTCAATGTTAGCGCCACGATAGGTTCTGACATCGGTTATGTCGGAGAAGTGCCGTCCATCGACCGATTCTGTCGGTTTGTGATTCTGTCTGCTGAGGTGATCCCCAGGTATACCGATACGGGAGGCTGTGCTGGAAATAAGAGCTACGAATGGCCATATTCTTGGGGGCGGCAAAATCTATCAGTCGTAGATCGTTTTCGTTCGTCAGCCGGTGGGCGCTTAACTTTCCAATCGTCGGTCTGAACTCCTCCTTCTGCCCAATCTGAGCGTTCAAATGACCTATGATTATCTTGACATCGTGGCTTCCGGAAAGAGGGCTATGCACGTTTATGATGCTAAAGTTCTTCAACTTTAGCATCATAAACGTGCATAGCCCTCTTTCCGGCCTTTGAGCTTCAACTTGCACATTCTTTCGTTGATCACGCACCTTTGCATATTACCCATCACTATAAAAGCTGTTCCCAGCTCACGTTTGTTGCCGCAGCTCTGATAGATGGTATGATTACCTCTAAACGTTCGCACCACCGAACCTGTGCAGCACACCTCCTGCAGCGCTACGATGCTGCAACCGTGGATCTTCAGTACAACGGAAAGTATGCGTGTGCTTCCGATGAAGTTGAGAGATTTGCAGTTCCACGTACCGAGTTTCTAATCGCTAGTCCATTTCCGCCGCTGTGGTTTTTGCTGATTGTTCCGGTCCGTATTCTCTCGTTGACGTTCCTGTGCTGATGTGCTTTTACGATTGGTTTGCAGAGCCTGACACCAATCCCCTAGATTTCCGGAGGACCATTCCCCCCGAATGTTTGGAGGACCCTAGTGCGCAGTTTAGCCTAGAGTCCTTCTCTGACACTCGACACTCTGATTTTCAGCCGCCCCTGACATGGAGAACAGACGCTGTTGTGAGCTGCTCCTAACATGGAGTACAGACGCTCCAGGTTTGCAGAAGCAAAAGCAAAATCAAAGCCCCCGTCCCCTGTCAGCATTCGACCAAAGTTCTCACCGGGATTGGTTCCCCAAGGTTATTCGTACCTCGGCCAGTACCACGAGGAGGTAGGGATAGGAGTTGCTGGGCAAGAGGCTAAGGACCACACAAAGCGGTCTATTTTATTCCTGCAGTTACGCGAGGTACCAATGGTACGCCAAGCCCAGCCATTTACCGTGCCAATGGTCAATCAACAACTGCTTTTCCAACCGGTAAAATATCTATGAAGGAGAATAGGTGAACTATGGGTAATATGCCCATAGAGGGCAAAACGCGCCACCCTCGATTTAGACGAACGATGTGTTTATGGATGCTTTTTTTTACTCTAGATCATTGAAAATGGATAAAAATGCTTCTCTTAATATATTTTTATGTGTTTTTTCCCAAAAAAAAATCGTAGAAAAAACGTATAAAAACGTTTTTCGCTGTTTTCGTTGCAATTTTGTGCGATTTTCAAGGTCATATTTCAAGTCGATAAATAACAAAATTTCTGAAACTATCGCCAAGAGCCAACTTGTGCACTGTCATAGTTTGTATTACATGCAAAAACTATGTTGAATTTGTCCTTAAAAAGCTTATTGAAGGATCTAAACTTTAACCAACTCGTGGAGCAAAACGCCTACCTCTATTTCATTACACCAAAACAGCCGTTTGAATTCAAATTCTACCAAACGTAATGCCATATGGGCTTATTCACAAATGTCATAACGCTGAAGGGGGTGGGTGGGTTTCCTCTTTATGTTACGGCTCTTACAAAATTTGTAGAATGTTTATGCAGAAAGCGTTACGAGGGGGTAGGTGGGTATGCAAAATGGCTATTTTCAGCATTATGAAATATGTTAATAAACCCTATTGAAGTTACGCGCAATTTGGAACCTTACAAATGTATATTTTTCGCATCAGCACACTACCCGTCATAAATACGGACTCACTAAAATAAGTATTGCAACACTCAGCTGAATAATGAATCACCCCCAAAAAGTTTAGCATCACCTCAAAACAGGTTAATTCACATTGCTATATCTCGTGATCCTTACAACTTGCAAAGAAGCGATCTTCAGCAAAGTTTTTCAGGGGATCAAGGACATTCGGAAAGCAAACAGTTTGGTTCGCGATTTTGCCGCTAGGTAGCGCTAGTGAGCATGTAAAGCTGAACATTTTAAACTAGTTCTAGCTTGTGATCCATAAGAGATAGAAAGTTCGCGTCTTCGGCAAAGTTTCTCAGGGGTTCAGGAAAGCAAATAGTTTAGTTCGCGGTTTTGCCGGTAGGCAGCGTAAAATCTAAAATTGAGCATTTCAAACTAGTTCTATCTTGTGATCCACAAGAGATAGAAAGTTTGAGTCTTCGGCAAAGTTGTTCAGAAGGTCAAGGACATCCGGAAGACGTCCGGAAGAGCAACTTTGCCGAAGACTCAAACTTTCTATCTCTTGTGGATCAGAATCTCTTGTGAAGCTAGAACAAGTTTGAAATGCTCAATTTTAGATTTTACGCCGCCTACCGGCAAAACCGCGAACTAAACTATTTGCTTTCCGGATGTCCTAGTTCCCCTGAACAACTTTGCTGAAGACTCGAACTTTCTATCTCTTGTGAATCATAAGCTAGTACTAGATTGAAATGCTCACTAGCGCCACCTAGCGGCAAAATTACGAACTAAACTTTTCGCTTTCCGGATGTCCTAGAACCCCTGAGAAACTTTGCCGAAGACCCGAACTTTCTATCTCTTATGAATCACAAGCTAGAACTAGTTTGAAATGCTCAATTTCTCATTCTCTCTAGCGCCAGCTAGCGGTAAAATCGTGAACTAAACTGTTCGCTTTCCGGATGTCCTAGTTCCCCTGAACAACTTTGCTGAAGACTCGAACTTTCTATCTCTTGTGAATCATAAGCTAGTACTAGATTGAAATGCTCACTAGCGCCACCTAGCGGCAAAATTACGAACTAAACTTTTCGCTTTCCGGATGTCCTAGAACCCCTGAGCAACTTTGCCGAAGACCCGAACTTTCTATCTCTTATGGAAGTTAATACCTGAGGGGCCTGTTCGGGTTTTTAAAAAGAACGCGGACTCGTTGACGGTCAAAACAGAAGTGAGAAATAATTTTATTTCAATTATAATGAAAATATAATGCAACCTAAGCAGCAGATCGGCGTTGACAACGGCCTAGATTCCACACGGGTTGATTGCAGCGCGTGGTGCAGCGTCAGCGCATCGCAGGCGATCGGTATCCGGTGTGTTATATTGATGAGTCGAATGAATGGGTGTTAACTTGGATCACATGCTAGACCTAGTTTGAAATGCCCAATTTCACATTCTCACTAGCGCCACCTACTGGCAAAACCGCGAACTATACTATTTGCTTTCCGGATGTCCTAGATCCCCTGAACAACTTTGCTGAAGACTCGAGCTTTCTATCTCTTGTGAATCATAAGCTAGTACTAGATTGAAATGCTCACTAGCGCCACCTAGTGGCAAAATTACGAACTAAACTGTTCGCTTTCCGGATGTCCTAGAACCCCTGAGAAACTTTGCCGAAGACCCGAACTTTCTATCTCTTATGGATCACAAGCTAGAACTAGTTCAAAATGCTTAATTTTACATGCTCACTAGCGCCACCTAGAGGCAAAATCGTGAACTAAACTGTTCACTATCCGGATGTCCTTGAACCCCTGAACAACTTTGCTGAAGATCGCTTCTTTGCAAGTCGTAAGGATCTCGAGATATAGCAATGTGAAATTACCTATTTTGAGGTGATGCAAAACTTTTCAGGGTGATTCAATATTCAGCTGAGTGTTGTAATACTTATTTTAGTGAGTCCGTATTTATGACGGGTAGTGTATACTATCATTGAACAACAACATCTAAACAAACGCCCGGATGTATGCAGCATATAAGCAAGCATGATGGTGTGGATAATTTGACAGCACGAGTAACCAGTGCTGTAAAAATTCGCATCACGAAGCAGTTCACGAGTGTATACCAACGCATAACAAACATCACAAACTCGGGAACTGGCCAAGTGTGAGTAAGTCCACACCCGTCTGCTCGGGAGAACATGTCAAAAGAAGTAGCAACAAGCTCGGGAACGTTTACTCGCGAGTAACCGGTGTGATTTATTTTGGTTTTGACAGGCACATTACTTGTAAGGACTGTTCAGTTAAGAAAGTGGACACCTGATTGTTAATATTTTGGTGTGAAAATTCCAAGAAAAAATTTGGGGTGGGTAATGTCTATTACATTACCGCGGGGTTGACGTAGAACTACGATGATTAATAATTTGATTTGTCAAGTGTATGAATTTGTAAGTGTACTAGTTTTGTGTTGTTATTGATCGGATGAAGTTTTCAGAAGTTAACTCTTTTTGGACTTATTTTGGTAGTCCTGAAAAGAACCATTTGTCGTTCTGTGGTTCCGAGAACCAGTGTTTGGTGTTCCAGGAATAATGCCAGATGATTGAATTTGTTTGTTTGGTCGTTGCTTCCTTGTGTTGCTTGGTTGGGTGATCGGTTTCTGGCCGGTTTCGCCAAACTCCTCCAGTAGATTAGATGTTTGATAGCTCGGGTGCTTCGATCGTGATAATCGATAGAATCGGTCCAGTGCTTTGGTCTGTAGCAATATCCATTGCATGAGCATTTAGGCTCTGTACATTGATACTCATCAATATGCAGGCTTGGCCGCTATGATCCAGTATTTCACGCAGTTCGTCTCAAAGCGTCACTAATCGATGATTGCCTAAGCGCTGCAGCTCATTCCTCAAGTCAACCCTCTTGGTAAAATTGCTGCCTTTGGAGTGATTGAACTTAAAAAGTAAGAGGTTGTTTCCGAGATACGACCGCCAAAGTGACGTTGGATAACATTAGCATCTTCTATTTCCTGGCTTGAGACCGTCACGAACTTATGAAAGATTTCTGAGAGAACAGCACCAATTTTCGACCCAACACTAACTTTCGACCGATTTTCGATACGGTTTTGGCCTACTTTGTATGAAAATTCTTGTATGTCGAAAATAAGTGCTCTTCTAATCAATTTTCACACTATTTGTTGCATGCCATTGTTGACCTATTATGAACATTTTGTGTTATTATTTGGTTGGTTCGATTAACTCTTCAAGCGGTCGATGGAAGAAGAAGCATGAGCGATAACTTTTGCTCAACAAACAAATATTCCGCTTGAAGGTCCACGCATGATCCACTAAGATTGATTGCTTAAGTGGGTTCCGAAGCCTTTCGATACTCGTCGTATTCGTGGCGAACGTGCTGAAATTGCATTGAAGCACAATTTCAAACAACTGCCCTTTTCAGGGCCACAATTGATTCAATAATTTATTTAGTTATCAATTATAGTTTCGGATGATTAG
This sequence comes from Aedes aegypti, assembly GCF_002204515.2. Lineage (NCBI taxonomy): Eukaryota > Metazoa > Arthropoda > Insecta > Diptera > Culicidae > Aedes > Aedes aegypti. The sequence goes on along the minus strand of NC_035108.1, from coordinate 89,508,492 downwards.
TTTTCAACGGAGATAAATGGCAAACAAAGTTTAACATAGGTTCCCGTCGTTCGGGTCGGGCGGCGGTAGCAGTCTTTTCTGTGTGCGTATTTCCATTCGTTCGACAATGTCTTACCAAATCAAAACGTCAACAAAGCGGTTGCTTATTAGTTTTAGCTCTGTGTTCGACGAGTTGATACTGATCGCTCTAGTATCGTTTAGGTAGCGACGGCGACAACGGCATTATGCGATCATCTCTAAATGCGAAACAAACCGGGAGGAATTCTTCATTCAAGTGCCGTTCGCAATTTATCCGACTCATGCACACACTGTCGAGGATCGCCCCGCGCGCGCACAATGGGAAATTTATTTCCCATTTATGGTTGCGTGCAAATGACTGACCAAAATCTGAATCAATCACATTCAATCGTCAGTAATGTCGCTCTTCACGGTGGAAAATTCTCACAACTCTTTTAAAATGAAATTGTCGTCCTGAAAAGGACGGTTGGTGGTAGTCACCGTCGATCAAACTGGGTTTTCATTCCATTGTTAGACAGAAACACACCAAAAGATCACCGAAAACGATTAAATTAAAATGCGGTCGGTAATTTTGTGCTCTCTTGTCCATTCTTGTATTCGATGGTTTGCTCACTCCTCCGACAGTAATTATCAAGGTTTCTGGACGCATTCTCTACGAATTCGATGGGCTAGCTGGATGCCAAGGGCCATGATGAGCGATTACACGGAACCCGCAGCTTTTAGCTTGGGAATAAACAGCAGCAGCGACGAACGTGTAAATTTTATTCCGATATGAGTCCTTCTCCGGTTGCTGGTCAACGATTGACTGATGCGCGCGTGAAGTCGAGTTTGGTTGGCTTCGACTGAACACGAGATAATAAAGAGAAGTAAGAAGAAGACCGAAAAAGGGCGTTTCCCTTTGAATGACGAAAGTGGCTAAGATATCGCGCAATGATGTCTGTGTCAGGAATACACAAGAAAAATGTGCTTTTCTATGAAAAATAAGACATGCTTCGATATTTCCCAATTTTTCAATAGTTTAGTCATGATAATCAATAGTTTTCATTGTTGGAGTAGATTCGAAAGATTTCCAATCGATTGGTGCAAGAATCTTGAAAATCTATCCGGGCGTTAGTAAGTTATTAACAGTCAAAATCTAACAACTTTTCGTGACGCGAGCGATTTTTCGTTTTTCGAAATTGTACCCCAGTATGTTGCCGTAAGACGTTATCCAACGTCAAAAAATTGGAAGAGTTTGTCAAAAATAGTCCTTGCAGTGAAGTAACCCGCGACAAACCAACATATACCAATTGCTGATCCTGGCTTTTGTCATAGTCGTACACGACCTCGGGGAAAGTTCCACCTTGCGACTTATGAACAGTAAAAGCACAGGCACTAACCATCGGGAACTGAATGCGTTTGCATTTGATTATGCCGCACAGTTTGAAAGTAAAATAAAAATTCTCTATACAGGAGTGAAATTGGAGTTTCAAAACCAAGAGCCTTACGTTGGCATGAAATATTTTGAACTCTTATAACTGTTTTCTGGTTTAACGAAATTCCTTGAATGGCACCTCAATTGAAAGCCAAGACATCAAAGCTTCATGTCGTTTACTTACTGAATCCCACATAACTGTCTAAATAGTTTAATAACTGTTTTAAAAGAGAACGTTGATTTCAAGCAAATCTATAAATAGGGGTGGCAAGAGAAAATTTGACGTCATTTGCTTTCCATTCTCCGCTTGGATCGCATCTCAGCAGGCAACAGATCGTCTTGCTCTGACCGGGCGTGCTTCTCAGGCACAGACTTCGATAGCGAAGGACTTCCCCGTTTGTCTTGCTTTGCTCAAATCAAACTGTCGAGCGAGCGAGAGAAGATGCCGTCCGAAGCCAAAGTCATCACCGCTGCCGCCGCCAAGAAGAAGAAGAAGAAGAAGAGGAAGCAGTCCACAGGAAAATTTGCGGTCGAACTGTGAACACGGTCGGGCAAGTCATTCTGGCTTTGTGCTTCACCGCTTGTTTGCGTTCACCCAGCCATCGTCATCGCCGCCATCATCAGATTTCAACTTAAGCCCGGTGATCCACTACCTGTTATTGTTGTGCGTCATCCACGCCACGAATCTTTCGGTTCGTCGTATAAGCAAATTACTTGCTCAAATTTATACATTTGAGTTGAGGATTCCCCGTTTGACCATGGCAATCAACTGATAACATCCCGCAGTGTTATTTATCTGTAAGAGCATCAAAGCTAACAAAGCCATCGGCCCTTTTCAGGGCCATCAAATTGGTGGAAAAGAGTTAAAAGAGAAATATTTCCGACTTTATATATGACTTCTTATATTCCTAAATTAATGTCACAGCTTCATACAAAATTTCATTTGTCATGAATAATTTATGACTAAACATTTTGAGACTGTAATCGCGGACGCTGCTGCAGTGCCGTCGGGGTGAGTGCTCAACATTCCACAACAATTGTAAAATAGAGTGGCATTTCCAACAGCGTCTTTGATGTTCCATATTTTGTGGGAACACTTTGATTAGCAAAATTATCACATGTAACAAAATTGCGACATTTTAAGAATGCATTTGAATAGACATTCTCATTGAACAATTGTAATAACTTTGGCACCCATGGATCAGAAATTTACCGTCATAATAAAGAAAACTATTGAATATCATGCGTGATTTTAATTCGTCCCCTTGATGCTACAACTAGATAACTCGAAATTTGAAATTTTTGACTTCAATATGCCAAAACATTTTTATTAATTAGCTCTGTAAAATACCTACAGCTCATAAGCGTGTGATTCAAAATACACAAGTTAAAGTTTATTTTTCAACCATATCCTCTGCGATTAACCGTCACCTTGTAAAACGGTCATATTTTCAAAGTGGCACATCCCAAAATTTTGATTTTCGAGTTATCTAGTTGTAGCATTAAGGGGACGAATTTATTGTAAGCTATTAAAATAATGTTGATATTTTTACTGTCCATATATGTAAATCCCTAACCAAGACATCAACTTCATGTACCTTATCCTAGATTGGTCAATCAGAAGAAGGCGAAGAATACGAAAGGGAGGAGCATCGTCTGCAATTCAAATTATCTAAAACATACTGTCTTTGACAGATTCGGTTCATTTAAGGGACGAATGACCTTCGGATTAAAATCCCTCTGTAACAACAACAGGATTCGGTTCATTTCATTTACACTTTCGAGCTAGTAAGAACTTCTCGTGATAATATAGCTAGTAATATTTCTTAATGTGCTTACCAAAAACTTGCTATAATCTCTAAATTCATTTCGTAGCATCATACAATATCTGATTTATCACGAATAATCGACAATACGACAATTTGAGGATGTTCCAAGAACGCTGCTGCAGTGCCGTCGGGATGCAATAACAGCATAATGCTCATCTTGTACATCCCTTGCCAAGAAATCAATTTCATATAGCCTATTTCTCAGATTAACGCAATAGACAACATGTAGAAAAATCAATTCAGATCAATAGTTGCTCATTACAATTGGTCAAGAAACAATTTATTGATTTTAATGTCGCAATTTTAATACATTTTCCAATTTCCGTACTCGAGAATTTTGGAAGCGGGGGCCGTGATGCTCTGGATGGATTGTCCTCCATGACTGGTCCCCACGAAATATTCGTGGGGAGAAACTCGACCATTTACTGCAGGAATTTCATTAACAACTCTTTGGTAAAGCAGAAATTTTCCGAGGAAAATTCTGATAAAAGTGAACTTTTTCAAAACAACTCTTATTGATTGGAATATTGATCAACAACTCTTTGTTAAGTAAAATCATCCTTAATAAATCTTTGCTTTATCACCAAACCAAACCATTTCATTGCATTCATCATGTACAAGAATATGAATGGTAAGGAGAGGCAGATGGTGTATATTTCGCTGGCGTTACTTTCCAACAGGTCGCCGGTTGGCGCTGACTACTAATCCGTCCACTGAATGATTTTCAGTTGTTGCTTTCGCTTCGTTGATCTCTGGTTCCGTTCGCTACTCGCACACTGCTGTGGCTTTCACGCGCTCTTCTTTGCTGCTCCGCTGCTTGATCCGTTCGTTATGCCGTTCGATTTGTGAATGAGCTGGGAGCAGAACAACCAGTGGTTTTATTTGCTCGAGCTCCGTTCACCGATGGCGAGTGGTGGGGTTCTCGCTTGGTTGTTTCGTCACTCCGTTTGTTACTCGCACGCGATTGGTTATTGCTTTCGCGCTATTTTCGTTGATGGTGTAATTCTTCGCTGAGAAAAATTTGGGGTGGGTAATGTCTATTACATTACCGCGGGGTTGACGTAGAACTACGATGATTAATAATTTGATTTGTCAAGTGTATGAATTTGTAAGTGTACTAGTTTTGTGTTGTTATTGATCGGATGAAGTTTTCAGAAGTTAACTCTTTTTGGACTTATTTTGGTAGTCCTGAAAAGAACCATTTGTCGTTCTGTGGTTCCGAGAACCAGTGTTTGGTGTTCCAGGAATAATGCCAGATGATTGAATTTGTTTGTTTGGTCGTTGCTTCCTTGTGTTGCTTGGTTGGGTGATCGGTTTCTGGCCGGTTTCGCCAAACTCCTCCAGTAGATTAGATGTTTGATAGCTCGGGTGCTTCGATCGTGATAATCGATAGAATCGGTCCAGTGCTTTGGTCTGTAGCAATATCCATTGCATGAGCATTTAGGCTCTGTACATTGATACTCATCAATATGCAGGCTTGGCCGCTATGATCCAGTATTTCACGCAGTTCGTCTCAAAGCGTCACTAATCGATGATTGCCTAAGCGCTGCAGCTCATTCCTCAAGTCAACCCTCTTGGTAAAATTGCTGCCTTTGGAGTGATTGAACTTAAAAAGTAAGAGGTTGTTTCCGAGATACGACCGCCAAAGTGACGTTGGATAACATTAGCATCTTCTATTTCCTGGCTTGAGACCGTCACGAACTTATGAAAGATTTCTGAGAGAACAGCACCAATTTTCGACCCAACACTAACTTTCGACCGATTTTCGATACGGTTTTGGCCTACTTTGTATGAAAATTCTTGTATGTCGAAAATAAGTGCTCTTCTAATCAATTTTCACACTATTTGTTGCATGCCATTGTTGACCTATTATGAACATTTTGTGTTATTATTTGGTTGGTTCGATTAACTCTTCAAGCGGTCGATGGAAGAAGAAGCATGAGCGATAACTTTTGCTCAACAAACAAATATTCCGCTTGAAGGTCCACGCATGATCCACTAAGATTGATTGCTTAAGTGGGTTCCGAAGCCTTTCGATACTCGTCGTATTCGTGGCGAACGTGCTGAAATTGCATTGAAGCACAATTTCAAACAACTGCCCTTTTCAGGGCCACAATTGATTCAATAATTTATTTAGTTATCAATTATAGTTTCGGATGATTAGTTTTCAACGGAGATAAATGGCAAACAAAGTTTAACATAGGTTCCCGTCGTTCGGGTCGGGCGGCGGTAGCAGTCTTTTCTGTGTGCGTATTTCCATTCGTTCGACAATGTCTTACCAAATCAAAACGTCAACAAAGCGGTTGCTTATTAGTTTTAGCTCTGTGTTCGACGAGTTGATACTGATCGCTCTAGTATCGTTTAGGTAGCGACGGCGACAACGGCATTATGCGATCATCTCTAAATGCGAAACAAACCGGGAGGAATTCTTCATTCAAGTGCCGTTCGCAATTTATCCGACTCATGCACACACTGTCGAGGATCGCCCCGCGCGCGCACAATGGGAAATTTATTTCCCATTTATGGTTGCGTGCAAATGACTGACCAAAATCTGAATCAATCACATTCAATCGTCAGTAATGTCGCTCTTCACGGTGGAAAATTCTCACAACTCTTTTAAAATGAAATTGTCGTCCTGAAAAGGACGGTTGGTGGTAGTCACCGTCGATCAAACTGGGTTTTCATTCCATTGTTAGACAGAAACACACCAAAAGATCACCGAAAACGATTAAATTAAAATGCGGTCGGTAATTTTGTGCTCTCTTGTCCATTCTTGTATTCGATGGTTTGCTCACTCCTCCGACAGTAATTATCAAGGTTTCTGGACGCATTCTCTACGAATTCGATGGGCTAGCTGGATGCCAAGGGCCATGATGAGCGATTACACGGAACCCGCAGCTTTTAGCTTGGGAATAAACAGCAGCAGCGACGAACGTGTAAATTTTATTCCGATATGAGTCCTTCTCCGGTTGCTGGTCAACGATTGACTGATGCGCGCGTGAAGTCGAGTTTGGTTGGCTTCGACTGAACACGAGATAATAAAGAGAAGTAAGAAGAAGACCGAAAAAGGGCGTTTCCCTTTGAATGACGAAAGTGGCTAAGATATCGCGCAATGATGTCTGTGTCAGGAATACACAAGAAAAATGTGCTTTTCTATGAAAAATAAGACATGCTTCGATATTTCCCAATTTTTCAATAGTTTAGTCATGATAATCAATAGTTTTCATTGTTGGAGTAGATTCGAAAGATTTCCAATCGATTGGTGCAAGAATCTTGAAAATCTATCCGGGCGTTAGTAAGTTATTAACAGTCAAAATCTAACAACTTTTCGTGACGCGAGCGATTTTTCGTTTTTCGAAATTGTACCCCAGTATGTTGCCGTAAGACGTTATCCAACGTCAAAAAATTGGAAGAGTTTGTCAAAAATAGTCCTTGCAGTGAAGTAACCCGCGACAAACCAACATATACCAATTGCTGATCCTGGCTTTTGTCATAGTCGTACACGACCTCGGGGAAAGTTCCACCTTGCGACTTATGAACAGTAAAAGCACAGGCACTAACCATCGGGAACTGAATGCGTTTGCATTTGATTATGCCGCACAGTTTGAAAGTAAAATAAAAATTCTCTATACAGGAGTGAAATTGGAGTTTCAAAACCAAGAGCCTTACGTTGGCATGAAATATTTTGAACTCTTATAACTGTTTTCTGGTTTAACGAAATTCCTTGAATGGCACCTCAATTGAAAGCCAAGACATCAAAGCTTCATGTCGTTTACTTACTGAATCCCACATAACTGTCTAAATAGTTTAATAACTGTTTTAAAAGAGAACGTTGATTTCAAGCAAATCTATAAATAGGGGTGGCAAGAGAAAATTTGACGTCATTTGCTTTCCATTCTCCGCTTGGATCGCATCTCAGCAGGCAACAGATCGTCTTGCTCTGACCGGGCGTGCTTCTCAGGCACAGACTTCGATAGCGAAGGACTTCCCCGTTTGTCTTGCTTTGCTCAAATCAAACTGTCGAGCGAGCGAGAGAAGATGCCGTCCGAAGCCAAAGTCATCACCGCTGCCGCCGCCAAGAAGAAGAAGAAGAAGAAGAGGAAGCAGTCCACAGGAAAATTTGCGGTCGAACTGTGAACACGGTCGGGCAAGTCATTCTGGCTTTGTGCTTCACCGCTTGTTTGCGTTCACCCAGCCATCGTCATCGCCGCCATCATCAGATTTCAACTTAAGCCCGGTGATCCACTACCTGTTATTGTTGTGCGTCATCCACGCCACGAATCTTTCGGTTCGTCGTATAAGCAAATTACTTGCTCAAATTTATACATTTGAGTTGAGGATTCCCCGTTTGACCATGGCAATCAACTGATAACATCCCGCAGTGTTATTTATCTGTAAGAGCATCAAAGCTAACAAAGCCATCGGCCCTTTTCAGGGCCATCAAATTGGTGGAAAAGAGTTAAAAGAGAAATATTTCCGACTTTATATATGACTTCTTATATTCCTAAATTAATGTCACAGCTTCATACAAAATTTCATTTGTCATGAATAATTTATGACTAAACATTTTGAGACTGTAATCGCGGACGCTGCTGCAGTGCCGTCGGGGTGAGTGCTCAACATTCCACAACAATTGTAAAATAGAGTGGCATTTCCAACAGCGTCTTTGATGTTCCATATTTTGTGGGAACACTTTGATTAGCAAAATTATCACATGTAACAAAATTGCGACATTTTAAGAATGCATTTGAATAGACATTCTCATTGAACAATTGTAATAACTTTGGCACCCATGGATCAGAAATTTACCGTCATAATAAAGAAAACTATTGAATATCATGCGTGATTTTAATTCGTCCCCTTGATGCTACAACTAGATAACTCGAAATTTGAAATTTTTGACTTCAATATGCCAAAACATTTTTATTAATTAGCTCTGTAAAATACCTACAGCTCATAAGCGTGTGATTCAAAATACACAAGTTAAAGTTTATTTTTCAACCATATCCTCTGCGATTAACCGTCACCTTGTAAAACGGTCATATTTTCAAAGTGGCACATCCCAAAATTTTGATTTTCGAGTTATCTAGTTGTAGCATTAAGGGGACGAATTTATTGTAAGCTATTAAAATAATGTTGATATTTTTACTGTCCATATATGTAAATCCCTAACCAAGACATCAACTTCATGTACCTTATCCTAGATTGGTCAATCAGAAGAAGGCGAAGAATACGAAAGGGAGGAGCATCGTCTGCAATTCAAATTATCTAAAACATACTGTCTTTGACAGATTCGGTTCATTTAAGGGACGAATGACCTTCGGATTAAAATCCCTCTGTAACAACAACAGGATTCGGTTCATTTCATTTACACTTTCGAGCTAGTAAGAACTTCTCGTGATAATATAGCTAGTAATATTTCTTAATGTGCTTACCAAAAACTTGCTATAATCTCTAAATTCATTTCGTAGCATCATACAATATCTGATTTATCACGAATAATCGACAATACGACAATTTGAGGATGTTCCAAGAACGCTGCTGCAGTGCCGTCGGGATGCAATAACAGCATAATGCTCATCTTGTACATCCCTTGCCAAGAAATCAATTTCATATAGCCTATTTCTCAGATTAACGCAATAGACAACATGTAGAAAAATCAATTCAGATCAATAGTTGCTCATTACAATTGGTCAAGAAACAATTTATTGATTTTAATGTCGCAATTTTAATACATTTTCCAATTTCCGTACTCGAGAATTTTGGAAGCGGGGGCCGTGATGCTCTGGATGGATTGTCCTCCATGACTGGTCCCCACGAAATATTCGTGGGGAGAAACTCGACCATTTACTGCAGGAATTTCATTAACAACTCTTTGGTAAAGCAGAAATTTTCCGAGGAAAATTCTGATAAAAGTGAACTTTTTCAAAACAACTCTTATTGATTGGAATATTGATCAACAACTCTTTGTTAAGTAAAATCATCCTTAATAAATCTTTGCTTTATCACCAAACCAAACCATTTCATTGCATTCATCATGTACAAGAATATGAATGGTAAGGAGAGGCAGATGGTGTATATTTCGCTGGCGTTACTTTCCAACAGGTCGCCGGTTGGCGCTGACTACTAATCCGTCCACTGAATGATTTTCAGTTGTTGCTTTCGCTTCGTTGATCTCTGGTTCCGTTCGCTACTCGCACACTGCTGTGGCTTTCACGCGCTCTTCTTTGCTGCTCCGCTGCTTGATCCGTTCGTTATGCCGTTCGATTTGTGAATGAGCTGGGAGCAGAACAACCAGTGGTTTTATTTGCTCGAGCTCCGTTCACCGATGGCGAGTGGTGGGGTTCTCGCTTGGTTGTTTCGTCACTCCGTTTGTTACTCGCACGCGATTGGTTATTGCTTTCGCGCTATTTTCGTTGATGGTGTAATTCTTCGCTGAGAAAAAAAAGGCAACTCTATTGATTTTTCATGCAAAATAACCAACTTTGATAAACCATATCTTTATGGTTATTTATGAACCGATTTGAATGAAATTTTTACAGAATATCAGACATAACTTAAATTTTAACATATGTTTTTGAGTGATTTTTCCAATCACATGTTGAAAAGCAGTTACGGTTTGACTAAAGTGAATATTTTGACGATATTTTATGATTGACATAACTAAACATATTGAAGGAATAGCTTCATGGTATCTTCAGCAAAGTTGTAGACTTTGACGAGATGAATAAGTTTGCTGAAGACAGTTTTTGTGTAAGGCTATGAAATTTTAAGATAAAAAGTTTTGAATTTTTCGTCGAAAATTACAGTTTAGTCAAACCGTTATTACTTATAAACTTGTGATTGGAAAAATTATTCAAAAATATATGTTAAAATTCAAGTTACATCTGATGTTCTGTGAAAGTTTCATTCGAAAATATTTCCATAATAACTGAGATCTAACTTACCAAAGTTGGTCATTTTGTATGGAAAATCGAAAAAGTTGCAAATGCATGCGAATAAGTTGGGGCCTTCCTTAGCCGAGTGGTTAGTGTCCGCGGCTACAAAGCAAAGCCATGCTGAAGGTGTCTTGGTTCGATTCCCGGTCGGTTCAGGATCTTTTCGGAATGGAAATTTTCTTGACTTCCCTTGGCATAGAGTATAATCGTACCTGTCACACGATATACGAATGCAAAAATGGAAACTTTGGCAAAGAAAGCTCTCAGTTAATAGCTGTGGAAGTGTCATAAGAACACTAAGCTGAGAAGCAGGCTCTGTTCCAGTGAGGACGTTATGCCAAGAAGAAGAAGATGTGAATAAGTTCTCTGTTTATTCAACAAACAGCTGAATAATTCATGGGTGCACAACAGAAACAGGGTAGCGGAACACAGGGATTTAGATGAAATCTGGAAACGTAGCTCAATCTTGAAATCTTGAGCGATTTCACAAACCAGATTCTGGATTAACAGAACAGCAAGCTTCTAGCAGCGAGGTACTTCTCGCTAAGCAAGTTCGGAGGAGCTCTTACCAGCTCGAAAGCGGAAATGGAATGAAACTGAATCCAACGAAGGCAGCATGTTTTATAACCTTGGAATAGCAGATGATGCTCCTCCCTTTTGTGTTCTTCGCTTTCTGAACGACCAATCTGGGAAATGGGTATGTGCCAATAATGTGTTGTGCTTGGAATTACTTGAAAATTGCGGGGAATACTATTATGTGAGAAATTGGTCGAACATGAATTGTTGGAATGATTGGCATTCCCTAAATACTCAATACGAGCTATTGATAATTAATAGTTTTCTTTATTATGACGGTAAATTTCTGATCCATGGGTGCCAAAATTATTACAATTGTTCAATGAGAATGTCTTTTCAAAAGCATTCTAAATATGTCGCAATTTTGTCATATGGGATAATTTTCCTAATCAAAGTGTTCCCATAAAATATGGAACATAAAAGGCGCTGTTGGAAAAGCCACTCTATTTTGCAATCGTTGTGAAATGTTGAGCACTCACCCCGACGGCACTGCAGCAGCGTCCGCGAGTACAATCTCAAATGGTTGAGTCATAAATTATTCGTGACAAATGAAATTTTGTATGAAGCTGTGAAATTGATTTAGGAATATTAGAAGTTATAAATAAAATCGGAAATATTTCTCTTTTAACTCTTTTCCACAAATTTGATGGCTCTGAAAAGAACCGATGGCTTTGTTAGCTTCGATGTTGTTACGGATAGTTAACACTGCTCGGACCAGCAAAACTCAGGGGGCTTCTGGTATTTGCTCCTAACGGGATTGCTTTTTGACCACCAATGATGATTTCATCACGAGTCGAAATTTTGAAGCGCGGGTCAACAGCTTCTCGACCGATGAAATTTGCGGCGGCGATGACGATGGCTGGGTGAACGCAAACAAGCGGTGAACCACAAAGCGAGAATGACTCGCCCGACCGTGTTCACAGTTCGACCGCAATTTCTCCTGTGGACTGCTTCCTCTTCTTCTTCTAGGCGGCGGCAGCGGTGATGGCTTTAGCTTCGGACGGCATCTTCTCTCGCTCGCTCGACAGTTTGATTTGAGCGAAGCAAGACAAACGGGGGCGTCCTTCGCTATCGATGTCTGTGCCTGAAAAGCACGTCCGGTCAGAGCAAGCCGATCTGTCGCCTGCTGAGATGCGAGCCAATCGGAGAGTGAAAAGCAAATGACGTCAAATTTTCTCTAGCCACCCCTATTTATAGATTTGCTTGAAATCAACGTTCTCTTTTAAAACAGTTATTAAACTATTTAGACAGGTATGTGGGATTCAGTAAGTAAACGACATGAAGCTTTGATGTCTTGGCTTTCAATTGAGGTGCTAATCAAGAAATTTCGTTAAGCCAGTGCAAAGTTATAAACGTTTAAAATATTTCATGCCAACGTAACGCTCCTGGTTTTGAAATTCCAATTTCACTCCTGTATAGAGAAGAAAGACGTACTTCTACGTCAAAAACTATAAGGGTACATCCCTATGGGGTTGAACAAACTGGTGACGTAGGACCACGATGGTTAATATAACTGAATTTGATGTCATTCTTGTTGCTCATTTTGACTTCGTACTGTTTTCAGTGCTCGAAACTTTCGTAAATATTTATGCATATAACGATTTGCATTTGGTCAATCATTCGTCATATTTATCTATGAAAATGTGAAATTTCACTTCAGATTGTTTGATCATTTTGAAATTATATTAGGGTGAAATAGGCCGTCATTGAAATTTGTACACGTCGTTGATGATTGTTGCTAATTCATCTCATGATTTCGAATCAAAGAAAATCAGTTGGTTTTGCACTGACACAGCTGAAAAAGTATCAGAATACTTTATGCATGTTAGCGCGTACAGTGATACATTTCCAAGTCAATATAAACTATCAAGATTGAGTTTAATCACTTTGAAATGCAAGCTGGAAAGTCATCATTGTTTCGAAAACGAATGACGGGCTACTTAGCCTTAATAACCTCCTCTGAAATATATGGTAGCGTTGGAAAGAACAGTAGTGATTGTTTACCATGCTGAACTAAATAGAGAATATTTAACAGCAATGTGTCTATAGGAAGTTATTCGAGGATTGTAATGAAAGCAGGGGCCTTCCTTAGCCGAGTGGTTAGAGTCCACGGCTACAAAGCAAAGCTATGCTGAAGGTGTGTGGGTTCGATTCCCGGTCGGTCCAGGATCTTTTCGTAAAGGAAATTTCCTTGACTTCCCTGGGCATAGAGTATAATCGTATCTGCCACACGATATACGAATGCGAAAATGGCAACTTTGACAATGAAAGCTCTCAGTTAATAACTGTGGAAGTGCTCATAAGAACACTAAGCTGAGAAGCAGGCTCGGTCCCAGTGAAGACGTTAATGCCTAGAAGAAGAAGAATGAAAGCTCCAGTCATCGCTTTGTGGATCTTATGGTTTGAGAGAAATATTATTCATTGCTTGGCAATGTAATAAATAAAGTCGTAAATACTACTCCGTTAACTCTTTTACGCACATGTGGTGGCCCTGAAAAGAGCCAAAGGCTTTGTTAGCTCGAATGCTGTCATAGATAAATAGCACTGCAGGATATTATCAGTTGATTGCCATGGTTAAACGAAGAATCCTCAATGCAATGCAATGAACAAGTTCTCTGCTTATTTGACGAACCAGCTGAATGTTTCGTGGTGTGAATGGCAGCAGGTATTGACCCACACGGCTGAAGTCGAAATCTTAAAGTGTAGCGCAAGTTTGAAATCTTGAGCGATTTCACAAGCCGGACGCTCGATTTACCCAATAATAGTGGTAATGGTGCCTAACGGGCTTGATTCTTGACTGCACCACAGATGATGAGTTTATCACGAGCCGAAATCTGGAAGTGCAGGTCAATCTAGAAATCTTGAGCGATTTCACAAACCAAACGCTGATCAACAGCTCCGCAGGCTTCTGGCTGCGAGGTGCTCCTCGGTAAGCAGGTTCAGATGAGCTATTACCAGCTCGAAAGCGAAACTGGAATGAAATCGAATCCGGCGAAGGAAGCATCTTTTAAACCCTTAGATTAGCAGATGATGCTCCTCCCTTCCGTGCTCTTCTCTTTCTGTTCGACCTATCTAGGAAATGGGTATGTGCCAATAAAGTGTTGGGCTTAGAATCACTAGAAAATCGAGGAAAATGCAAATAATGCGTGAAAAAATGGTCGAACATGAATTGTTGGAAGGTTTTACATTCACTCAATATTCACTACTTAACTATTGATAATCATTAGTTTTCTTTATCATGAAGGTAAATTTCTGATCCATGACAATTATTCAATGAGAATTTATTTTCAAAAGCATTCGAAATATGTCGCAATTTTGTTACTACATGTGATAATTTTCGTAATTGAAGCGTTTCCATAAAATATGGAAAATCAAGAACACTGTTGGAAATGCTACTCTATTTTACAATCGTTGTGAAATGTTGAGCACTCACCCCGACGGCACTGCAGCAGCATCCACAAATTCAGTCTCAAATTGTCGTGTCATCAATTATTCAAGACAAATTAAATTTTCTATGGAGATGTGAGATTGATTGAGGAATATGTATTGTAGGAAATAGGAAATGTAATAAAGTCGGAAATATTATTCTTTTAACTCTTTTCCACACATTTGGGGCTCTGAAAATGGCCGATGGCTTTCTTAGGCCGATGCTGTCACAGATAAATAGCACTGCGGATTGTTATCAGTTGATTGCCATGATCAAACGGCGTTGATGGCGCACAACAGCAACGGGTAGTGGATCACCGGGCTTAAGTCGAAATCTGGAAACGTTGCTCACTCTTGAAATCTTGAGCGATTTCACAAGTCCGACGCTCGATTAGCAGCTCCTCGGATCAGCAACTCAGAGGGCTTCTGGTATTTTGTTCCTAACGGGCTTGCTTCTTTACTGCACTACCGACGCACGATCACGAGTCGAAATCTGGAAGCGCGGGTCACAAGCTCCGCCAGCGACGAAATTCCCGGCGGTGATGACGATGGCTGGGGCGCTTCACAGAGCGGCGAACTGCTCCGCTCGAATGCGAAAATGGAATGCAATCGAATCGGACTAAGGAAGTACAGTTGTGTTCAGAATAATAGTAGTGAAAGCCGTTTTTCATACAAAATGCTCAACTTTGGCATGCTGTAACTTTGTTTCCATATGAGCAATCAGCATGAAATTTCGGCAGTGAACTACAAATATACTCAATTTTATTAGCACGAGATTTGAAAATTTTCACACCACCGGCTAAAAAAATTAAGCACCAGGTGAAATCGCTCAAAATAATAGTAGTTTTAATAATTTAAATATCTGCTGCATTTTGAGTTTTTGGATTTTTCTTTATTCATCGTTTCAACCATTTCCACCCAAGCTATAAATGTATCAACAAGCCAATTTTTAACAAAATTGTTGCTGAACAAAAATTTACAAATCAAAAACTACTATTATTTTGAGCGATTTCACCTGGTGCTTAACTTTTTAGCCGGTAGTGTGAAAATTTTAAAACTTTGTGATAATAAAATTGAGTATATTTGTAGTTCACTGCCAAAATTTCATGCCGTTTGCTGATATGGAACCAAAGTTACAGCATGCCAAAGTATAGCATTTTGTATGAAAATAGGCTTTCACTACTATTATTCTGAACACAACTGTATGTTATAAACCCTTAGATCAGCAGATGATGCTCCTTCCTTTCGTGCTCTTCTCTTTCTAGTCGACCAATCTGGGAAATGGGTATGTGTCAATAATGAGTTGGGCTTAGAATTGCTTGAAAATTGCTGAAAAAGATAATGCGTGAGAAATTGATTGAACATGAATAGTTGGAATGGTTGACATTTACTAAATATTCTATAGTTAGCTGTTAATAATCAATAATTTTCTTTAGCATGGAGGTAAATTTCTGATTAATGGGTGCTAAAATGATGAAAATTGTTCAATGAAAATTTATTTTCAAAAGCATTTGAAATATGTCACAAAATATGGAAAATCAAAGATGCTGTTGGAAATGCCACACTATTTTACAATCGTTGTGAAATGTTGAGCTTCCCCGACGGCACTGCACCAGCGTCCACGAATTCAGTCTC
Source organism: Aedes aegypti (assembly GCF_002204515.2). Lineage (NCBI taxonomy): Eukaryota > Metazoa > Arthropoda > Insecta > Diptera > Culicidae > Aedes > Aedes aegypti. Next base: position 89,492,656 of record NC_035108.1, on the reverse strand, counting down.
AAATTGTCGTGTCATCAATTATTCAAGACAAATGCAATTTTGTACGAAGCTGCGAGATTGATTGAGGAATGTAATAAGGTGGGAAATATTATTGTCATTCAACTCTTTTCCACACATATGATGGCCCTGACAAGGGCCGATGGCTTTCTTAGCCTCGATGCGGTCACAGATAAATAGCTCTGCGGAATGTTATCAGTGATTGCCATGGTCAAACGGGGAATCCTCAACGCAAATGTATAATTTTGAGCAAATTATTTGCTTATACGACGGAGCATCTGAATGTTTCGTGACGTGGATGGCGCACAATAGCAACGGGTAGTGGATCCCCGGGCACAAGTCGAAATCTGGAAACGATACTCACTCTTGAAATCTTGAGCGATTTCACAAGTCCGACGCTCGATTAGCAGCAGTTCCTCGGATCAGCAACTTTGGAGGCTTCTGGTATCTGGTTCCTAACGGGCTTGCTTTTTGACCACCGATGCTGAATTAATCACGAGTCGAAATCTGGGAGCGCGGATAAATTTGCGGCGGTGATGACGATGGCTTGAACGCTTTTCCAAGCAGCAGTAGTTCGCCGCTTGGAGAAGCGCCCAAGCCATCGTCATCGCCGCAGCAAATCAATCTTGCGTCTTCCTCTTCCGACGACACAAATTGGCCTGTGACGCAGGTGCAAACGCAAAGCGAGAATGACTCGCCCGACCGTGTTCACAGGCCGACCTCAAAAAGAAGACTAAGGGAAGAAGCAGGGACCCGTTTGCTTTTATAGTGGGAAGCGATACCGTCGAAAAATGCTCGAACGTGATTGGTTGGATAAGAAAGGGGTCAACATTTATCAAAGTTTCAATAGTTTAACAACAACATTCACTTATCGGAAGTATTACTATCGAAGCGTAGATACATTTCTGATCGAATGATACTAAAATCATAATAATTGGTTCATAAACAACTGAGTTATTAACGTTCAAAATCTCCCCTAATTTCGTTACATGTCTCATTTTCCAAACTTTTAAAGTGCACTCCAATATAGAAAACAAAGACGTAGTCCTACGTCAAAAAAATAAAATGTTGTTTCAGTGTGTACTCAAGTGTTCATTTTGACAGCAGAAAAAAGTTGACCTCAAAACAGTTGTAAATTCCAAGCGATGAATCAGTTTAACATGGCGATACGCAGATTTATTCTGCACAAATGGTGTTCAGAAATGCTGTCGTTCCGGGATTTGGCTTTAATCGCGAAGTGTCCAAATTCCAATTTTCCAACACTGTATCGAAAACAGATGCTAATGACGACGTACGATACATCCGAACAGAAAAATTTGGGAAAACAAGTTTTGGTATGGCAAGAAATTTGCTCCTGCGATATGAAAACTACATATTTCACAACGGGTTCAATCAACGGCGAAAATTACAGAACTGAATGCATTAATAAACGTCTTCTGCCCATCTACCCAAAGCAAACCATGCCTCCATTGTTTTGGCCAGACATGGCATTAGAGTTTGCAATTTTCCCGGGATTCGACTTCCCGAGAAACGGAAAATAAAATTACCATTTATTCCCGGAAAATCCCGGGATCCCGGGAAATTTTCAAAAACGAGAAAATTAAGCAAATTTGATGGAATTTTCTTTTCAGTTATCCGTATTTCATGTATATATATTTTATACCAGTAAATTTGTATGGTTACTTATCTTTTTTTGTTAGTTTGTGTTTCTAAAAAAAATCTGTTGGCTTCGTTTAAATCGTCAGGCTTCAAATAAAATTCAAATCATATTTACCAACATCGAAGCAATTCTTTCAAGCACCAGAATAAATACCAACTAGAGTCTTATGTTGAAAATTGTGACTGTTACTTCCATGAAAACTTTATGAGCCCTCTCAATTCATGAAAAAAATCCTTCAAAAAATCCTTTGTTTACTATAGTTTATAATCATTCTTAGAAAAAACATATTGTCAAAAACACATTAATTTTATCAACAACTATTTGATTTCGGATAACAACAAACCAACATCGAATTATAATTAGTTATCTAGTGAACTTAATGCTTATAATGATCTTCTTCTTCTTGGCATTATATCCTCATTGGGACAGAGCCTGCTTTTCGGCTTAGTGTTCAATCATTTCCACAGTTATTAAATGAAAGCTTTGTTTGCCAAAGTTGAAATTTCCGCATTCGTATATCGTGTGGCAGGTACGATGAGTACGATAATATTTTCCATTACCAAAAGATCCTGGACCGTCCGGGAATCGAACCCAGACACCTTCAGTATGGCTTTGCTTTGCAACCGCGGACTCTAACCACTGGACTAACGAAGGTCCTTGGTTAGAATGGTATGACAAGTAAATTGTGCGCAGGTTTTTGTTTGAAAAATAGATGGTCAATTCTTTTTTTAATAGAACTACCCGGGAAATACGGAAATCCCAGGAAACAGAAAATAATTTCCCGGGAAATGTGAATCCCGGGAAATCTCATTTCCCGGGAAACGTTCCCGGGATTGCAAACCTCTAGCCAACTAGAGATCGGGGAGTTCGATTTTCACTGAGAAGACGTGTAACTTTTTCGCAAATCTTCACATCAATTTGTCCATCTAATCCAATTGCAAATTATATGTAATGTTTAGCTTTTCGGTAGTTGTTAAAATGGATAGCTGTTTCTACTATTTGATAGAAAACATGTTTTTTTAATCCGACCATTATTAAAAAAGAGCATCAAAAAATGTTTTTCACAACTAAAATCGCTGTTTTCCTTAAGATGGGCAAACTACCCCCAGTCCCCCTACTAGCATCTTTCGAGACACCATGGGTGATATGAATAAAAAAACTTTGAACTTTACTACATGTAGCATCTACTCAAAAACAAAATCCACAAAGTTTACTATACTTTTGGAATGAATAAAAAACTTTTCGAACATGTAGTACTTACTACTTTCGAACATGAGCAGTGACTGAAGCTGCACGTTAAAAAATTTCCATTCAGAGTGCAGAGTGATTCTGCACGTAAAGAACAATCTATTCAGAGTGACGCTTAAAATTAATACAATCATGCATATGAAGAAAATGCATGGAATCTAATCGATTACGCGACAATTTGCACAAATCATGAAGGTGCTGTTATTTGACAAGATTTGTAGTGTAATTTTGCGATGGTACATCAAAGAATTTTCTGGGTGGTTTTCGGCCTTCGCCAACGCCGATGATTTTTTAAATACTAGCTTAACATTTATGAAGAGATCTTGAGATTACAGCTATCAAATTAGGAACCGCATATTTTCTAGCACCAGTACTGAGATTCTGGTGAAATTGCGGTAGAATTTTGATGCTCCCCGTGTGTTTTCTTAACAGTGTTTTCTTCTAAGTGTTTCTGTGATATTCTCGTTATTTTGGTGGGGTTTCTGATAGTATCCTTGGAATGTCTAGAACTTAGAATGTAGAGATTTTTATGAGATTTGTAGTGATTCCATTGGTAGTCGTTGGAATTCAATGAGGATCTCCCCTAAAACACCAGGGTTCCCTTTGAAATTATTAAAATTCTTAACGATTCCACAAAAAATCCCATTGAAATCTATAAAATATTTACCGACATTCAAAACGTTTATATTAAAGCTTTACTTTGAAATTCCAACGGAACTGGAGATCAACGGAATCTTAAAGGTTTTTACAATAATTACACAGATTGATTTTCGGAATTACAAATATTCACACAATAATTCGCAGAATCCCACCGAAATCTCATAGATTCTTACAGAAATACCGTCTCAAAGATACCCACAGAATTCCAAGAGATTAATATTCGGAATCCCATTCCCACCCCAATTCTAGAGTTTTTACCAGATTCCTAATATTTCCGCAATATTCCTAGAATGGTATTAAAATTTTCAGAATTATCATAAAAAATCCGACATCCCTATCGGAGTCTCAAAGTTCCTATAGGAATTCCGGAATTCAAAAGGAAATCTGAGATGTCAGAATTTACACGTAAAACTCAGAATTACTTTATCAATATCTGAATTCCTACCGACATCCTAAAATTCCTAGAAAATAACATAATTATCGTAATGCCAGAATTCACATGGATATTACAAATTGCTACTGCCGGTAATCTTACCGGAATCTCAGAATTGGCGGAGCGAAAGTTTTCGTACCCTCAGAATTCCTTTGCAAAACTCAAAATACCTTCCGATATATCAAAACTCATATCGTTTTCCCATGATTTTTACTCAAAAGTAAATTAATCCATTCAATTCCGCAAACTCAAAGCTAACTACCAGTAGCTTTGTAGTAAATGCTACCTTTATTCATAGCAATGCGTTGTTTGTAGTATGTTCGAAAGGTGTAGAAAGGAAAATGACACAAACATGTTCCACTCGTGTTCCACATATAGCGTTTACTACCGAGAATGTAGTAATGTAGTAAACTCAACTTTACTACATTTTATTCATACGGCCCCATGTGTAAGTAGATGCATAGAGAAAATAGAAAAGAGTGGTCCTATCTCAAAAAAAAAACCTTAGACGTAGAAAACGGCATCCGCAACGCAGTAGTTAATTTAGGGTAACGACATCCAACATCAGCCTGCATTGTACACGGAGAATACCGTCGTGCGGGGTGACATTGGTCCATAAGGGTGACTTTGGGCCAACATTTTTACAGCAAGCTAAAGCCAGAATAATGAAAATAATGAGCCAAGCTTCAAGAATACGTTATAAATAGCCAATAGATTATCATAGATTAATGTTTTGCCGTTCCTACTAATCATGAAATGCATCGAAAGAGGCGGTCAAAGTCACCCCCTAGGCCCAATGTCACCCCGCATGGCGGTACTAGGGAGATAGGAAGTAGTGAGAGAGGGAACCACTTCGTGTGAGTATTTAGTAATTAGTAATTTAGATTAAAATAATTATTTGAAATAAAATAAATTTCAGTTTTAAGCGTTGCTGAAAACTAATCAGCCGCTGTCGAGAAGTTTGGTTTCTCTTTGGGAACAAACACTATGTTTAGACTCCGGCTCTGTCCCATGCCAGAAAGAAAGAACATGAAGATGAAGTTCCGAGCAAACAGGATATATGATTTTGTAAGTATTAATCGTAAGCTTTACTACGAAAAATATTGTTATGAGCTTATTATAATCTTGAATATGCATCTAGCAACGGACGCCTGAGGCTTATTTCATTCCTGTAACTTCCTGTACCCATTTACCCAATGTGATTGAGAACTCATTAGTCCATTACGTTACTACCATCCCACCAATGGACCCAAAAATAAATCCTTTCTACCTACTTGCATTTCGGGCCGAAGCTAATCAAAAGCGCGTATGGAAGCCTCCCCAAAAATCCAGTTCGCCGTATTCTGGATTATGAAAGAGTTGTCATTGATGTTGTCACACATCCCAATGCCTGTTGGCAATGTGCCATCTGGTGGTCGCCGCCACCATTAAACGATACCTTCATTTACTGTGCGAGCGCGCCAAAAACGACCTTTTTATGAACCGAAACGTGATACAATCTTGACGTCTCCATTTCCCAGTGGCGCCCCACCCCAGAGCGCACTAGTGGATGTGTTTGAGAGTGCTCCGGGCCAGTATTAAATGTTGGATCCTTTTTACCGCGCGGTTCGGGAGCATATGTGGCGCAGATGTCTGGTTGGTCCCGGTCAGAGCGCAGTGGTGCCCCGATAAGTACCAACTTCTAATACTCTGGAGATGAAGGCCATAATACGGTCATTTGTCGAGTGAGCTTTCACCACGGCTCACAGTGGTCCAATGCTGGCTTATTGTAAAAGAATGAAGGGTGCAAATCCTTCCACGGACATTTTTTATGATTTTCTTTAATGTTGAATAACAATTCATGAAGGTTGAAACTCGTTATAGTGACAAATCTCTATAACTTTCGTCCTTTCTTTTTTACTACGTTCTATTTGTACATCGTACAAATGTACAAAATGTGCATCTCGTCTCACTCCTCAAGATATTTGACATATTAAAGCTAAACTTTTTTGTTTCAATGACCATTTCCATCAAAATGCCATCATTAATCATTTTTTTACCAATTAATTCATATTTTTTACCGATTCGAGCGAAATTTGTACTTTTTGTCAACTTTCGTATGAAGTAAAGCAACTGCGCGCCTGGGACGGATTGTCCACGGGAACAAATCCTTTTCGGTTTCGGTCGTCGTCTGTTTGACCGTCGGATTTCGAACCAGCAGCAGTAGGTCTGTTGCCAGTTGATTAGGTGGATCGTTTACCAGTCCTCTGTTTGCTACGAATCTATCCTGCGAGACGAATGCTACGGGCGAACTGGTGCGGTTAGTGAGGGATAAATATGATTTGAAACAACAGAATAGTGGTTGTTAAAACATTGGATACGAGTGATTCTCGGGTGATGCTTTCATGGTGTTTTATGTAGGGGAGAGTGATTCAAAATGGACTGATGAGCCCAGATAGAAAAAAAAACAGCTAAAAAAGCCTAGCTGAGAAAGAAGCTAAGAAGCAGTATCTGCACCAATAGTTAGCTTCCACTAAACTTATGTAAAAGGTGTCAATGGATAAGTACTTGCTTAACATTAGAACACTTCAGAACAAACTCGAATATTGAGAAAGACTAGTTTCAAATCCTGAAAAGGATAAATTTCTAATCTTGAAGATCCATTACAAATTCTGAAGAATATTCTATTCGAATCCTGAGAATGATTTGTTTCTCAAACTGGAAAGGATTTGTTTCAAATGCTGAGGAAGATTCATTTCAAATCTTGCGGAAGAATCGTTTCGATTATTGAGGAGGATTCGTTTCGAATCCTGAAGGGGATTCGATTCCAATCCTGAAGAGGATTTGATTCGAATCCTGAGGAGGATTCGTTTGAAATCCTAGAGAGGATTCGTTTCGAATCTTGAAGTGAATTCGTTTCGAATCCTAAAGATGATTCGTTTCGAATCTTGAAGGAGATTCGTTTCGAATCTTGAGAAAGATTAGTTTCAAATTCTGAGCAAAATTCTTCTCGAATTCTGAGCAGAATTATTTTCGAATTTCTAGAAGCATTGGTTTCGAAACAAATCCTGCACAGGAAATTGACTCATCACAGGATACCATTTAATCACTGTGAGTTTTTCAAAAATAAATTCAATTGATTGTTTTATTGAAATTTCATTTCAAGATCTTACATAACAGATTTTCTGAAGAATTTGTGGCGCTGAAATGGGATACCATGTCATATTCGCTCATTCATCAGCAATCGTAATTACAAATTGAAAAGGTCCCCCCATGTACGTGTCACACAGATGACACGTTCCGATCCGATAGTGAACATAATTCTGTTGTGATTTTTCAATGCTGCGTGTCACATAACATTTTTTCTGCTTCATCATGTCGGCATAGCACGTAGATATGAATAGAGACGTTCTGCATAGGTCGTAAAAACTTGAACCTCAGCATTCTCGATAGACTCGCTCGTTTTGGTTTCGAGACAGCCACGGTGTGCGGTGGAGATAGATTGAAAACAAGTCCCGAAGATTGATTTATCGTCTAGGGTCATAAAAGGGAATCACTCACTTTGGATATTTACGACGTCGAAGAAGTGGGCGGTGAGCGCTGAGGTTAAGGTTATGTAATATGGTGATAGGAGAGTATCGGATTTCCTTTTGAAGTTCATGGAAGGTCACATTTCCGGCCAGATTGATGGGTTGAATGGGTTTTTTAGGATGCAGATTTACGAGTGAACACATGTTTTTTCTCTTCTCACTCAAAGGTACCTGACATGATATGCAGGTCAAAGGTTACTAATCAGATAAATTTTAAGCTAGGGTGAATTGGCAAACATTGAAGGGTTATGGAAACAGCACCAATGATTAGCATGTCAATATTTCAGAAACAGATATTATATGTTGTTTTATGAGTTTTGATTTTGTTCTGATTACGAACATGTATTTTTTTGGAAAGTGTCACAATTTCAAATAGAAATTTAGTGAACGAAATTCAGTAAAAGTTCTTTTCAAAATACCTACGAAGTAAGTTTAATTGATTGTCATTTAAATACGCCATGGAGGGATTGGATCAATTAGAAGTGTGATCACAGAGTTATGAACAAACACTTTTGTATGTATGGGGGTGAACCCAATCTTTTGCACGGGAGTGTATCATGAGACATTACAATACAAGCTCATATTTTAAGGTGAAACTCCTTTGAATCCACTAGTAACTTTATAAAAGTAGTGGTACACAAAAAAATATTCTCCTATTTGTTGGTAATAGTGAAATTATAATTGATAAGACGTTGTTGCCAGTAATCGCTACTTCAATTTGAGTCTTTTCCCCTTTGACTAAATAAGATTGCTTGATGTCATACGTAACCATCAACCTATCTGACAGCCCTGCAAGCGAGCAGCCGGCGTAAAATTAGAAAAATAAAAAAAGCGATATGCTGTGATCAAATGATTGTTTTTAGCACGGTTTGGTGAAAATTTAAGTTGTTGTCATCAGAAATCAACTTGTAATTGATCTTTAATTATCAAGTAGTGAAAGTAAACTGTGTTGGAGGTTTTACGTTTAGCGAAAGTGGTAAAATTCGGCGAAAAGCGTTCTTCGTGCGCAGGCGGATAAGTGTAAACAATTGTAGCAGAGCTAAACGTCCGTGTTGAAAATTAGCACGGTTCGTGGAATTTCCACCAGCTACTATTGTTAAAACTACGTAAATTGTAAGGTAAAAGTGTTCTGATGTCTCGTTAGAAATTTGGGAGTGGATTTAGTACAGGTAAGTGAAAAATTTTGAGAAATAATGTGGACTTCCAGAAATGTGTTTGTATATGTGAGGAAGCCATCTTCACTGCCATGACAGGGATTCCTTCCTATATGTCCTTAAACCATGTTGCTGCCAAACATGGCGGCGCTGGCTGTTGTCGTTTTTATCGTCTTTAAATACTGTGGATAATTCAATTCAATTCAATTCATGTATATTTGTTGTTTTGTCAGTTTACAAAGTGTATCATTAGATTAACAATAGAGTTTTGGTTTTCCTTACAACTATTTCATAATTCAGTTTTTCATTTGACGTAATTTATACAATATCGTTTGAGCAGCTCTTCAGGAAAATACTAGCAAAAAACCTGCAATCATTACTTTTAGAGATGGGACAGAAAGAGGAAGGATTATTTACTTAAAACTATATCACAGACAAATTATGGCACCAAATTGACGATCCAATCGTTTTCCGAAATTGTGCATCCAGTCCAGAATTTTTGGAGCAGCTTTGTGGTCCATGAACCCAAGTGTTCAGTGTGTGATACTTCTAGTAGCTCATCAGATGAAAAGTTGAATGGTAAATCCAGCATCATTTTCAAGATCTTGTTCTGCTTGACTTGAAGTTTCATGCGACGAGACTGAGCGCAGCTGTGCCAAGCTGGAAAGCCGTATGAGTCGTGATCGACGACAAATTAGAGGATAAAGCATTTTAATGAGTTTGTCACATTTCCCCAATATGCTTGCAATAGGCTTATCAAACTTAAGCTTTTTATCCATCACTAGGCCAAGGTGTTTGGCCTCATCCGACCAAGGAACAGTATGGTGCATTGCTGTTAATTGCGTTTGTGGTAGGAAACGTTGGTTACGTCGTCGAGTGAAGAAGATAGCTTGAGTTTTCGACGGGTTTATCCTAATTCTCCATTGCCGTTGGTAATCCTCAATAGCTTTTTGGGCTGTCTGTAGCTTTTCGATGACCACCTCTGCTTTTTTGTCGACAGCCACAAAGCCAGTGTCGTCAGCGAAAAGGAAATATTCGACTCCTTTTACCATCACCATGTCTGACGTGAAGATATTGTACAAAATAGGGCACAGCACCTTGTGGAACACCATAGGGTATCTGTTGAACGTGAGACAGCTCTCCCTTGACGATGACTTGGAGGCTACGCTCTTTAAGGAAAGATTGCAGAAGCTTCAGGATGTACAGTGGAAAGTTGGCAGTCCTCATTTTGTGCAGTATTGCATCTTGCCAAATGGATTCGTAAGCTTTTTCCACATCCAAAAGTACCATGCCAGTTGACTTTCCACTGGTGAATGCAGTTTTAATGAACTGGGTGAGACGAACTAGTTGATGACTTGTGGAGTGACCACGTTTGAACCCAAACTGTTGCGCAGGAATGATGTTGTGACCTTCGAGGTGTCCTTCGATTTGAGACAAAATGACTCGCTCAAGTATTTTGCTCATGCTGGGCAGCAAATTGATAGGACGATAGTTCGCAGGAAGAGTTATGTCCTTACCTGGCTTAGGAATTGCAGTGACAACTGCGTGTTTCCAAACTCCAATCCTTTTCGAGGAAGATTTTTAAGAAGTGCGTTCCGGATTTTGTCCTTTCCGGGTGCTTTCTTCTGTTTCATAGATTTAATGATCTTTTCGATCTCTCTGGGACGAATCATTGGAACATCGTTTACCGCGGTTGCCGTATTAGCGATGAGAGTACACGATTCCTCAACAGCAATGGCTTTTTGATCGTCGCTTGGTAAAGGGTTACAATAAGTACTAGCAAAGCATTCTGCGAGGAGGTTTGCCTTTTCAGAAGGAGATGGTATTAGAGTGTTGGTGTCAATTTGATGCAGTGGTGGACTATATTTAACAGTTTTACGAAGAGCTTTGCTGATTTTCCAGACATCTTTTGCACCGTTTTCCAGATTGGAGATAGTCCTAGAGAATTGACGATTTCTTTCCGACATGCACTCCTCCCTAATCCGGTTATTGAGTGATTCAACTATCATCAACATTAGAGGATCACGAGTTCGAATCCATTGACGACGACGGAAGTTTCTTAGCTGAATTAACTGGCGAGTAGAATTTGAGACCTTGACATGCTTATACATCTTCGTTGGCACATTTGGAACTGCTATTGCTTCTGCTTCCTTGAGAGTTGTGGTCAAAAGTAGGATGGAGTTGTCTATCGCTGCGGAGCAATTGAGGTTGTTTAGATCGATTTTCTCATTCACCAATCGTTTGTACAGTTACCAGTTAGCTCGTGCGTAACATCGTGATGTGGAAGTAACAGTGATTACTGGTGCGATTAGATCTATGTCGAAACGAACCGGCAGGTGATCCGATGATAAATCGTTAACAACAGACACCGTTGACATATTAACCATGTTATTGGAAAGAACCAGATCTAGCGTTGACGGCCTGCGACCGTTTTGAGGATTATATGTGAACGCGCTTGGGACATGAATGAAGAAATCAGAGGAAGATGCGCGGGAGGCCAAAATGTTTCCAGCTTTGTTCGCTCTCAAACAGTTCCATTGCCGATGACGTGCATTAAAGTCGCCCGCAACGAAGAAAGGCTCGGGGCGTCTCACTAAGTTGTCAATGTCCCTTCTGAACGTGTTCAAACTTGTACCTCTGTGTCCACCTGGAAAATATGCGGCAATAATGTGAATCGATTGCGCTGCATTTTGGATTTCTATTCCAACGGTTTCTATTGCTCCTGTAGTGAGGTCCAATTGTGAAAACTTTATGCCTTTTTTGATAGCAACCACCTCGCTCGTTGTTATTTGATCTCCTGTCACTACGAATGCAGTGATATTCAGGATGGTGAAACGAATTTTTAGGTGATAGCCAAGTTTCTGTTACGGTAGCAACATCAATTTGGTGCTGATTTAGAAAATCGAAAAATTCAACTCTCTTTGGTAGGATTGACCTACTGTTCCAGTTGACAATATTAAGCTTGGTTAAATCACCCATGGTATAAGTACTTAATCATCAGCTCAGACAGGGCGAAGAATTACTGTTCCTTAGTTCGGCAGCCACTGAGCCGGGCAAACAAAAATTCAAAAATCGTGAATAGATTTTCATTGCAATGGTTTGCAGAAGTTGCGAGAAGTGTGTTGGTAGAGATTTGCGCATAAGTAGCTCTTCCTTTTGCATTAGGAGAAGTTCTATGAAGGGCTGTACCTTGGCCGACTAGGGATGGGAAATTATCGTTCGTCATACGAGGCGGGCGTTGTACAGGCTCTGTCTTTCTCTTCTCAAGGTTTTCCAGATAGGCTTTCCTAGTTGGACAACCACGAAAATTGGCAGTGTAGTTTGCACCACAATTCGCACATTTTAACAGGAACCTATCGTTTTGTTTGCTGCTGAGATTGGCTTTCTTGGGGAGTGTGCATCCATCGGTGAGATGTTTTCCACCACATTTCACACATTTGGGTGCAAGGTTGCAATTTGTAGAGCCGTGTCCAAAACGCTGACAGCGATAGCATTGCGCAGCGTCGTCTGCACGTTTCTCATAAAATCTCCACGATACAGCTACATTTAACAGTGCTTTCGTTTTCCTCAGATCCTGTATCTTTACGGAACCGCGAGGAAAATAGAGTGGGGTTTCAATGCTAGTAATGGACCCCTTAGTAGCTGAAATTCATTCTAGACGCTTTTCCGCAATGATATCTCAAACGCATATAAGTTTTGTGGAGTCTAACAACAAATTCAATGTCTTTACTTCATAGTACGTCTATGAAACATACAAAATCATTCAATTTTTCCAGCGAATGTGCATTTGAAAAACTGTTGTCCGAATACCTATTATGGACCCTCCCGGGGTATAAATACGATTGTTTACAAATTTGACATTGCGTATTATGGACCCTCCATTTGATTCCCATGTAATCCGGCTCGCTGCCGACGAGCCTATTATGGACCCACCTGGAAATGCGTATTATGGACCCTCTTGTGTGGTTTTATTTACAAAACTGTTCAAATATCTGTATTTATGCATCTCAAACCAAACTGCTGACTAACAATGTAATCGAAGTTCCCCCGGTGGATTTTCATAGGAATACGGTTGCTTTGAGTGTTAATTTTATGTTTTTCTGTAGGGGGTCCATAATACGCAAAGGGTCCGTAACCGGCATCGACTCCCTACGTATAGTTCATACGTATCTTGAGATGTCTTCGTGGTCGACAGAACTTTGACGTCACTTGGGTTAATGTTAACTCTCGTTAGTTCGTCTTTCAGTTTCGATAGTTCGGCGAGTGGCAATCCTGACAAAACGAATTTAGCTGGGACGTTATCTGACGTACCGTGCGTAAAGAACGGAACGTTCTTACTCTTTAATGTCGATATGGTTTTGTCGAACACATCCTTTGATTTGGTTAAGAGTTGCACCGAAGATTTGTTGCGCTTTAACAGGAAATCCTCACTCTGTGGTGTGGAACAGTCCTTCAGCAGCTTGAATATATCACTGATTGTGGAATCCATTATGAAAATCGGCGGCAATCTAACTTTGGAAGGCTTCTTCGATTGTGCACATGCACTCGGAAGTTCACCCTCATCATCGTCACTTAGTGGTTCAAATTGGTTTGGAGATATAAATGGTGATGCGACGGTATCGCCATCGCCTTCCGTTAAGTCCAATTCACTTGTACAGGCATCAGTGTTGGCGTATGCCATCGATTGACCCGATATTCTGTCCAGAGATCGAACACGGGTTGGACTTTTCGAAGTACTGGTAGGATGGGTCAGTGTTTTGTTCACATACTCTACCATACTGTCTTTGGGGATTGAGGTTAGAGTATTGACAGTTTTAGTAGCATTTTTGTTTATGATCCTTTGAGACGTCCTGGTGGCCGCATCCTGCTTCTCCTGACTGCTACCGGGTTTGGGTTTCCCCAGGATGCAGACGCACGAATTTTACTTGCGAATGCGACGGAAAAAAACGGTCCAAAAATTCAGAGTACGCGGAGGCTTGTTTACTTCTGAACCAGTGGTTCTCAAACTGAGTTATTGTGGGTTAACATTCATAATATTATCGCATTTTCTCACCCGCAGGATAACAATACTTTTTTCCGGTGGAGAAATATTCTCTTGCGCATGTGTTGGTGGTTTGTTCATTTCGGTAAAGATGTTCATTCAATAAATTTCAAATTGTCGGTTGTTTCCAGATCCTCCACTGACTTAAATGGCCTTAAATCACCAGCAATTATCAAAATCGGTTTCGTGAGTAGTTTCTGTGACATTTTTATTGGAGACTAGATGCAAACTCTATTTTATACGGTAACACGCAGAAAATTCTTGCATGATTGACAAAACTTTTCCGATAGTTGCTTTAACAGTCACTGACACCTCGAGGAAACGCGAATAACAGGAGCTACGAAAAAAAAAAACGTTTACCGCGTGCGAATAACGGTTGCCAAATGAAATGTTTACTTAATAAATGAAATAAAGTGTATTTAATTTGAGCCTAGTTTTTAAATGTGATTCCCAAGTTAAGCTTATTCTAGTTGTCTCTTATCCGAAAACCACACACATATACCTACCCTGAGAATGTAAAATAATAAACAAACAAACTTACCAAATCAAGTTATTTGTTCAATAATTTGCATTGAGTTAAAACCAGGCGAAGAAGTCATAACTCTTTCTCCATAACTTATCCTGAGTTGTTCTGTACACAGCAGCAATTCAATTAATTACAGCGCCTTTTACTCCATCCCGATTATTTCTGCAAACTTGTCACCCGGCAAGGCAAGGATTATTACTTCAGTTCCAATAAAGCATCACCAGACGACAGGAACCGCAGAGCCACACCACAGAAAGCTCACCAGAAAATTTTCTCCCATCCCACAAGCCCAAAAAGTTGAACAATTTTTTCTCTTGTTCTTTCTAATAAGCATCACTTGAGCAATGAACCAAATGGCACGCGGAGATGCTAAACGGTGGGAATCAAAGAAACAGCGGTGGTATAGGGTAAGGTGGGGCAATATTACCAGAAAAGTATTAAATTTCAAATTACATAAATACCTCCCAGTGAATAATCGACTAGTGTGGGGCAAAAACTTGATGTCTGGAACACAAAGTATTGATACTTTTAAAATAGGCATATTTTATACAAGCCATAGATTTATGTTTGCAGCATGGGCCAAAGATGATTTCCAAAAGTTTATTCAAAAACTAATACATTTCAAAGGATTCATATAATATGCCCAGATAACCCCAGATTGTGCCCCAATTGACCCTAAAGCTTCGCACTTTGCCATTTGTTCACTTTATGGGATTGTTTTGCGTCGCTTCTTTCCCTTGGGTTCCTGAACGAATCCGAAGACGACGCCGGGCCGCGCCATTTGCGTCGCCTATTACAACGGCACAGTTTGACTTTTGCCAGATAAAGTAATTTACAAATCCTGCAACCATAAAACGATAAACAAGCCTCTTATCTCCGTTTTGAGCAAAATAGATCGCTTTTTTATGCTCTCGTCGCGGGGCTCAACCGGGGCGGAAAAATAGAGCTTCAATTTCCAGCTCCCATCAGTCGTGGCCCCTCCCCAGTCAAGATGCACAGAGCCTGCCCATCCCGGACCGTCCTTACTCGTTACAAAACTCAACTTTCCGTCGCACAGGAGAGTCACTGGAACACATCCGTGGCCAAAAGAATGTTTTCGAAAATTCCTGGGAGACTGATTTGGAAGAAGTGAGAACTATTATTAAATAATTCCAAAATATGAAAGCTCCTCGCGATGATGGAATTTACTACATCCTCATCAAGAAACTTCCAGAAAGTAGCTTATCATTCTTATTTGATATATTTAACAAATGTTTTCAGTTATTTTCCTGACAAATGGAAAAATGCTAAGGTTGTACCAATTTTGAAACCAGACAAAAATCCTGCAGAAGCTTTTTGCTATCGTCCAATCAGTTTGCTTTCCTCCATCAGGAATCTTTTTGAAAAGGTCATTTTGAACAGAATGATGGTCCACATCAACGAAAGTTCAATTTTTGGCTATGAACAGTTCGGATTCCGCCATGGACATTCGACCACTCATTACTTTTACGTGTATCAAACTTGATCCGTTCCAACAAATCTGAAGGCTATTCTACTGGTGTTGCTCTTCTAGACATAGAAAAAGCATTCGACAGTGTTTGGCATGAGGGTTTGATCGGAGAATTAAAAAAACGTTAATTGTCCAACATACATTGTTAGAATATTTCAATGTTATCTGTCAAATCGTACACTTCAAGTTAATTATTAGAACTCCAGGTCTGAAAGACCAACTCTAACAGGATGGTGTTTCTAAAGCATTTCTGAAAATTCAAAATAAATGACCACGTGGTTAATGGACAGCCCCTCAGGCGTATCTCAAAACATGGTTGCTTGAGCACAATTCTGATTATTTTCTCGATCAAGTTCGCAAGGAAATGCATGAACACATTTCTTAAAACAATCTATAGAAAATCCCTAATGTTCCATCTAAGTCGAATTCTCGTAGAAATCCTCCCTGTCAGCCAGGGACTAATCAAATTGGTCAAAATAAAACTATTTTCATCTATTATAATAATATTTTAACAATTGGCGATCAAAAATTAAATCGAATAATGTTAGACTAGAACAGTATGTTTTTCAATAGATTTGGCTTCCGACTATTATTGAATTATAACCGTTTTGACGTAGGACTACGTCTTTCTTCTTTATACAGGAGTAAAATTGGAATTTAAAAACCAAGAGCTAACGCTCTGAAATATTTTATATAACTTTTTGCTGGCCTAACGAAATTCCTTGTTTAGCACCTCAATCGAAAGACAAGGCATCAAAGGTTCATGTAGTTTACTTACTGAATCCCACATACCTGTTCAAATAAGCATAAGCATAAGCATAGATGACCGTACAATTCGTAGTTGCTACTCCGTGATTGATCAGAACAATCGAAGTTGCACAGGGAATTGATGTATGGGGCTTGGGGGGATTAGCTTACCATTCTTCAATGTGCACAAATCGAGAGCTCAAATTTAAAAGCCAATAACGGCGCCGGCCACGTCCTTACGGTCATCGGGGAAGGGAAGGAATGTTAGTGTGACTACCGTTGTTACTAGAGACCGAGATCACCTCTGCATCTCCACGGTTGTCATGGAAAGGATATTGGATTAGTGGGATAAGGTAGAGATCTGGGAGTCACCAATGTTTGGTGATGCGATCCTGATATAATCACGATTAACCGGATTCGCGAAATAGTTCGATAATCGCATTGTACGCCGAACAAGTGTTCGTCACTCGCACACGCAGGAGCAAGCGATGCGATCAATAGATCAAACACTACTAACGATCCGCGGCGCTTTTTCATTTCTCTGAGCGAACGACGCGCGACAAGTTTGATCCTGCCCTCATCGCCCGCCCCGCAGGGGCAAGCGTCAAGGTTGAAGGATCAAACACTACTCTGAATCCCACATACCTGTTCAAATAGTTTAATATCTGTTTTAAAAGAGAACGTTGATTTCAAGCAAATCTATAAATAGGGGTGCTAGAGAAAAGTTGACGTCATTTGCTTTTCACTCTCCGCTTGGATCGTACTCAGGAGGCGACAGATCGGCTTGCTCTGACCGGGCGGGCTTCTCATGCACAGACATCGATCGAAGGACCCCTCCGTTTGTCTTGCTTAATGAAATCAAACTGACTGTCGACCGACCGAGAGAAGATGTCGTCCGAAGCCAAAGCCATCACCGCTGCCGCCGCCAAAAAGAAGAAGAGAAAGCGGTCCACAGGAGAATGAGATGGTTGTGGCCGCCATCGCAGCCCTAAACGAACGAATCGGGTCCTCCCTGCAGGTGATCGAGAAATACATCGATGGAAACTACAACTGCGATGTCGGCAAGATTCCATGATTGGCAAGAATGAAATGAAACCCCGAGAAACTGTGGCTGTGCCTGGCATTCGAGAAGGAGGCGAAGAAAAAGGAGGCAGTTCCTAACCAAGTTTCAAAGACCACCGCGATGAAGAAGACCCACAAGAAGCCGCCACCGCAAACCTCATCGGGCGAGTAGGATTTTAACCAGTGCGCCGTCAAAATGTGTCCGTGTTACTCGAACTCAACAATTCAATCGGCCCTTTGCAGGGCCATCAAATGAGTACTAAAGAGATAGTTATGAAATATTTCCTAATGTGTTTACCACATACTTGCTATAATCTCTTAATTATTTTCGTAGCATCATACAATATCTGATTTATTATGAATAATCGACAATACGGCAATTTGAGGATGCTTTTAATGATGCTACTGCAGTGCCGTCGGGATGCAATAACATCATATTGCTTATCTTGTACATCCCTTGCCAAGACATCAATTTCATATAGCCTATTTCCCAGATCAGTAAGCGAAGAATACAAAAAGGAGGAGCATCATCTGCTATTCCAAGGGTATACAGCATTCCTTCTTCTTCGAATTCGACTTCATTCAATTTTCGCTTTCGAACTGGTAAGAGGCCCGTCCAACCTGCTCAGCTCCTCGCTACCTGTGCCATAGAGCCCTTGATCATCAAGCTGCTGCAAATCCAGCGTCCAGTTTGTGAAATCTCTCAAGATTTATAGATTAACTCACGCTTCCAGAAGTGGCCCTGCTGCAATCGGTGCGCTAACGCAAGATTTGTGCGAGATGGCTGAAGAAAATTAGCCAAAGCCACTAGTAGAAGCGCCCATCGTCGTCGCCACCGCAAACCTCATCGGGCGAAGAGGATTTCAACATGTGCGCCGTCAAAATGTGTGTCCTTGTTACCCGAATTTCACCGTTCAATCGGCCCTTTCCAGGGCCAACAAACGTGTACTGAAGAGTTAATTTCGTAATATTTTCTAATGTGTATTCCACATGCTTGTTATTATCTCTTAATTCTTCTTGTAGCATCATACAATATCTGATTTGTTGTGAATAATTGACAATTGCCAATAGGGCCCTTTTTGGCCGAGTGATTAGAGTCCGCGGCTACAAAGCAAAGCCATGCTGAAGGCAAAGACAAGTTAAAAACCCCCATGTCCCATGCAGTTGCCCAGAATTTTATGGCTCATAAGGTAATCTAGAATGCCGTGAAAAGTATACTGCGATCTGCCAAACTTGGGTACCTTTTGCACTATCGAGGGACCAAATGCAGTACTAGAAGTGGTACTCAATCTGAGCCCGAGTGGGACGGACCTGCTGAAGGTGTCTGAGTTCGATTGACGGTCGGTCCAGGGTCTGTTCGTAATTGGAATTTCCTTTACTTCCCTGGGCATAAAGTCTCATCGTACCTGCCACACGATGTACGTATGCGAAATCGGGAACATTAGCAAAGAAAGCTCTCAGTTGATAGCTGCCACGCTATGTCTAAATCAGCAGATTATAAAGATCGCATGTACCTCGGATTTTTTTCTCGTTTGATATCAGTATTTGGTCAACAACTTCAAAATCGGAAGGTTACAAAATATTCTATCGGTGAAATTTTTCCCATACATATTGTTGGGAACGGTTTTTTTTTATCGATTTTCATGGATTTTCATATGAAAAATTAGCTAAAAAGTGGAAAAATATCAAAATTTGACCGACGGAATATTTTAAATCCTTCCGACTATGAAAATTTAACCCAATTACTGCACTCTAGCGGAAAAAAAATCCGAGGTACATTCGATTTACAGTATCTACTGGTTTAGACATAGCGTGATAACTGTGGAAGTGCTCATTGAACACTAAGCTGAGAAGCAGGCTCTGTCCTTGTGAGGACGTTATACCAAATAGATGAAGAAGTATTGACAATACAGCTAACCGAAATTTACGGTGGCGATGGCGATATCCGTGAGTGGGGCACTTCTCCGAACGGAGAGCTGCTCACTGCTCTTAAATTCACAAACCATTGCATTCTGAATAGGGGGGTTTCCAAAACTAAAAAGGCAATAGATAGCTCAGTGGTAGTAAAAACGAAATCCTGAAGCAAAGAAAGCACCATGGAAAATAAACTTAAAACAAAAAGTTAGGGTTTTGTTCTTCTTCGTCGTAAGCGCTACTATTCGTCGTATCAAACTTTAAATGTTCCACTACGGCGGATATCTTAACTTACCTGCAACATAGATTCATTATCCAAGTGTAATTTTGTGGAAACAGTTATGGTTTGTTCACTTGTACACCAAAAATGCAATAAAACTACTGAATTTCGATAAATAACTTCAGTTCAATTATCCACTTTGCACTTTTTCATCGAAATCGCATGGACGAACACGATTTGAGAGAAATGCTTAGCGATCGACTGAGCCACACCACTTTCCAACACAAGTTTCTTCCCGTCCCCGTGGGTGACTTACTTTGCCGGGCACTTATTTTTACTATGGAAAACCTTCGTACTTCTTAACTGAAGGATTTCATTCCAATCACACGCCGTAAAACTTCAATAAATCACCAAATTTCACGAAATTTCCTCAACCGCCGCGTATAATTGAGTATGTAAACAAAGTTCAATCCGTCGTACTGAGAAAAAAAAGCTTGTGCGCATCAATGTGTGCGCGACGCTCGATGTAAAAATATGGTTTCTTTGATTGTGTTGTTTTCGCTGTACTGTGAGCAAATGCCATAATTGTACGGTCAAAAGGAATTGTGTTCATATGTTTGGGCTAAATTTTGATAACGAACAATGAATTTTAAAGGAAATTAGTATATTCCATCATGCTGAAGGAATGGAGGGAGATGCCAGTAGATCTATATATTCTAGTAAAACATTTTATTATAGCGTTGATATGTTGTGTTTTAACCATTCAATACATACAGTGAGCCGTAAGTTGTGAGTCGAATCTGGAAACTGATTGCGACGGAGTTGAAAACGATACGACGGACTGAGAATACGGTAAGATGCATTTTCTTTGCATTATTTCCAAAAAGAGATCAAGATTTATCAAAATGTTATTGTACAATGCTTAAGCCGTTTTGAGAAAGAATTGTTTGGCATCGGTTTGTGTCAGCATCATTCACTGCAATACTGGGAAAATTGCAGTTCTCACTGATCAATGCTTAATACGATGGACACTAGCACATCACCCTATGTCTACAAATTGAACTTTATCACTTCACTTTTTGCAAAAAGTGTCGAGTGCTCGACACTGAAGAAGTCTGTAAGTCGCAGACGAAATAGGCCTATCTGTCAAGATAAGCAACACATATTAGAGTTTAAAGGTATTTGCTCGATTTTAGTATTTCTTTTTTTTTTTTGCAAAAAGTGAAGTGTTAAAGTTCAATTTGTAGTTTTAAACATACTTCAATAATCCCTCCCTTAAATTTAATATAAAAAGTGCAATGAAAAAGTTATGTATTCACATTACGCTTGATTTCTAATCACTACTTTTTCGATTAAGTTTCCTAATTGCTAGTCATTTACGTTTTTCCTTATTTTCCATACGTTTTGACAGCTCTCGACTACCATTCTTTCATGTGCTTGTGTAACTGCTCGGCGGCCTTTGAGAAAAACATAATGTTCGAAAGGTCGTTGTCTGTAGTTTATGTTATTATCAACGAAATAAACAGTCGTTACCCTATTATAACTAAAGGAAGGTGGCAATTATGACAATTGACTTTAATTCAAATGCAGCAAATCACAAGGCGTAATTAACCCCCACCAGGGATTGAATCTTGAGAAAATTGAGAGAATCTCTCTCGTATCGCTCTCTGTAACTATCATAACATGCTGCACATTATGAGAGACTGTTTATCGTATATTGCTACAAGTTTGATCAGATTGGGGGGGATAGTAGTGCATGATAAAACCCTCTAAACATGCTCCAAGCCTGGGGGACACTGTTGTTATTGGAAGTTCTTGGATTGTTTATCGTGCCAGTAAAGAAAAACACCTATCCTTAACGGTAAACAAGCGAGAAAAATGGATTTTATCATCGCTCTCTCGTTGGGGCTCTCGCTCGCTGCTTCCATTTATCAGACTTGTTACACCTTGCGATACAATGACGATCGTGGACCGCAACAGATGGGATGTTTTTCTTTGCTTGCTTTGATCGTGCTTCATTCTCAAATGAGAGCGAATTCTGCAACGCCTGACCCCCACTGATTTTTTGAAGAATTTTACTTTGAAAACAGAAACTCTAAAAAAGCTTTCAAGCCAAATGGCAGATCTCTCATAAAACCATAACGTAGTTGAATACTCACAATCACAGCACCTATCATCTTTCATCAAACATCCTATCATCTGCAAAAAGCTACCGCACTGTTGTTAGAGTCTGACCCATAATTGATAGAAGTTGTGTTCATAGTAGTCCTACATCAACCCCGCGATAATGTAACAGACATTACCCACCCTAATTTTTTAGTCAATATCTCGAAGAATTTATGATCTCGCCATTTCAAAAAAAGGCAGTTGATAACCAAGTTTGTAGCTTGTTGTTGCTGAGCAAAGAAATGAATTTACAAGTTAATTAACAACACTACAGTGAAGACTGGACCCTTCTCTATTTCTTAACCTTTGGGTCGTCGCGCGAATTTTTGTAACGCGAGTAGTCGCGCGTTGTACTTTGTACAACACCCTTGGTTTTGCGAAAATCCCAGGAGTATGAACACTTAGAAAGATGACGTCTTCGGCAAAATTGTTCAGTAGCTCAAGGGCTATCATTATTTGAGCCATGAAATTCAGGATTTTGCCGCCTGGTGGCAAAATATCAAATTTTTTGGTTCAAATAATAATGGCCCTTGAGCCATTGGACTACTTTGCCGAAGACACTATCTTTCTAAATGGACTGGCTCCTGAGATATCTGCAAAACAAAAGTAAAACTTCCATGCCCTCTATTGCCACCTAGCGGTCAAATTCCGAATAAAACCATCAGATAGCGCTTCAACTTCAGAACAACTTTACTAAAGACCCCCAAGTTTCTATATTATATGGATTTTGAGATATAACAATTTGAAACTGTGGTTTCCTTAAACCGTATATAGTGCGTTCATTATTATGCGACTTCCATGTTCTTCTTCTTCTTAGCATTAACGTCCTCACTGGAACAGAGCCTGCTTCTCAGCTTAGTGTTCTTACGAGCACTTCCACAGTTATTAACTGAGAGCTTGCTTTGCCATAGTTGCCATTTTCGCATTCGTATATCGTGTGGCAGGTACGATGATACTCTAATGCCCAGGGAAGTCAAGGAAATTTCCATTACGAAAAGATCCTGGACCGACCGGGAATCGAACCCAGACACCTTCAGCATGGCTTTGCTTTGTAGCCGCGGACTCTAACCTCTCGGCTAAGGAAGGCCCCTGCCTCATGCGACTTCCATGTGCATTTGTTGATTTTACCGTATTATAAAGGGCCATCGTGTGGTGTGTGGTGTTTTTGGGTAGTGGACGCCTTTACGATGGCTCATTTAATTTAATATTATTTTGGTGCTTTAGTCAACAACAGTCCTCAAGAAGACTGTTTAAATGGGGCTACACTTCAAAGTGTAGTGTTTTATATCAAATGTGCAGTGCAGTTTTCCAATCCCATGTACAAGAATATGTAACAAATAATATTCTTGATTCGTGGAGACAATAATCATGGTGGTTCATTTGCCTTTTTTTCGCTTGCATATGTGAGTAATCCACCACTGTGTGTAAGTGTTTAACTTATTTTGATAGTATTTTATTATCAATTGCGGTGAGTATACACTGAGATGCTTGCTCAGCAAAGTCCGAGAAGCTTCCTAGGGGACAGACAGACATTCAAAACATGTAGGTACTGTGTATGTATTAGGATCGAGGCAAAATGCGTACGTTTTGTTATTCGTTGAACAGCTGATTCGTTTGATCGCTGTTTTACTTAACGCAGAAGTATGCACTATAGCAAAGTCCTAAAAAGGAATACAAGCGTTGCCTCTTTTTATTCATGTAGAAGGGTATTTTGTGAATACTTATGCAATGTGACTGTATCTAATAGAGTATGTCAAGACGTGCACTTGTGGTACCGCTTATACTGCATATTGTTCATGATCTGTGCTTCTACTCATAGTCCAATTGGACTTCAAGCTATATCGTCAAAGTTGCAAGCAATCCGTGAGACGGTAAGCTGTATGGGGGTCATGAAGAATGCTTGTGTTGTTTCTCATGCCTCTGTAACTGATGAGCAAAAAAGTTGCTGAAATTCGAATGTTTTGCATAGTATGGGGTGTCTCTCGGATGCAAAGCAACGAGTATGTGAGAAATATCTCGATATAAATTGTAAGATGTTCATGATTTCAAATGACTTTTCTGCCTTTGGTTTTTCTATGTCCCGTAAATACTTTCAGTGTTGACGGGTTAGTTATTAGCATCGCGCTTAGAGGAAAAAAAATCTCTTAGACGATGTTTGATATTTTGGCATCAGGTGTCAATAATTTCAAATATTTGTTGCTGAGCAATAAATAACTTTTGATTATATCTTAGCATGCAAGTTCCGTATAGCATACGGGGTCTTCGTAAACAGCATTTCTGGACGTGCTGGGGAGGATCCCAACATGCTGGTTAAGGTTATTTTGGGTGCATAGATATCGGCAATCACAAACAGGGTGGTAAATTAAGTTTTTATGTATTTTTTTACGTAAGACTTTGCGATTTTAGAGAAAACATTCCAACGCAGTTCTAAGCTTGGTTTCATGTTATTCTCTCAAAAATTCATGCTCACGTATGAATTAATTTATCTTCATTTATTATTATTTTCCTCCCCTGGAATATGAATAAATGATTTTAAAAGCAGCACAGCGTTCCGATAGATTGTTTCTAGAGAATATTGTAGACCGTATAATCTTTTTTAAGGATCAATAAAGCCAACCCATCTAGAAAAGAACAAAGTTTTTTTTTCTAAGCATTGGTGTTGGTTTCAATCTCCCAAAATACTACACTCAAACATTTTGAAAAAATCGATTTTTGGAATGTTTTTCGATGGAAACAATTCTTATGTCCGCACTCATCAGCATTTAAATTTTTATCAAAGTGAGCGATGCGATAGGCAGTGCAGATGTTAGGAATTTTCCAATTAATTCTTTTTTTAGTATCCCTTAGGGGGTGCAATAAAAGAATTTATGTGAAATTATACAAAAATGCCATCCCGAATTTTGTTAAGTATTACATTATTTCAACTAGTATTCATACAAGTACCTCGAAAGGGGCGTTTGTATGAATTTAACCTTCAATCCCCATCCTTTTCCTCCTTCTTTAACTATTCCCTTCCCTTATCCTTCTTCTTCTTTCTGGCGTTACGTCCCTACTGGGACAGAGCCTGCTTCTCAGCTTAGTGTTCTTATGAGCACTTCCACAGTTATTAACTGAGAGCTTACTGTGCCAATGACCATTTTTGCATGCGTATATCGTGTGGCAGGTACGAAGATACTCTATGCCCTGGGAAGTCGAGAAAATTTCCAACCCGAAAAGATCCTCGACCGGTGGGATTCGAACCCACGACCCTCAGCTTGGTCTTGCTGAATAGCTGCGCGTTTACCGCTACGGCTATCTGGGCCCCATCCTTATCCTCCCCTAATTTCCTGTCCCATCGGGTAAGTGATGATTTGGATGTGAAGTGCGAGGCACAAATCCCCCATTTGCAGGGGAACGTGCCGCTGGAGCCGTTTTTCTGATACCTGATACTGTAAATAAAAACTGTTGAATATTGTTCTTAAGAAGATTCTTGAGAAATACATTTTGGTTTGGTGTAGATAGATATATTAATTGCAAAATGATAGCATATAAATCACAACTGTTGCACAAAGTACAACAGCGCGACAGCCCGAAGGTTAATTGTGATCAAGCATGGGAAACACTCACTCAGTTATTGCGTTTCCCTCACTCACTTCCACGCACAGTCGGGAGTGAGACTGCCGAAACAAAAAACGGCAACTGATTGAGTCGCTACCGATTCTGAAAGCCGAAAGCAGCCGAATGCAATACCGTATGATTGTTTACATTCTGATTTCGTTCGAGTGGCATTCGGGTTTGAGTGCTGATGAGCGTTCACTCAATTGAAATCCACAACATGGAATGATTCAGTGAGTGGGAATCCGCTCAATTAGTTCAATGCACTCGGCGAATGGATGCTAAATGCGTTCACTCGTGCCTCGCAGTACGGTTCAGCTATCACTAAATGTTTGGTAGCAGCAGATTTTTTGCTATTTTTTATCGGTTGGCGTTCGGGTGATTGAGTGAATTTTCCTATGCTTGATTGTGATAGTTTTTATCTTTTTCCATTCGTTTGCTTAAAAACAACAAGCTACACACAACGGTTAGTGCGAGATCAAAAATTACACAGCTTAACAAAAATCACATGTTTGCGTGTCTCAAGGATCAAATTATGTGTCTCTAATATGTTTTGGGTTGCAGAATCTGAAGTCATTCTCAGAAATGTTCCAGCACGTCACAATTTTGAGCCACTGATCGTAAAAGCTGTATAAATAACTTGTTTCATTGTTTCAAAGATTTTTCAATTTTTTTAGTGATCTAATCCAGCAAGAATGCAAAATAGGAGTTTAACTTCCACTTAAGGTGACACGGGAGACCGTGTTATTTTCCCTATCTTTTGTTCCACTCTAACAATTATCATCAAAACTTTGCAGAAGCAAATCTCAAGTTTTAGAGAACCGATTAAACTGAAAATTTAATGGGTTGTGCATTGCGTATATATAATTATAGTGATACATTTTTCGCATCGATATATTGAGTGGTACTTGAGATTTGCTTCTTCAAATGGAGAGGGTGATTAAAACACCGTTCCGTGCGGCCTTAAGATAATTTTCTGTTGAAATTTCCCGATTATATTTAGTTTAAATCGATTTTTTAAAATGCTTGTCATCCCCATACAAAATTCTTCGTTTTTCTCAATACAATACAATACAATATATAATTATGAACTACTATAAACAACTTTTGAGCATCGAAAGTTTATTGAACTTCATTGAAAAGGATTGTTTTACGCATAAAATTTGAATTCTGTGGCTAATCAAGCAAATAAATTGGCATTCAAGCTGGTAGACTTGCATGCATGTTGACAGAAATAGTCAAAGTTTGCATTTTCAACAGCCAATATCTCAAAAATTTGAAGTGCTATGATATTTTTGAAAACTGATATGAATTCACCAATCCTTAATTTTATAAATAGCGGTATTTTGGTGCTTGAGACTATAACGTGTTCCTCAGTGTTATTGGAGATAGTATGGTATAAAAAGAACATTAGGGAAAAACATTATTTTTGGTCATGGTTGACCAAAGTTACTCCTGTGTGGCGTCGCCGCTTAAAGCTTGTTAATCAATGTCGAATGTGCTAATACAGTGTTTTTGGTGTGGTGTGGTCCCATAGAACCCAAAACCCGTCGCCGCGCTTCTGTTTGATATAATTTATAGCTTGCCGCCACTGCCAACGCACTCTCCTACCGAATATGGCGAAATTTTCCGCTTTTTTCCGAATAAAAACCATCTCCGATAAATCATGGACTCGGTCCACCGAGAAGAGCTGCTATACTGCTTCAGTGGCAAAAACGACGACGCCGGTGGTCCCGTTTTCCATTTTCGGCGAAGGAAACACCGTTATCTTCGGTGTTGTTGGTTACTACTGTTGGATGGTTTCTGGCTTTCCGTTGCGTAGCTGGGTCTTTCGTAGCACATGGCCCCAATTTGGTCGACCCTGCCGGGAATAATGATTGTGAAACGACGAGAAACCCGTTGTCATTAATACGTTGCACTGCGCTCAAGAGAAATACGGTGCACGGTGGGAAATTCATGGGATGAAAAATGAGTACGGAAAATCAACGAGAGCACATAGATCACGGAAGGGGGCCAGATATCCGTAGCGGTAAATGCGTAGCTATTTAACAAGACCAAGCTGAAGGTCGTTAACAACCAAAACAACTCAGAATTTGTCAAAACTCAAAGGTTAAAAGTGTGTAGTAATTTTGCTAAAAATAATATTACACTGAATATTCCAACAAATGCGCCATATATTTCAACGTTGATTCCTAAGTCCTGTTTCCCACGACATTGGTTGACTCCTTTCACAATAAAACAGTTTCAATAATGATTACATGAACAAAAATTGTTCAGCAATCATTGTTAATCAATATCAAAGATTCACTAACCTTGAATCCAGCTGTTCAAGCAACAAATTTGTATCTAATAATGCTTGCGTCCAAAAGAAGATTCCAGTCATATGCTGTTTGCTTCATAATCTAAGTAGCCAGTCATTTTAGGTTCACAGAGCAGATCCTTGGGAGAGAATTTTCAGTACGGTAGATGTACCAATAGTGGAGGTCGTGGGGTTGAATCGGGTGAGGATCTTTTCGCCGAAAAAGTTTCGGGTTGGAAATTTTCTCGACTTCTCAGGGCACCTGCTCTCAGTTAATAACTGTGGAAGAGCTCATAAGAACTCTAATCTGAGAAACATGTTCCGTCCCAGGAAT
Organism: Aedes aegypti; assembly: GCF_002204515.2. Taxonomy (NCBI): domain Eukaryota; kingdom Metazoa; phylum Arthropoda; class Insecta; order Diptera; family Culicidae; genus Aedes; species Aedes aegypti. Next base: position 89,464,543 of record NC_035108.1, on the reverse strand, counting down.
GAGTAATAAATCGAAAATTTTCACTTTTTTCAATCAAACCATTAGCGGAATCTTCTCGAATCTATCAGCAGAATTTTTGAAAAGATTTTGACTCACATATCAGACAGTATTGAACCTTCAAAGATTAATACGAGGATTTTTTTTAAAGAATATTCGTGACATCTTTGCAGGGTTTTTGAACAACTTTTTAACGAATTCCAAGAAGCCCATTTTCAAGTTTCTTAAAATTTTCAAAGCAACTTGATGTGGGGATGCTTTTAGAAATCTAGTCTATCTTAGGAAAATTTCATGTTGTCATAATAATAATTCAGGGATTTTGATTTAGTTAGAAAAGACAAAAGAAATTCTAAAAATGAAATAAATTTTCGCCGTGTAGAAAAATCATAACAACCACCTAAATAAGAATCGCTCGGTTGACTGACTACAGTTGTGTTGTGAGGTGAATGAACCATAAGCGTATGATATCTATAGCTTCCAAAATCCACCGCATCGAGAGAAGCCAATTCTAAACTCCTCTGATCATTCTACCATAAAAAGATGAACGTCCGGGCCCGGCGAAATTGCTGCGGTCCCCCACTAACAACACCATCATCATCTTCATCTTCATCATCGTCGCGTCGACCGAACCGCTCGAAAAAAAAGGAGGGTGAAATTCAAATCTGATTTGGCCATAATTCAATTTTTCGACAGTTATTTATTTCGACATCGGTTCGGATTTGGGGTTGAACAATCACAACGCGCCCCAAGTAACTGTTTCGGAGCAGGATCTTGGAAATGCCCATCCTGAATGGTAGGCATGTAGGTATAAGAATGGGGAGGGAAAAAATGGTGACGGAAGTTGGCGGCAGAGGTCTACGATCGGAATAACATTACACAGGGCTGCCCAACGTACAGTCCACGGTCCGCATCTAGTGCCCTCGTTTTTTTTGCGGCCCACGAAGAGTTTTAGGATTCGGTTCATATCTGACCAACTTGAAGTTAGATCATACCTTGACCAATTATTTGATTTTTTTTTTAAATGAAACATTCTTCTTCTTCTACGGGTACCATAGTTCTTATACCATAAGTGTGTCATATGTATTATGTCTGCTAACTGCTAGGGCCGCTAGTGTTTTCTTGCTGGAGAGACTTTTACAAAGAGTAATTTAAAATGCTAAATGTAAGTGCCACTGAAAAACTTCAAACGCCTGGAAAGTGTAGATTGTAAGATGAGTTTTGTTAAACATTTTTTCTCGTAAAGATCTTCGAAAGAGATTAATTTTGTCAATCATGCTGCGAATCTACGCAGCATCTTTTGTCCCCCCCCCCTTTTTTTGGTTTTTAATCTAGGAGAAGAGAAGAGGTTCACCTATATATAGACAAACAAAGGTTTGGTTATGTTCCGGTAAATGCGGATATTAAATAAGCTAATTCTGATTTGCTATCACCTAAATGATGTAAAATTTGTCAAGATTATAATCACAACCATTTTTCCTAAATATTCATCTCTATAAAAGTTATCTGGCAAACGCCATTCTTGAGTTTTCATGATAGACATTGCAACATTTAACCTCATTTTTATCTATCAATAGGAGGTTGATCTTGAGCAGATTAATGACGGATTTCACGCCAACTCGACACGCGATTGGCAGCACCCCTTCAGAATTCAATGAAACTTTCAGAGTGTGAAGACTATGTGAAACTAAGATACTTTACATACTTTGTTTTTTCAAAATCGATCTAGACTAACATTTGGAAAGGGTCAAAGTTTTTTTTTACTTTTTTTTTAAACCCGTATAACTCGAAAACGGTAAGACCTACAAAAAAGTGTTGTATGGGGGACTGTCGTGAAATTTCCTGACATTTTAGAGAAAAATATTGAAAAAATAAAAACACATTTTCTACACTGAAAAAAAAAAATATTCAATACTTTAAAGTCGATTTAAAAAAAAAACGGCCATTTCAGATTTTGATCATCCTTAAGCAAAAAGTTTCGTAATTAAATTTACTAAAAGTCGTCCATTCATTGCAAATTGGGCATATCTAAAGGAAAAAAGTTTTTCTAACAACGAATTTTTCAAATCCAAAACTGAATTTTTTTTTCAAAGATTTTGTTCTAAACTGTCAAATATGATCGTGGTTTCAAGTGATAAATGAGTTTGAATCAGAAATAAATTGTATTTTTTATTGAGAATAGTTAAAAAACGGAATTATGCAGTGATTATGTTTTTTAAATGAAGGCAATCTATGGATTTCGCCTCTGCCTATGAGAAAATCAACTCCGTCTAACAATCCGTCGGATTTTTATGATTCGAAAGATTGCAAACATTGAAAAGGAACAACCTGATCCATACCCCATTAAATTTTCTTCTAGAAAATACTACTAAACGTACCTGCGCCAGATGAATAAGAAATAATGTTTGTATTGTTATCTACCTAAAATGTCCGTTAACGACCTGAGTTACTCAACAATCACCGCGTGAGTGTATAGAAGGATAGGTATTTAGCTTATAATTGTCGTTCTACCTATGCATATAACTATTTAAGCTTGATGTCAATAAAACTCTTTTCATTTTATCTAAGTCATTTGTGAAAAGAAATTAAAGATGGATCAACAAGTTTTATCGCGCATTAAAATTTCGAGATGTTGCGACGGTATAAACAATCCTAAGTGCAGGCGTAGCCAGTTGCGAAACTTGTCACCAACAATGATCGAACACATACGTGCTATGGGATATAGTCATCAGCTTGATGAAACTATGCATATTTGTGAGTCATGTCGCTTAGTGATCAGGCTCCACAGAAGTCCGCCTAGAAAAAAACGACGGCAAAGACCCCTGTGACGCTATTGGTGGCACTCTCAAGCGAATGGCAAAAAGAGCAAGTCTTGCAAAAGACTATGGAAACACAATCGCAACTCCGCGAGAACTATTCGACTGGGCAGTGAAACAAACTGATACATGTATCACCAAATTAAATTTCTGCTATATATCTAATGAACAGTATGTTAAAATGTCAGAGGAATTGATGGAATTGTTTGATAAGGTTAAAACTGTCACTGGTACCCAAAAATATCATTGTTTTATGCCTACTAGTGATACACAAATTGCAGCCAAACGGTATACCAATTCAGAGGATGAACCAAAAATATTCAATTTATTCAGTAAAGCCCAAAAGTAATGTAAATATTCATGTGCAGATACTACGTTTTAGGATATATAGCAATAATAAAAATAATATTGTGAATTTGTTTATCGGCATATCGGTCCATTTTGCTCGAAGTAAGAGAGCATGGAGAAGAAAGCAATGAATACTAGATGGATAGGTACCGTAAGGGAACGGCGAGAGAAATTGGATTAGATGTTGAAGAGGGCATACCATATTAAACAGTATTACTTGAAACGTCACTTCCACAGCCTAGCTGTCAGGCTGTCTTGGTAGTGTCATTCTCAAAACACACCCAAGCCGTTCCCATAGGGGACGTTAGCCACAAGGAAATGACGTTTCAACCCGAGGAGGAAAGAATAACTCGGCAATAACTTATGCATACCATATTTTGGTATCATACCACAATTAGGTATTGTTCAGTTATTAATACCTTATTTTAGTATTATAATGGTATTTGAAAAAAGGTTAAAAATACTTCATTTTGGTATTCGTTAGCTATTGAGGACTGCTGGAGGTATTGAACTATTATTGAAAAATTTCACTTTTATATGAAAATCCATCAAGTATTATTTAGGTATTACAATACCTCATCTAATTATCAGCTTGGTATTTGTAGAACATGCAGAAGGTATTATTTGAGGTATTTTACCTCTTATGCAGGGCTCATTCATACCTCATTCAGGTTGTAAGTATTGGGTATGGAATACCTCAATTTGGTATTCAGTAGTTATTTTCTTCTGCTCGGGAAGTAATACTGTTTAATATGGTATGCCCTCTTCAACATCTAATCCAATTTCTCTCGCCGTTCCCTTACGGTACCTATCCATCTAGTATTCATTGCTTTCTTCTCCATGCTCTCTTACTTCGAGCAAAATGGACCGATATGCCGATAAACAAATTCACAATAAAATTATCACGGTCGATATCTTTGTATGTAAAAATAAAAATAATGATGTATGATAAAAAAAACCACGACTTTTTTTTTATAAGCATAATATTGACCCTTTCCAGACACCTGTTAAGATTGGCTTTGACCAAATAAGAAATAAAATATTATTGTGATATCTTTCCAACCATTTAAAACCCATCGGATTGTTAGACGGAATTGATTTTCTCATAAGCGGTTTGGTGCAAGATCAATTATATTTAATTAAAAAAAAACTCTGTATGATTCCGTTTTATTTCTTTTAACTGCTCCCAATAAAACAAATATAATCTATTTTGTGATTAAAACTCATTTATCACTTCAAAATATGAGCATACTAGACTATTTAAAGCCAAATAAAAATAAATAAGAAAAAAAAAATGTTTTGGACTTAAAAAATTCGTTGTTAGAAAAACTTTTTCCCTAAAATATGCGCAATTTGCAATGTACGGACGACTTTTAGTAAATTTAATTACGAAACTTTTCGCATAAGGATGATCAAAATCTGAATTGGCTGTTTTTTTAAATCGACTTTAAAGTTTTGAATCATTGTTTTTTCGGTGTAGAAAATGTTTTTTTATTTTTTCAATATTTTTCTCTAAAACGTCAGGAAATTTCACGACAGTCCCCCACTTTTTTGTAGGCCTTACCGTTTTCGAGTTATACGTTTATAAAAAAGTAAAAAAAACTTTGACCCTTTCCAAATGTTAGTCTAGATCGATTTTGAAAAAACAAAGTATGTAAAGTATCTTAGTTTCACATAGTCTTCACACCCAGAAAGTTTCATTGAATTCTGAAGGGGTGCTGCCAATCGCGTGTCGAGTTGGCGTGAAATCCGTCTTATACAGAGCTGGTAGCGCGTCACTTTTTTTTTAGAAATAAAGCATCATTGCCGTTAAGTACCCATATTTCACTCACTGTCATTTTACAAATGTTGCGCAAAATATATTTTTCATGGCTAGTTGGGTAGAAGTACCCATTATATATGAGTCATCAGTAGAAATTCTCAACGAAAAGAAATAATGTTTTGACAAATTTAGTTTGATTTTTTGGGCCAAGATATTCTAATGAATTTTGACGTTAACTAGGTTAAATATCTAAAATTATTACAACATTGCTAAATAATAATGAAAGCAGTGTCGAAAAAACAAAGAAAAAAACATCTGACAGACCTAATGAATGAATCGCTAGTGAACTTTTTCCAGTAATCTTCAGCTTAAACGTACTTTCCTAAAAACTTTAAAGAAACTGTACCGGAAGGTAAACCAGAGATTGTTAGAAATAGCAACCAAAACAACTCAAAATTTGTCAAAAGCTCGCCCTTAATAGTGTGTAGTTATTTTGCTAAAAATGATATGACACTAAATATTCCAACAAATGCACCATATATTTCTTCGTTGATTAATCATTCCTAAGTCCTATTTCCTACGACATTGGTCGACTCCTTAAAAAACAGTTTCTATAATGAGTAGCCAGTCATTTAAGGTTCACAGAACAGAGCCTTGGGAGAGTTGATTGAATTGGAATACCGTTTTGATTCATATTACGGACACTTAAGGCCTCAGTGCAGTATAACTCAACAGAAAGCATAATGATTCTTCCACGTTATCGAGCCTTCAAAATACATTGTTTACAAATGGTGAGTGAAGATTTGGATTTCGCAACATGAATAATTTGAAATAAATGGGAACTTGAGGACTTTTCATGATTCTTATTCCGGATGCTGCCTGACTTTCGCCTTATATTCCGCACAGTTTGTTTCTAATTCCGGACGGCTTATGAAAATCATAAATAGAAAAGTCAAATGATCAATTAAAATCATCAAACCACTATAGAGACGTCTAACGCAGTTGGGCACTATAAATTTACATAGGAATCAATGGAAAATGCCTATCAAAACGAGCCTCGAAAGTGAGAACTTTTGAGCGGCAAAAGTTGAAACATTTCGGGTGAAACGTTTCCCATACAAAGTAGAGTGTCCGGAATTCGAAGCTGCCGGTATATGAATCAAAACGGTATCAACCTAAAGATTACATGTTCGATCCAATTACTTCAGAATTTATGTTCGGCGTCTTCGTGAGAATTTTAATTGAGCTGGATTACCAACTTTGAAAGGATTAGATTTTCCACCCAATAACTTCACAATTGTTTCTCGACGAACTTGTTAGGGCAGCGGTGTTCAGATCGTACTCCCCGGAGCACTTGGTGCTCCGCAAAGCCATGGCAGATGCTCCGCGACACTTTTTGAAAATTTCTTCTGATGCTCTTGAATATCGCAAAATATTACTAGACTATAAATCACACCTTATCTTGAACTTTTAAGAGCTTCCTTGGCGTTTGTCCGTTTCTCAGCTTAGTGTTCTAAGCAGTGTTGACCAGACTCATTTCCCCGAAATTCGAATTGTGAACCATGAACTGTTATAACTGTGCGTTGTATTCCTGAGATGGCGAGGAAGGTGGTTGGGCTTGAGTGTTGCACATGGGATCCGACAGTTTCGATCTCGGTGGGCCGCAATTCAAGTTTCGGTGAAATGATTCGCACTCACTCACTCACTCATTTCATTTCACCGGAACTTGAATTGTGGCTCTCTGGGATCAAAATTGATCGATTTTGTGTGCAGTACTCAAGCTTAACCATCTGCTTTTCTATCTTAGGAGGATAGAGCATGGTTGTAGTAGTTCTTGGCATCGTAGTTCGGAAAATGTTATTTTCGGGGAAATGAGTTTGAACAACACTGGTTCTAAGAGTTCCGTTTTGATTCATATTACGGACACTTAAGGCCTCAGTGAAGTATAACTCATCAAAAAGCATGTAAAATAAATCATTCCGTATGATTCCTTCACGTTATCAATCCTTCAATACACTTAACTTTCGAATGGTGAGTGAAGATTTTGATCCCGCAAAATGAATAATTTAAAATAAAGGAAATGTGTGGAATTTTCATGATTCTTATTCCGGACGCTTCCTTACTTTTGCCTCATATTCCTCAAAGGAGCATGCAAAAGGTTTAACGGATCAAACGCAACTCGCCACCGTTGCAAATGTTCTGCCCAGTGAATCAATTGTCACCGAACAGGCAGCAACAATGACATTGTCATCTCCTTGGTCATCTCCTATTCTTGTCGCAACATTTTATTTCACAACATCAGTTTATCACCACTTGAACAGAATATGACAAAGATCAATCACCACGTGCGCAGCGATTTTTTGGGCTTTGCATTGCAATTTTAGAGAACTTTCTCCGTGTTGATAACCTTTGTCATACTATCGAACAGCATCCATCAAACAAATTTGGTTTTGTGTTTAAAATAACTGATTAATCGCGAGTTGAAAAGGTTGCAACAATGTTGCGCCCTGTGATTCTCATGACAATTTTGCTTTTGATTGTATCCCTATCCGCAAAACTTGGGACAAACGGTTGTGAGCGAGCTTGCTTTGTTGTTTGTTTTTCGTCGGTTTTAATGACAATTTGATTCACTGGATCTGCCGACAAACAAATTGGTTGGATCTTTTAAGAACTCGGCTGAACCCGGCTCTCCGCATGACAGCTTCTAGCGCGATGTTGAACAGCAGGCACAAAAGTCCATCACCCTGTGGAAGTCCCCGGTGGGATTCGACTGAACTGGAATGTTTGCCCGAAATCTTCACGCTAGTCAGCACATCGTCTATCGTTACTCTTATTATTCTTATGAGCTTCCCGGTAAAACTGTACTCGTCCATGATTTTCCATAGCTCTTTGCGGTCGATGCTATATCATATACCGCTATAACCCCTCTACTGGCAGTTTCATTTTTTACCACAAAAACAAAAAAATCAAATCGCTGTAACTTTTTGGTTTCTTGTTGAAAATGTTGAAATCGATGAAAAGGTGATTCGTTGGGACTTGATATTAACGGCATTTTCGAAGGATTTGCCGTAGAGTGAAGATTTGGTCCGTCGTCGAGCGGCCGTTGATGAAATCAACTTTATAACTACCCACAAACTCATTCGCTGTTGGTGATAGGCGACGAAAGATAGCTTGGGATAGCACTTTGTGGTCGGCTTTCAGGAAACTGATCGCACGATAGTTTCCACATTCCAGTTTGTCGCCCATTTTGGAGATGGGCTTCCACTCCTCCGACAGCTGTTTCGTTTTCCAGATTCTGGCAATCAGTCAGTGCACACAGCTGGCCAATCTCATTTTATTCATTTGTTTAGTTAACATCTAAACAGATAACACTGAATCAACAATTTCACGCCACAATACTCGGTTTGTAGTGGCATCTCTCTATCCTCGGTTCTGCCCCATGCTCGCCAAATCGATGCGCACTGGATCTACCCACCCAGCTTGCCGTCCGGCTTTCTTGCAAGCCCTGCCCATCGTATCCTTCCAGCTTTGACCGCCTTCTGGATACTGGGTTCGCCGTAGAGTTGGGCGAGCTCGTGGTTCATCCTTCGCCGCCACACACCGTTCTCCTGCACACCACCGAAGATCGTCCTAAGCACCCGACGTTCGAAGACTCCAAGTGCTTGCAGGTCCTCTTCGAGAATCGTCCACGTTTCATGCCCGCAGAGGACTGCCGGCCTTATGAGCGTTTTGTACATGATACATTTGATGTGGGTGTGAATCTTTTTTGACCGCAGCTTCTAGTTGAGGCCATAGTAGGCCCGACACTGATGATGCGCCTCCGTATTTCATGGCTAACGTTATTGTCAGCCATTAGCAAGGATCCAAGGTAGATGAACGTCGACCACCTCGAACGTATCCCCGTCTATCATAACACTGCTATTTAGGCGTGCCCTGTCGCTCTCGGCCCCACCAGCTAGCATGTACTTCGTCTTGGTCGCATTCACCGCTAGTCGAACTTACGCTGCCTCACGTTTCAGGTGGGTGTACAGGTCTGCTACCTTTTCAAATGTTCGGCCGACAATGTCCTTATCATCCAAAAAGCAAATAAATTGACTGGATCTCGTAAAAATCGTACCCCGGCTATTGAGCCCGGCTCTCCGCATAACACCTTCTAGCTCAATATTGAACAACAGGTACAAGAGTCCATCACCTTGTCGGAGTCCTCGGCGGGAATCGAACAAACTGGAGTGGTCACCTGAAACCATCACAAAATTTTGTACACCTTCCATCGTCGCTCTTATCAGTCTCGTGAGCTTCCCGGGAAAGCTGTTCTCGTCCATGATTTTCCATAGCTCTATGCGGTCGATACTGTCGTATGCCGCCTTGAAATCGATGAAAAGGTGATGCGTTGGGACCTGGTATCCACGACATTTGTGAAGGATTGACCAGATCTTTGTCCGTTGTCGATCGGCTGTCAACAAAGTCGACTTGATAACTTCCCACGAACTCTTTACAACAAGTGACAGACGACGGTAGATAATCTGGGATAATACTTTGTAGGCCGCTTTGGTGATCGCTCGAAAGTTCTCGCAATCTAACTTGTCGCCTTTTTGTAGATGGGTTTATTACCCCTTCCTTCCACTCCTCCGGAAGCTGTACTGTTTCCCAGACTATGCCTATTAGCCGGTGCAGACAAATGGCCAGCCTCTCCGGGCCCATCTTTATGAGTTCAACTCCGATACCATCTTTACCAACAGCTTTATTGTTCTTGAGCTGGTGAATCACATCTTCAACCTCCCTCAAAGTGGGGACTGGTTGGTTTCCATCGCCCGCAGTACTGACGAAGACATTTCCTCGGTTGTCCTGACCTTCGTTGCCTGTGCTCTCAGCGTCATTCAGGTGTGCGTCGAAGTGCTGCCTCCACTTTTTGATCACCTGATGCTCGACCGTCAAGATGCTCCCATCCCTGCACATCTTGGCTCGCAGCACGAAGCCGTTGCGGGATGCGTTGAGCTTCTGATAGAACTTACGTGTCTCTTGAGACTGGCACAGCTGTTTTATCTCCTCGCACTCCGTCGCCTCCAGGCAGCGTTTTTTTCTCGCGAAAGAAACGGGTCTGCTGACACATCCATATAATCTATCGTATCACACATTCATTGTATTTCGATTTACCTGATATTTTAATGATTACCTTTAGGATTGCAGAATTCAGAAATAATTCTCTGTTTCAAAAATCGTGCGTATTAAAGGCTCTTCTAATTCAAAGCGATTTTTTACGGCGACTGCGACAAACAACACATCCCGCGAAGGCTTCGTGCCGCGAACTGAAATGTCCTGGGATAAGGATAGGAGCATCTTGACGGACGGACGCGATCACGATATGTGGAAGCAGCACTACGACGAACACCTGAATGGCGCAGAGAACACAGGCACAGAAGGTCAGGACAGTGAAGGCGATGGCTACGTCAGCACAGCGGACAGTGGAAACCAACCAGCTCCCACGATGGGGGGAGTTAAGGATACCATTCAACAGCTCAAGAACAACAAGGCTGCTGTCAAGGGGGAGGTCACTCTATGCACTTCATTTGGCAGCTGTGCCTTCGGAGCGCCAAGGTGTGCCAAGCGTGCCAAATGTGCTATAACAATACATGCCATAAAAATCATTGAACTGAAATTATGGAAAAACGTTCTCAACAAGCATTGATATAATTAATTTTCGCCTGTCAAATTGGCATTACTTCCCGTAATGTTTTTTTTTTAATGGGGCGTTAGTTTTCGGGGATGAATTTTACTTACAATATCGCAGAGGAAAACTAACGAGAAAGCCAAGTCAAGTATATGTAAGACTTCAATAGAAAGGTTTAGAAAACGGCCCACATGAATTACAAGACAAACGGGAACTGCGACTCGTAGCGTCAACGGTTAAATACGAGATTGTGATTGAAGGGAGAGGGATGCAAAGAGTTGGGACCCAGATAGCCGTAGCGGTAAACGCGCAGCTATTCAGCAAGATCAAGCTGAGGGTCGTGGGTTCGAATCCCATCAGTTGAGGATCTTTTCGGGTTGGACATTATCTCGACATCCCAGGGCATAGAGTATCTTCGTACCTGCCACACGATATACACATGCAAAAATGGTCAATTGGCATAGAAAGCTCTCAGTTAGTAATTGTGGAAGTGCTGATAAGAACACTATGCTGAGGAGCAGGCTTTGTCCCAGTTGTGACGTAACGGCAGAAAAAAGAAGAAGGATGCAAAGAGTTGGGAAAACATTACGATGGAGGCATTGCAATGCAATAAGACGTATGTCATGTGTGGATCACTGTAACCGTTTGGAGGCACGACGACGATGATATCTCCAAAGATCCCCTAAATTGTTTTACCAATTTCTCCGTCTTTGGAAGTTGCTTTGAGTTGACGCTCTTTATTTATCTTTTAATATATTTTATTATATTTACATTATGAATTTAGAATAGGGCATGAGCCAAAACTGATTCCATCACCTTCAGATTAGCGATCTAAAAAAAAGGATCGTATAATATTTAGATCCCTACTTCTCATCAGTTAGATGAGCTCTTCTGGATAAGTGCCACCCTATAAGTTCGTTCTGAAAAATAAATATAATTATAAAATCACCATATTGAATATTGATAGGAAATTTCATTACGAACTCGGAGCCAACGCTAAAATTTGGTGAAATCCATGTTTGACAGTTAGCAATCAACTCGGATTTAAGCGTTACGTAATTAATGGATGCCGCCTAAGGAATGGCGCTTTCAAAGTATGTTCTTCTTCGAAATTCCTCTGAATTTCATGAAGTAATTTCAGTAGTAAGAACACAGCAAAAAAATCTGAAATTCACTTAGCACTTTTAAGATTGTCATGTTAAAGGAGCTATAACAGAACGATTAATAACGATAACGATAATGCATGCTTTCTTGCTTCTTGAAAGTAAAATTTCAAACGCGAATGCTATGTTTACACGATTGAATATATTGTTAAAAAAAATACACATGAATGGATCGACAGCTCAGTCATTTCATGTGCATTATTAATGTTTCAATTTTCAGCGTAAAATCGTGCAAACTAGATCATTTTTTTGAGAGAAGATATTTTGCGTCCAATATGCAGAATTTTGTTAGCAATGTTCGATATAATAACTGTGTTTGTAGGATTTATTGTTGAATAAAAAAATAGCTTTACATGATTGAAGCCAAAAAAAGTGACGTGTAAATCTATGATATTTTTGGTGTGAAGTTGAATAAAATATAATAAGTAGTGGAAAGTGTTAGAATATAAAATAATTGTTTGCAAATAAATCTGTGCAATAAATGAAGTCATACTTTGAGAGTTTGAATTCAACGTTTTGTAACTGCCTCGTTCGGTTGAAATGTGTAGAACTTTTTATGTTAAAATAATAAAAGTTGCGTGTAACATTTTGTAGATTACCACATTTACTATGAATTGCATTGATGTATCTTGTGTTACACAAAAAAAAATCTTGGATTTATACGTCACTTCAATTGAGCTTCAATCATGTAAAGCAATTTGTAATGTATTATTTAATGATTATTCTTAGAAACACAGCTGTAATAAAAAATATTGGTTATAAGATTATAAGTATTCAAAATCTGATTATCTTCTCTTAAAGAATGTTGCAAGCAAAACTGATCAGTTAACATGATTTTACGTTGAAAACAATCATATATAACGCACATGGAATGGCCAAGCCGTCGATCCGTTTATGTGAATTTTTTGACAGAACATTCAGCGTATAATCGTGTAAACAGAGCATTCTTGTTTGCAATTTTACTTCGAAGATGCAAGAAAGCATGCAATACTGATTAACCCGTATAGGCCTGAGTGAAAGCAAAAATTCTAAAACCCTCACCGCTCAGCGAATTATTAATGGATTCAAATGATTTTGTCAGTATACTGGTACACATATCTAGTTTCTATAAGTGGACAGAGGAACGCGAAAATATTCAGGTCGGGTGAGAAGGGTACTGTGCGTTTGTGCTCCTCAAGGTAGGCAAATTTCAAGTCACAGATAATTTCCGGAATCGGCTATAATGTGGCCACTACTTTTCGAGAATTGAAACGGTTTAGTATTCAACAAATCTACAGCCGGTTCTTCTGGGCATCACGTCCGAATGGCCACATCCGGTATATTTTGAACGGTGTGAAACTCTTCATTTATAATGTTGAATATCAGATCTTAATGATTTATGCAAATTAAAATGATTGTCATTGCAAATAAATGAAGTTAACTTGGCATGTCCCAAAAAATAGCCCTTTTTTACCCGACTTGACCCAGTAATCCACCGGAATAACTCCGGCCACAGAAATATTTCCGAGTTTCTCTGGCCACTTCTAGAATCTAGATATGTGGGCCAGTGAACTGACAAAAAATCATTTGATTCCGTTAAGAATTCAATGAGCGGTGAGGGTTTCAGTAGTTTTGCTTTCACTCAGGCCTATACGGGTTAATATTGGATGAGAGAGTATGAAATGATTCAGTTTCGTTCAAAATTACAAGCATTTTTGAAAGCTATGAAGCAGTTTACATTACATATTCAACTATAGTGGTGGACCGAAATTCGTCCAGGCTCAAAATCCGTACACTTCATACAAATAAAAGGCGTTTCGTATGAAGTGGACGGATTTCAATTAATTTCTTAGGTATACGTATTTCGATCCCACACGGTATAAGTCGTTTGATATGCCGCAACTGTGAACATCTACAACCGTTCTAAAAAAAAATTTTGCTTATTTTTTGCATAACGTAAAATAAACTAAAATAAAAATTTATGGGAACACAATGGAAAAATGCTGAACATTATTGTTTTGAGCGAAAAATACATAAAAAATCATCTATTAAAAGTTCCATAAATTATTTTGGTTCTATTCTGAATTTAGTATCGGTAATGTGACAACAATCTCACGTGAAGATATATAACGATTTATGTTTCTATTGAAAGAATGATATTTACATTTATTTTAATGGTTCAAAAGATACATTCAGTTTAATGGTTTAGAGATAGAGAAAAAAAAGATAGATGGGAAGTGTATTGGAAAAATGCATTTTGTTCTATGGTAAACCTGTTGGAAATATGATATTGTTACATTGTTTTCTAAAGTGTATTGTTATTAAAATAACAAACTGGCCACCCGCAAGGAATCAATTGTCAAACAAACACATTATCCTCTACAAATCTTATTGCAATAATCTTATTTCACAACAATAGTTTATCACAATATGACAATGACAATTTTTCAGAACTTTCTTCGTGTTGGTAAACATGGCTCTATTATCAAAAAACAGCAATAAATCAAATTTAAAGTTGTATTTAAATAGCTGACCAATCGCGAATTAAAAAGGTTACAATAATATTGCCCCTTTTGTTTTTCATGACAATGTACCTTGAGATTGTATTCCAATCCGCAATTGTTGGGGCAAACGATTGTGAAATGGTTGCAACAACAAATTACGCCTGCTTCATTGACAATTTGATTCACTGGTCCCCCTAAAAATAATGTTTCTGAGATATGGCCCGCGCCTTAAAAAGTTTGGACAGGCCTGCTGCAAGATATGCCAATGTGGCAGAAATGGGACTCGCGTTCAAATTGTGCTTAGTCGTTTTTCCTTCCGAGTCCAGAAAGATGACTCGGTGGTGGTGGTGCGAACGATGCTAATCCACTCATTTTTTCCGACATGCTATGGCTTCCTTTGTGCTTGAAAAGATGTATTTTTGCTTCTTTGCACCATTCAGCAAGATTAAGCCATTGGATGCTTCAGTGGAGCGATTCACCTTTTGTGTTTGACCCATAATGGCAGCTGTAGATAGAGAGAGAGTAGGGAATAAAAAAAAAAAACTAAGTGTAGAGCGTCAACCGCGTTAAATTCTCCATCACGTTCAAAGGTTGAAGAGCGTCGTAGAGTGTAAAAATGCAAAACGGCTTGCATCACTTCTGAAGTATGCATCGTTGTCGCATGGAAAAGAAAAAAACGAGGCAACGAGGGTCTCCATTCGCTCTTGTGATTCTAAACGGATGCATTCAGCTAAGCTACTTAAGCTCTTTACAATCAAGGGCTTTTCTTATGGATACTTGGAATATTTACTTTTTGCTTGCGGCAATGCAGCGGACTATTTTATGTATAGGTTATGAAAAGGTTCAGAAATACGAGAGGAATTGAGAAACGCAATAGTGATTACAGAGGTGCAGACCTTAATTTTACAATCAAGCCTCCATGCCAAACACTGTCAAATGCTTTTCCTATGTCTAGAAGAGCAAGCCCAGTAGAACAGCCTTCAGACTTGTTGGAACGGATCAAATTTGTTACACGTAAAAGTTGATGAGTGGTCGATGTTCATGTCGGAATTCAAACTGTTCATTGACAAAAATGATGTTTCGTTGGTGTGGACCATCATTCTTTTCAAAATTAACTTTCAAACAGGTTAACTGATGGAGGAAAGCAAACTAATTGGACGATAGCTGGAATCTTCTGTAAGATTTTTGTCCGGTTTTAAAATTGGTACAATCTTGTTTTGTAAATATAAAATAAAATCAGTTTTATACTTTTACACGCAATCAGAGGTCATGTTTTGAACTCATCAAATTTTCAATGAATGATACAAAACTCAAATACTACTTGCCATCAGAACATAACATTCAGTTCACTAACTACTACGCTTCACTGCGACTAAAGGCTGATATCATTTACGCCGGTTCTCGATGAGCCCCATTCCATTCAGGCATCATCCGTCGCCACAACGCCAACAACGGGTTGATAGCTACAGTTACTGTCCGGATTTGACCTCGTTTCGGTCAGATTAACCGGCGTCTCAACATTTGCCCATCGACGTCGTCGGCCTTATTCATGATGGCTGTCGTAGAGAGGAGCTCAAATCTCATTTGCGGCCAACCTCTTTAATTAGTTCTAGCTTCTGGTTGTCATTCGGAGTGAGCGAAGGCGGTTCCTCTCATCCTGGCATCTTCCATTCTTCTGCGTGGTGTGTGGCACAACTTTCTCTTTCACCCATACCTACTGGCTTCCCGAGCAGGAACGAATAACTCGCACTTATCTGTGCATACCATATAATATTCCAGGTATTGTCCACACCTCAATTTTGTATTATTATAGTATTGAAAATATTGTTCAAAACAATTAAAAATACTTCAATACTCCAAGCATTCCTCAGTAGATTTCAGATACCTCAAACTCAAAACTACTGGGGAATACTTGGAGTATTGAACTATTACTGGAAAATTTAACTTCAATATGAAAATCTATCATGTATTATTTATGTATTGCAACCTGATCCAATTATCATCATTGCAGGGCTCTTTCTTACCTTATTCGGGTGGTAAGAAATCAAACTTATCTGGTATGAAATACCTCAGTTTGGCATACTGCTGCCATTTTGTTCTGCTCGGGTTACGGCGAACATATCAACTGCTCCTTGAACACACGACAGTTGACCATCCGGCGCCCTGCCGTCTAAAGGCCGACCATCGAAGAGTGATTTACTGGTGTTGTTTGGTTTGTGCCAACGATGCCGACAATTCAGAATTTACCCAACTAGCAGCGCACATTTCGGGTTTTGATTGCCGAAATCGCACTAGGCAACACTTGTTTCACGCTCTTTGGCCATTTGTTAGAAAAAACATATTTCTCGCGTATAACGAAACTAAAATACCCCGGGAGGGTCCATAATAGGCATTCGGACAACAGTTTTCCAAATGTATATTTTGCTGGAAAAATCGAATGATTTTGTATGTTTAATAGGTGTGCTATGAAGTAAAGACATTGAACTTGTTGTTAGAATCCACAAAACGTATGTCCGTCTGAGATATCATTGCGGGAAAGCGTCGAGAATGAATTCCTGCTACTAAGGGGTCCATTAGGGGAACTGGGGGTAATATGCCCATAGGGGGCAAAACGCGCCACCATCGATTTGGGCGAACGATGAGTTTTACAATGCTTTTTTTCACCCTAGATCATAGAAAATGGATGAAAATGCTTTTCCTAATATGTTTTTATGTGTTTTTCTCAACCAAATCGATAAAATCGTATAAAAACGTTTTTCGCTGTTTTCGTTGCAATTTTGTGCGATTTTCAATGTCATTTTTTAGGTCGATAAATAACCAAATTACTGAAACTATTGCCAAGAGCCAACTTGTGCACTGTCATAGTTTGTATTACGTGCAAAATATATGTTAAATTTTCCCTCAAAAAGCTTATTGAAGGACCTAAACTTTAATCAACTTTGGGGGCAAAACGCCCACCCCTATATCATAACACCAAAACAGCCGTTTGAATTCAAATTCTACCAAACGTAATGCCACGTTGAAGTTACACAAAAATTGGAACCTTACAAATGTACATTTTTCGCATCAGCATGTATACTATTACTGAACAATAACATCTGAACAAACGCCCAGATGTATGCAACAGATATACATGCATGATTGTGTGCGTTCGTTTACAGCATGGCTAACGCCGAACTCAAGCGGGGCGTTTTACCCCGCAAAACAATACATATGCACTTAAGCAAGCATTTTTCTAAAATTAATTTATAAACCCCAGAAAAGTTAGAATGGATAGCTGTTTCCACTATTTGGTAGAAAACATGTTTGTCTATCCGACCATAATAAAAAAAGAGCATAAAATAATGTTTTTCACATCTAAAATCGCTGTTCTCCTTAACGTGGGCAAACTACCCCCAGTACCCCTACTAGCATTAAAACCCTACTTTCCGACGATCAACCAGCGCACAGTGAGAAAATCGGGCTCCAAAACGCGACTAAATGCAATATCTCAGCTGGGTAATGGTTTCAGGAAATGATTTTGACCATTCTAGATCGGAAAAAGGCTGCTGAATCGATTGGTGGCGGTCCCATTGACCGGAGACTTCGCCCTGGCCACCTAGAGCCCTGGAACCATCCTGAGTTCCTTACGGCAAGTAGAATTATTGGAGCTGATACAAACTGTCATGGTTTCGTTTTGCTGCGGAACAGCACACGACAATATTCTTGCATGGCGGATATAATGATATGAATTATTGACCATTATGGCCATTTCATGGTTCCGGAACTAACCCGGAACATCCGTAAAATTGGAAATATTGAAAAAAAAAATGTTCTTATGATTCCTTTGTCTCTTGAAAAAAAAAGAAAGTTCTCTTACATTTCGTATTTAGTAATCTGAATGTTTGACCATTACGGCCATTTTATGGTTCCGGAACTAACCTGGAACATCCGTAAAATTGGAAATATTGAAAAGAAAACAAATGTTCTGATAGTTCCTTTATGTCTTGTTGATAAGAGGGAAGTATTCTTACAAGTCGGATTTAGTAATCTGAATGTTTGACCATTATGGCCATTTTACGGTTCCGGAACAAACCCGGAACATCCGTAAAAATGTAAATAATAAAAAATATGTTCTGATAGTTCCTTTGTCTCTTGTTGATTAGAAAGAAGTATTCTTACAATTCGTATTTAGTAATCTGAATGTTTGACCATTATAACCATTTTATGGTTCCGGAACTAACCCGGAACATCCGTAAAATTGGAAATACTAAAAAAAAATGTTTTGATAGTTCCTTTGTCTCTTGTTTGATAGAAAGAAGTATTCTTACAATTCGTATTTAGTAATCTGAATGTTTTACCATTTCAGCCATTTTATGGTTCCGGAACTAACCCGGAACATCCGTAAAATTGGTAATATTGAAAAAAAAAATGTTCTGATAGTTCATTTGTCTCTTGTTTGCTAGAAAGAAGTATTCTTACATTTCGTATTTAGTAATCTGAATGTTTGACCATTATGGTCATTTTATGGTTTCGGAACTGACCTGCAACATCCGAAAATTTTTCAATATTGAAAAAAAAAACCTGATAATTCATATGCTCTTTGTTTAAAATTAAGTATTGTTACATATTGGAACCTGGAACATCTGTAAAATTTTCCATATTGAAAAAAAAAACCTAAATGTTTGATCACTTTGATCATCTTATAATTCCGTAATTAACCCGGAACATCCGTAAAATTAGCAATATTGAAAAAATATGATCAACTTTGGTAAGCTAGATCTCAGTTATTTATGAACCTTTTTGAATGAAATTTTCACTGAACATCAAACATATCGTTATTCCAACATGCAATTTTGAATAAGTTTTACAATCACGAGTTTGAAAGTAATAGCAATTTTCCTAAAGACGAAAATTCAAAACTGTTACACAATAACTGCATAAAGCAAACTTGTCCATTTTGTCAAAATGTTAATTCAAATGGAGCTCACTGTAGAAAAATTATTAACCATTTCTTCCGCAGAAATTTTTACTTTTCTTGAGCGGAACAGCATACGATTTCCATAGCTTTGCGTGAATGCTCGACTGATAATCAGAAGTTCTCGCAAATTCAAGAAGTGAACGCATGTCATCATGATCCAGAACGGTGATATATCAAAAATCTACATTCGTCGGCGATGTCAAGAAGATGTTCTAAATTTTATACACAAAAAAATGTCTCCCTCGAATTGTTGAGACCTGCTGTTAAAAATTGGACACGCAGTTTCAAGTATCATTTTTCGAAGCATGGATGCTCGGAGCGGTTTTTCAGAAAGGAAACTAAATGGCTTGAAACACCATTCTCGATATGATATAATTCTTCAAATTATAAAAACATTTAACAACTTCTTAATCTAAAGAATGTAGCATTGAAGAACTTTTTTTTCTTTGAAGTTGAATAATGCAGGATTTCAGGCATTCCACAACGCTCATCTCGAATCCAACGCTACTATGCACAACGATGATATTAGAATGAACAGCTCTCCTTTGACGCCTCTAAGCAACAAAACTACGCCTACGCTACGAAAGCGTCTCATGTTCGAAAGCCTATCCGAATCAACAAAAAACAAGCAGAGCCAAAAGCTTGCACGAGAAACTCTCCTTGAAAAACTTTTGCGGTCGACAGAAAAAGTAGCACGTCGCCTGAAAAATCCTAGGCTGACAAAATGGGGAACCTGACAAAATCGGGTCATATTATTTTGTTCCTGTTTTTCAAATTTTGACGTGTTACATGGTTATATGGACTTTTAAGAAGGCGATCGACATGGGCGTAGCTAGTTTTTTTTATCCGGGGCTCCCCCCTCCCTTATATTGGTAATATCGATTTTTAACACTTAATAAAAAGCATTGCCATTGCCCCCTCTGGCTACGCCCATGCGTGCATGACATTAAAAATCATCATCCATTTTAATGTAAACGTGGTAAAACATAACGATAACAATTTTTAACAAAAACATGAAAATTTAAAACCACCGGAAAAAGACAGGAAAAGTTGGGAATTTGAATTGTTTACTAGAAAAATCAATTGAAGTAAAAAAAAATCATAGCTTCAAATTTACTAATCAACAGAATTTGTTTGTAAAAAAATCTAGACATATTGAAGTATACTTTATATAAAAAAAATGTAATCAATTATTTCTACAGAGACCATGTATATTTATGGGAATTATTACAAAATCATTGTACAAATTGAAGTTCGACAAAGTAATCTTCAACATAACATTTTTAAGAAAATTTTGTTCGGCAGAAAATCCTCTGAAACTACTTTGAAACATATTAAACTCAGAATTTTGAATCAATTACATAAAGTATAGACAATGACATGATTCTCATGTATGAAACACCTTTGCCTTTATGAGCTCCTCAAATCTTTTCTCAACTTATCGAACCAAGATTGACATGCAATTATTTGCAAGTTGAAATTGTATTTCTACAAGAAATCATTCATTTCAAATGAAGAAAAAAAATCATAACATTAGAAATTTAAAAAGCATTTTAATTGACGCACAATTAAAACCGGAAAAAATAATTACAATACCAGGAAAAAGTCTGGAAACTAAAAATAGGGTTTCGATGGCCACCCTGTAATATTCATTTCATTTCCCCATGAAACATTAGGAAAAATACAAATTTATCGGCAAATACATCTCTTTAACAGCCATTTTTAAATTCTGAGTCAGTTCACATAATTTTAACTGTTTCAAAGGTATTCGGCAATTCATCAAACAAGAATTTGGTCTGAAGCCCCTCGTGCCATGGAATGCAATGATAGAACACCGCAAATCAATAATACCGTCATTTTCAAGTCCAAACTGGGAAAAAGGACACCTGTCGTGTAGTATACCCATTCGTAACCTAATTGAAAATGATGCGAGAAGAATAATAGAACTTTCAATTATAAGATCAAGGCTAAATTACATTGCAAATTCCTTAAAACCCCCAGTCGTAATTGACTGCTTAATGAGGATTGCTGAGGGTCTGGATTCAGCAACTGGATTTTCTCAGTACAACCAGGGCAGTATTCTTGGTAGTGACGATTCCTTCCTATCAGAAAATTTTATGTGTTTACAACTAATAACTAGTTCTGAGGAAGAAATTTACAACAATCCTAACCCGCAATCAAATTTCTTCTGCCGTCCAAGATCACTAAGCTGGATTAAAGAGACCGAGGCGATCACATTGGAAATGTTCACCAAATTTTATGAAGAGGTGAATGGAATAAAAACTAACCCCGTGATTATCACTGTGGATAATATTCGTCTTCAAATAACTGCAGAAGCGGTATATTCTTTGATAGACGGCAAAGCTGCTAATGCTATCGTCGGCAATAAAAATACCCACACCTGCCCAGTGTGTATTTCAGGACCAGTTGGAGTTATAGGTCCATCATATTTTCACTCCCGGTTGAACTCCACGGAATGGTTGATTCGTTACGCTGACAAAAAGAGGATTCCCAATAATCCAGCATTGAAACATCCGGAAGTGCAGTCAGAGCATAGAAGAATTTCAAACAAACTTGAAGATCGTTTCAAAGCGCATGTTAACCGACCAAAGCCAGATGGATGTGGAAGCTCGAATAACGGAAATCTTGCTCGCCTTCTACTCTCCGATCCTACAGCGTTTTCTGATATTTTGGGAATAAATAGAAAATTGGTGGAAAATTTAAGAATAATAAGCAGTTTAGCACTCTCATCGCAAAGGCTCGAACCCGAGAAAGTTAAAATTTTATACGAGAAGTTAGAAAAAAACATACTGACAGAATTCCCTTTTATAAAAAAGTTGCCACCTTGCTTGCATAAGTACAAACACTTAACGGAGTACATCACCAAATTGGTAAGTATACTGTTAGCTTAAAGTGTATAAAATATTATCTGGTTTTTTATTTTAGCCTTACACTATGAATTTTGTTGATGAGCAGGCAGGTGAACGCATGCACAAACGGCATAATTTTTCGAGACCTAACCTAGCCCGAAAAACAACTCCGGAAGATAACATGTACGATATAATGGTTGCAGCTTTGGCGTGGTCTGACATCAAAATATCGTACTACGTTTAAAAAACGACGAAATTGCAACGCTAATGAAGACCATGATATTGATTTGGCGCAATATTATGAAGGTCATCAAATGGAAACAAGGAATCAGCACAAACGGATGAGGAAAGCTCAGATATAGAAAGCTCTGAAGAATTTTCTAGCGAAGAGAGTTCAGTGTGTGATAATGAATGACGATCGTCATTTTTGTTTTTTTTTTTCAATGTTTGTTAAAAATGGTTGATTTTTCTTCGTTAGTATTTCATTTTTATAGTTTTTTTTTGTACTTTTGTTTATTAACGTTTATTGTTTAATTGTTCATACTTGATTAATGCTATAGGCATAAGAAATGTGACTAGAATTCTTAAAAATAACAATAAGAGATAAGAGATAAATATTTTGTTTCCATTCTCACATTTCATAAATTTTTTATATGTAGCATTTACATAATATGTTATTCCTTGAGTACCAATCGGCATTTTTGGAACAACCAGTTTACGAATTGGTAATTCAGATTTTTTTTATCATAAATATGTCTCAAGAGGGGCATCATATAAGAGATTGAAGGAATACCATTGAAAGTTTTAAATAACTACCTTTTACAGGACGGAGAAGAAGAACATCATATGATTTACTATAGAATTGAAGATGCTTGTTTTGCGAAATAAAATCTTTAACTTCGTTTAACTTTGACGTTTAAGAGAAAACTAATTAGATCTTATACCAAAGATCTCGACTATCCACAACATCGTCGAATACTAGTTGGACGATGTACAGAAAACCATTAACGATTTCATTACTAAATACGAATTGTAAGAGTACTTCTTATCAGAACATATTTTTTTAATTTTTTTACAATTTTACGGATGTTCCGCGTTTGTTCCGGAACCGTAAAATGGCCGTAATGGTCAAATATTCAGATTACTAAATACGAATTGTAAGAGTACTTCTTTCTTATCAACAAGAGACAAAGGAATCATAAGAACATTTTTTTTTTCAATATTTCCAATTTTACGGATGTTTCGGGTTAGTTCCGGAACCATAAAATGGTTATAATGGTCAAACATTCAGATTACTTATTACGAATTGAAAGAATACTTTTTTCTAATCAACAAGAGACAAAGGAACTATCAGAACACATTTTTTTATTATTTACTATTTTACGGATGTTCCGAAGCCGTAAAATGGCCATAATGGTCAAACATTCAGATTACTAAATCCGACTTGTAAGAATACTTCTCTCTTATCAACAAGACATAAAGGAACTATCAAAACATTTGTTTTCTTTTCAATATTTCCAATTTTACGGATGTTCCGGGTTAATTCCGGAACCATAAAATGGTTATAATGGTCAAACATTCAGATTACTAAATACGAATTGTAAGAATACTTCTTTCTTACAAACAAGAGACAAAGGAACTATCAGAACATTTTTTTTTCATGTTGCCAATTTTACGGATGTTCCGGGTTAGTTCCGGAACCATAAAATGGCCGTAATGGTCAAACATTCAGATTACTAAATACGAATTGTAAAAATACTTCTTTCTTATCAACAAGAGACAAAGGAATCATAAGAACATTTTCTTTTTAGTATTTCCGATTTTACGGATGTTCCGGGTTAGTTCCGGAACCATAAAATGGTTATAATGGTCAAACATTCAGATTACTAAATACGAATTGTAAGAATACTTCTTTCTAATCAACAAGAGACAAAAGAACTATCAGAACATATTTTTTATTATTTACATTTTACGGATGTTCCGGGTTTGTTCCGGAACCGTAAAATGGCCATAATGGTCAAACATTCAGATTACTAAATCCGACTTGTAAGAATACTTCTCTCTTATCAACAAGACATAAAGGAACTATCAGAACATTTGTTTTCTTTTCAATATTTCCAATTTTACGGATGTTCCAGGTTAGTTCCGGAACCATAAAATGGCCGTAATGGTCAAACATTCAGATTACTAAATACGAAATGTAAGAGAACTTTCTTTTTTTTTCCAAGAGACAAAGGAATCATAAGAACATTTTTTTTTTTCAATATTTCCAATTTTACGGATGTTCCGGGTTAGTTCCGGAACCATGAAATGGCCATAATGGTCAATAATTCATATCATTAAATCCGCCATGCAAGAATATTGTCGTGTGCTGTTCCGCAGCAAAACGAAACCATGACAGTTTGTATCAGCTTCAATAATTCTACTTGCCGTAAGGAACTCAGGATGGTTCCAGGGCTCTAGGTGGCCAGGGCGAAGTCTCCGATCAATGGGACCGCCACCAATCGATTCAGCAGCCTTTTTCCGATCTAGAATGGTCAAAATCATTTCCTGAAACCATTACCCAGCTGAGATATTGCATTTAGTCGCGTTTTGGAGCCCGATTTTCTCACTGTGCAGCGGTCCAAATGGTCCGACGATCAGAAACCGCTCGAAGTGGGCGATTTGTTCTTCGTAGTCGACAGAAATAATCGGAACCCCTGGAGACGGTGCACCGTCGAAGCGGTGATCATGGGCTCCGATGACCGAGTCCGGCAAGCGAACGGAGGACGGCTAACGGTATGGTGCCGGTGGAGGTAAGGTAGATCCGGGAATGCCGGATGTTACGGGCCGACGTGGCTTGAACAGGCCTAACCTGTGAACATGTCTAGTTGCGATCATAGCCCAACATGACAGTTCGCGTCGTAGTACACTGAACGAAAACTTCAGTTTTCTATTGAATGACTTGCAATTCACTTGGCTTTAAATCTTCATATTCCTCATTTTGAATGAATATAGAAGAATATGATGCGTCCACCAGCTTATGAAGAAGAATCATCCAATTCTGAACTGAGTTTCAGTTTACATCCGTATGACAGTTAGTTGTCAGTTGAGTTATAATAACACATATGAATAACATACAAGTATTGACAGATTTTATTATCTGCCATGTTCCAAACATAAAATCATTCAATTATCGTCTAAGGATTCATAGTTCCAAATCACTCCTGAAAATCTTCTCTTAGTATAAATATGGCGGCAGTGGTTTGGTTAGTTCTCCCAAAGATTAGGCTTTCCTCCGTGGTTTTTACGATGGATTTTACAGTACAGGTAATTGCATATGTGATGAAACAACCCATTTTTACTCGTAGCACATATTTATTGTTTTAAAGGTTCCATATAAAAGGATTTTGATGTGGGGCACAGCAGTCGGCTGATGTTCGCTTCAGGCAGGCGTTTTGCAGACAAATTGACATTTCCTTGTGATAATGCTTAACTTGACAATAAACTAAATAAATTTATGAGTGAAATCATCTTTAAACTGCACTTATTTCGTACAATTCGAATTCTTTTAAATTATAAACAACATGCAAGAGGGATTGTTTACATTGGTGTATGATAATCATTCATAATTACACATCTTTTAGAAGGCTAAAAATCATTTCGAAACTGAATGATTTTCATTCGGTGTGATTTGTAAACATATGATTTCAACGCAGATGAAAATCATCTTGAATCTGTCTGAAAATCGGTATGGGGCTCGGATGAGGCAAAAATCATTCAATTCATGGCGGGGGATTTTGTTCAGTGTAGATAAAACATGACAGATGGTTAGTTGGTAGTTGAGAGGCAAATATTTCGCCATTGTAAAAAAGACCTGTAGTTAAGTATGAAGTTTATTTGGTACTGAAAATAAGACGTTTAGTGCGGTACCAATATTACTGGAAAGCCAGAAAATTTGTGGATTCGGTATACATAATCTGTAAGTAGTAGAAGTTCTATTAGTGAAACGTAAGTTCAATTTAATTGTGCAACTTACCATCTCCCTAGTTGCTGTGCATTCTAGTAAGTGTAGTAAGTAGAACATAATAGTAACAGCAACATTTGAATCAATAATAGCGCCGGCATCATGAGTAGGGTAACTGTACCTTTTATCGTCCTGCTCTAATTTGAGATTGACTTGAAGTTGTGGGAAAGAAAACACTTATTTTTGTAAGTAGTAAAATTAGACATAAGAAAATTTTGGAAATTATGAAAATAAACAAATAGCAGTTCAGCGTTGCTGAAAACCAATCAGCTGCTTCGAGAACAATAACACACTTTTAGCGTAGCAACAGTAGTAACGTTAAGTTTATGTAGTTTTTGTTGATGGTTCGTCACTGCAAGTGTCGGCAACCTTATTCCTGTTTTATATAATTTCAATCTACATATAACTATCTGTAGTAGTTTCTATGGAATTAAAATTTGTAGTTAAAAACAGTCACCCGGCCAAGTTAATAGCTACGGGAAGTGGTGGTAAAATAAACAGGGGTGGTAAAATGAACACCTTGACTTTTATCGAGAGAAAACAAATTTTGATGAAGTTTGATCACGCACGGATGATTTATACCATAAATAAGAGTGTTCGAGTTGATACGTAGGTCAATTGAAGTAAAAATATCAACGAAAACTAAGATTTTAGAAAATCACGTTGAAAATTAGAACTGACGTAACTTTTGGTTCGGAAAACTTGAGGTTGTTCAGTGAGGTGAATATCGTTATGATATGAGGTCAAATCTGATACCTTTAGAATTCTTTTTGAATGGGTTACCATCATTATTGGATATATTTTCGGTAAGGCAATAAAAATTTTCAAAAATATTTGTTTTGCTTACGTTTTCTGCATGATGTTCATTTTACCACCAACAGCTGTTCATGATACCCACATAGTGCAGCTTAAATGAACATTTACATCGTTTATTACCAGCGACAAAAATGTGTGAAAATTCGGCTATTTTAGTCTGAATTCGTGTCGCTGCTTTAGATAACATCCCTATATTTGATGTTGTGGGATAGAACTATAAAAGTTTCTCGTTTTTCTATCAGAAACAAGCAGATTTCCTTAAGGTGTTCATTTTACCACCCCTTCCCCTATAACACATCAGTCCAGTTACAAATATGGTGTATAATATTGCTGTTTGCGTTTGACGTGCAAATGCAGTCTGAACGCGCTTCAAATAGGGCAACACTAAGTAACCACAGGATACTTAGCAGCAATGATCAATACCACCGCCAACCAAGCATAGAAAATCAAACTTTGACTTCGCTTTCCTTGCTAAAAATCTTACCGTGTTTGGTGTTCCCGCATTTGATATTTGCATTTCAAACACACACAGCAGTAACATTTTTTTAACGAACAAAAAGAAAACCAAGTAGGCGACTGCTGAAAATCGAAGTTTAGCAGCCGATACATACAACCGGTTTGAGAAGATAACAAAAGTCAATTGCAAATGGTCAAAACCTGGGAGGGAGGCACAGATACTACACACGAAATATGACACAAAGTTAAACTGCAAGAAAACTCCAGCTTGCCGACGATGGAAATGGCTAGTTTTGTTTTGTTGTGTACTATCGATCGTTCTGGATAAACATGGAAAAAGGGCCAAAGTTTTCTATGCATTTCATTATTGTTATTTTTTTGGCAAAAGAAAAATGATGCGTATTTGAATACTTTATATTCAATCAGAATAAAAGGTGCTATCGTGACATTACCTTTGAATAATCATGAACACCTTTTCAATCGATTTTTGTCACATTTGATAAAATGCAAAAATATGTTTTGATCAATCACGCGCTTTTATCATGGTTGTCCATTGTTTAAGATCTGGGCTCACAGTGACAGTTCGTGACAGCAGAATCTCGGCTCACCTTGACGTACATAAATTTCGTTTCGGTTTCTCCTTCCCAGGTCAAAACCTGTCAAAACGCGTGAAAAATATTTTAATTTTGTCGCCTAGTGCTATCGAATGACTCCGCCGTCAGAATTTCCGCGGTCCTGTTCTCTTCGACCAAGATCTACAATGAAAACACGATGCTTTCTCCTTAAAGCAAATGGCACCATAATTTGGGAACAAAATGAAACTTTTGTCCCTACAAGCAGCTCCATTATTTGTTAACCTCATTCTAAATTGAAATTCCTCGCCGCGGAAACCTGTTATCTAACTCGGTCACCCGGTCTTTCGAGCTATATCATAGCAAAGGCAAAGGTTTAGGCAATGTCGTCAGGTCCTATCCTAGCTGAGCAAACCAACCAGTTAACCGGCTTGGGAGTGGAGTCTTGTGTGATGAAAAGTTGTGTGAAAAATAACAGTAATTTTTCCATTCGGAATCACTCACCGACCGACCGGCTAGCATCAGAACGCCATACAGGGGAGTAATATGACAGATTTCACGGTGAAAAGTTTTAAATACGTACATTTGAATAAATAATAATAACTTTAAAAGCTATAAAAGCTTGGATTTTCTTATGTTTTAAATAAACTGAATAACTCATAAGATTTTTCTTTAATTTAATTCAGTTTCTTTTGAAAACACTGCGGAACAAAAATTACCTCTTTTTTGGTTATTAATTTTATGGCCAAGAATTTGGCCTATTCACTCCTATGTGCGTTACTACCAAATAAAGACATTCTTCATGCTTTTCGACTGAAACTCTTTGCTATTGCACGAAGACGACGGCGGCGGCAGAGGCACTGATCCGTAGCTCGGTGACGGTAGTGATGGTGATGATGATGGAAAACCTGCAAAATTGTAAGACTCCGAGAGTCTTGCCTCGGGAATGAAAGATGATGGCCAAAGAAAAACGATGCTGGGGAAAAAATGACACCGTAGATTACAGTGGATGGAATAGTGTCGCATTGTGTAGCCAAGCTACCATCCAACTTGACTATGTTCACCGTTCAGTTCACTCTTTCTCCTGATGCACACGGTTCATGAATCCGTTGCGGTGTTTGATCTGTTGGAAAACTAACTGGAAGTGGGTTGATGAATTGGTGGCGTTACCAACAAAGAGATGAGTTCAGCATGGCATTCGGATATGATTTGTTTCGTGCACTAAAGTGATAAACTTTGGTATACATTTCCATTAGAAATGCTTTCATCATGGATAAATGCATTTTACATAGTTCAAGCATTAATTGCAGTAGTGGGTTGATATCGTAAATCAGTTTCAAATTAATAAAAGTGACACATTTTACTATATGGGGTACATACATCCGGAAAATTTCAGTCAAGTGAATGGATTGCTCAGATAATTGTTAGAAAATGAGCTGCGCTATTAAATTTTACAAAAGTGTCTTTCGAAGATAGCGTTAGCGTTAGCGTTAGCGTAGTTACGGTATACTTCGTAGATTGGATACTAGCAGTATTCATGTTTTTTTTTTATTTTGATAGTCTCATCTAAACTGCTTCCAAGAACAAGGCTTGGGAATTAACCTTGATCTAGTCTTAAACAAGAATGTCAAAATCATGAATATCGCTATTCCCGGCCACGCCCATCTTTACCGTAACTTGGGATTGAGGAAGGAAATGTTGATGTAGCACTTACTTAATGAGAGGCCACCGACTCAGCGACGCCCTCATAAGTGCTACGGAGTTGGGGGTTGGAAGGGGTATTAGGTCATCAGGATTCGCCCGAAAAGCCGGCGATGGACCCAGAACATTTGTTGTTTAACTGGTTTTAATTTAATCTCTTGAATGCCGGCAATCAAAAGATAAAAACGTTTTATTTACATTATGACATTGTTTTTGTCGATTACGCGTTCAGCCTTAGTGATTCACTGCTTATCAAATATTAAAAAAGCAGCACCGATCCCTCCAGGGTCATCGGATAGTTCAACGAAAAAAAAAAGAAATAAAACGCGTAAAATACTTGGCGTTGCCAACTCCGCGACATTCTATTTGAATGTGGCAAATCGTTGGCGATCAATCATTCATTAGCGACCGGATCCGAGAAAATACTGAAACGCGATTGAACCAAAAAATGGTTTTGACCCTTTTACTACTGATTTTCTGCAGTGTGCATTTCATAAACGTGACATGCAACATTCAACACAACACAATTTGCGACATTTTAGCTTTCATTGATTAACATACTGCTCACGCACACCAATTACCAAGATCGCTATGCAAAAGAAAAAATCGCGACGCGTGCAGAGGTACGACAATATCAATATCTCTACCACCAGCATCACCGGCGCAGGCGGACAATTAGATGTTACACTCATTCTATACCAACTGCTGCACATCTTCAGACACAGTACATACCGACCAAAACTTCAATTGCGCGAGTGAGAGAATATAGCCATGGCCAATCTGCGTTGTTTACACAAACATCCCTATAAACCCCACGCTGGGAAATACGTTTACCGAAAAAGGCGTTATGAGGTTCTGCACTGCATTCTTGTATTGGATTTACTTTAATGGCATTGTTGTTAGCAATTCACAAAAAGTGAAAGAGAAAGAAAACATTATTTGTGCAGGCAGAGCCCCATAGGCTATGCTATACCAGTTAGCACGCCCGACGCCCACCGATGACAGAGTGGGTAGGCTCGCACCATCGTCCCGCCCTTCTACCTATTTTTGAGATAGGCAGTTCTGTCAGGGTGTAAATAGTTATTATTATCCATGTAATCAAATTGTAATGCACCGATTTACGACCTTCTACGTGTTAACGACCTTAAGATGAAGATATGTAAATCCATGACTGATCAAATATTATTCATGAAATTCAATCATGTCTTGGAAAGTCGATACAATTTTAGATCCTCACTGATCAACTCAAGGAGCGTTTTGATAGCGAAATGTTTCGGGGGGCTTTGACGCGAAAATTCTTTGCTATGAACATATTCTATCATAAACTACAGCCTCAAAGAAATTTTCCTGAGAATTCCAGTTTTTTCATGTTTAATGAAATTTCATGGTAATTCCAGGTTCTACAGATGGTCCCAGGTATATCGTTAAAGGCCTGAGTGAAAGCAAAAATACGAAAACCCTCACCACTCAGCAACCACTGGACGGACTCAAATATTTTTTTTTGTCAGTATTCTGGCACACATATCTAGTTTCTAAAAGTGGCCAGAGGAACTCGTGAATATTCCTGTGGCCGGAGTTATTCCGGTGGGTCACTGGGTCAGGTCGGGTAAAAAAGTTTATTTGCTTGCTATGACAATGATTTTAATTTACATAAATCATCAAGTATTAATAATCAACATCATATATGAAGAGTGCAATGGTGCAATTTAGAATGTACCGAATGTGGCCATTCGGACTGAATGCCCGGAAGAACCGGCTATAGATTTTTTGGATTATAAATTGTTTCAATTATCGAAAAGTAGATATCAACCATAATAGTTCACAAAAATGGATTCCTTTAAGGCGAAGTAGGCCGTTTTTGAAATGTTTATCCGTCGATGGTGATTTTTGCTAATTCATCTCACGATTTCGAATCAAAGAAAATCAGTTGGTTTTGTACTGACACAGCTGAAAAAGTATCAGCATACTTTATGCATGTTAGCGCGTACAGTGATACTTTTTCAAGTCAAAATAAACTATCAAGACTGAGTTTTATCACTTTGAAATGCAAGCTGAAAAGTCATCATTGATGCCAAAACGAATGACGGGCTACTTAGCCTTAAGTTTGACACAGATGTTTAGATACAAATTAGCCACTTTATAGTAAATTGGAGGGTCCCGGGACCTGAAATTGGTAATTTGTAGGGTAAATCAAATACAGGAAATAAAGTTATCCAATTTATTCGTTCCTCAAAAGGTTTACACGGACGCGTTTTTCATAAAATTCTTTGATATAGCAATCACATTATTGCCGATTCCAAAATCCATGCGAGATTTGAAATGTGCCTACCTCCAGGGGCAGAAAAGCACAGTACTGTTGTCACCCGACCTGATTACAAAAGTGTCTTTCGAAGATAGTGTTAAAGTCAAATATGATAAATATACATTTTTTTCATATTTCTGTTGAGCAATTATTTAAAATGCCATTGGCAACCATGCGTTTTCGTAGGTTTGTTCTGAAATACATGAGACGCATATGTACCTGTATCAAGCATTGATTTAAAGTGAAGATGAATCGAAGTCAAAATTCAATTCTGCACAAATCTGCAGAACCAAACTCCCGTTTGAGCTGAAAACTCACCACCAGCTACTGACCAATCGATTAAGTTTTCAGCTTAAACGGATGTGATTTGTGCTCTTAAAAATTTGAGGTTTAGCTTCGATTCATCTTCCCCTTAACCCGCAAAAGCCCGGGACGTACCATAAATTTTCAGTGTAGACAGCTAGATCAATTAATTTGAAATAAATTTTAAAGTTGATGCAGTTAGTTGGTATGACCATCCTTGGGTGGTACATCCCCCTGATCCCTCCCCATTTTCTGAGTAACAAAAGCGTAACAAAAAGCGTGGACACGAAGGTAGTTTTTCGGATTCCATTGGTTTATCTTAGACCAGATGACTTAAGGTCAAAAAATTTTATCACGATTCACGATTCATTGTTCAAAAGTGCATCTTGTGTCTAAGTCTTAATCAATAGGACTCACAAAAATCTCCCACTCCTAAGTGAATAAAGAGAAATGCTCAAGTAGTATTTGCGCCTTTAGTCCTTTTTCTATGCTGCATATAATAATCATTGGTTTTACTCGGAAAAAAGAATCATAATTGAATTCAAGATCGGTAGTCGAGAAATTTAAGGCGAAGTAGGCCGTCATTGAAATTTGTACGCGTCGATGATGATTGTTGCTAATTCATCTCACGATTTCGATTCAATGAAAATCAGTTGGATTGGCACTTACACAGTTGAAAAAGTATCAGCATACTCTATGCATGTTAGCGCGTACAGTGATACTTTTTCAAGTCAATATAAACTATAAAGATTGAGTTTTATCACTTTGTAATGCAAGCTGAAAAGTCATCACTGTTGCCAAAACGAATGACGGGCTACTTAGCCTTAACCTCGGGGCTATATCACATATGTAATTGCTTGGCATCATATGCGAATGTTGTTTGAAACACGACAGCGTTGATGACATTTGATAGCTGCTTTCTTCAATCATCATCCATCATTGAAAAAGCAAAGCTACTATGTTCAATTTTGTAACATGTCAGCAATTGCGCCATTTGGCAGCAGCTCTAAATGCAGGGGAATGAGGAATGTCGTATTTCCGACGATTTTTTACAATTTATCTGTAATTCGGATACAAAAATGATGTACTACAATAATGTTCAGAAATGACAAAGGAATGATACTACGGTTGAACTTTTATGATTAGGCATGAGGTTAAGAATTTTGTAGAACAAAAACTGTAGAGAAATGTATGTTTTACAGGTACTTTAATGAGCAGAAATCAATTTTAAATAGGGCTGAAAATCTCTTAAATAAAGACAATAAATAAAAAATAAATCAATTTTATGAGGTCAAAACCATCTCTAATCGGCAAACAGTGTTCTCAAAAGTTGTAAAGTACTAATAATATGTTCAAGTAGTGGTATTTATTTTGATTTTCGTTTTTCCAAATTCTCGTTAGAATTTTTTGAATGTAAGAAATAACCAAAAAGCACAAATTCTACTTGAGGCACCTCCTAATCTTCTCCAAATTGGATGAAAATTGGTTTGGTAGTTTGATTTAGTATTGCAACTAGGACTAGGGGGTGACTGATTGAATCCCAGAAATTTTGATTTTTGTGAAACTGTCTAATGAATAGTAACATAAACAAAACAAAATGTGTTTTAATTCTATCAAAAATATATCAAACCATTAAATGTTTGATATAAAATATCAAAATTATAATACTGTCTAATATACGAGGAAACTTATTCAGTTACAAGCTTTTTGATAAATTATATGATACTTAGTGCAATTGGCAGAAAAATGTATTATTCGATGTTAAACAAGCAATTCAAAATTGGATTTATGACGCGACGAGTTTATCTGGAATCACTTGCAATGAGTCAAAAATTAAATGATGATCATAACATTCTGTGAATCCTTTAATAGTTTGGCAAATCTAAGAGTTTTTTTTTTTTCATTCTTCCCAAATGAAAAATGTAACTCATTTTTATTTCTATTTTGTTAATATTTATCAAAACGTTACATGATCTGATCAACAACAATATAGATTTAGATTTAGTGTAAATGTTGAAATAATGAAGAATGATGATCAATGACAAACAATAAGATATTTTTCGCTTTGTAAATAAAAAAACTCAAGTTGAATGAATTAGATATAATATTATTTGATATTAAATAATCGTTATTCTAAAAGAAAAGAAAAGTATTGAATATTATTAAAATGCATAAGTATGAATTTCATTTTTATAGTTGTTAAAAATGAACAAAAAATAAATCTCTTAAATTAATGTTTGAATCCTCTGAGCAGAATCTCAATAGACAAAGTGGATACGAGTAACTGACACTGAAGAAGACTGCAAGTGGTAGTCGAAATACGCGTATCTGTCAAAGATAAGCATTTAGGAGCGGAATTAAAAGGTAAAAAATATGTATTCAAGAAAAATAAAACACATTGTGTTATATTTTTCTTTGTATATGTTCTGTGGACAACGGAGGTTAACAAAAATATATTATAATGTGATATGCATATCATATTCTGATAAAGTTTCATTATATTGTTGTTACAAGCCTCTAATCGGGAAAGCTCAAGAAGCCGTTACCAGAGTAGTCAAGTGGACTTCCTCTGTCGGCTTCACTATGTCGGCTTCAAAAAGTGTCTGATACCATATGTGCTTATCAATATGTGTGCTTGCCTCCGATCAATATCAACAACCAAGCCATCCCTGTCCGTAAACGGCTAGATTCCTCGGTGTCACCATCGCCCGAGGCCTGTTCAAGGTCCCACTAAAATGGAGTCAGAGTCAATTGCAGATGTTGTCTGAATTTATTCAGAAACTAATCGAGTTCTCATTGCAGCAAAAATCGATATATCCGTTAGCGTGTAGCCACTGCCATCATTCAAAGTCGTTTGCTGTATGGATTTGAAATCACGTATCTGGCTAAGAAAGCCAAGAATAAAAGAGCCACGGGATTACCCAAACCAGGCAGTGAATCCACAGGAACCACGGACGCAAGGCAACAGCAACCCGTGGATACGGGTTGGAAATAAGACAACAACAGACGAAACCGAAAACGGAGGCCCTCGATATCAAAAAAGAGGAAGCGAAATACGCCAAGGTTCTGAAGGCGATGCGAAGCACGGAGAAGTTGTCGCCGTTGGGCGCAGATGTGCTGGTTAAATGATCCTAGTCTTAAAGAAGGACGCCAAGCAAAAGGGTGCAGTCTATAAGCAACTGGCCCAAGAAGTACTTGGCGACGAGGTTGATGTAAGATCCCTGACTGCAGAAGCGACTCTTCAGTGTAAAAATCTGGATGAGGTCACCGATGCACCGGAGGTCTCGGCTGCCCTCAAAGAGCATTGTGACATCGACGTAGCCAGTAAAGCTTAGAGAGGGACCACAGGGCACCCAGGTGGCGGCGATCAGACAGCCGGTTGCAGCGGCTAACAAGACGAAGATTAGGCTGGTCGGTTTGCCGACTGAGCATACAACAGCCTCCTGAAGTTTGCTTCAAGTGTTTCGAGAAGGGCCATAAGTCGTGGAATTGCAATGGTTCCGCCTGACACAAGTAAGATGTACAGAAAATGCGCCACCGAAGGCCATATCGCAAGTGACTGTAAGCAAATAGCTATTGCCCGTAACGCGGGTAGATCACCTTTTCGTGGTGCGTTACGGTGTAAGATTTACCAATTTGAACCCTAGTCTCATCTTGTTTGTCGGGCTAGGGTAATATGTTCCGGTAATTTAAGGATTCGTGGTACAAAGTCCTTGTTACTGGCAACAGTTTCTGAAATTTAATCTATTTTACCTAGCAGATGGTTACAGCCTCGAAGTTGGTCAGTCCCGAGACTACACTTGAAGCCAGGATAACAATCATGAGTATTACCTCTACAAGGATTGTTAAGTACAGGTAATTCAAGGACTCACGTGAATGTTGATTACTAAACAAATTTTCTAGCTTGATACAGTTTTGCTGCTATGTAGCACAAAGCCCCATTTTTCCAGTATTTTTCTGGGACTAAACTAAAAGTGAAACAAGGATGGGACTAGAGTTCCGTTGCATGGTCGAATATCAGTAGAACCGTTCCTCAGAAATTAAATCGATTATGTTTGCTAAGGGGCGCTGAGATATAAGTTTCTATGAAGGGTGTATATAGCGAGACCTTTTCATCACATTCGATTATTATCAGTCTCTGAGGAATCAAAACAAGCACTGTACAGAAATCGTTGCTTCATTACCTATCAATGGAAATGGAGTAATGCGACATGCACTATACACTAAGAATACGGTAATGCCACAATAGATCTAAATAATGGTCGCAGTGGCGCACCCGAACATAGAAAAAAGGTGAATAGCTAAGTGCTCAATACGTGTTGTTAGAGCAGACAACGGACACTTAATGGGCGAACCCAAATGTCCGGGCACAAGCGGAGTATCCAAGCTGCCAAAACGGAAGTTATACAGTTAAACTTAAACCACTGAAATGCAGCCCAGCAGCTGCTTTGGCAGTCAGCCTTGGAAACGAAGACTGACGTGGTGTTACTATCGGAACCATACCGCATGCCAGCCAACAACGGTGGATAGGTCTCAACAGCTAGCAACTATAGGGACGACATGGCGATTCTCAATCCAAGAAGTAGTCTCTATCTAAAATGACGCAAAAATTAACGGCGTATTCTATTGCAGTTGTAACACGCCCCCAAGGTGGTCGATTGAGGAATATCCCCACATGGTCGACAGGATGATAGCCGAATTGGGTAATCAGCAGCCAGTAGTAACTGGTGACTTAAGTGAATGGGCAGTGGAGTTGGGTAGCCGCTACGCCAACCAAAAAGGCCAGCTTTTGTTGGAATATCTGGTCGCTTTAAATGTAGAGCTGGCAATTGTGGGTACAGTGAGTATTGACAGTAAATTGACAAAAGCATTTCATCAAAAGTGACAAAAATCGACTGAAAATCAATTCATGCACACAATGCAAGTAATGTCACGTGAGCACCTTTCAATCTGATTGAATATAAAGCATTGAAAAACGCATGGTTTTACTTTTTTCAATGAAAATGCATATTTAGTGCATTGAAAACTGTGGCCCTTTTTCCATGTTTGTCATGAAAGATCGAAAGTACACAACAAAAGAAAACTAGCGATTTTCCCCAAGCCTGCTTTGATTGTTGTTGGCAAGCTGGAGTTACCATGCAGTTCAAACAAACGTTGTTCTATATTTCGTGTGTAGTATCTGTGCCTCCCTCCCAGGTCCTAACCTTTAAGGTACCATAAACTGGCGGTTATACTCATAGCGATCATCAATCGATTCGCTACAGTTACCAGGCAAGCAGAGGGTAGTGCGATGTAACTCAACACAAATCCGAGGTTGGAAAATAACGCTCTTCGACAGCGAAGGCGCGAACAGAACACTCTGGACCTAAACGGCGAAGAGATAGTTGCTGTGATATCTCGAGCGTGTGATGCTTCCATGCCTAGAAAAGCCCCTCCTAGAGAGAACAGACCGCCGATGTACTGGTGCAATCTGCCTTCGGTCTAGAAGAAAACGCAACGCGCACGCACAGAAGCACAAAGAGAAGAACGCGGTGCAGCATTCAGAGAGGCAAAGTTGGCTCTCAAAAGGAAATCAAGAGTCGAAAACGGGCATGTTTTGATAGTCTATGCGATAGTGCCAATTCTAGTCCATGGGGTGACGCCTACAGAGTGGTAGGGGAACTGGGGGTAAAATGAACACCCTAAGCATTTTCCATGTTTTCTTGCTTATAAAGCTGTCAGATTCTTTTCCAATTGCACAGAATTGAAGAAGGATGTTTATGCAATGTAACAAGTTGAAATATTGTGATGGAAACAGAGTTTTATCAACAATATTATAATTTTGAAAATTGCTTTCCACAGAGTCAATGCTTCAAACATGTGGGTAAAATGAACATGTAACGGGGGTAATATGAACATATACTTGGGAGTAAAATGAACATACAGTGGAGGTAATATGAACATATACCGGGGGTAAAATGAACACATGCTGGGGGTAAAATGAACATGTTGTGGGGGTAAAATGAACATGTTGTGGGGGTAAAATGAACACCATTCTAATTGAACGGGTTGCGGCATGATTCTCGGCATCTGGTACATGATCAATGCATATTTCACAGATATTCCGGAATCGATGGAACGTTTAGCCACGACCATTTGGATGGCTGTCCATTATTGTCTTTGTATGTCCTCCGGATAATTTTCAGCATCTGATATAAAATCGGGTAGTATTTGTCCTGCCATGGTGTTCATATTACCCCCATCTTGAGTGGTTCATTTTGCCCCCAAAAGAATCAACATATTCAAATCATTTGTTTTAAGAACTTAGAAGATTAAAATGCTTCCTATTTTCGTCTGCTTATCATGAATACTTTAAAGATGTGATGTGCTACGCAGTTCGAAAGATTTTTTAAGGATTTTAGTCATAAAAACCTTAAATTCCACAAGTAAAAATTTACATCATATGAGAAAATGGAGAGGCGTACTTTGTTTTTGTTTACTTTTACAACTTTTTACAGTTCAAGATCGCGCTAGAGTTGTCGAAATAGCTTTTTTGTCTGAGGATTAAGGATGGTGCTATGTTTTGCATAAAATTATAGCATAATTACCGTAAAACACTAACCTGTACAGTTTACGCTTCGTGCCCGTAGAGAGCCATCGGAAGAATCAATGTTTTATACAGGGCGAATTTTGTTTCCGTTTGTAAGCTGCGGGACCTAATAACCAGCTTAGGTCCCGCAGCTTACAAACGGAAACAAAATTCGCCGTAGTCCGTAAAAGGTCCTATTCGCAGTCGCAACACGTCTTTTCACTTCGCGGGAAACGTCGTTGTCACATGTCACAAGTGTTCCAAGATAAACAAATTCTTCAACAACTTCAAACACATCCCCATCAAACACTACCTCAGCACCTAAACCACCATGCCTGACTCTATCTCTACCTGCAACAATGTACTTCGTTTTGGTAGAATTAATAGTCAGGCCTATCCTCGCCTGTCTCCCTCTTCAGAGGCACGAAGGCCTCTTCCACTGACCTGCGATCAATTCCAATTAGGTCTATATCGTCCGCAAAGCCAAGGAGCATGTGCGGCCTTGTGACAATAGTGCCATTTTTCTGCACGCCAGATCTCCTAATAGCACCCTCAAGTGCAATGTTGAACAGTAAATTCGAAAGTGCGTCACCCTGCTTTAATCCGTCTAACGTCACGAACGAGGGTGACACCTCGTCTGCGATCCGAACACTTGATTTCGAACCACCCACCGTAGCACGTATCAGCCTAATTAGTTTCGCCGGAAAACCATGTTCAGACATTATCTGCCACAGCTCATTTCTTTTCACTGAGTCGTACGCCGCCTTGAAATCAATAAACAGATGGTGAGTCTGCAAGTTATACTCCCGGAATTTGTCTAGGATCATTCGCAAGCTAAACATCTGGTCCGTTGTCGAACGGCCCTCACGAAAACCAGCTTGGTATTCGCCGACGAAGGACTCCTCGAGTGGTCGCAGTCTGTTAAACAGGATGCGCGACAGAATTTTGTACGCCGAATTCAACAGGGTAATTCCTCTGTAATTGACACACTCCAGTCTGTGCCCTTTCTTGTAGACAAGGCGGATGAGGCCATCCAACCAGCCGGCCGGCAATTCTTCGTCCTCCCATACCTTCAGAAATACTCGGTGGATCGACTGGTAAAGCTGCTCGCTTCCGTGCTTGAGAAGCTCGACCGGGATTTCGTCCTTCCCAGCAGCCTTACAGTTCTTCAGCCTGCTGATAGCCTTTTTGCCGTTTTATCGGTCAGCAAATTCCCTTCTCGATCATTGCACATGGCGGGCACTGGTACGGTATTGTGCCGCGCACCATTGACCGTTGCATAGAATCTCCGCATATCATTCCGGTTCTTGCTTTCTTGAGCGTCAGCTTTCTTCGTGCTGACTTTTCTTTCTGCGGTGGATTCGCTTTTCGTCGGCTCTCGCTGCCCTGTACCGCTCTCTATTCTGTCGGGCACCGGCCACAAGCATACGGCTTCTGGTGACATTCTTCATGTCTGTCACTCTCTGGCACTCTTCATCAAACCAGTGGTCGTCTTCGTCGTTGACCAGTGCCGATCACTTCCAGCGCTGTTGTTGTCACAGCTTCGTGGATAGGGTCCCACAGGCTGTCGACGTCTCCAGCAACGTTGATTCTTCCCAACTGCTCGTCTAGCTGCTGAAACAAATCGCTACAAAAGATAAATTGTAATTCGCACAAATTCACGGAATCCACGCCATTCAATCAAACTGTTCAACAACTTATGTTGGTCTGGTCTCACGAAAAATTGAGTTCACGATGTTTTGCTACTCATTTAACATATATCAAATATATGTAAACAAAGTATCATACTTGATTTAGTGCAATAAAATAGTTATTTTTTTCACTTTTGTCCAAGGGACGCAGCACTGTGCGTCGGCATATAGGCCTATCTGTCTGCTAGATACGACAAGCAAGTTGTTGGAGACGTTGATCCTCACCAAGATAGTACCGTACACGGAAGGTGTGAACGGCCTGTCCAATAACCAGTTTGGATTCAGGAAAGGTAAATCTACTCTGGACGCTATCCAGCCAGTCGTTCAGACAGCTGAGGTGGCAATCGAGCATAAAAGGAGCGGCATCCGTTACTGCGCGGTTGTCACTCTGGATGTGAAGAATGCGTTCAATAGCACAAGCTGCGAAGCGATAGCCCACGCACTTCACGTCTCAAGGTACCGGTGCAGTTGTGTAAGCTTCTGGAAAGGCAGTTTGATGGAAGGCTTCTACTGTATGACACAGAAGAGGGGCAGACGCTCTCAGGCTGTCCCTTCCGACGGGAGTTAAGATTGTTGGCTTCGCAGACGACATCACCCTAATTGTCTATGGCGAACCGATGGAGGAAGTAGAGTTGACAGCGCACTCTATCTCCATAGTTGAAGAATGGATGAAGCGTGAGAAACTAGGGCTGGCCTGTCAAAAGACTGAGGTGGTCAAAAACCGCAAGTCCAAGCAACGAGCGCTCATCTCGGTAGGCGATTGCACAATAGAGTCCAAGGAATCCCTTAGGTATTTTGGGGCTGTTGGAGAGGTTGATCCTCAACAGGCTAGTAATGTACACGGTAGGTGCGAACAGGCCCAATAACTAGTTTGATATCAGGAAAAAAATCTACTCTGGACGCTATCCAGTCAGTCGTTCAGACAGTTGAGGTGGTTATCAAGCTTAAAAGAAGCGGCATCCGTTACTGTGGAGTTGTCATTCTGGATGTGAAGAATGCGTTCAGCAGTGCACTATCCCACGCACTTCACCGCCTCAGGTACAGATGCAGTTGTGTTGGCTTTCAGAATGGTAGGATTCTACTGTGTGACACAGAGAAGGGGCAAAAAAGCGTTCGAGTTACCGCGGGAGGTTCAATCCTGGGTCCGATGTTATGGAATACGATGTAGCATGACGTACTGAGCCTTCCTCTTCCGATGGATGTTAAGATTGATGACTTCGCCGACGATATCATGCTAGTGGTCATTGGTGAAGCGATGGAGGAAGTAGAGTTGACAACAGCGCATTCTATTTCCATAGTTGAGGAATGGATGAAGTTTAGGAAACTAGGACAGGACGGTGGTGGTAGTCAACAACCCTAAGTTCGAGCAACGGGCGCTTATCTTGATAGGTGATTGCACCATAGAGGAAGATGTTCAATGCTTCAACCAAAGAGGTATCAGAGGAGTCCGCAGCGCGCATAAAGAAGCAACGCTCAGAAGTTGGCCGCGAGAATCGTATAACTCCACCCAAGATAGATGGACCCATCGGCTAATACCAAACGTGTCAGAATGCTATGAAAGAAGCCATGAGGAAGTGAACTTCCACCTGACGCAGTTTCTGTCGGAACATGGTTGCTATAGGCAGTACCTGCAAAGGTTCTAGGTGTGGAGGTAACAGCGGAGCATGTCGTGTTCGATTGCCCGCGTTTTGTTGTTGTGAGAGATCGCATGCTTGCTACATGTGGAGGGACACGTCCCACGACAATATATAATACAGAGAATTGTGCGGATGCCGAGTGCTGGAATGCAGTAACCACGGCTATTACTCATATTATGCTAGAATTTCAGCGCCTATGTCGCGCCGACCAAGAGTTGGCTGCAAAGGGTTAGCCCTGCCGAGGCTGATCCGGAATGTATCTAAACGGTTTCTATTCGGCACAATTTCTCGAATATTGAGCTATAAAATCATTCGATAAAATCATACAACAAAATCATTCATCAAAATGCATAAATGCCTATCACACGTCTTGGCAGTCTGAGCCGATGCCTCACTTCTCTTGCAATTTTCACGGACATCAGCAGACAAATTTGATTGTTTGATAGTTTACATTTAGGCGCTGTCAAACCCTCTATCGATTCACACGGACAGAATTGTTAGAATCATTTTGAAAACGTTTTTACAACGCTTTGAATATATCTTGTCAGTGTGACTATAATCGGCAACCTCGTTTCCTTCGGCAGCTTTCCCATAAGAACTGTATGCGTATCTCTTCGGCAGCACCAAATCAGCCGCATTTTGAGGCGTACTCATTTGAATTGATGACATATTTGGCGAAATTGTTTGTTAGGTCTCGGAAAACTCGTCAGTGGGAAGCTGACAGAACAAAGAATCATTTGTATCTTTTAGCGTTTGAAATTTGGTTACCGATAATAGTCGAATGATACCGAAGCCGTAAGTATCCATATTTAAATTGAATAATGCTGATAGCAAATCGTATTTGTTTATTAACTCATGGCTTCATATTGCCAGAACCATTTTTGTCAAAATCAAAGGGCGCTGTTTTTAATTTGCACTTCTATTTGCATGTCTTTCACCATTCTGAGTTATATTTTTTATTTGATAAAATTTGATTCGCATTTTCCCTTTTCTCGTTTTTATTTTTTCTATTTTCCTGTTTCTGCTTTTAGATATTAATATAACTGTTTTTCGCATTTAACTTTTCAATAAAAACTGTTACCTGAATGCTTTGCATATGGGTGCTGTTGAAGGCATATAGTATGCTGAATTAATCATAAAAAATTGTAATAATATTCAAGTCAACCTACTGACGAATTGACATTTTTCCAT
Organism: Aedes aegypti; assembly: GCF_002204515.2. Lineage (NCBI taxonomy): Eukaryota > Metazoa > Arthropoda > Insecta > Diptera > Culicidae > Aedes > Aedes aegypti. Next base: position 89,421,236 of record NC_035108.1, on the reverse strand, counting down.
GTTAGGTATTGACAGCATTACAACATATTATTTAACTTGAGTGACAGTTTAAGCCATATTTATCTGTCACGTTTCTATTTGGAATATTTTCACCTCTCAAACCGTGATCATAATAATAATATTTTCAAACCTGAAGTCAATCACATTGTAATCAAAAAGTAATAATGTTCCCTGGAAAATACACAAGTTGTCAAATATGTCATCTACGCATCATTTTGCAACTATTTGTGCGCGTTATCAAGCAGCTGGTGATATTAATTATTTTCCCTACATGACCTGACAAAATTAAAAGTAAATACTCAGTTTTCTCTTTCGGATGATTAATTGTGATATTTGCATTCAAACCTCGTCCGTTTGGTGCACCAAACTGTCGAACTCGTTCGTTCGCCAACTGGTCCAAAGTGTGGTCAACCAGTTCAAACACTCTCAAATGAACTACGGTTGATTGACACATTTTGCTGTGGTTCAGCTGACGTTCCGGGTTGGAAAATAAATTGGGATTTCCCGTAAGTAAATGTAATTTACAAACCTTTCGCCTCACCTTGCAGATACACTTCCGTGCAAAAGTTTGGGTTCAGACCCTAAAAATCATACATAATCCTAAGAAAAAAATTGAAAACAAAATTCAAAAAATGTTTTTGCCAAAACACCAACGACGTAACAATAACTAATTTTTCTTCAAATTTGATTATAAAGAGCATCAGTTATATGTGTAACTACAGAGATATGGACAAAATACTTTTGTATGTTTTTAGAGAGTTACCCCAAACTTTTGCCCGAGAGTGTATGACAATGTTTTTACAACAACCTCACCAACTGTGGCACTTTCCGGTGCTAAGTGAGTTGATTATTTTGTCGGCACAATGTGCAAAACTGATAATTTAATTCAAGTGAAATTATTCACTCGTGCTCAATTTCCCGACACTCTTGTCTGGATAAATATTGGTTTTCGCCTCTTTTTCTTCCTTTCCTCGTCTGGGCTCGACGATTCAGCCATGAATTTCATAACCAAATAAATATTAGCCCAACCTAGCACAAAAAAGTTGTTTGTTGCTGGCGCTAAAAATATATTGCCGGGATAAAACTGCACACGGCACTTCAAACGTCAACTTTGGCCGGGACCGAAAACCATTTGGCAGCGGCAGACTGTTCGTCTGGAAAAATGTTGCATCTTTTTGCGATGCGTTCGTGTCGCCGTCGTCGAGCCAGATTTTGCTGTTTTGCTCTTGTTGCGCTTGGCTGAGGCTGCACAGATGGGTACGTGTTCGGCAATGCACCCAAAGCTATCAATATATACAAAATTTTCGCCAATGCGATGGTGAATGACCAATGTCCATTGGTGTAGGAACAAGGGAGGCCAGTGGGTCAGACCACCCCCTGCCCCCAGGACCATCCAGGCTCTCTCCAGAATTATTGATGATATAAAATTATAAAAAACATACCAAATATATAAAAACAAAACAAAAAAATTCTCAAAAACTTGTCGCTAGTCACGCTGTTTTATTTCAACAATATATAGTGGGCAAACCTCGCTTGGTTCTGACTTCGGTGAATCGCACTACAACCGAAAGTTTAACCACCTGGCTGTCCCTCGATTAATTACCACTAGAACCTGCTTGTTGTTGTTGCGTGAGATAAGCGAACTTTACCAACATATCCGTTGCATAAAACACAAAACTGCGGATATTCCGAATAATGCAAACAGTACATATTCGTATAACAAAAATTGAAATAATTTAAAAAATAAGCAAAATTTCAGAAAAAAATCTTTGATAGCATACATTGGACAACTTTTGCGAAAAATTAAGCTCAATTTATAACAGAGCGGTTCCACAGAAAATGACGACTTTTTTCCCAAATTTCATTTTTATAATTTTTGATTTGGATGAAATTTTGCACAAGCTTTCTTTATGCCCAAAAATGCCTTTTTGCATCATCGGCTCGCCATTTTGACTCTAGCCTTATTTTTGAGAAGGGCCTAAGAAAAAAGTCCTTAATAATTTTCAGAAAAATATAATTTAGAAACGGTTTGTCCGATCAGTTTGGTGCCTTCAGCAAAGTTTTAGGTTATTGTTGGGACTATCTGGAAAAAATATACACTGTAAAAAAATGTTGTAATTTTTTATGTATCGAAAAAAAAGCTTAAAAATCAATTTTCTCAAAAATCGTATTTTTGATTTTTTTTTTATATATGCTAAAGTAGACAAAAAATGAAGTCTTTTGCACAGTGGGTCAAGATGGAGAAATCATGGACATAAAAGTTATGATTTTTTGAAAAAAAGGTGAATTTTTGAAAATGGTCATAATAAACTTTTTGAATATTTTTCAACTCGATTTTATGAGAGTACGCAAAATTTACAACAAAAAAGGTTTACGGAAAAATCAGGCTAACTTTTACCGTTTTAAAGATACAGCGATTTTAATACAAAATTATGATATAATTTTCACTTTTCGGTCATTATAATATAACTTAGAAACGGTTTGTCCGATCAGTTTGGAGTCTTCCGCAAAGTTTTAGGTTATGGCTGGGACTATCTGGAAAAAAAAATAAACACTGTAAAATAAATGTTGTAATTTTTTATATATCGAAAATAAAGCTTAAATATCAATTTTCTCAAAAATCGTATTTCTGTTTTTTTTTATATGTTAAAGTAGACAAAAAATGAAGTCTTTTGCACAGTGGGTCAAGATGGAGAAATCATGGACAAAAAAGTTATGATTTTTTATAAAAGGTTGATTTTTCAATATGATCTAAATAAACTTTTTGAATGCTTTCCGACCCGATTTTATGAAAGTATGCAAAATTTTTAACAAAAAAGGTATATGAGAAAATTTTGCTAATTGCTACCGAAACATTTGAAAAGTTTATTATGACCTTGTTGAAAATGGTTCACCTTTAAAAAAGAAATTACTTTTTTGTCCATGATTTCTCTATCTTGACCCACTGTGCAAAAGACTTCATTTTTTGTCTACTTTAACATATAAAAAAATAAAAAAAATCAAAAATACGATTTTTGAGAAAATTGATTTTTAAGCTTTATTTTCGATATATAAAAAATTACAACACTTTTTTTTACTGTGTATATTTTTTTCCAGATAGTCCCAACAATAACCTAAAACTTTGCGCAAGGCACCAAACTGATCGGACAAACCGTTTCTAAGTTATATTTTTTTGAAAATTATTAAGGATTTTTTTCTTAGGCCCTTCTCAAAAGTAAGGCTAGAGTCAAAATGGCGAGCCGATGATGCAAAAAGGCATTTTTGGGCATAAAGAAAGCATGTGCAAAATTTCATCCAAATAAAAAAATACAAAAGTAAACCGACATTCGAATTCAAATGGAACCGCTCAACAGATATTTTCAAGTAATTCTAACCTGGCAAGGTTTTACTCAGATGGATGGCAGTCATTCGCCCTGGCGTGAAAAATTATTTGTTTTTCCAAGAAGTCTTGTTATGAATTTTTGAGATGTTTCAAAACAATTATTTAGATTAACAATTTTCTCAGGTAATGTCTATCAATGGATGGCTTCAAAAATAGTGTCCCAAACTTTTTTTTTGATAAAATGTTGTTTTTATTGAATAACACGACCGAGCGTGTCTTTGCTACTGCTTTGGAAAAGTTTTTTTTGAACTTAATCCAACGAAAAACACTTAAAAAATGAGTAAACATGTATGTTTGTTTTAAGCTTAAGCGTTTGGTACTAAAATTGAAACAAGGCTTAACGACTCTATTGTGCTACTATTTTTCTTTTTGGTTTGGAAATTGGCCAAATAACATTGTAAGATTTGTTCATAACTTCAACGCTAATTCTTCCAGCAGTGCATTCATTTCTTCTATTTATACATTTCTTGGATTGGACATTTCTTGGATTAAACAAAAAATATTACCTATTTTTTCAAAAGTTCGACGATTTGCTTTTTTTTTTCAATTAATTAATTTTTGTGAAATCGTACCGAGATGTTTTGCTGATCTATCAGAAAATTGTCTCTGTATTCCTTCAAATACTTTTTCCCAAACGCTTTACTAGGGATTCTTCTGCCAAGTTTATCAAAAGCCCTCTATTTTTTTCCCCAGATGCATAACAAATTGTGTCACTGTGTTGTGTGTTGTAAATGGATTTTATGGTAATTTTGCTTCAAATTCCCGAATTATACAAGATATAAACAATGTTTGGTATTAATGAATATTTGCATTCGAATTTTCATTAAAAAATTTATTAGGAAATTTGTTGGAAACACCCAGGCATACTTATGCTTTCAAAATAAGCATAGCGGTAAAGGAACCTGTGTAGAAAAAAATAGCAAAGTGACTGATCAGTTCAGTTTTCAGATTTGTGGCATATCTTGCTCAAAATTTTTTTGGAGAAATTGGTCTAGCAATTATTTTTAGAATCCATTTTCTGGAAATGAATCCTTTGAAATTCCAGGGCAGAATTAGAGGAAAACCAGAAGTCCAGAAGTCAAAGGAAAGAATATTGCTAGAGTTTTAGGAGAATTACTTAAGAAGATTTCTGCGGAATTTTTTGACAATTTGTTGTCCATTACAGAGATTCGATTATCCGGTGATTTCTAGATAAAAGATTATCGACAAAAATCTGTCTCTGAAGAAAATATTCCAAGATGTTGATTACAAATCCTCATTTATTAACAGCACTGCTAAGATCATTGTCCACTGTATAATCATATTTCTATAGAAAATCCTTGAAAAACAACTTCAGCATATTTGTTAGGCATATTCGAAAGAAATTTCATTTAGAAGTTCTAAAAGTTCTACGGTAAATTCTCCGGTAGGAATTTAGCAAATCATCTAATAAATTTGCCAATGTGTTCTACATGAACTTTTTTATGAGTTACTCCAGAAATTGATGATAACTAAAAAAATAATTTATGATTTACTTAAAAAATCAATGAGGAATGCCTGGAGTAGTTCTCGAAAAAACAATGGAAACTGGATGGATTTCCAGAAGTTATTTATGAAAGAATCACAGGACTAACATTCGATACAATATCTGGAGTAATTTCAAGAATTTAAGAAAATACATGATAGAATTTCTGGACAAATTTTTCAAGCAGTTCAAGAATGAATTACAAAAACTTTTGGTAAACCCGTTGAAAAATTTCTTTAAAAATATTCCTAGAAGAAATAGCGAAGCAGTAAACATCTCTGAAATAAACTTGAATGTATCTCTGGTGAATTTTTCTGAAGAATTGTAGGACAAAGTCAGGAACTTTGAAAACAAAAACGTAATTTTCTAAAGAAGTCCGTGATAAAATTCTCGGATTTTTAAAGTATTTACAAGGAAAAGTGAAAGAACAGCTAAAGGATTCCGTGCGAGAAATGTCGTAGCTAACTGATCATTTAAACTTTTTTTGTGACAAGAAATTTAGTAGTGTGCTATCCTTTGACTGCGACGCTTGCTCCTGCGGGGGTGGGTGAAGCGGTCAGGATCAAACGTGTTACGCATCTGATATATCAGGTAAATTCAAAATTGATATTTATGTACTTATATTAAATATAATGCACTAAGTTGTCGAATTGAGCTCATCCTCCTAAACACCCTACTCTACTAACACAATCCCAAACCTATCCCATGACGTCCATGAAGTTAGTATGGGTTTCCTATATCTTCTTAATTCCGACGTCTACTAACATTCCTTCCCTTCCCCTAGCCATTGTGAGGACGTGGCCAGGTGTACAATGTGATGCTTGTTTTGTTTATTTCTATTACAGTTAAACCTCCATGAGTCGATTCTCCATTACTCGATATCGACTCATGGAACCATATTAAAAATCAAATTTCATGGTCACTATGATGGTCCCCTCAAACGGCTTTCCACGGCATTGCTGTTCCATGACTCGATATTTCCATGAGTCGATGGTCTCTTCAATATCGACTCATGGAGGGTTGACTGTGTGTAGAAAAAGACGTTCATCCCAAACGTTTTTCTGTTTCTCAAAAACAAAAAAATGAGCATTGTACAGCCACCCACGATTTGTAAGTCGTTTATGCTATGCTATGCTAAGAAATTTTAGAATATTAGTTTTGAGATAGTTTTGTTGGAATGCAAAAGAGCAGCCTCTTAATGATTTTTAGAGGAATCTAAAGAAAATCTTGGAGAGTTTTAGGGAAACAAAAATGCAGAGAAGCTTTAGAAAGAATCTCAAAGGCTACGTTAGAGAAATTGAATCTTCAATAATTCCAGAAAATTCTAAACAAACTAATAGAGCAATGCATTGAAAGTATTTTAAACCCACCATTTTAAATTATATGTAAGTGCATAATATTTGAAAAAATAATATAAAGATTACTCTTGCCGAATTCTGCGAGAGATTTTTCTAAGCAACCTGATAAAGAGACTTAGAAAATAATTTTGGTAAGTTCAAGAAATCAATGGAAACGCCAGGAATAATCTGTTGAATAAAAACTACTAATTCCGTAAATTATTTTCTGTGGGAATCCTAGGAGGTACTTACTAAAATACGGTAAGGGAGCACTTGACGGGTGTACTGAAGAATATGGAAATAGTGAATGATGAATTCCTTCAGTGCAATCTCTCAAAAGCTGATTGAGTACCCAGAAAAGTTCGTGGAAGAATCACTAGTGATATTCAATGTGGGTTATTTGAAATAGTTATTCAATGATTTTTTTGCATTGATAGTCACATAATTAAATAACGTCCGGTGTGAAAATTGGAATTTACGAATAACGCTGATGTGCAGCGATTTGCGATACATTCTCAAACAATTGAAATTAGTTTTGTAATTTGTGAAAATCGTTATAATTGCGATCGTCTTTACTTCCGCATAACAAGAATTTGCTGCCCCATCCCCGCTTCGGCCCCCTCCAGAAAAAATCCTAGCCACGCCAATGCCAATGTCGTTAATGCTATAAAAGTGATTGCTACATCTTCATCAGAGATTAACCCTGCTTTTGAGGTAAATATAGAACGACGCCACATATTAAATTTCATCAAAACATAGATAGCAAAATTGTTTTTCTCAAACGAAGCTGATTGTTTCAAATTATTTCGTTGAAAAGTTTACTGTAGACTCAGTTACTAATATTTAAAATTTCCTCGGTTGCATACCGGTTCCGAGTCATTTGGCCGAACGCCATTTGACCGAAATGGTCATTTGGCCGAATGCCATTTGGCCGAATGCCGTTTGGCCGATTGCCGTTTGGCCGAAATTGAAAACAATAATGAACTACAGTCAGCATGCATTTGTAATGAATTTCAAAGAACTGATTCAGCTTATTTTTATAAGAAGGATAAATCATCGTTGCTATTCAAATAATTAACTCTTTAGTGAAACGCTTACTGCTTAAAGAAGAACATCCTACATATAAGCAATTATTCACCTCTTTGCTAGCAGTAATAGCTGCCAGCAGAAGTTTCTTCTTTTCACAACGGAGAAAGATTGAGCTTCTTTCACGTAAGTGTTCACCGAGTCGCTAACTTAAACTTAGAGGAGAATGTCATCTCACCTAATTGAACATCCGTGTTGAATTAATATTTTTTAATAGGACACTTTATGGAAGTATTAAAATCTTTAATTCCAATAACAATGAAAAACACTACTCCTAAAAGAACAGTCTATGAGCAAAAGAAGAAAAAATCTTTTAGAAAGTGTAATGCAAATCGTTTTATCAGTATGACTACAAAGAACTGCCAATAATTTAAAGAAGGTAAACTTCCCAATACAAATATATGCTAAATTATTGAAACCAGTGTATCTCGAAAGAATAGCCTATGTTTGAAAGAAGGAAAAATTTCTGATGAAATCATTAGAGACACTTGAAACCCTAACACACCGTTGATAACCCAGATGCGAATTAACCATCGGCTTAGAGTCTTGTCTTGAATTAACGGGTCAATTTTATCGTTCTCTTGGAGCACTTATATAGTGACAAACATGACGTCCCTTCACATCATACTAATCAACAAATTCATTAGTTATTGGGATACATTCAGCGTTGAGGCAATTTGATTTTTTTGTTCGTAATTCGGCCAAACGGCATTTGGCCAAACTACCCGTTCGGCCAGATGGCATTCGGAAAAATGGCCGGACACCTTGCATACCATATACCTATGTGAAGCGCGCATCGTTTTCTTTCGTGTTTGACGTTTCACACTAGCGCCTTCTGCAGAATTTGTTGCACATTATCGTACTTCATGCAAGGCCAGATGATGACTTTCAGAGTGGGGATGGATTTTGAAGGAATTTGTTTTAAGTGTTATATCTGTGGTTTGACAATCCAACTGTGGGCACTTGTCTCGAAGATTAGTCCCTTTTAAGCATTGGCTGTTCCATCCATCTTCAATTTGGCTTATTTAATGTATCGGTAGTTCTTTATCGGCATTTAATTTACAAATTTTTAACACTTCATTAGTCGAGCTGTTGTTTTTTTTTGTACAACAGAAGTGAAAAAACCTTGCTTATGGTGACTTCTCAACTCTCTGTTCTATGGGCACTAACACATGTGTTTACCAGGGTTGTTAACGTTAATTTTTCTCGAGATCAACGTTAACGGCGTTTTGTTGATTTTTATGTTTGTTAACGTTAGCGTCAACGGGTTGCGTTGAATTAACGTCAACGAACATCGTTAATCTTATCATTGATTACTGGATGACAAAATACCGTAACCAAGGAAATTGAAAAAAAAAATCTAGTTTACGGGTATAAAAGTAGCAAGGGCCAAGAACAGTTGTAGAGAAATCTGGATGCGTTGCACAATTTGTCAATGACGATGAAAGGGGAAAAAAAAGAAGATCAACCGATCCATGTCGCAAAGTGGCCCACTGGTTTCCGGGAAGTAAAGGCGTTTCGAAATAACAAATTTTATGGCTGAATGACTGCATGGATATGGACAAATGAAAATTCTTGCTGCTCCGCAGACCTAAGCATTTGAAAATTGTGTTGCATATGTATGCTTGATCTCCTGAACATACACATCTGGAAAAAACATCTGGTGGTCACGAAGCTATTTCCTGCAAAATAAGTTCATCTAGTCAGTGGCAAAAATAAGTAACCAAATGCTTTTTTACAGACAAAATGCCTATGTTTTGGGATTTGTATCTCAACCTCTGGTAGTTCGAGTTGACTGAAATTTGAATGACGAACTACAAATGACCTGAAGTTAGTGAATTCCTTATATTGCATGGCAGTCATTTACCAAAAAGTTCCAGAGGGTTGATCAAAGACAAAAGCAACCGAGATTTTTTTACCTAATTCAAAAACGGTATGTTTTGGGTGGTTGATTTGTTCAACGAAGTTATTCACGTTCAGAAGTTACATAAATTTGCAGATCAATACCACTTGGGCAGTTCCATGAACCACTATGGCATAGGAGGTTTTTTTCTCGGCTGAATCGTCTGAAACTTTGCAATTAGAAGCACTTTAATAGACGCAAATATGAGCTCAGAAGCTTTAAAAATAATCACTACCGAAGCGAATCTGAAGTGCTAAGAATAAGATCTGGCTCCTTACCGTTAGTAATCAAATTCAAAAATCTCTCAGTTCCTTACTTTTGTCTTTAAACAAACCTCTGAAACTCTTCAAAAATGACTACAATTTTATGAATTCACTTAAAATAAAACCAGTTATTTGTAGTTCGTCATTCTTATTTCATGGTAATTCCAACTAAACTGTGATGCAGTGCCTCAAAGTTGCTAATTTTGTATGGAAAAACATGATACAAGCTTTTGTCTTTGACTGAAGTTAAAAAAAGTTCACTCAATATGGAAAAGTAGATGCAATAAACTACATGTTTTTTTCATTAAAGTCTGAACACAACAGATAAATAAACCGAAAATTTATTTTTTACTCATTTGCTGTTTCATTTCTTGCCTCTCGCTACATTACATATCCTACTTGAACAAACTCTGGGATTTGCTGAAAGTTAGTTTGGCAAAGGCCATAATTAACGTAAAAAATTAACGTTGACCGTTGACGTTAAATCAACATACTTGTTTTTAATTATGAATCGTGGTTTACGGCTAACCAGCCGAGTGGAAGTTTAACAACTACCGAAAAGCTAAGCATTACATATAATTTGCAATTGGATTAGATGGACAAATTGATGTGAAGATTTGCGAAAAAGTTACACGTCTTCTCAGTGAGAATCGAACTCACGACTCCCCGATCTCTAGTTGGGGCGCGTTACCACTACACCATGAGAGAACTCATGAACGCAGAAGTTAACCTGAATTCGATTTCAGCTCAATTCTGTAGTTGTTAAATTTCCACTCGGCTGGTTAGCCGTAAACCACGATTCATAATTAAAAACAAGTATTTATCGAGCAACGGACTCATGTTCCGTAACCGGTCGTTTGGAAGCCCACACAATAGAAACCTCAGCCAGCGCAGTTGCTGGCTAGTGTAGTGTGCTATTCCTATACCTAAAAAACAATGCGCTCTCGGGCTAGGCATTGGATATATATAGAAAGCGTTGTATTTGGATGGGCATCTAATTCTTCCGAAAGAGGTGCACTTTGCGAAAAAAGGACCACGTGGTTATTGAGCTGAAATCGAATTCAGATTAACTTCTGCGTTCATGAGTCCTCTCATGGCGTAGTGGTAACGCACCCCAACTAGATCGGGGAGTCGTGAGTTCGATTCTCACTGAGAAGACGTGTAACTTTTTCGCAAATCTTCACATCAATTTGTCCATCTAATCCAATTGCAAATTATATGTAATGTTTAGCTTTTCGGTAGTTGTTAAATCAACGCCAAGCGTTAAGGCGAAACATCCCGGAATCCAAAGATGGCCGTCACAATGGCCGACATGTGACCCTACTCGCATTTTCAAAGGCACAAAACTGGAGAAATAGTAGACAAACGTTTCTGATCTTCTTATTTTAAGCTTTTCGCTAGTGCACAAAGCCAAAGCTCACTCTTGTTGGATGCTTCCTTCGCGAGATTGGTGCCTCAGAAGTTTTAGTGCAATCTTAGAAGTTGATTCCAAACTGTTTCACCTTAACGTTAACGTTGATCAACGGCTCCGAAAAATCAACGCAAAATTCGTTGATTGTTACAATTAACGCCAACGAATCATCGAAAAGACGTTAATCGTTGATCAACGTTAACAACCCTGGTGTTTACTATAGCAAGGTGACAACACGTGTGGGACAGCGCAAAGAAAGAAGATGTACCCTACGGCTCATCCCAAACCTGTCGACGTGGATAAATAGGAAGCACGGAGAGGTGAACTTCTACCTGACACAATTCCTATTTTGAATAATAATAAAATCTATAGCCTGAGACATTTAGGTGGGTTATGGGTACGCACCGGTCCCCAAGGAATTTTGTGAAATATCCCAATCCAGATGACCAATGATCAAAATTGATATTTGTGAATTATTGGTGCATAAATATCAAGAAACAAAAAAGTTATCGCGGTTAGATTTTTTTCTTCTAGTAGAGGGCTGTTGTAGATTTTCATGGATTTTTGATAGTCATCATTAAAGTTACCCCAAAATCACAAATAGACTTTCGGCAATATAAAAATAAACACTATAGGTGCATTCAAAATAAATAGTTATACAATCTTCAATTCGAATCGATAAGTAAGGTTCCAGTATTTGTTTAAAAAATATTACATGACAACCATCTAAACAGAATATAGAGGTTATAAGTTTTGCTTTCAACAAACTTGAAAATGATGTTTTTTTAGTTTCAAGAGCAAGGTTGCTGATTCTCCAATCAAGCTGAATGTTTCAATGTTAAATACGCATCCTATTTCTTCGCCGAGCGACAAGTAAGGCAAAACCGGCAATAGAATGAGACACAATGTGCCGAAGGCATCCAATTGCAATAGCGAATGATTGTTAATATTCTACTGTCACTCGATTGGTATGCGTGATTGTATGCTGAAGAGCGCTCACTGACTGGGAATACAACCGCCGGAATGAATCAGTGAGCGTGAATTCGTTCATTCACTTGATTGCATTCGGTGATTGATTGCAGAACGCGTTCTTTTGTGTCTATCAGTCACGAGCGGTTTGGTTCTGTCGCCGCTCGTCTTTTGATTTTCAGTTTATTTCAATCGTTTTCGATTTGTCGGGATTGCACTGACCCTAGTAGCGTTCGACTGTCACTGAACATTCGGCAGCAATTTTTTTATCTATGAATGAGTGAATTTTTCCATATTTGAATGTATGTGCATATTTGAAAAACAATAAATGAGATTTTCCAATAAAACGATCATAAAAAGTAAAATTTATCTTTCCAATGCGGTAAAAATTCACGATTTATTTATTCATTTATAATTAAAAACGATGGTTAAGAGCTTTTTCTCAAAATCTTGGTGCAACCATTCCATTTTATGACATCATTATGGTTTTTCGGGACAGCATTTGGAAACTTAAAAGGTCTTCTAAAATTAAAAAAAAAATATTTTTGAAATATTCAATAGAAAAGTTTAATGGTTTTCCGAATTATGAGCTTCATTATGTCTACTGTATTATTGAGTTTCGGCAAGATTTGGGCTATCGTCCACAGATAAAGTTTGTATAATAATGGGCAGTTCGATGAATTCTCGTGTAACTTTTTAAATGGACCTAACATTAAGAGGCTCGCTTTGTTTACTTTCTCATTTTTCAATAACTGAGTCACGTTATGAGAGACTGTTGATAGTATACTGCTACAACTTTGATCAGATCGGGGGGATAGCAGTGCATGATTAAACCCCTCTAAATTAGCTCCAAACCTGGGGACACTTTTGCTATCGGAAGTTCGGGGATTGTTAATCGTGCCAGTAAAATAACGGTAAACAAGTGAGAAAAACGGATTTTATCATCGCTATCTCTTTGGAGCGTTTGTCCGCTGCTTCTATTTATCAGACTTATTACAACTTTCGATACATTGCCGATCGTGGACCGCAACAGATGGGATGTTGTCTCCGCTTGTTTTGGTCGTACCGTAAAACGGGGTATCTTTGATAATGTGGGTAACTTTGATAGTGCGTAACCCACCACAGACTTAACGAAGTATCATAATTTCTGTTAAGCAAAACGAATGCAAAACTAAATAATATTAGTATGACACTTCATGTAAGAGTGGTTTTCATTTGAATCAAGAACATTTGAGGCTTTTTATACGAATATTAAAAATTGACACAATTTTAGCATTTTCGAAACGCTTACAAACAATCTGTTCTACGATGATTATCTGGTTTAGTTTTGAATAGTTAGCCACTTATTTTTGACAGCCTAGTTATCATAGAACTTGAATACGGTCTCAAATCTCGTAGCGAAGAGCATTTTTACAAACTGGGAGCATTTTTGTAATCTAAGTCAAACATTTCCATATAACATTAAACGCCTTGAGGTATGCAATGCCCTACAAATGTTCGTTATTCATTCAATTTTGTTCGACTCATACTCCATTATCAAAGTTACCCCGAAACAGAAAACCAACTTTCGATTATATGAAAATTAAATCTTTTGGCAATCTTTCGACTGCAATCGATAGCCAGGATGACAGTACTTGTTTTAAAAATATAAATTATAATTCTTTGAAATAGCTTGCATAAATATTCAAGTTTTCTTCGAAAAAACTATCAAAGTTACCCCGGTAACTTTGATAATGCGGATAACTTTGATAGTGCGAGACCCGCAATATACTAATCGAAATAACAAAGTTTCTGTTATACAGTTAAGCAAAACGAATACAAAACTAAAGAATAATAGTATGCCACTTCATGTCAAAGCTATTTTCTTTTGAATCAAGTACATTTAAGGATTTATTTGCAAATATTGAAAATTTATAAAATTTTAGCATTTTTTAAACGCTCACAAACAATCTGTTCTACGATCATTATTTCCTGAAGTCATAATGAGTTCGTCACTTATCCTTGATAGTCTAGTTGTAGCAGAACATGAATTCGGTCTCAAATCTCTTAGCGAAAACCATTTTTACAATCTGGGACCATTTTTGTAATCTAAGTCAGAAATTTTCAGAAATTTCCATATAACGTTAAACGCCTAGAGGTATGCAACGCCCTATAAATGTTCCGTAATGCATTCAATTTTGTTCGACTTATACTCCATTATCAAAATTACCCCAAAACAGAAAACCGACTTTCGATTATTTGAAAAATGATATATCCATTCAGAATGAATCTTTTGGCAATCTATCAACGGCAATCAAAAGTTAGGATACCAGTACTTGTTTTAAAAATATAAATTATAATTCTTTGAATCAGCATGCATAAATATTCAAGTTTTCTTCGAAAAAACTATCAAAGTTACCCCGTTTTACGGTACTCAATAATCAAATCAGAGCAAATTATGCAATGTCTGACCTCTTCTTCTGTGTTGTATGTACGGAACGCTAGTAAAGGATATTGTTTTTCGTTCCATAGGAAAAACTTCCTTAAATCTTTAGTATTGTACAGTTATAACCGAATGAGAGCTATTTAGAGAGGAGAGAATCTCTCATTGTTACATTGGTCCTTTTCAAAAGGTTTACATATTTTTCTCAATCCACTCAAATGTCCAGATTATTAGCACCATCATCCAAAGTACTTCGTAGCACCACCAGCAAATAATTTATTCCAATTTATATGGTGACCCAAAGCGCCATCTACATGTTTACCAAACACAACATCATCAAATCGCTTCACGATAACATTTTATTAACTTAGGCCAGTACTCCCCTGTGCAGCAGAATGAATGTATCAAACAACAAAGCAATACCAAACATACATTGTCTTCAAAACATAAACACAGAAGTATTACCGATTTTTTTTCCCAAAAAGATAGAAATGCTGTTTGCGTAACGCGCCATAACTTTTAGAACACTGGTTCTTTTAGTTTGAGGTCTGGCCTTGATCAATACGTAGAATAAACTTGAATTCAAAAATATATCAGAACAGATATAGGCGATGTATGTATTAAAACAACATTTTTTCGAACGAGTGCCGATGATTTGAATCTTGATTATTGAAAAGATGATTTTGAAGCCGAAACGGATTTTTTTAGACATAGTTGAACTACATAAGTTCCGCAGTTTACTTGTTATTTTCTTACTCAAAAAATATATGCCAAACAAATTCATAATCATGTCCAGCACGAATTCACCTTGATTATTTCGAAACTATCCAAGTTGTAACATTATTATACATTCCACATTTTGGTGCACATGTCCTGCACCAAAAAAAAAACGAAACAAACAACGACGTTCGGGAAAAAAAAAATGGAAAATAGTCTTCGGTGTGTGAGCGCAAATATTTACATAGCCAAAAACCGGAGTGCTGTTGCATTGCATCGTCATTCCCCCGTCAACCCGCTCCAACTTTTCCGTCTAGCAGCAGTTTGCATTGCTTAATGAAATGTGAATTTCAACCCGCTCCAAAAAGAGTTGTCGACAAAGTCAGTAGCTTCAACTTCATGGAAATTGGTTTAGATGGAAATTAAGTTGTTACTGGTGGAAAAGTTCTAACTTGGACGGCTGGGAGATTGGATGCTGTCAACTTGTTTGACCTTTGAATTGAGATCTGCATCTCAACTACTAGTGGTTCAAAATCGTTTGAAATTTTAGGGGTGTTTCAAGTTGAGAAAATTTCCAACACGAAGATCATTTTGAACATTAAACAAAAATTAAGTTTTTGTCGATGAACAGTTTGGATTCTGACATGGACATTCGACCTCTCACCAATTTATACGTGAAGCATATTTGATTCGTTCCAACAAATCTAAAGGCTATTCAATGGGTCTTGTTCTTCTAGACAAAAGGATTCGACAGTGTTTGGCACAAAGGTTTGACTGTAAAATAAAAAAAAACTTCAATTTTCCAACATACATTGTTAGAATAACTCAAAGTTGTCTGTCAAATCGTACACTTCAGGTATTCCTCAAGGCAGCATTTTGGGACCTATATTATTATTTTAAAGTGAGACTCAACTGAATTACCCCAGGGATGTTACAAATCTTTGTTTGCAGATGACACAGGCCTCTCCGCCAAAGGTTGATTTTTGTGTGTCATATGTAGTAGATTGCAAAAAAGTTAGGACAATTTTGTCCCTGTTCTTTCAAAAATGGAAGATTTCACCTAATGCTTCCAAAACTTAACTTTGATTTTCAAAAGGTAATTCCCTACCACTATGCGTTTTTTGAATAATTTCAACAATTGACTAGATGAAAGGCAATCTTTCATTTTTTATTTTTTATTGTAATACGGTGATTAATTCAATCCCAGAACGTCATTTTCAATTTTGAACTTAAAGCTCATTTTAAGAAATGTTTAAAGTTGTTTCCTCAGAAATCAATAACGTAAGCTGAAAGAGATCTGAGATTAGTTTGACAGTATCTTAAATCTGAAGGGTAGTTCGACAGAGAGTTCTTAAATACTCATCAATTTGCTCTTCGTTTACGGTACCTACGAGGTGCAGGATTGGTCCAATAATTAACCGAAATGAAGCTCCAATCTCTAATTAGGCTTCCATTACTAATTAAATCAATTACGCATGTTAAACTCATTTGTTATCGAAACGATGTTAACGGCATACCGTTCAAATTGAATGTCAAGTGTCTTGAACAAGTAATGACAATTACATTGCATACCAGTGTTAATGAAAATAACATTGTTCCAATGGGTGTCATTGTATTCTAATTTCATTATAAAAGAATAAACTTTTGAGCACCTTAAACGATGCAAATGAACAAAAGTTATTTAACCTTAAAAATCATTTATCTTCCACTCGCATCAGTAATTGATTGTTATAAATCGATCATTATAACTGATTTCTTTCGGGCTCATTCCCACTGATTGAAACATTTCGCATTTATAATGCACTGAATTCAATTTCCGCTCGAACCGAAAATTGTGCAATGCCCTATACAGATTTAATACAATATAGCCAGCAAACAATCCAAATGCTCTTCATTTCCGGTAACACCATCGCGTCCCGCCAGAAGCCAATCAATGACCGATGCTGGGATGCAATACCAAGCGCAAGTGCTCGTTCACACGTATCGAATAAAACATATTCATTTCGGTTGGCCACGTCATTGTGGTTGGCGAGTAATGGCAGGCACAATTGCACTGCCTATTTGGTAAAAATTTATTATAAAAAAGATGAAATCCAAATGATTAAATTTGAATAGGAGTGAAGATGGGAAAATGATGTTGCGAGGGGAGATGAGTGCTTTTGAGGATTTTATTACCTCGACCAAAAGCCATCAAGAGAGCCGAATTGTGTGCGTTGTCAGGATTGGTTGGTGGCCACGGGCGTAGACAGGATTTCTGCCAGGGGAAAGAAAGAGCAACTTGAAAATTATACGAAATTCTCGTTAAACGATCATTCTACTAAATCTCTACACTTATTTTGAATGAAACGTTGAACTATGAAGGACACCCACATCCTTTTTCTGCCACAGTGAAAATAATGGTGTCCGAAACAAATCTTGGTTTCAATTTGTTGACTGAGTAACAAAAAAAAATACAGTTTGAGAAAAAGTTGATGATTCGATTGGTAAAGATCTTATTGACCAGCAGCATAGCCAGTAAAAGACACGGATTATAAGAATTTCATACAGTCATCCAAGAATTCTCTTGAATAGATTTTAACTGTATCTTTTCCAGGACTAACTTACTTTTAATGACGTTGCGTCCTTCAAGATATGAACTGCGCCACAATGCTCCACCAATAGACTCAATCCATGGCTGCTCGCCTCCAGTTTCTTGATCGTCCCTCACTTCCAATATCCTGCTCCACTTGGTCAAATCATTTAGCTCGTTGTGCCTCTCTTTGTCTTATACCGGTGGGAATCGAGGGGAACACCATTTTTGCGGAATTGTTGCACGGCATTCTCGTATCGGTATTCTCTTCATCGTATCCTTGACCACAAGGTCTTGTTATGTTCGTAGTAGGGTCAAATGGTCCAAAATGCCAACACGCTTCTTCCACGAACCCAATGGCACCTTCTGTTGCGAACGGATGGAATTGTCTGGGAATTCCTGTAGAGATTTTTCCAGAATTTGAATAAGATTCCCCTCCGGTAATTTACATTCTTCAAGGACTTATTCCAGAAATTCAACAGGTTTTTCTATCAAATTGATTGCCATAAGGACACAAAGTGTTTTGTTGCAGGGATTTTTCCGACTACTGATGATGATGATGATGATCTATAATTTTTCTCGGTTACCACTTAGTATTTTTCTAAAAGTAGGGAGGGGTAGGCAACGAGTCTCCTCTGGCTACGCCTATGATCGTGGTTGAACTTGAATCCTCACTGGACGGAGAGTGAACATTTTCCGTTTGTAGGTCGGCCGAGTTCGCTTTCCAGTTGGTGTACGTGTGGCCTCGACCCGTCATTACACTAACGATTATAGTCAATTATGCCATTTTAACTGTCACCATGAGCATAAATTGCCGCTCTGATTATGGTTGGTTTCGAATTCATAATGGTGGTCTGGTGGAAAAGTTAAGAGAGCTTTGCAGAAGAAGTTTCCTTTACTTGCTACAGGTGTTACTTGCCACCGTTCGCATTTTTGTCGGTTGGAAAATTGGTTTATCTAAAAAACAATCTCATTATTAATATTATCAATATTTTTCATACAGATCATTGTTGATACTTCAGTAAGAAAATGAATTCAAATAAAAATATTTCATTGAGTTTTCACTAAACCTTCCTACATGGAATTCTCCAAGAACTGTTCTAGTATTTTTGAAATCATATCTGTTTTTTTTTCCTCCACAAGTTTTCAATAATATTTTTTGACGTTGGATAACGTCTTTCGTCAACATATGGGGGTACAATTTCAAAAAACGAAAAATTGAGCATGTAACGAAAAATGGTCAGGTTTTGACCGCTAATAACTCAGCCATTTGTCGCTAGATTTTCAATATTTATACATCAATCGATCGGAAATTTATCTACGCGTCGATTCAAATGGAGGACACTATTGATTATTGGCAACAAATTATTGCAAAATCGTAAAATGTTGACCCCGTTCTTATCTAACCAATCACGTTCAAGCACATTTTTGGGTTCCGCTTCCCACTACAAAAGCGCACCGATCCTGCTTCTTCCCTCAGTCTTCTTTTTGCGGTCGGACTGTGAACACGGTCGGGCGAGTCATTTTGGCTTTGCGTTTGCTCCCGCCGTCACAGTTCAATTTGTGTCGTCGGAAGAGGAAGACGCAAGGTTGATTTGCGGCGGCGATGACGATGGCTTGGGCGCTTCTCCGAGCAGCGAACTACTGCCGCTCGGAAAAACGTCCAAGCCGTCGTCATCGCCGCCGCAAATTTATCCGCGCTTGCAGATTTCGACTTTGAATTCAGCATCGGTGGTCAAGAAGCAAGCCCGCTAGGAACGAAATACCACAGGCCCTCTGAGTTGCTGATCCGAGGAGCTGCTTCTAATCGAGCGTCGGACTTGTGAAATCGCTCAAGATTTAAAAGTGAGCATCGTTTGCAGATTTCGACTTATGCCCGGTAATCAACAATCCGTTGCTCTTGTGTGCCATCCACGTCACGTCATTTAGCTGGTTGGTCGTATAAGCAAATCGGCGCTTTTCAAGGCCATCAAATGTGTTGAAAAGAGTTGTAAGAATAATATTTTCGACCTTATTACATCTGATATCTTTCAATCAATCTCACAGCTTCATACAAAATTTAATTTGTCAGGAATAATTGATGGCACGACAATTTGATACTGTATTCGTGGACGCTGCTGCAGTGCCGTCACAACATTTCACAACGATTGTAAAATAGAGTGGCATCTCCAACAGCTTCTTGCCATATTTCAATACAGAGTTAGAATTAGGGCGAATGTGAAGACTTATACATTCTCAGTAAAATCGGTTTGAAGTTTCTGGGTTTAATTTTAATTCTATACTACGTTTCCGATCGATTTGATCGCATGATGCATTTTTGTAGGATCCATTACAATATTATTTTTGTAGCAAAATATTTAACTTATTTAAATATTATGAATATCATGTTAAAATAAATAAAAATCCATCATGTGCCATTCATCAAAATTTAGAGCTGTTGCGCCCCTCGGTTTTTCGTCGTCTTCAGTTTAACAACAGCGATTGCGCCTTTTGACCTTGTCCTTCTGGTTTGACTATCATCAGCTTCGCCGTTATGCTACGCTCTCTCACACGAACCTTCATCACTAACGCCCTTCTGCACACTCAGTTTGAAACGCGCCCTACTACCACACTCAAGCTCAAATGCGCCCGGTTACCGCAGAGGGGGAAGATGGGCGAAATTGACGTCAGAGTTCGAATCGAAAGAGAATATCAAATGCGCCTTTATGTTTTTTTTACTTATTTCGTGAAAAACGTTATTTTTAAGGAACAGATGTGCATTATATGATTGCAATTTATCAAATCAACTGTTAGGTGAATGAAACTCAGTTTGTTTACATTTGTCAGTAAGGCCCTTAATCTGGTACTGTATTGATTTTATGAGAACATATGTAACAAAATTGCGACATATTTAGAATGCTTCTGAAAAGAAATTCTCATTGAACAATTTTCATCATTTTGGCACCCATGGATCAGAAATTTTCCTTCATACAAAAGAAAACTATTGATTATTAATAGCTAACCATTGAATATTAGAATTTTTTTTCTACGAATCGACTCCAATAATTAAAACTATTGATTTTCATGAATAAACTATTGAAAAATCGATAAATATCAAGGCATGTCTTATTTTCCATAGAAAAGCACATTTTTCTTGTGTATTCCTTGACAGCATTGCTCGATATCTTAGCCACTTTCGTCATGCAAAGGGAAACGCCCCTTTCGGCCTTCTTCTTACTCCTCTTTATTCTATTGTGTTCAGTCGAAGCCAACCAAGCTTCAATGAGCCTCGCGCACATCAGTCAATCGTCGACCAGCAATTGGAGAAGGACTCCTATCGGAATAAATTTTACACATTCGTCACTGCCGCTGCTTCTGCTCTCGTTTATTCCCAACCCAAGCTAAATACTGCGGGTTCCGTGAAATCGCTCATCATGGCCATGAGCATCCAGCTAGACCATCAAATTCGTGGAGAACTCGTCTAGAAACCTTGAAAATTGCCGTCGGAGGAGTGAGAAAACCAACGAAAACAACGAAGCACAAAATTAGCGACCGCATTTCGATTTAATCGTCTTCGGTAATCTTTTGCTGTGTTTCTGTCTAACAATGGATTGACAACCCAGTTCGATCGACGGTGACTAGCCCCAACCGTCCTTTTCAGGACGACCATTTCATTTTGAAAGAGTTGTGAGAATTTTCTACCGTGAAGAGTGACATTACTGGTGATTGGATGTGATTGATTCAGATTTTGGTCAGTAATTTGCATTCAATCATTTATCACGGTTAAAAAATGCTTCTCGAGAATCACAGTTTCAAGAAATAAAATTCCCATTGTGCGCGCGGTCATGTAAATCGCGAACGGCACTTGAATTCAGAATCCATCACGGTTTGCCTCGCAATTAGTGATGATTGAATGATGCCGTTGTCGTCGTCGCATGCTAGAGCGATCAGTATCAACTTGGCGAACAAAGAGCTAAAACTTATCAGCAACAGCTTTGTTGACGTTTTGATTTGGTTAGAAATTGTCGATCGAATCGAAATACACACACAGAGAAGACTTAAAAAATGCTACCGCCGCCCGACCCGAGCGACGGGAACCTAGATAAAACTTTGTTTGCCATTTATCTCCGTTGAAAACTTATCATTCGAAATTACAATTGATAACTAAATATTAATTATTCAATAGTGGCCCTGTAAAGGGTTGTTGTTCGAAATTGTGCTTCAATGCAATTTAAGCGCCTTCGTCACGGATACGACGAGCCAGCTGGATGTACTTCGGCATAATGGTGACACGCTTGGCGTGGATCGCGTACAGGTTGGTATCCTCAAACAAACCTCTGGAATCGCAGATCGGTCTTAAGGTGACACGGGAGACCGTGTTATTTTCCCTGTATTTTGTCTCACTCTAACAATTATCATCAAAACTTTGCAGAAGCAAATCTCTAGTTTTAGTGAACCGATTAAACTGAAAATTTAATGGGTTGTGCACTACATATATATAATGCTAGTGATACATTTTTCGCATCGATATATTGAGTGGTACTTGATATTAACTTTTCAAATGGAGAGGGTGATTAAAACACCGTCCCGTGGCCTTAATCAAGAAGTCCTGATCGATTTCACCGCCAGCAACAACGATTGCTGTGGCGCACAAGATTCGCAAACTCTGCACCTGTTATGATGTGGAGCTTGGCTTGTCAGATGATTATGGTGATATTTGCGCTGCCGAGATCACTAATGAATTGTCGGGCACTACTGGTTTGCATCTACATTTCTCCGGATACCACAATAAAGCAGAAGAAGTTCTTTATGGCGCGGAACTTCTTCGAGTATCAAAAGGAGACTATGCCAATCATCGATTTGAGCAAAGAGGAGAACACAGAGTTAGCGGACTTCATGGACAAGAGCCTCAACCTCAAACTGGCTTCGGAATCCACTAAAGCAACCAATCTTAGTGGATCATGAATGGACCTAACGTTCAACCGGTATATTTGTTTGGAGAGCAAAAGTTACCGCTCATGCTTCATCTTCCATCGACCGGTTATATCGGTGTTGAAGTGTTAACCGGACCAACCAAATAATAACACTCAATGTCCATAATAGATCAGAATTGACATGCAACAAATAGTTTGAAAATTGATTAGATTTTTTGTCAGTACCTAGAAATCTTTCATAAGTTCGTGACGGTCCTAAATCAGGAAATAGAAGAAACTAACGTTATCCAACGTCAACTTGGCGGTCGTATCTCGGAAACAACCTCTTACTTTTTCTGTTATTTGTGCAGGTATTTTTTTCACGTTTCCTGATTGTATTCAAATACATACTAACCCATTGAGAATGCTGTGTGCCGAATAGTCGACAGCATTACATAAAAGAGCAACAATTATGACACTACTAATGTATTGTTTGACATGGTTCACGTTTGATAGGCATGAAATTAATTGAAAATCAGTTACAGGATCATGCCACTTTCAAACGCTTGGATGAGCAGCAATGACCACTATAATAATGAGACACACATTAGTTATGCAAACATTATGGGTGAATGAAATCCTGCCAATAGAAAAATATTGGCTTTCAACACAAGAACGATGCTAAACCAAATGGAAGCATCAAATGTTCATGTCAGCATTGATTTAATAAATAAATATGGACAGGCATTAACGAACCTAACGGGTGATGGTATAATGAAATCCTACAATCGTTGCAATCTATAAATTCTTTGTCTGATAAGGTTAAGTAAAGTCAGTGTTACTAAATAGATTTTTTTCTCCTTCTCCTACGAGCGGGTAATTTCATAGCCCCAAAAGCTCAATTTAATGCCTCAACCTTCATCAAAGAAAACAACCAACCAAAATTTTAGTTAACAAAACCTCACTAAACTGATTTTTATCTCTACAACTTCCGTGCTAAGCCCAATTCTCCATATTTCATTGTTTTGCTCACGAGCCCGCTCTTTGCAATATATCAAGCTCTACGATTCACGCTACATCAACAAGGTCGATGAGCTTAATGAATTTTAGCACGACACTGAACAAACATCCTACGTTTTCTTGCAGCATACCCAGAGCATTATTGAACGATTTTGAGCAACCGATTCTTCCCCATGTTCCCACGTGAACTTCATAGGTGGTGAAAAAGTTATGCGTTTATAACTGTGCTAGCATGTGTATAGCGCCAAACAAGCAACTGTTTTAGCTTCCCGCTAGGAAAACTGGAAAATTGCAACCTCCCCTCGCGATCTCAGCGGGCTCTGTAAACAAAACCATTTCTCAAACACAAGCTTCCAATTTTCGGTGTGCCACAACCGGTATGAGCTGGGAAGTGGGGTTCCTATGTGTGTTTGGATTGTCTGGTGACTAACTCTCCAGGTGGATAATCAAAGCGTTATCAGTGAAATCAAATTTGAACGAGGGATAATATTTGATGGTTGAGGATTTTTTGAGAAACACTTCGTGACCAACTCTAGTTTCAGATTTTTTTTATTAAATTCTTTTCAACGCAGCAACATGCTTATTAGGGTGCAGCTTATATTTCCAAAATTTCCCAAAACGTACTCTTCCGAATTCAAATTACAACAAAAGAGAAACTTCAAAGATACGTCCAAAAATATTAAGATTTAAAGTTAGAGCATGCGACGAGACGATGCACTTTCAAGTTGTATGTAAAGTTCACATTATATTGTTGTTTTGTTTTAACTAAATTTAAAACAAATTTGTGTTAAACTATACTAATATTACTTGAGAGTTGTTTTACATGACATTTTCCTCGTATTAGTGAAACACTGAACTTTGTTTGCTTTCATCTTCATTAATATTCGTACGAACCTTCAACAATGTCGTATTTAACATAATACGACTGCTTTTTAACCTTGCATAGCAATGAATGACTGTACATGTCAATGGTAACTACTCCGTGATTGATCAGAACTGGTAAGAATTGCACTTCAATCCAAATGAATAAGAGATGGGACTTTCCACTTACTCTCAAAGGGCTCATTTTAATTGGTCTCATATTATTAATCAAACGTTCAAAGTCGATGACGTGTACAAACGAATAATGATGAAGGATTGATGCACGCATTTCTTCGGAAGGGGCGATCACGCGATCTTTGGGCCGCGGCCACTCGCTTTCTGGTAGAAGAAGGAAGCTGGGGCCATGGAACCACTTGCATTCTGGATCTAAATACGGCCCGCTACCCCATTTTGTCGCTTCATCAGCTGGGTTTATCCTTCGATGGTACCCAGCATCACTGGTTTCTCGTTGTGTGCTCCAGAATCTCACCTACTCTGAAGGATACAAATGGTCGATAGTTCTTGAGGTCAGCTTTGATCCAATGCTACTGTGGCGTCACACCAGAAAACCATCTTTGACACGGGTAAACTATGATTCTCCTTGACGAATTTCGACCAAAGAAACCCCGAGAACACATCCCTGGAGCTCGAGTATGGGAATCGACCATGGTTTTATCGGAGCGACTTTCGATTTGGCAGCAACCAGGCGGCAATGCGCGGATCACCTCTTTCGTTGATCGTGCGTAGATAAATCGCGCAGCAATACGCTTCCCCGCTAGCGTCGACAAATACATTTATGGTACTCCTATTTTTGGTATGTTTCCTTAGTGGCTTTGTGGAAATAACATCTGGGGATCCGTATTTCCGCGATGTACACGATCATTCTTACCCATCTCTTCCACTTCTCGTTGATATCATCGCTTATTTGTTCGTCCCACTCCGTGCCTTATCGCCATCGTCCTGGATCAAAACTTTGCCGTGGATTATTAATCGTGAGATCAACCCCAATGGGTCAAACAACGTCATGACGCACCGTAGCACTTGTCTTTTCGTCGGTCGCGCTTGGGTTTGGATAAGAGTCTGCATCTCTTTGGTCATCTGAGTGATGAAGTTCAGTTCATCGGCCAGCGGACTCCACAGCATTCCAAGCACCTTCTCGGAATTCCCACCGTCGACTAGGTTCAGCAGCTTGTCTGCTTCGGGCTGCACTTCGTCCAGTTGTTCCAGTACCCTAGTGCTGATTGAACGCCAGTTGTGCAGCTTGAAACTACCGTTACCGTATACGTATCGTACATCTTGGGCTACCTTTTCTGCTTCTTTCTTGGATCCAAAACTCGCTTAATAGTCGTCGACGTAGTGGTCGTCAATGATAGCACTCACCACCTCAAGATACCGCTCGCGATGTTGTTCAGCGTTTAAATTTTTCACGAATTGTGTGGACGCTGGGGAGCAGGTGCTCCCGAATGTTGCGACGTCCATCAGGTAGATGGTCGGTTCATCGGACGGATTGGTACGCCACAAGAAACGTTGAGAATGTTTATCCTCCTCGCGGATTCGGATTTGATGAAACATCCCCTGGATGTCTGAGCTGACTGCCACTCCGTATTGGCGAAAGCGAAAAAGAACCACCGGAAGAAAGGAAAGCTGATCGGGACCTTTCAGAAGTTGACTGTTTAGTGATACACCTTCAACCTTGGCAGCGGCATCCCAGATGACCCTAACTTTTCCCTGTTTCTTGAGGTTGATTACCTTTCCGATTGGAAGATACCATATTCTCCTCGGATCGGCTGCTTCCATTTCCGCTTTTGAAGCTTTGTGAGCATAGCCCTTTGTTTCATACTCGGAGATTTACCGATGAAGGTTCTCCTTCAGTTCTGGATAGCGGTCCATTCGGCGTTCTGGGCATTCCAGTCGTCGCACACGGTCATAGAACAGCTGTCTGGGAATTCCAAATTATCTTGCTTCCAAATCAATCCCATTTCGAAATGATTCCCAACTCGTCGAGTCGTTTGCTCCATGGATGGTGGTCAGCGCTCGTTCTTTCTGTGTCAGTGGAATATCCACCGGACCTGCTTTAGCTCCTTCAACAGCGAAGAATTCTTTCACCACTTTGTGCAGGGTATCGTCGCAGGAGCATTCACAGATATGAAAGCTGTAGGATTCGCGATTGTTGCAGACGCACCAGCTCAGCCTGGTCTTCACCGCCACTGGCGCTGTACCTTCTCCTTCCCGTACCTTCAACGGCAGCGCTAGACGCAGGTTGTCGATATCGATCAGAATTCTGGGAACTACGTTCTCGTAGCTGCAGACTGGGATACCCTTCAGGTGCTGGTGCCTTTTCTCCGCTTTTTCCATTTGGAAAGTTTGGCGGGGAAGTCCCAGGTTGCTGACTGTTCTCGCGTTTAGTAGCTTATGTCGTCTTTTCTGCCTGATTCCAGCTATCTCGATCGTGACCTGTAGCGATCCCTTTTCGATTCGTGAGGTGTTTCCAGTACACCTTAGGCATAGCGGAAGTGAGGTACCTTTGACCCCCAACGACGTAATCGAATCGACCCCCTTCGTCAAGAAAGGCGAAGGTGCTGATCGAATCGCTATCTCCGTGCAGCGTCACTGGGGTGATCCGAAACAACGTCGAGGAGGTAGATTGATGGTGGGTATGGTTTTCCGCCACCTGAAGTGATGGAGCCGATGGCTTTGGAGGTCCTGCAGAAGAGTGAAGAAGCTTATGGTGGCTCTACTGGGAACCGTTGATTTCACAAGTCTTCCGAATGCGGCATGCTCTCCGACCATGGCTAAACAGACTTTACCGTATTAATTTTACCGTATTAAATTTTAGACTTGTTGATTGTTCCGTTGTCTACAAGATTATGTTTATTTAGAATCATTTTTACTTACAAGAAGTCTTACAATCATTGAATTGCTTATGTTCTAAAAGTGTTCTAAAAGAGGCGGTACTTGGAGTTAACTTTTGGTATGTAAATATAAGCCAATCAGAATTTAGCACTATGCATTATAAGCGAAAAGAAATATAACCATTGGCCTCTTGCATCGTGAGAACGATGCACTTGGCGTAGGCAAGGAGATCGAATTACGCTATTGCATATATCGATTGTCTGGAATGATCGTTGGCGTCAGAGTGTAGTGACAATGACATGGGTCATTGCCTGAGTTGTAATTTGGAAAAGGTTGGCAATAATTTGGTTTGAATGTTAGCATGATATGAATGCTTGGGAATTGTGAAGTAAGGTTTTTATGATCGTGGGAAGGTTCAGCATTTCAGTTGATGTGAAATTTAGTTTTACTGTTTTATGCTTTTCACACTCTTAAGGATTTGTGAGAGCTAGGAAACGTTCTGTAATTTGATATTCTTTATGAACATCGGAACATGAACATGTTCTAATGCTTGAGATGAATTATTTATGTTTTTTGAATATTAACTTTGTAATGCAAGTCTATCATGCTACACCTCCACCCTTCGGGAGAGTAATGTATCGAAGAAAAATTACTCGTGTATAGCTATGCTCCAAATACCGTTTACATAAAAAATATACTTATTTGATCCTATCGAATTTCAAGCTTCTTAGTGTTATACTAAGAAATTTTACCTACCCCATTTGATTGTCATTTTTTTTTTTGTGTTTTATTCTCTTTTTTATGGGTGTTAGGCTCGGTGGATCTCTTTTGTATTAAAATTTATTGTTAGTTATCGATACAATGAATAAATCAAAACTTTGTGTTTTTTTTTTTTTTTTTTTTTTTTTTTTTTTTTTTTTTTTTTTTTTTTTTTTTTTTTTATGCTTTAATAAGTCGATTTTTGTGAACTGTAATATTCTCATTATTTTGTGTCAAATAGTGATTAATTTTACAATTTGGGTCATTGATTTCGACTATTTTATAAGGTCCTGAATAAAATGAATCAAGTTTTTTTCTGTTTTCTACGGTTAAATATACTAAATCTCCAATATTTAGATTTATTGGGTTGATATTTTGATTTGCTTGATTTGTTCGTATTAATTTTTGATCAATTAATTTTCTTCTAGCGATTTCATTTGATTTCTGAATTTTAAATTTAAGTTCATGATAATAGTCCTCGTAATTATAAAGTGGTTCTATGCCTTTTTCGTATATTTCGTTGGGTAGTTGAGCTTTTCTGCCAAAAACTAATTCAAATGGTGTAAATTGATGATCTGAATGTGGAGTGGTGTTATAGGAAAAACTGTAAAATTTTAACCAATCATCCCAATCTGTATGGTGTTCATTTGTAAAAGATCTCAGATATTCATTCAAACATCTGTGATTTCTCTCTAATGAACCAATAGTTTGGGGATGATAAGCCGTTGAAAAGTTTTGTTTAATTTCCAAAATTTTGCAAATTTGTTCTAAGGTTTGATTTTTAAATTCGGTTCCTTGATCTGACCTCAATTCAAGGAAATTTCCGTACACTAATATGAAATGATCGACTAATGCCTTGGCAATGACATTAGCTTCTTTGCTTGCCGTTGGTATTAAAACAACATACTTCGTTAAATCACATTGGATTGTAATTATGTATCTATTTTTGTTATTACTTAATGGAAGTGGTCCAACTGTATCAATTGAAATCACTTCAAATGGTGTGGAAGGTGTTGTGGTAACTATCATATTTTCTTTAGTATGTTTAGTAATTTTATTTTTTTTACATAATTCACAGGATTTTACGAACTGTGATATGCAACCTTTCATATCCTTCCATTTATATTTTTCTCTTATCTTGAGATAAAGTCTATGTTGTCCAATATGACCTCCTAATGGGATCTCATGGTTAATTCTTATTATTTCATGTATTTCATTTTTATCCGTTATGAATTTTGGCGGATTGTAAATTATTATTTGCACGTGTCTAACTTTTTCATTTGTTATTTTTTTGAAAATATTTATAGGCCATAACTTGAAAAGTTCATTATCCGAAGATAAAGCAATCTTTTTAATTTTCATCGTAAGTAATAATTTTTCTAATTTCAGAAGAGCAAACTCAAGTGTTTGACTTCCGTTTCTTATAAACTGTTGTTGCACTAATGCAACATGTTTTTTACTGTTCTTTGAAAAAATTATCATTTCAAGAACATTGTTATCATAACTAATTCTTAACTTATGCAATTTGTTGGTAATGCTTGGATTTTCAGTTACGTAAGTAGAGAGGTGATCAGGCTCTTTACTAACAGTAACCTTTGGTGTTTCTGCGGGTGTTGTAGTTTGATTTTGTTTACGGGTCATTGCTCTTGTATTAACCTTCAAAATATTTATTTTTTTCAATTCTTCAGACGTTGTGACAATACGTGACAGTGCGTCTGCGATTACATTAGCTTTGCCTTGTATGTATTCTACGACAAAGTCAAATTCTTCTAAGTCTAAACGCATATTTGTGAGTTTCGAGTTTGGATTTTTCATTCCAAACAGGAATACTAGCGGTCTATGGTCTGTTCTTACAACGAACTTTTTTCCATACAAATAAGGTTTAAAGTAGTTAATAGCCCAATGTATCGCTGTTAACTCTTTCAAAATTACTGGTTTATTTTTTTCTCCTTTCGTAAAGGTTTTACTTGCGAAAGCTATCGGTAGCTCGCTATTTTCAAATTGTTGAGACAGTACTGCTCCACAAGCAATGTCTGAAGCATCTGTCGTCAAAATAAATTGTTTATTAAAATCAGGATATTGAAGAATCATTGGTGACATTAAATAATTGCGTAATGATTCGAATGAATATTGACATTCATCCGTCCACATAAATTTTGAATTTTTCTTAAGTAAATTATTCAAAGGACTAGCAATTTTTGCAAAGTTTGGAACAAATTTCCTGTAGTAATTGCAGAAAGCTACAAATCGTCTAACATCATCCGCATTGGATGGAACTGGATAATTTTTAATTGTATCAAATTTAGAAGGATCAGGTAATATTCCTTTATCAGTTATTTTGTGACCTAGATAAGTCACTTCTGATTGAAAAAATTTACATTTACTTAGATTGAGTTTTAAATTATAGTGTCTCAATCTGTCAAAAACTTGTGTAAGATTCATTAGATGGTGGTTTACTGAACAACCAATCACAATGATGTCATCAATATAAATAAAAGCTAATTCGGGTGTCAATCCAGCCATGGCGATTGTCATCATACGCTGGAAACTATTTGGACTTATATTTAATCCAAATGGTAAACGCGTAAAATGATAATGTCCAGACTGTGTTGAAAACGCTGTGAATTTTCTTGAGTTCTCATCTAGTGGGATTTGATGAAAACCAGACATCAAGTCCAACGTGGAAAAATATTTAGCTCTTCCCAATTGATCCAAAATAGTATCAATCCTGGGGAGAGGAAATTTATCAGCAAGGATTTTTTTGTTAAGCTGTCGAAAATCGACAACTAAACGCCATTTCTTGTCATTAGTATCCGATTTTTTCGGTACCAACAAAATTGGAGAATTATATGGGGATACTGAGTGTTCGATAATGTTTTCACCCAGCATCTTATCCACTTGTTTCTGAATTTCATTGGTTTGGGCATGTAAGTTTTTGTAATTCGGAATATATATCGGACAGTTGTCCTGCAGAGGAATTTCCTGAGTATAAAAATTGTTAAAGGTTAAAACATCATCAGGTAAACTAAAAATGTCGTGATATTCTGCAATGAGGTTCTGTAAACCTTTTACTGCATCTAAAGGTATTCCAATAGTTTTAATTTGATTCAGAATGTCTTGCTGACGATTCTTCTTATTTTTAATACTACTATTAATTTTCATTATATGGTAATTATAGAGTGGTTCCATTATAGGTTGGAATCGTGAATACAATATATGTACAGGATTTTCTGTAGTGTTGATAAATTTAACATAAGGGTTATTAGATGATATGATAGTATTTCCACAGAAAACGCCTGGCAATATTTCCTGTGAATGCACAACCATATCGTATGTATATGGAATATTTATAATTCGCCTAATGACTTCACTTCTTTTCGGTAAGATAAAGCCATTGTTTAAGTTGTCTTGAATTGGTACAGTTATTTCTTCATTATTTACATTAAACTTAAGTAACCAAGACTCATAATCAATTATGCATCTATGGGAACTTAAGAAATCGCGGCCTAAAATGCCGTCTGTCATAATAGGGAATTCATCATTTACAAGGTGGAATTTATGCTTGATGCACAGTCCTCCTTCAAAATATAGGTCAGTTTCTGCTGACGCGATGGTTTCAACCGTGTCATCAGTGATACCTGTTAACTTGATCTTCTCCGTTATATTTATTAGATAGTTGGGGTGTATTTTGCTACGTTTGAAAATAGATATGTCTGCTCCACAATCTATTATGAATGTGTTTGTAGTGTTTGTCATCTGAACATTGACCGATATGAAATTGGACGCGTTCAGATTCATCGTGAGTACGGGAACAGACCTGTTGTTCCTAAAAAATGATTTGGAACTTGTTGAGGTTGTTGGTGTTGCCTTTGCGGTGGCATCATGTTACTTGGCACCATACTCACCGGTTGAGGCAATGCACCGTTTGGCGCAAATTGGCTGGAAAGCATTGAACCATCTACCTCATTCATATGATATAATCGTCTATTACCGGAATGGTTCCAGTTTTGTTGTCTTGGATGTTGATGATTGGTATTTTGGTAATTGTATCTTAAAAATCTGTTTGATGATTGTTGAGGAAAATTTGGTGTGGTTTGACGCGTATTATTACGTGTGAAACCTCTAAAATTACCTCTAGAGTTGTTGCCATTGTTGCGATTTTGATAATTTGATTGATAACTTGGCTTATTTTGAGGAAATTTCTTTCTCATCTGTAACATTGACACAGATGGTTCGTTGTTAAAATTCTCGTTTTCCACAACGATATTCAATGCCTCAGAAAGCGAATCAAATTTTCCAACTTTCAAAAGCATTTTTGTTTCCTGCTTCTGTGATGCGATAATCAAGGATTGAATGGCAGCCTTGTTTGCTAATTTTTTTGCTACTTCATTAGGTACTTCTTCTCTAATGTAAGCTTGTTTCAATTTATCTGCTAGTATGTCTACTTCCTTGGTAAACCCAGAAGTTTCTTGGCCTTTTTTTGGTTTAATATTTTTCAAGTTAGCGAGAGCTAATTCTGAACTGCTTTTGTCAGTGCAGTCAGCAGAAATTTTATCCACAATTTCTTGGTAATTAGCCGGAACGCCAGTAAACAAATCTCTGGCCTTACCAGTCAACCTAGTCAAAATGAGCTGAATGGCAGGGGCTTGCTGATCTGCTGGCACTATAGTTTGCACCAATCTGATAGCATCAATAAATGATTTTACACCTCCTGGATTTCCATCGTAAGAGGGAATCAGTGATGCTAATTCAGATGCTGTTTTTATGTTCAATGCCATTTTAACTTTTTTTGAAATCTTGATCAGTCTAATATTGAATATTATTGCGTAACTAAGTGATTTTAATGATACTGGTTTTGAATATTTCTTAAGTTTTGTTTCTAGTATATAAATTATTTCATCATAATCAAGACGTGCTGCTTTTATAAAGAAATCAACATGTCTATTATCTAAAACATCTTCATATTTCAAAAGAGTTTGTACGACTTTATTGTATATGGTTTTAGTTAAAAGAATTTTATCCTTTAGAGTACTTTTAAGGTATCTTCTAAAAGGAGATTTTTTTAAGTTTGTTTTAATATTATGTAGTTTTCCAATTAAATTTTGTATTTCTAATTCAATTCCACTCATTGAAAACTTTTAAAGTTGATCATAAGGTTAATTGCATAATAAAAAAAAATAAAATTTTTCTTTTATGGTTTTTCGCTCAGGGGCAACCATGTGATTGGATCGTCTCCTGGCAAATTTTCAATTCTTGCTATCAATTCTTCCCACGTACGGGGGGTTGTGTTTCTTTCAAAAGGTGCAAATGGTTCTGGACCATTACCCTTTTCAACTTCATTTAAAAATTTGAGAAAATCTTCCCATTCAATGTCATTCATTTTAAAATTTTAATTATAATTCATATAGTTAAGAAAAATATCAATACCAAATGAAATTTACTAATAAAGGCATAAACTTTCATTTATGTTCACCATATAAATCATAACATATTATTTCTTAATGGGGAATATTCGTTCTTCTGTTATTTTCCAATATAATTATAAAAGTAGATTTACAATGCACAATTCACATATGAAAATTATTAATTAATGTTAGTAATCAATTACGGATTTGATACGCTCACCAATAGTTGTCTTCCTACGGGTAATTCTGCTCATCGCCATGTTCCTGGCTCTGGCACGATCGTTGCACCTCGGTCACTGCTGCTGCTTGTTGATGTTGTTATAACTGTACGTTCTCATCTTCGTAGGGGCAGCTCCATGTTGCCGGTTTGCCCTTTGTTGGGGCGGCTCCAAGTTGCCGGTTCGCCCGTGGATAATTAATTTTCGTTTTCAATTCACTGCACCGCGGGATTTTCTTGTGTCACG
Organism: Aedes aegypti; assembly: GCF_002204515.2. Classification (NCBI taxonomy): domain Eukaryota; kingdom Metazoa; phylum Arthropoda; class Insecta; order Diptera; family Culicidae; genus Aedes; species Aedes aegypti. The sequence continues at coordinate 89,387,419 of NC_035108.1, read as the reverse complement.
CGATTCTGATTTTCCGCACAATTTGAAGATTATTTTGTTCACTTTACTGGATCTCGTTACAATTGTTCAGTTTATTTTTATCGAATGATTTAAAATGTTTATTTTTATTCACTGCACTTGATTTCTTATTCAAACTTTTTCCAGTACAGCAATACTCTTAGCTGCTTTGAGTGCATTTTTTCGAGTGTTCTTCTTTATTATGTTGTAAACCATTATCACTGTTTGGATACCAACCATCACCAAAATTAGCCACAACTTTAATGCATTTTCCTCATGGAACTGTTGATGGTTTTCTAGGAGATTAGTTATTTGAACATTTGCGTCGCCTTCGTTGGACGACTTTGATGCGCCTTTTCCCATAATTGAACCTCACTTATCACTTGAATCTCACTAGCACTGTTTGAAAAACTTCCGATTTTTGTTTTGTTTTTTCACTTGTTTGCTTCATGCAAAATCAATCACTAGATCATCTAGTTGGTGATCAATAATAATCCACTTCGGACTCCGAAAGATTCGAAAGTCACCGGTCGCCATTTACCGTATTAATTTTACCGTATTAAATTTTAGACTTGTTGATTGTTCCGTTGTCTACAAGATTATGTTTATTTAGAATCATTTTTACTTACAAGAAGTCTTACAATCATTGAATTGCTTATGTTCTAAAAGTGTTCTAAAAGAGGCGGTACTTGGAGTTAACTTTTGGTATGTAAATATAAGCCAATCAGAATTTAGCACTATGCATTATAAGCGAAAAGAAATATAACCATTGGCCTCTTGCATCGTGAGAACGATGCACTTGGCGTAGGCAAGGAGATCGAATTACGCTATTGCATATATCGATTGTCTGGAATGATCGTTGGCGTCAGAGTGTAGTGACAATGACATGGGTCATTGCCTGAGTTGTAATTTGGAAAAGGTTGGCAATAATTTGGTTTGAATGTTAGCATGATATGAATGCTTGGGAATTGTGAAGTAAGGTTTTTATGATCGTGGGAAGGTTCAGCATTTCAGTTGATGTGAAATTTAGTTTTACTGTTTTATGCTTTTCACACTCTTAAGGATTTGTGAGAGCTAGGAAACGTTCTGTAATTTGATATTCTTTATGAACATCGGAACATGAACATGTTCTAATGCTTGAGATGAATTATTTATGTTTTTTGAATATTAACTTTGTAATGCAAGTCTATCATGCTACAAGACATCTTTGACACAGCTTTAGCTCACGAATGCGTCGCCAGCGATCGTCGAGCTTCAGTTGAATGAATGCATTGCACTCTCGCAATCGGTGCCCGCTTTTGTTGCAGTGAGCACAGATGATCTGCTTCGGCGTTGTCTTGGAAGCGTACGACGAATCTCCATTTCTTCCGGTTGTCTCCATCGCATGGGAATTGATGAACCCCTTGTGCTTCGGACAATCACGAGCGTTGATTCGCTTCACCTCTGATTCAAATGTCGTTACGCTGGTTGCGTCATGTATAACGGCCGCCATATAATCACCAAACGTTCTTAAGTCGACGTTCTGGAAGCCTCGTCATCCGTTGATCCGTGGGCAACTTGGCGACGAGTTCTTGGAGAAGTGATGGATTGAAAAGGTGAGCGCGTTCATTCGTAGTTTCGATGTGGTCGCGCAATGTTTGTACCGGCATTCCGAAGTCGATGAGTCTTTCCAGATTGTCGGACTTTGAAGCTGGAATTTCACGCACTCTTCGTAGCAGCGCGTTGATCAGCAACTCTGGACGTCCGAACCAGAAACGAAGCGTCTCGATGACCTGTGGCACTGCTGCTGGCAGCACCAACCGATTGCGCACCGTTTCCAATACCGGGTCGCATAAACAACGCTGGAGCCGAAGCATGTTTTCGCCGTTCGTGTAGCCGCAGGCTTCTATGGTGTAGCGGTAGCTGGAAATGAAAATCGGCCACTCAGCTGGGTCGCCAAAGAAGCGAGGAAGATCCTTAGCTAAGGACTGCCTTCCTGCTAATTGCTGCTGTGAGGGGCGCTCTGGATCTGGGTTTGGATTGACTTGGTAGTTTGTTGAATGACGAGGGGACAGAAACGAATCAACCGCACGCGAGGGGAGATTACTCGTTAGTAAACGGGTTGAATTTTGATCAAATTGTATTATTGGTCGTGGGGCAATTTTTGGAGGCGTATTCGTTTATATTTAAAAGGTTATTCAAAGCTGACGCTTACCTGAGGCTCCCGCATCGTTCGGACGCGTTTCGGATACTGCGATGGATTGACTTACCGGGGCCCGGCAAGTTCGGCTTACCGGCATCTTCAGGGGCCAGATCTCTTTCGTAGTATCGATTCCTCCTATTGCGCCAGCCTGGAAAAGAACCTGATCGTTTTCCACGACCACGGGCAAATTCCGAGTCGCCTTTGGAATGGCGCCGATCTGCTTGTCGATGCGTGTCGAGTTGGCATCTAGATTTAAGGGCGGAAGTTTTGCCGGATAGCTCGTCGTCGAGATGCTTTGCACGGTTCCGCGCTTGTCTGGAATCTTTCCAGGAGTTTCCGCCACCGTTCTACTTGCACCTGCAAATCTGCCATTTCTTCAGGTGTTGGGTTGGCGCGATTCTCGCACTGCTCAACCAGGTTCCTGAGCTCCCGCAGGGCAATTTGGGGATCCTTTTTTGCCTTTAAAGATTGCGCTGTGCCAGAATCTAAGGCAGAAAAGGGAATTGACACCATCACCGATGGATTCTCCTCCTGTTCAGGGCGCGAAACTCGCAATGCTCAATCCGGTTCCTGAGTACCAGGGGATTTTCTCGTAATTTTAATGATTTCTCCGTGCTCGGATCCAGCACAAAAAGGAGAATCGTCACCATAAGTGGTTCGGTGGAATCAGTCGTTTTGACGATCGACTGTTTTGATGGATCAGCAGTTCTTGTTAGGAGAGCGCTCGGAGGAGGTGGTGTTTGGAGTGCCTTCGATGAGGGAGGCGCTAGCTCGTTGTTCGCATCACCCTTTGGCCCACCAGGTAGACCACCACCGCAATGACTCGCTGTTTTCTCTCCGTTCAGCACTTTATCGATCAGCTGCTGTTGCTTGTCGAGATGACGTCGTTGCAGCTCTAGTTCGATACGTGCTCGCTCTAGCTTCTGCCGGTCTACCAGATGCATTCGTTGACCCTCGCACACGTGTAGTGTTTCCACACATCGCATTGATCACACTGGACCATGTCCTATGCTGTGCCTGGTCGTTGGCAATCCGTGCAGTTAGATTCTCCCACGTGGCCTCTCGCAGATCCACCCACGTGGCTGTAAATGTCCGTGTAGCAGCGAAGCATTCTGAAGATTATTCGGGGAGGTAGGGTGAAGAACAGGGTGCACCGGTTTTGATAACGTGAAGTATGCTTCAATTCGGTGCACCCTACGATTCAATTTCAACTTTACACGAGGCACGACCTGAGAGAGAGGAGACAGCTGGCTTAGATTGCGAGCTCCCAAAAGTCAAGGGAACCTGTCATCATCTGTCACTGGAAAACCGCACATTCGAAGGACAGAGCGTGAAAAACCGTAAAAATTTGGCCAAAATAAAACTGGATGTGGTTGAAAATTCAGGTTGTTTTGCTGTGCTCTCGCATATAAAATCGTAGAAGATTTAAATATTGTCCATTGGAATCAAATTGCTATTGAAATTTTTCAATTTTATGGTCTTTTTGATAACAAATGAGATGTGGAAATGGTTTTGACCTGGGAGGGGGAAACCAATACAAAATTTCTGCACGTCATAGTGAGCCGGGATTCCGCTGTCACGAACTGTCACTGTGAGCCCAGATCTCAAACATTGGACTAACATGGAAAAAGCGCGTAACTGATTAAACACATTTTCGCATTTCATCAAAAGTGACAAAAATCGAATGAAAATCAATTCATGCACACAATGCAAGTAATGTCACGTGAGCACCTTTCAATCGGATTGAATATAAAGCATTGGAAAACGCATTGTTTTACTTTTTCCAATAAAAATGAATATTAAGTGCATATAATACTGTGGCCCTTTTTCCATGTTTGTCGGGAAAAATCGGAAGTACACAACAAAAGAAAACTAGCGATTTTCCCCAAGCCTGCCTTGATTGTTGTTGGCAAGCTGGAGTTATCTTGCAGTTCAAACAAACATTGTTCTATATTTCGTGTGTAGTATCGGTGCCTCCCTCCCAGGTTTTGACCCAGTTTGTGCTCTCCGAACCATTGTGCACAACCCAAACATGAGAAGAAGAAATCAAAGAAGCCAAGAAAACAAGCCAGTTGCCAGTGAGCTGTCTCCTCTCTCTCAGGGCACGACCTACTTAGTATGGTTAGTATTAATAAGTTTATCATCAAATTCGATTAATTATCTTACTTTTCTTTCTTTTCAGGTATTTTACGGAGAAACGGATGACCGGACCAGCGTTCAGCGGACTTCGGACTTCGGAATCAACTACAGAATTCGTCAATGAAACTTCTAACTGTAAAATGCAAATTAATGTGTAACTAACCTCAATCAATACCAACACTTGTCATTTCCACTGCAAACCGACTCGATTGATGCGCACTTTAATTCGAGAATTCCAGCAAATTCTCAACTGGATATCCTTCAACTCACGATCACTTCTTGTGTAATTTATTCACTTGTTATAATCTGCAACTTAGCACTGAAATGACCTGTCTGGCAAACTGTATGGCGGACTTTTTAAACTGAATACCGGAAACACTCTTACATCGCTTTCGGATTGACATCTGTCATCTACATCAATATTGCAGCGAGGCTTTGACATAAAAAAAATCACCACTTTTGGTAGGTGATGCTATCCATGGATCTTTTGTTCTTCTTCTTCTTGGCATTACGTATTCACTGGGACAGAGCCTGCTTCTCACCTTAGTGTTCAATGAGCATACAGTTGTTAACTGAGAGCTTTCTTTGCCAAAGTTTCCATTTTTACATTCGTAGGGAAGGTGTTGGTAAAATAAACACCTTGAGGATATCATCTTGTTTCTGATACAAAAAACAAGGAATTTGTATAGTTTTATCGCAAAAGATCAAAAACAGGGATGTTAGCTAAAGCAGGAACACGAATTCAGACCAAAATAGCTAAATTTTCACATATTTTTATCGCTAGCAAAAAACAATTGAAATGTTCATTTTACCTGCACTATGTGGGTAAAATGAACAGCTGTTGGTGGTAAAATAAACATCATGCAAAAAACGTGAGCAAAACTAATATTTTTAAAAAATTTCGTTGCAATCCCTAAAATATATCTATAAATGATTGTAACCCATTCAAAAAGAAATGTTAAAGTTTCAGATTTGACATCACATCACAACGATATTCCCATCACTGAAAAACCTCAAGACCTCCGAATCAAAAGTTACATCTGCTCCAATTTTCAAACGTAGTTTTCTAAAATCTTACTTTTCGTTGATATTTTCACTTCAATTGACCTCCTTATCAATCCGAACACTCGGATATATGCTCTAAATCGTCCGTGCGTGATAAAAAATCATTGAAATTTGTTTTTTCTCGGTAAAAGGCACGGTGTTCATTTTACCACCACTATGTCGTGTGGCAAGTACAATGATTCTCTATGCCCAGGGAAGTCAAGGGAATTTCCGTTACGAAAAGATCCTGGACCGACCGAAAATTGAACCCAGACACCATCAGCATGACTTTGCTTTGTAGCCGACCAAGGAAGGCCCATTTTTGGCTAAAACCTTAAGGCAGCACCCTAATGCTCATTCACGGCTAGGTGCTAAACTTCATCTATGTATGCAGCTTTTGTCCACGTGCAGCATGAAACTTTCAGGCAGCCAGATGAAATTTTTACCATCATGCGCACGGTAGGAGTGAAAATAATATCAAAAATTATTTATCACACTGCAACTTGTGCAAGCGCTTCGTTCTTCCGGTTGCTGGGTGCACGATTCTGGTATTTGTTGATCCTTCCGGAACCATTTTTTTACTAAAATTCTTCAGAACTGGAAAGCATCCTAACGAAACCAGTGCCCCATTTATAAGTGACCTTCCCACGCGCCTCGTTTGGAAGGCGATGTGGGAAAGAGGTCACAGGGTTTCCACCTGAAACAGGCACCAATCTCACGTGTTATGATTGTATTAACCGACTCATTTTATCCCCGTTTTCCCAGAAGCTCGGTCGATTTCAGTTATTTTTTTCCCCAGGAGCAGGTACTTTCGAAGCCCCGGGTGGAAGATAAATTATAATGTTTAATATTATTTTGGTACAAGTGACAGGTTCCATACCGTGGAATAAATAGCACGTTTTTTGCATGACCGAATTCAATTTTCCCGCTAAGATTGGTTTGCATTATTCATCGGAATCCGGTTCACTGATTGGATGGTGTTCTCAGTTGCATTTTGGATGGAAAGGGTACGTCACTCACGATTATGTTAAATGATGGAATAAGTTAACGTTTTCCGCATGAATTGAACACTTTTTCTTTGGAAAAAAATGCCTAAGTAACATATTTTCTGGAATCCTTAGGAAGCCATATGCACGAAAATTTATTCATCATTAGAAATACGCATTATAGATAACATTACACAGCGTGACAAGCATATTTGCGTGTCTCTAGGATCACGGTTTCTAGTAAATTTGTGGATGGCTAGTCTGATTCCCTTTTCAGGATTGTTCCACCAAGCATACCCTTTTTCTGGAATCTTCAAGAATGAAGCATCTTTATATATATTTTTCAGGAAAAATATTTAAAGGCTCATTTGGGCTTTGAGGGTAGAGTTATAAAGGGAGTCTCCATGGTCAAATCGGGTCAAAATTGGATCAACTTCCTCTTAATCGCTGAAAATTCAAGAAATTTCGCAACGATAGTTGATTATGAGCCCTACTGGGGCAGAGCCTTTTTCAACTTAGTGTTTTATGAACACTTCCACAGGACCTTTCAGTTAGCATTTCTGCATTAGTATATTGTGTGTCAAGTACGTTGATACTTAATGCCCTACCAAGCCAAGTAAATTTGCATTATGTTAAGACTCTGGGCCTTCCGGAACTCAGACACTTTTAGCATGATTTTGTTTTGTAGCCGCAGAAGCTACAGAAAATCTAGGAAGCTATCTTATTCTTATATACTTCATTTTTTCAATGCTCTCAACCCCTCTGCGGATTCAGGTATTGCAGCAGTTTATTGTCTCGGAATGTGTTCATGTTTTTTCTCATTGTTTTCTTCCTTAGAATTCCACTAGAATTTACCTAAACGATTTTTCAACCAATTGATATTGAAACTGTTCCTGCAAAACTTCTTCCATTGTATGTTCAATGAATTCCTCAAGAATTGTGAAAAAAATAAACATCCATGAAATTCTTCAAAAAATTCCAGGCATCATTCAGAAATTTCTGATAAATGTTCCCAGGGATTACCTGAATTATAAGGGGACGGCCCTGGTGTAGTGGTTAGAAAACACGTCTCTCACGCCGAGGATCTGGGATCAAATCCCATCCTCGAGATAGTCACGAAAAATTTTAGTGACGGCTTCCTTTAGAAGGGAAGTAAGCCACCCTTCCTTCAGAAGGGAACTAGCCCAGCGCTAAAAATCTCGTTGATAAAGACAGAAAAAAAATTATTCCTTATATGGTCTCTGTAAATTGCTGCATATGTTTTCACATACTACTCCGATTTTGACCAGAACAATCGAAGTTACACAAGGAGATGTAGCTTAGCAGTAGTCCTTCCAATGACAACCATGGAGATGCAGAGGTGATCTTGGTCCCTAGTAGCACTAACATTTCTTCTCTTCCCCGATGACCGAATTAGGAGTTTTCGAAAGCGTACATTGAAGATTCGAAAACTCTTAAACCGGTCATCGGGGAAGAGAAGAAATGTTAGTACTACTAGGGACCAAGATCACCTCTGCATCTCCATGGTTGTCATTGGAAGGAGTTTGGTTCGTGGGGAAGTATCATAGTTGTATGTTTAGGATTCACCTTGCTAAGTGATGCGAATCATGCACCATCAGTTCAAATCATCACCTTCTTCTTCTTCTTTTCTGGCGTTACGTCCCCACTGGGACAGAGCCTGCTTCTCAGATTAGTGTTCTTATGAGCACTTCCACAGTTATTAACTGAGAGCTTTCTTTGCCGATTGACCATTTTTGCATGTGTATATCGTGTGGCAGGTACGAAGATACTCTATGCCCTGGGAATCGAGAAAATTTCCTTTACGAAAAGATCCTCGACCAGCGGGATTCGAACCCACGACCCTCAGCATGGTCTTGCTGAATAGCTGCGCGTTTACCGCTACGGCTATCTGGGCCCCCTAATCATCACCTATCACTACTTTTAAGACAACCGGAACATACGGTAAGTGGATACTTTCAGCATCGAACCGTTCACAACTTATTTTTTACAATGGTAAAAAACAGGAATGATGGAGTTTTCAATGTTAATGTACAAGAGTTTATGTCGACACTTACAGTGACAAGCTCTTCATATTTTGTTCAATCAATTAATTTAGTGCTACGTTCAGACCTGAGAGAGAGGAGACAGCTCACTGACAACTGGCTTGTTTTCTTGGCTTCTTTGATTTCTTCTTCTCATGTTTGGGTTGCGCACAATGGTTCGGAGAGCACAAACTGGGCCAAAACCATTTTCATATCCTATTTGTTATCAAAAAGATTATCTAATTAAACAATTTCAATAGCAATTTGAGCCCAATCGACAATATTTAAATAATCAACGATTTTATATGCGAGAGCACAGAAAAACAACCTGAATATTCAATCACATCCAGTTTAAGTTTGACCAAATTTTGACGGTTTTTCACGCTCTGCCCTTCCAATGTGCGGTTTTCCAGTGACAGTTGACGACAGGTTCCCTTGACTTTTCGGAGCTCGCAATCTAAGCCAGCTGTCTCCTCTCTCTCAGGTTCAGACTAGAGCTGAAATTACGTAATATAGGCAGTCTTGATACCAAATGTCATACTTTTTATTTCCAGTGAAAACTAGATGCATGGTTTCTGATATCAAAGAGCCTATAGTAGGTACACCCAAAATAAATCGGATGGCGGATTTCCCTCCTAGCGTATTAGGTGCTAAATCCACCTATTGATGGTAAAATTCGCCTCCTAAGCGTAGACGGGCAAACCCGTCAATTGAAATCGAGCACATTGGACTTGAAAATTCGAGCAATCTAAATGTTTACGCCCGACCCACACAATTGCACAACCAATCCGAAGCCGAATGATGGCATCGGAAACGCACACTTAGGCAAATGGTCACGCGGCAAATGGATGGTGGACATGTCAGAGGAATGGAATGAATATTGCAATATAAAACGCTTTATATATTGCTTTTGTCACACCTCCCATAAAGTCGTCGATAGGTTCGTGGAGTTTGTACTGGTTTATGAATCGGGAGGTCCTTGGTTCGATTCTGTATAAGCGCGAAGATTTATTTTTTGGTTCTTCAGGCAAATTTATGAAATTCAACCCGATTTCTTGTGACGAATTATCATAATAGATTCCGGTCCCTGTATTTAGATAATCATTTTGCTTGAGTGACTATCGAAATAAGGTACCGTGTGACAAATGGGTAAAGGAAATCGTATAGAGAGGGTTCTTAAAAAAAATAAAATGAATAAGATCTACTATATTTTTCAGATTGTTTCCTACTAAATCTATGCTATATTTAAATTTAATGTTTGTGCCAAAGTTCAAGGTAAATATTGAAAATTTTGGAAACTAGTGAGACAAGTGAAAATATTGTCGTTTTAAATGACTGAACTAAAACTAAAAAAATAACAGTCAGATCTGTAATTTCAAATGGCCTCTTTTGTTAGTGTATGAATACACAAAAAATCACACATAAATAATAAACATTTTGTTCTTTTTAAAACAATTTTCTTGAGTTAAGTTATTTATTTAGCAACAATGTTACTTTTATTAAAAGTAATAACATCATCCAAAATCAAACACCATTCTATTTTACCGATTTTCTACTACTCATTTTATATAAAGTTAAGTTATCTCTTTTCTAAATAATGTATTTATTACCTTTATCGAGCGGATTTAACCCGGTCAAAAGTGTCAACATTCTTGTACCTACTGAATAAGTCATTATTTGAACTTAGTATCCAAACTCATGCGTCATCCGTTGAAGCCATTCAGAACATTACGATGTACATGTTTTTGACGTTGGATAACGTCTTTCGTCAACATATGGGGGTACAATTTCAAAAAACGAAAAATTGAGCATGTAACGAAAAATGGTCAGGTTTTGACCGCTAATAACTCAGCCATTTGTCGCTAGATTTTCAATATTTATACATCAATCGATCGGAAATTTATCTACGCGTCGATTCAAATGGAGGACACTATTGATTATTGGCAACAAATTATTGCAAAATCGTAAAATGTTGACCCCGTTCTTATCTAACCAATCACGTTCAAGCACATTTTTGGGTTCCGCTTCCCACTACAAAAGCGCACCGATCCTGCTTCTTCCCTCAGTCTTCTTTTTGCGGTCGGACTGTGAACACGGTCGGGCGAGTCATTTTGGCTTTGCGTTTGCTCCCGCCGTCACAGTTCAATTTGTGTCGTCGGAAGAGGAAGACGCAAGGTTGATTTGCGGCGGCGATGACGATGGCTTGGGCGCTTCTCCGAGCAGCGAACTACTGCCGCTCGGAAAAACGTCCAAGCCGTCGTCATCGCCGCCGCAAATTTATCCGCGCTTGCAGATTTCGACTTTGAATTCAGCATCGGTGGTCAAGAAGCAAGCCCGCTAGGAACGAAATACCACAGGCCCTCTGAGTTGCTGATCCGAGGAGCTGCTTCTAATCGAGCGTCGGACTTGTGAAATCGCTCAAGATTTAAAAGTGAGCATCGTTTGCAGATTTCGACTTATGCCCGGTAATCAACAATCCGTTGCTCTTGTGTGCCATCCACGTCACGTCATTTAGCTGGTTGGTCGTATAAGCAAATCGGCGCTTTTCAAGGCCATCAAATGTGTTGAAAAGAGTTGTAAGAATAATATTTTCGACCTTATTACATCTGATATCTCTCAATCAATCTCACAGCTTCATACAAAATTTAATTTGTCAGGAATAATTGATGGCACGACAATTTGATACTGTATTCGTGGACGCTGCTGCAGTGCCGTCACAACATTTCACAACGATTGTAAAATAGAGTGGCATCTCCAACAGCTTCTTGCCATATTTCAATACAGAGTTAGAATTAGGGCGAATGTGAAGACTTATACATTCTCAGTAAAATCGGTTTGAAGTTTCCGGGTTTAATTTTAATTCTATACTACGTTTCCGATCGATTTGATCGCATGATGCATTTTTGTAGGATCCATTACAATATTATTTTTGTAGCAAAATATTTAACTTATTTAAATATTATGAATATCATGTTAAAATAAATAAAAATCCATCATGTGCCATTCATCAAAATTTAGAGCTGTTGCGCCCCTCGGTTTTTCGTCGTCTTCAGTTTAACAACAGCGATTGCGCCTTTTGACCTCGTCCTTCTGGTTTGACTATCATCAGCTTCGCCGTTATGCTACGCTCTCTCACACGAACCTTCATCACTAACGCCCTTCTGCACACTCAGATTGAAACGCGCCCTACTACCACACTCAAGCTCAAATGCGCCCGGTTACCGCAGAGGGGGAAGATGGGCGAAATTGACGTCAGAGTTCGAATCGAAAGAGAATATCAAATGCGCCTTTATGTTTTTTTTACTTATTTCGTGAAAAACGTTATTTTTAAGGAACAGATGTGCATTATATGATTGCAATTTATCAAATCAACTGTTAGGTGAATGAAACTCAGTTTGTTTACATTTGTCAGTAAGGCCCTTAATCTGGTACTGTATTGATTTTATGAGAACATATGTAACAAAATTGCGACATATTTAGAATGCTTCTGAAAAGAAATTCTCATTGAACAATTTTCATCATTTTGGCACCCATGGATCAGAAATTTTCCTTCATACAAAAGAAAACTATTGATTATTAATAGCTAACCATTGAATATTAGAATTTTTTTCTACGAATCGACTCCAATAATTAAAACTATTGATTTTCATGAATAAACTATTGAAAAATCGATAAATATCAAGGCATGTCTTATTTTCCATAGAAAAGCACATTTTTCTTGTGTATTCCTTGACAGCATTGCTCGATATCTTATCCACTTTCGTCATGCAAAGGGAAACGCCACTTTCGGCCTTCTTCTTACTCCTCTTTATTCTATTGTGTTCAGTCGAAGCCAACCAAGCTTCAATGAGCCTCGCGCACATCAGTCAATCGTCGACCAGCAATTGGAGAAGGACTCCTATCGGAATAAATTTTACACATTCGTCACTGCCGCTGCTTCTGCTCTCGTTTATTCCCAACCCAAGCTAAATACTGCGGGTTCCGTGAAATCGCTCATCATGGCCATGAGCATCCAGCTAGACCATCAAATTCGTGGAGAACTCGTCTAGAAACCTTGAAAATTGCCGTCGGAGGAGTGAGAAAACCAACGAAAACAACGAAGCACAAAATTAGCGACCGCATTTCGATTTAATCGTCTTCGGTAATCTTTTGCTGTGTTTCTGTCTAACAATGGATTGACAACCCAGTTCGATCGACGGTGACTAGCCCCAACCGTCCTTTTCAGGACGACCATTTCATTTTGAAAGAGTTGTGAGAATTTTCTACCGTGAAGAGTGACATTACTGGTGATTGGATGTGATTGATTCAGATTTTGGTCAGTAATTTGCATTCAATCATTTATCACGGTTAAAAAATGCTTCTCGAGAATCACAGTTTCAAGAAATAAAATTCCCATTGTGCGCGCGGTCATGTAAATCGCGAACGGCACTTGAATTCAGAATCCATCACGGTTTGCCTCGCAATTAGTGATGATTGAATGATGCCGTTGTCGTCGTCGCATGCTAGAGCGATCAGTATCAACTTGGCGAACAAAGAGCTAAAACTTATCAGCAACAGCTTTGTTGACGTTTTGATTTGGTTAGAAATTGTCGATCGAATCGAAATACACACACAGAGAAGACTTAAAAAATGCTACCGCCGCCCGACCCGAGCGACGGGAACCTAGATAAAACTTTGTTTGCCATTTATCTCCGTTGAAAACTTATCATTCGAAATTACAATTGATAACTAAATATTAATTATTCAATAGTGGCCCTGTAAAGGGTTGTTGTTCGAAATTGTGCTTCAATGCAATTTAAGCGCCTTCGTCACGGATACGACGAGCCAGCTGGATGTACTTCGGCATAATGGTGACACGCTTGGCGTGGATCGCGTACAGGTTGGTATCCTCAAACAAACCTCTGGAATCGCAGATCGGTCTTAAGGTGACACGGGAGACCGTGTTATTTTCCCTATATTTTGTCTCACTCTAACAATTATCATCAAAACTTTGCAGAAGCAAATCTCTAGTTTTAGTGAACCGATTAAACTGAAAATTTAATGGGTTGTGCACTACATATATATAATGCTAGTGATACATTTTTCGCATCGATATATTGAGTGGTACTTGATATTAACTTTTCAAATGGAGAGGGTGATTAAAACACCGTCCCGTGGCCTTAATCAAGAAGTCCTGATCGATTTCACCGCCAGCAACAACGATTGCTGTGGCGCACAAGATTCGCAAACTCTGCACCTGTTATGATGTGGAGCTTGGCTTGTCAGATGATTATGGTGATATTTGCGCTGCCGAGATCACTAATGAATTGTCGGGCACTACTGGTTTGCATCTACATTTCTCCGGATACCACAATAAAGCAGAAGAAGTTCTTTATGGCGCGGAACTTCTTCGAGTATCAAAAGGAGACTATGCCAATCATCGATTTGAGCAAAGAGGAGAACACAGAGTTAGCGGACTTCATGGACAAGAGCCTCAACCTCAAACTGGCTTCGGAATCCACTAAAGCAACCAATCTTAGTGGATCATGAATGGACCTAACGTTCAACCGGTATATTTGTTTGGAGAGCAAAAGTTACCGCTCATGCTTCATCTTCCATCGACCGGTTATATCGGTGTTGAAGTGTTAACCGGACCAACCAAATAATAACACTCAATGTCCATAATAGATCAGAATTGACATGCAACAAATAGTTTGAAAATTGATTAGATTTTTTGTCAGTACCTAGAAATCTTTCATAAGTTCGTGACGGTCCTAAATCAGGAAATAGAAGAAACTAACGTTATCCAACGTCAACTTGGCGGTCGTATCTCGGAAACAACCTCTTACTTTTTTAATTTCTTTATTAGTATCATTCCAAACATTACATTCATTTTTTCTATCATCCTAATTTGGTAAAACAAATTTAAGATTTTATTATACATACTATACATCTCCCTGGCTCATCACCCGAAAGGCTTTGGGGTTTTACATATTTCAACATGTTGAATCCAACAAAAATAGTCCGGTTGAAAACCCCGTGTAACACCATCGTGACCTTCCCTTGTTGGCTGCTACCCCATATACCCGATTGCCCCAAGGCTCCGCCACAAGAAATTTGCCTTAGACACCAAAATATGAAAAACAAAAAAAATATTATAAAAACTGGATTCGAAACCGCAACCTTTGGATCCTTAAACCTAAACCTACACCACTCGCCCATCATACTTACTCTTGTATGGAGTACTCTACATCACACAAAATGGAACCATCTGGTCACGGAGGACAACATGCAAGAGGAGCAAAATACAACACCCGTTGGACAGCCAAGTGCGAGAAGGGGTGAGATGATATGTTCTATAAATATATTTAAAGTACCAACGCGGTGCTGCGGGAATTTCTTACTTATACCAGAGTCAACATCTATATGTTTGTATATCTATATTATCGGCAATGACTTATACATTTGCAGTGGAAATAGAATTTCATGCCGTGCGTGTTGGATTGGGTAATATATTAGGGAGAAACAAATAAACACACTTGACTATAACAGTCGGGCGCTTTATAAGCAGAATTTTATCGTTGACGTTTGGTGATTGATTTACTTTTCATTTATTTACATTTTCGTCTCCTATTAGTCGCATGGTTGGGGACGGTATGAGATTCCTCGAAGTAGGAGATCCAGGGTTTGTGGGATTCGATTCATTTGACGATGTAATATTGTAATCAAACATCTAAGTGTGCATACAGCAAACTGGATTACCGTAATTCTTTCGCAATATTAGAAGTGAAACAATTATCACGACATGGATGTTTTATGTATCTTTTAACAATTACTTATCAAAATAGAGGCCGTTGATAAACAATGTGATCATTTAGCGGGGAGGGGGTATCTAGCCAAAGACCACGGTCCACCCATTTGTGTTTCAAAGAAAATTCCACCATCAACTAAACCTGAAAGGTTTCATTAGCAGTCGGATTGTTCAAATTTAAAAAAAAAAGTTTTAAAATTCAATATTTCATATCTTCTTTACCAACAACGATTAGAAGACGATTAAGATTTCTATGGAAATTACTATGACAAAATTTGAAAAAAATGTTCCCCACATGTTAGTACTGTAATGTTAATACAAAATTATCTCTAAGTGAAAACTAATTCCTCAAACAATAATAAGGAACACTGCAGTAGAAACAAATCTTTTATGAGCTAATTTTGTTAGGGATTTTTGCAGTTTTTTTTCACACTATAATCTCACATTTCGCTTACTAATAGCAAACCAATTCATAAATATCTCTTCTCCCATTTTTCAAATTTCGGTTTCATTCATGAACAAAAGAAACACATGATCATTGGGCGAGCGGGGGGTTATTCGTCAAAACCACACAAAAGCACGAGGGGGGAGGAGGTGACTGAAAAGTCAGGAAAAATGTTCACGTGGTTTATGGACGACCCCTAAGAAAGATATGGGGATTGGAATTTCAAACTTTTTTTAAATTTGAAACCGCTCTTATTAGCAGTCATTTACATTTACCGTTATATTTTTTGTTTGTAAAGAAGATGCAATAGTACCTAACTGGAATTTACAGAAATTACAATAAGGTTTAATTATCGCACTCAACATTTTACACCAAAGCCAGATTTTCTATATTTTTGGAATTGATATACATAAAAAATAATTCTCAAATAACTTATGTGCACAACATAATCTCAAAATAATGGTGAACGCGTCACGAAATGATTTCTTATACCCTTAAGTGGATTTTTTGGTGTTGGTGTTAATTCAGAGGTTTGCCAAGCCGCATAACTAAATAAAACTCGTGAAGATCTTTTCCGAACAATATTTTTTTCTACATCCCAGAAAATAGGGTGTCTTTGAGCTTGTTGTGATATACATATTTGAAAATAGTAAATAGGCAAAGAATGTTCGCAGTTAATAATAAAGGGAACGCTCATAGAACATTTCGCCGTGGATCAAGCTCTGTCCCAATTGGAACGAAACACTTGAAGAAAATTACTTAGTAAAAGAAGGAAAAATTTTGAAATTTTGAAAGTGTACATCAAAAACATTATCAAAAGAATGGAAAATTGATTAAAATAATGTTTTTTTCAACATATCTCGAATAGATATCATGTGTTTGTTATAAAATTATTTATAAAGAAATATTAGCAGGTTCTAAAGTAATGATCATTCTAAATGCGTTGCTTGCAAGAATTGATAAATCAGTAATATATAAAAATGTTTATGTATTAGCTTTACTAAATTTTATCAAAGTGTAAAAGTCACGTAGGAAATTGATTGAAGTGAAATTTTGAAATCTAATTAAGGAAGATTGGATTGAACAAATGTGTAGTGAAAATAAATCACTTTTTTCAGCAGAGTGTGCTACTACAGCCTTGACAATCGAAAAAGTGTCACGCTGTCAGCCGGAAGGTGAAAAATTTGATGCAATTGATTTTGCTCAATACGTGTGTTTCCAAGGAAACTTACTGTGATGACTTGTCGGCTTACTAGGAGAATTTAATATTTTGTTTAAATGCTATGGCCTGCTATGATACGTACATGGTATATGAAACCTTGTGAAGACAAAACTTCTAAGAAGAAAGAGTGTGGTATGATCAGTTTACATATTTGATGTGAACAGAAAATGTTCATTTTTTCTCATACGTTGCATTATTTAGTCTACCGTTAACGGGTAATAAAGTTTTTGTTTATGAAAACTTAGAGTTTGTATGTGTTTGATCGAAGACATATTCAGGTAAGATAATAAAACATTCATGTGTCATTCATGTTGCCCCCAAATTTAGTTTCTGCTACATAAGAATTGATGCAGAGTTGCAGTTTTGGTGAGAAATTTCAAAATACTTTTTTTTGTTCAATGTGATGATTTTGTGGGTTTTTTTACACATATATCTGAATTCACAGCATAATAGGAGAGGGATCAGATTTAAATTTCTTTTCGTTTCAGAGAGCGAGTAATGGCGCTTAAGCCAAGGCACTAGAACCAGGACATACGGGGGAAATACCTGTGTCCCATCTCAGGAAAAGGAACACAGCGATGAAGTGTGCATTAACTTTCTTAGCTTACGCCACTTATATGAAGAACAACCTATTTTTAAAAGAAGGCAAAATTTATTATTAAAACATTAGGTTATTGGACGTCAAAAATTATTGTGACATAATAAAACGAAAGAACATAAAAAAATGCGTTCAGAATCATCGGAGTAACTGCAGTAAACAATTTCTCTTGAGCAGATCAATGTTATCGATTGTTGCTTTTATATTAGTTGGAAACAAAAAACAATATCTAAAAATAATATAGCTCGAAAGAACAGCCTATGCATAAAAGAAGGCGAAATTCATTTTAATTTTAAATCTTCAGTTTTTATATTTATGGTTACATTTTGTTTTGAAATGTTTGAAGGAAGGGTAAATTTGTGCCAAATATTTTATTTATTGATATACCGTCGTTGGGGGTGAGAATGGGTCAAAATGGGATATGTACGATTTATTTATTGAATAACTTTTTCAATTTAACTCCAATAAACTTCAAACTTGGTGTGTATGTACTTTGATGCTACTTAAAAAAACTGTGTAAAAAATTGTAGACAAATATTTATTCACTGCGGCGCAATAAGTGAATGAAAAATGACCCAATCTCACCCCATAGAGGGGGTGACATTGGGTCACAGTAATTGAAATAACTTGCAAAAAGACGAAAAGACATGTAAGATGTTTCACAAGTATAATAAACCTACTTTAAAGAACGATTATAGCAAAACATTGAAAAGCTATGAGAAAAAATATGTAAACCCAGCATTTATCGTCAAGTTTACACAAATTTTCTTGTTTTTCCCCTCAAATTGTCTTTACAGTTACATTTCCATTGCCATAAAGCCTATTCAGTTTGCTCAAAAGTTTATAGAAACAGTAATTATTTTAAACCTTTGCAAGTAGTTAAATTTCGGTGCGACATTCCACGATAAATACATTTTTGGCAGATGTTGACGTCATAATCCCGGTATTTCAGCGATCCAACTCATACATACTTCCGTGAGTTGTTTCTATAATATGAAAACACTAATAAATAATTAAATAAAAAAAAACCCTTTGATAAAATATTGCGATGTTGTCGAGCACGAAAAACAGTTGCTGGTTTGAGAAGTTGTCAAAATGTGTTGCATTGTTATTCAATGCACGGAATCCTCAACTAGACTTGTTTGATGTTTCAGAGATACTGTATTTAGATAAAATAAACACATTTAAATGAAGAAAGAGTACACATGGCACCGTAAAAAAAAAAATAGACTTGTGATTTCATTCAGCATCGTTCTTCCTTCACCCCCATTTTCAATGTTTTAGACATCGTACCGACAAAAATGAAATTTTTGTGGAAAAATCAAACAGATTCCGGAAGATACATGTGAAGTGTAATGAAAAGACTTTCAACCTCCTACTAATATAACAAAAGAGAATAAAGTACATGCGTTATACTTTGCACAGGAGAAATTTAATGTTGTAAATTTTGTCTAGTTTCAACATACAAGTTTGTTGATATAGTACACAAAAATTACTATTTCTTCAAATGTATATTGTGATTAATTATATGTAATAATATGTTCCCTAACATATGAATTATAAATTTTAGTAATATCAGCGTTTTTAGTTGAAATATTTCATAAATCATATTTTTCCGTTTTGACCCAATCTCACCCCCCAGACCCATTGTCACCCCCATCGACGGTATCAAAATCTTCAGTGCAAAAAATTATTCCAATAACGAAACTCAATAAGGTTTGTTCATAAATTTCATAAGGCGAAAAATAGTCATTTTGGACACCCACCCACCCCCTCGTAACGCTTTTTGTATGAATATTATAAATTTTTTGTATGACCTGTAACAACTTACTGACCTCCACCCACCCCCTCAAGCGTTGTGTGAAATTAGCGAATGAGCCCAAAGAAGAATAAATATTTGAAAGAAAGGATTTCTGGATAAGTAATGAAATAGTTTTTACAATAACTTTCCCAATATGTTTTAGTTTATTCAAGAGTATATCATTGTTGCATTAAGTGCCTTTTTTAAATCAACTGACTCTAAAATAAGCCTGATGTCGTCAGAGGTATTCATTAAAAACGTAAAAACGAATATCATCTTGAGACGTCCTTGGTTTCATATTCATTATACCAAACGACTTTATGCCAAATGATTATTATGCCAAATGACCTACCACCAGATCAACTCTATATTTACTTATAATAATAATGCTCAACATATTGTCGATTTAAAGTCATGCTTTAGAGCATTCATGATGTCAAAACTATGTATCATTGCTTGACAGTTATCGAATGAGTGCAATAAAACTTATTGTAATCTGCACTTAATTATGCATATAAAAATAAACACACATTGTTTGAAAATGTATTGGAAAATATGAAGTTGATGCAGTCCCATATTGAAAAATAAAGGCATACCAGTCTCCATATGAACTTTTAATTTAAATTTCAGCTGCAAAACGTGAATTGTGTTCAAGTTCATTATTTTTTGCTGATCATTAGAAGCAAAATTAGTTAGCTATGCGGTTGTGTTAAATATGTCAGGAAGAAATGTAAGGGGTCGTCCATAAATGACGTAGCTATTTAGGGGGGAGGGGGATCTTTACGGGGCCCATATAGCCGTAGCGGTAAACGGGCAGCTATTCAGCAAGACCAAGCTGAGGGTCGTGGGTTCGAATCCCACCGGTCGAGGATCTTTTCGGGTTGGAAATTTTCTCGACTTCCCAGAGCATAGAGTATCTTCGTTCCTGCCACACGAAATACGCAAGCAAAAATGGTCATTGGCACAGTAAGCTCTCAGTTAATAACTGTGGAAGTGCTCATAAGAACACTGAGATGCAAGCTGAGATGCAGGCTCTGTCCTCTGTTTTGTTTGACTTATAAACTTGGTTTATAAAATGATGATTCAGCTTTAAAACATTCATCAAGATTGAAAAGAAATTTGAGAAATTTTAGATTTTCTTGATAAATGCAATCAAACAGATTTTTCAAAGCTTTAAATGGTTATGTAAATATTATATTATATTCGTGTCTTAATTGATAATTTTATAAACAAACCAAATCAAAGTTTTATAAATAAATTAAAAATCAATGCTTTAACTACTTGGAGTACATTGTTTTCTCATTTGTTAACAAGTCATAAAGTCAGCCGTTTTCACGACAATAAAATATGCTCTTTTCGGCAAATATTACATGAAACATGATATTTATACCGTGTATTATGCATTCAATGTTCAGGAGATCTCACTCAATCAACTCATCGATTTGTTTTGATGTATCAATGCTCTTGATGGAATAGCCTGAATATTAATGAGGACAACAGATTCAAGTGATATCGAAATTGCCCTATCATTCAATTTTGTTGATAACTTGGTAATTTGATATTTTTTTATTATTTAACTGTTTCATTATAGGTTGTGTAGGTTAGGGCGGTTCAAAATTTAAAAATGTTTGAAAATCCAATCTCCCATATACTCCTTACCATCCTTACCATAAAAATAGTGTTCTGTGAAATTTTCAGCTTTCTAGGTGGTGATTTAAAGGTGGCCCAAAGACAATATAGGTTTGTATGGAAATTACTATGGAGAAATTTTGAGATATGTTCCAAACACGGTAGTTCTGTAATATTAATACAAACTTATTATCCCATATTGAAAACTCGTTCTTCAAACCATAATGAAGAAATTTGCTGAAGAGAGAAATTCAATCCGAACGATAGCAGAAGAGATATCCATGAGTTTGTTTGCTATTATTTAGCCTAATATGGGATTATAGCCCTGCAAACATGTACAAAAATCCCAAACAAAATTAGCTCAAAAGGGATTTGTTTCTTCAGCAACATCCTTCATTAAGGTTTGAAGAATGAGTTTTCAATATGGGATGATAAGTTTCTACTTACATTACAGTACTAGAGTGTTTGGAACATTTCTCTAAATTTCTCCATAGTAATTTCTATATAAACCTATATTGTCTTTGGGCCACCTTTAAATGACCACCTTGAAAGCTGAAAATTTCATAGAACACTATTTTTATGGTAAGGAGCATATGGGAGATTGGATTTTCAAACATTTTTCAAATTTGAATTGCCCTAGTGTAGGTTTAGATAATGAAGTTCAGCTGAAACATTAATAGAGATAAATAATGTGTATAATAATCGCTAAAATTTTCTAAACATTCCAAATATATCAAGTGTAATCTTTTCTATTGGCCACTGATTGCCAAATGGATTTGAATTTGGATAATAATTCATTTCGAATTAATATATTTTATTGTTCATTTTCATTGAAATCTATTTCCTAACAATGAATAATTAAAAAAAAACAATCCTCTAATAACGAAATTTCTGTTCTAACTAAAAATAAACTAGAAATATATTGTACCCTAACTCAACAATAACGAGCTTCATCAATCCAATCAATTTTTTTTCACATTTTCTATAGTAAACTTGTTTGTCTTGGTAACAACAGCAAAAGTAATACAATTTAGCCTATATGAAACTGGACACCAAAATTATGTAACAGGAAATGTGTTTATTTGAAACTGTTTTCCAAATTACTTTTGAGCACTACTGTATATCATACTGTTAGATTAGATTATCCTTAGTCAGTAATTAATATCAAATTTTGTATTGAACTTCTGAATACTATTTTTTTTTTCAACCCAATCACTGAGAAAAATTAATAAAAAATATAAAGGGGGGCCTTCCTTCGCCGAGTGGTTAAAGTCCGCGGCTACAAAGCAAAGCCATGCTGAAGGTGTCTGGGTTCGATTCCCGGTCGGTCCAGGATCTTTTCGTAAGGGAAATTTTCTGGACTTCCCTGGGCATAGAGTATCATCGTACCTGCCACACGATATACGAATGCGAAAATGGCAACTGTGGCATAGAAAGCTCTCAGTTAATAACTGTGGAAGTGCTCATAAGAACACTAAGCTGAGAAGCAGGCTCTGTCCCAGTGAGGACGTCAATGCCAAGAAGAAGAAGAAGGGGGGGAGGTGCTTGATATGCTACGTATTCCCAAGGGGAAGTATCAGCATTTGTGACGAAACGGAATGAGAGGGGAGGGGGGTGTAAAAAATCAGTGAAAAATGCTACGTTATTTATGGACGGCCCTTAAAAGAAAATTATAAACATTTGTATGAAAGGAAAACTTCAAAGTTTGAGCGCTATTTTCTCAGTGCCCACTTTTTTCAATATGGGCCTTTATGGGCAGCATAAGTTGTTCTTAGAAAAACTTTCTTATCGAAAATGTCTCCATCATGAAATTTTGTTCTGAACAACTAATTCCTATCACAATTCATAGATAGTCAAAATTAAAAATGATAAAAAAAGATTATTGCGTTATATAAAAATGAAATTTTGTTTTCATATTTTTCATGATAAAAAAAAATCAGTATATATGTTCTCTTGACTTCTCCAAACGGTTTACTACAATCTCCCCACTGAACGTTCTGTTCTAAAATCAACATATCGGTGCCATAATTCTTAAAATAAATTGCTTGCAAAAACTCATAGCCAATTTGCAGAAGTTGTTCTTGAGTCAAAATGATCGATTCATCTATAGAAAACTCTTTTACTATTATACTAAAACCATGGTTAAAATTTAATCCCATATATGGGGCACGGTTTGTTATAATCAGCTCATTCTGGGTAGCATTCATTAGCATTGGATCGATATTTTTTTATCAATGTGGAAGTAGAACCGTGATCTTGTTTTCTTTGAATAGCACCAACAAAAGATTCCACAGAGTTTTCATGTTTTAAAGACTATTCATTTTATAAAGAGGACACCTTGTTTATGCTATATCTTTTTTATAATGTATATAAAATCCCAGAGTTTTCTGTCTGTCAGTAACGCTTTGAAAGGTTTCATTGAGCAGCATACAACAGCAATTTAAGAGCACAACAACAGTCAAATTAAGAGCACTGCAAAAGTCCATTTGAATGTTACAACATTACAATAGGGTCCTAAAGCCCTGTCCCAATTTTAGTGCCAAACGCTTACGTTCAGGCCAAAAACACAAGTTTACTCAATTTTTTAATGTTTTTCATTTGTTTAAGTACAAAAAACATTTTTTTATGTTTTTACACGCAAAAAAATTGTGCGGTAAAAACTACCATTTTAGGGGGTTAACTTAAGCGCTCGCACCGGCAATTTTCAGCAGACCAGAAATGCGCTTGATTTTACCATGTCTGTAGTTGGAATCAGATTGTTGTAAATTATTTCTGTCAAATGTACCAGTAATGCGGTGGGGTGTACCGTAAACATAGTAAATTGGTCTGAATTTCCATGGTAGTTTTAAGAATGGGCGTAGTCAGCTAAAATAGTTATTTTTACTACAGAATTTTTTCCCGTGTATAGATTTTGTCACACTCCTTGATTTGAACTCAAATTTTGGGTGTATTTTGTTTTCCGTGTCCCTTCCGAAATGTCAGATAGGAACAACCCCAGTGTTAAAACTAAAACCCCTGTGATATTTTTGTCGACTAAGCGAACGTCAAACATGATCTCAAGTGTCAAGGTTCATTTATGGATCCAATTTTGAAATTAAAGTTTTAATATGGTATATCCGTTATTTGAGCGAGAAAAATTGCTAAAGTAGTTGCAGTAATATGATCTTTCGTGTTATTAAATGAAAACAAGATTTCATTAACCATTTTAGGACCCTATTGCAAATTGTGGAGCACTATAACAGCTATTGCACAGGGTGTTCTAGAGTTTTCCGGAGCTTTGTCCTTCCTAATTCGTATAAAAGTCACGATCTTTTTATCATTGTAGTTTTCCGGTTTTATGAACTTGGACGGTAATCAAAATGTAAACAAACCAACTTTATGCTGTTCGACCGCACTTAAATTCCGATGCAAGTTGAAAATGTGATTAATTATGGGTTTCGTCATTTCAATATAAGGTTCAAAAACAAATAAGATATATGCAAAGGATAGATAAACATGATTGTGGGTCGAATATTCTATTTTTTTTATTTACACAACCTTCTTGAGTCGATGTTCCATGGTTCGATATCGACTTATGAAGGGAAAATAAAAATATGTTTTTTATGGTAACTATAATGGTCCCCTAAAAGAGCTTTCCAAAGTATTCCTGTTCGATGACTCGATATATTCATTAGTCGATAGCCCCCTAATTACAATTCGATTCGTTTTAAATCATTGACGATCGCCATCGCAGCACAAATTTCTATACAGAAATTGTAGCACTGGTTAATCGGGATTCAATAGAATATTCTAGAATTTTCAGTCAGATTCTTCTCTCTAATTTATAGAAGCTTCTGGAACTTTTGAAATATTTCACAACAGCATTTAAGGCTGTAATTATTTCAGATCAGAATAACGGCACTATAACAATGGAGTATGGTTAGAGCATACATTTGGGCGATTTTGCGTTCATAAATATCATGCGTGTCTCAGCTTATTATTCATACATCAATGGCATATTTATCAACAGAGAAATTTCTCTGTCCATGTTATCATTTTGCAATTGAACATAAACATTATTAATATTTGAAAGAGGTGTTTGCTTGAAAATGCTTATGGAACGTGACTAGCCACGCTGGGTTAGCTAGTTTATCAATGAAATCATAATCGGTTTTCTGTGCATCGTAATACTATTATTTTCCTCTTATATGGAAATATAAGATCTTACAAAGAAGAACAAAGAAGTTTCGACAAAAACTTCCTAGAAAAGATGTTCTTCAAACTTAAACAATATTTTTCACATACCAAAAATCTTTGACCATTTTAAACATTGTTCCTTATTCGTGTGAATTATAATTATTTTGATGGCTTTTTTGTTATAACACCATCGTGCAATAATATAATAGTCAAACGATACTGTATACAGAAAACCGATTACGATTCTGTTGATATATTATAAAGATATAGCATGCACAAGGTGTCCACTTTATAAAATGAACAGTCCTTAAGTAAGTTCTACAATAGATAATGTGGCTACTCTGGTAGGTGATAAATTATTATGAATATACATTAAACTTGTTCAACATACGATGATTAACGCTTTACAGGAGACTTGACTGTATATCTTTATTTTGCTGGGGATAACACATGTTCACATGTTTATCAATAGCATGAGCAATCATGCATATGAAACGTAAAACCACATCGACTTTGGTTATTCTTCATTTTAGTAGTAAGTTTAGACCAGTAGATAAATAGTGTGCGAGTCAATTCAATGATTATGGTTCGAATCTGGTTTGCACCCTTTCAGTTTTTTGCGTATTTCCATACTTCCAATACATGCACTTAAAAGGCATATGTGTGGAAGTTTTATTTTTTAATACATGTGTTGGTGATGCACGCACATAAAAAAAAATACACATGCGACATCAACCAGGATCGATCCATGGTCATGAGCGTGAGAACCGAATACTCTACCACAGCACCAAACCCGCTTGTTGGTATGAGTGGTGCAAAAAGCATATCAAGTTGTACTTCCCCATTTGTACCGTTAAAACTGCTCGACTCAATGACCGGATTATCTGCCTATCAATAGACGCTCAAAAACGTCATGTCGCTCAGAAGAACACTTTTCCGCCATCGATAGACGCAGAAAACGCCTATAATGACGGTTTCAACTTTTGGGTGTAACATCAGCTCTAGTTTAAACGTAGTACATTCGAGATAAAAGCATGAAACGAGCTCACCAAATGTAACACCCTTGACTGAGCAGCTTTAAGTTACCTCAATCAACATGCTCATTTCACAAAAGCAATATATCACTCCAGCGAAGCGAAAATCCGAACTCGGTTGCATTCAGAACGTGTGCAAACTAAAACGAGAAAAAAAACTTCGGCGACGACGACGAAAACATTTTTTCTGGTTGGGCTTCAACCGAAGACAAAATAAAGACCTACATGTTCCTTTCAAGCCCCCAAAATTTTATGACACATAAGGTAAAATAGAGCAAAATAAAGAATGCCGTGACGTACTGCGATCTGTCAAACTTGGGTACCTTTTGCAGTACAAAGGGACCAAATGCAGTACTAGATGTGGTAGATTATCTGAACCCAACTACTATGTTTCTATTCGTCTCTGCTTCAACGAAGCACTGGCCAGCAGAAAGCGTGCAGAATAATCCGACATATTTCAGCTAGCGTTAGCGTTAGCGTTAGCGTTAGCGTTAGCGTAGTTACGGTATACTTCGTAGATTGGATACTAGCAACATTCATGTTTCTTTTTAATAATCTCATCCTGACTACTTTCAAGAACAAGGCAGGGGAGTATACCTTGTTCAAATCATAAACAAGAATACTAAAAGCATGAATATCGCTATTCCTGGCCACGCCCATCTTTACCGTAACTTGGGATAGGGGAAGGAAATGTTGATGTAGCACTTACTTAATGAGAGGCCACCGACTCAGCGACACCCTCATAAGTGCTACGGAGTTGGAGGTTGGGGAAGGTATATTGTCAGGATTCGCCTAGAAAGCTGGCGATAGACCATAAATATTTGTTGTTTAAGCGTTTTCAAATTAATCTTTTAAATGCCGGCAATCAAAAGAGAAAACAAAAGCTTATTTATAGTATAAATAGTATTTCGCGAAACGCTTGTCGATTGTGCAGTAATATTTTTGCTCAATAACCAGTAAAAAGCAAAACCGATCCCTCCAGGGTCATCGGATTGTATAAAATAACGATACGCGTAAAAAAATCGCGCCTATTGAAAAACTGTACTGTGCCCATTGAAAAACTGTACTGGGTGGTACTGTATTTTTAGATAATCGAAAAACGAAAGAATAATCCGACATATTTCAGCTACACCCAAAAGTTGAAACCGTCATTATAGGCGTTTTCTGCGTCTATTGATGGCGGAAAAGTGTTCTTCTGAGCGACATGACGTTTTTGAGCGTCTTTTGATAGGCAGATAATCCGGTCATTGAGTCGAGCAGTTTTTACGGTACAAATGGGGAAGTACAAGTTGATATGCTTTTTGAACCACGCATACCAACGAGCGGGTTTAGTGCTGTGGTATAGTATTTGGTTCTCACGCACATGACCATGGATCGATCCTGGTTGATGTCGCATGTGTATTTTTTTTCATGTGCGTGCATCACCAACACATGTATTAAAAAATAAAACTTCCACACATATGCCTCTTTTAAGTGCATGTATTGGAAGTATGGAAATACGCAAAAAACCGAGAGGGTGCAAACCAGATTCGAACCATAACCATCGGATCGACCAGAACACTATGTATGTACTGCTCCAAACTTACTACTGAAGTGAAGACTAACCAAAGTCGATGTGGTTTTACGTTTCATATGCATGATTGCTCATGCGGTTGATAAACATGTGAACATGTGTTATCCCCAGCAAAATAAAGATATACAGTCAAGTCTCCTTTAAAGCGTTAATCATCGTATGTTGAACAAGTTTAATGTATATTCATAATAATTTATCACCTACTAGAGTAGCCACATTCTCTATTGTAGAACTTACTTAAGGACTGTTCATTTTATAAAGTGGACACCTTGTGCATGCTATATCTTTATAATATATCAATAGAATCGTAATCGGTTTTCTGTATACAGTATCGTTAGACTATTATATTATTGCACGATGGTGTTATAACAAAAAAGCCATCAAAATAATTATAATTCACACGAATAAGGAACAATGTTTAGAATGGTCAAAGATTGGCAGGTCTGGAGCCAAGTATAATAGTTGAGTATACCAAAACACAATTCATTCATAAAAATTCGGATTTTTGGTATGTGGAAAATATTGTTTAAGTGTGAAGAACATCTTTTCTAGGAAGTTTTTGTCGAAACTTCTTTGTTCTTCTTTGTAAGATCTTATATTTCCATATAAAAGGAAAATAATAGTATTACGATGCACAGAAAACCGATTATGATTTCATTGATAAACTAGCAAACCCGACGTGGCTAGCCACGTTCCAGCGAAATTTTAAAGCGAAAAGCTACATATAATCTTTCAAATCGCATGATACTGATGACCTCAAAATCGCCTAAATTTATGCTCAGGCAATACTCCATCGAGCACGTGGCAATCTGAAATTGACCGTTGTAGTGCTCTTAAATTGCTGTTGTAGTATGCAACGAAACTTGATGAAACATTTCAAAGCGTTACTGACAGACAGACAACTCTGGGATTTTATGTATATGACTAGCTAACCCAGCGTGGCTAGTCACGTTCCATAAGAATTTTCAAGCAAAAACCTCTTTCAAAGATTAATGATGTTTATGTTCAATTGCAAAATGATAACATGGACAGAGAAATTTCTCTGTTGATTAATATGCCATTGGTGTATGAATAATAAGCTGAGACACGCATGATATTTATGAACGCAAAATCGCCCAAATTTATGCTCTAACCATACTCCACTGTTATAGTGCCGTTATTCTGATCTGAAATAATTACAGCCTTAAATGCTGTTGTGAAATATTTCAAAAGTTCCAGAAGCTTCTATAAATTAGAGAGAATAATCTGACTGAAAATTCTAGAATATTCTATTGAATCCCGATTAACCAGTGCTACAATTATACAATATAAAATCCCAGAGTTGTCTGTCTGTCAGTAACGCTTTGAAATGTTTCATCAAAAAGTTTCATTGAGCACTACAATTACAATTCAAGAGCACTACAACGGTCACATTTAATATTAGAACATTACAATTGCAAATTATGGTGCACTACAATAGCTCTTTGACAGAATATCTGGAACATCGTTCATTCCAATTCGTAGAATATTCTCGAACCCTTCACTATTGTCGTCTGGTTAAGGATCAACTTTAAGCAAATTGTGATTCGGTCGAACTTGAATCGGGTTGCAGTTGAACATGTGAAACGGGTCTCTCCAGTTCCAACTCAGGTTCAAAAACGAGTTCAACATGTTTGAAAGCAAGATAAACATGAATAAGATAAATGTGCGCTAAATATTCGAGATTTGTTAACTTATAGTGAAACCTCCATAAGTCGATGTTCCATGTCATGATATCGACTCATGGATGCATACTTAAAACAAAATTTAATGCTTACTGTTATGATCCCTTAAAATAGCTTTCCAAAACATTCCTGTTCCATGACTCGATATTTCCCTGAGTCGATGGTCTTTTCACCACAACTGAGATTTTGAAAAATGACAATTACATCAGCTTTTCGGGAGTATATGCTAGAATTTTCGGTAAAATTCTACTCTCTAATTCATAGAATCTTCTGGAACTTTTGAAATATTTCACAACAGAAAGAACACTACAAAATCATATAAGGTTAGAATTAATTCATATCAGAACACTACAACAGTATTAAGGCCACGTGCTCGATGGAGTATGGCCAGAGTATACATTTAGGCGATTTTGTTGTCATCAGAATCAAGCGATTTGAAAGATTATACGTAGCTATTCACTTTGAAATAACGTTGGAACGTGGCTAGCCACGTCGGGTAAGCTAGTTTCTGTATAGATCTTTGTGCTGCGATGGCGATCGTCTACGATATACAACGAATCGAATTGTAATTAGGGGACTATCGACTAATGAATATATCGATTCATCGAACAGGAATGCTTTGGAAAAGTCTTTTAGGGGACCATTATAGTTACCATAAAAAAATATTTTTATTTTGCCTTCATAAGTCGATATCGAACCATGGAACATCGACTCAAGAAGGTTGTGTAAATAAAAAAAAACTAGAATATTCGGCCCACAATCACGTTTATCTTTCCTTTGCAAATATCTTATTTGTGTTTGAACCTTATATTGAAATGACGAAACCCGTAATGAATCACATTTTCAACTAGCATCGGAATTTAAGTGCGGTCGAACAGCATAAAGTTGGTTTGTTTACATTTTGATTACCGTCCAACCGGAAAACTACAATGATAAAAAGATCGTGACTTTTATACGAATTAGGAAGGACAAAGCTCCGGAAAACTCTAGAACACCCTGTGCAATAGCTGTTATAGTGCTCCACAATTTGCAATAGGGTCCTAAAATGGTTAATTAAATCTTGTTTTCATATAATAACACGAAAGATCATATTACTGCAACTACTTTAGCAATTTTTCTCGCTCAAATAACGGATATATCATATTTAAACCTTAATTTCAAAATTGGATCCATAAATGAACCTTGACACTTGAGATCATGTTTGACGTTCGCTTAGTCGACAAAAATATCACAGGGGTTTTAGTTT
This sequence comes from Aedes aegypti, assembly GCF_002204515.2. NCBI lineage: Eukaryota > Metazoa > Arthropoda > Insecta > Diptera > Culicidae > Aedes > Aedes aegypti. The sequence continues at coordinate 89,356,812 of NC_035108.1, read as the reverse complement.
TAACACTGGGGTTGTTGCTATCTGACATTTCGGAAGGGACACGGAAAACAAAATACACCCGAAATTTGAGTTCAAATCAAGGAGTGTGACAAAATCTATAAAAACATAAAAACATGTTTTTTGTACTTAAACAAATGAAAAACATTAAAAAATTGAGTAAACATGTGTTTTTGGCCTGAACGTAAGCGTTTGGCACTAAAATTGGGACAGGGCTTTAGGACCCTATTGTAATGTTGTTACATTCAAATGGACTTTTGCAGTGCTCTTAATTTGACTGTTGTTGTGCTCTTAAATTGCTGTTGTATGCTGCTCAATGAAACCTTTCAAAGCGTTACTGACAGACAGAAAACTCTGGGATTTTATATACATGATAAAAAAGATATAGCATAAACAAGGTGTCCTCTTTATAAAAAATAATAAATGAATAGTCTTTAAAACATGAAAACTCTGTGGAATCTTTTGCTGGTGCTATTCAAAGAAAACGGTTCTACTTTCACATTGATAAAAAAATATCGATCCAATGCTGATGAATGCTACCCAGAATGAGCCGATTATAAGAAACCGTGCCCCATATATGGGATTAAATTTTAACCACGGTTTTAGTATAATAGTAAAAGAGTTTTCTATAGATGAATCGATCATTTTGACTCAAGAACAACTTCTGCAAATTGGCTATTAGTTTTTGCAAGCAATTTTTTTTTAAGAATTATGGCACCGATATGTTGATTTTAGAACAGAACGTTCAGTGGGGAGATTGTAGTAAACCGTTTGGAGAAGTTAAGAGAACATATATACTGATTTTTTTTATCATGAAAAATATGAAAACAAAATTTCATTTTTATATAACGCAATAATCTTGTTTTTATCATTTTTAATTTTGACTATCTATGAATTGTGATAAGAATTAGTTGTTCAGGACAAAATTTCAGAGACATTTTCGATAAGAAAGTTTTTCTAAGAACAACTTATGCTGTCCATAAAGGCCCATATTGAAAAAAGTAGGCACTGAGAAAATAGCGCTCAAACTTTGATTTCTTTCATACAAATGTTTATAATTTTCTATTAGGGGCCGTCCATAAATAACGTAGCACTTTTCACTGATTTTTTACACCCCCCTTCCCTCTCGTACCGTTTCGTCACAAATGCTGATACTTCCCCTTGAAAATACGTAGCATATCAAGCACCCCCCCCCCCTTCTTCTTCTTCTTCTTCTTCTTCTTCTTCTTCTTGGCATTGACGTCCTCACTGGGACAGAGCCTGCTTCTCAGCTTAGTGTTCTTATGAGCACTTCCACAGTTATTAACTGAGAGCTTTCTATGCCAAAGTTGCCATTTTCGCATTCGTATATCGTGTGGCAGGTACGATGATACTCTATGCCCAGGGAAGTCGAGAAAATTTCCAACCCGAAAAGATCCTGGACCGACCGGGAATCGAACCCAGACACCTTCAGCATGGCTTTGCTTTGTAGCCGCGGACTCTAACCACTCGGCTAAGGAAGGCCCCCCCTTTGCATTTTTTATTAATTTTCCTCAGTGATTGGGTTGAAACAAAAAATTAGAATTCAGAAGTTCAATACAAAATTTGATATTAATTACTGACTAAAATGTAAGGATAATCTAATCTAACAGTATGATATACAGTAGCGCTCGAAAGTAATTTGGAAAACAGTTTCAAATAAACACAGTTCCTGTTACATAATTTTGGTATCTAGTTTCATATAGGCTAAATTGTATTACTTTTGCTGTTGTCACCAAGCCAAACAAGTTTACTATAGAAAATGTGAAAAAAAAATTGATTGGATTGATGAAGCTCGTTATTGTTGAGTTAGGGTACAATATATTTTTAGTTTATTTTTAGTTAGAACAAAAATTTCGTTATTAAAGGATTGTTTTTTTTTTTTAATTATTCTTTGTTAGGAAATAGATTTCAATGAAAATGAACAATACAATATATTAATTCGAAATGAATTATTATCCAAATTCAAATCCATTTGGCAATCAGTGGCCAGATATAGAAAAGATTACACTTGATATATTTGGAATGTTTAGAAAATTTTAGCGATTATTATACAAATTGTTTATCTCTATTTATATTTCAGCTTAACTTCATTATCTTTCTTCATAATAAAATAAACCTACACAACCTATAATGAAACAGTTAAATAATAAAAAAATTTCAAATTACCAAGTTATCAATAAAATTGAATGATAGGGCAATTTCGATATCACTCGAATCTGTTGTCCTCATTAATATTCAGGCTATTCCATCAAGAGCATTGATACATCAAAACAAATCGATGAGTTGATTGAGTGAGATCTCCTGCAACATTGAATGCATAATACACGGTATAAATATCTTGTTTCATGTAATATTTGCCGAAAAGAGCATATTTTATTGTCTTGAAAACGGCTGACTTTATGACTTGTTAACAAATGAGAAAACAATGTACTCCAAGTAGTTAAAGCATTGATTTTTAATTTATTTATTAAACTTTGATTTTGTTTATTTATTAATTTATCAATTAAGACACGAATATAATATAATATTTACATAACCATTTAAAGCTTTGAAAAATCTGTTTGATTGCATTTATCAAGAAAATCTAAAATTTCTCAGATTTCTTTTCAATCTTGATGAATGTTTTGAAGCTGAATCATCATTTTATAAACCAAGTTTATAAGTCAAACAAAACAGAGGACAGAGCCTGCATCTCAGTGTTCTTATGAGCACTTCAACAGTTATTAACTGAAAGCTTACTGTGCCAATGACCATTTTTGCTTGCGTATATCGTGTGGCAGGAACGAAGATACTCTATGCTCTGGGAAGTCGAGAAAATTTCCAACCCGAAAAGATCCTCGACCAGTGGGATTCGAACCCACGACCCTCAGCTTGATCATGCTGAATAGCTCCGCGTTTACCACTACGGCTATATGGGCCCCGTAAAGATCCCTTTCCCCCCTAAATAGCTACGTCATTTATGGATGACCCCTTACATTTCTTCCTGACATATTTAACACAACCGCATAGCTTACTAATTTTGCTTCTAATGATCAGCAAAAAATAATAAACTTGAACACAATTCACGTTTGCAGCTGAAATTTAAATTAAAAGTTCATATGGAGACTGGTATGCCTTTATTTTTCAATATGGGACTGCACCAACTTCATATTTTCCAATACATTTTCAAACAATGTGTGTTTATTTTTATATGCATAATAAAATGCAGATTAAAATAAGTTTCATTGCACTCATTCGATAACTGTCAAGCAATGATACATAGTTTTGACATCATGAATGCTCTAAAGCATTACTTTAAATCGACAATATGTTGAGCATTATTATTAGAAGTAAATTTTGTGGGATGTAGAAAAAATATTGTTCGGAAAAGATCTTCACGAGTTTTATTTAGTTATGCAGCTTGACAAACCTCTGAACGAACACCAACACCAAAAAATCCACTTAACACTCCGGCAGCTATGACTACTTTCACTTACACGAAGTGCTGTGACCCAAAATTAGTAGGAACGGTATTTTCAACTCGCTATATCTCAGTGAGTTTTCATTCGATTTCTAATCTTTTTTCACGTATCAATTTTCCCAGGTATCAAAATTACTGCAAAATGTTGAGAACTCAAATTTGTACAGTATTATAATCTTGAGAACAGAAAAACCCGAGGCAGGTCTTAAAAAAATGCTGTTTTTTGCAAATAACTTTCTTTTTATCGCGAAGATCTACACATATTTTTTGCTTAAAATGAGCACAATCTTATAAGATATTAGAATGTGAAAACTTTTTGGTAATTTATCTTGAAAAGAACCACACAATCTTCACAAATTTACGTATAATACAGATAAAATGCTTATTTTGTTTGTAACTTGAAATTTATCGCGATGACCAATACATATTCTTACCTTCAAATGTACATATGTATTTAGTGAGCAACTTTGCAGAAAAATTTTGTTATTTAAACTTTCAAAAGACTACAAAATTTTTCCAAAACTACGTATAATACAAATAAAATACACATTTTTGTTTGTAACTTGAAATTTCTCGTGATAACCAATACATATTATTACTTTCAAATGTACATATGTATATAAAGAGCAACTTTGCAGAACAATGTTGTAAGTTTAACTTTCAAGACACTACAAAATTTTTCCAAAACTACGTATAATACAAATAAAATACTCATTTTTGTTTGTTACTTAAAATTTCTAGTGATAACCAATACATATGATTACCTTCAAATGTACATATGTATATAAAGAACAACTTTGCAGAACAATGTTGTAAGTTTTACTTTCAAGACACTACAAAATTGTCCCAAAAATACGTATAAAACAAAGAAAATACACATTTTTGTCTGTAACTTGAAATTTCTCGAAATGACCAATACATATTATCACCTTCAAATGTACATATGTATTCAGTGAGCAACTTTCCAGAACATTTTTGTAAGTTTAACTTTGAAGACACTACAAAATTTTCACTAAAATACGTATAATACAGAGAAAATGCTCATTTTTGTTTGTAACTTGAAATTTCTCGCGATGATCAATACATATTCTCACCTTCAAATGTACATATGTATTTAGTAAGCAACTTTGCAGAACAATTTTGTAATTTAAACTTTCAAAAAACTACAAAATTTTCCCAAAACTACGTATAATACAAAGAAAATACACATTTTTGTTTGCAACTTGAAATTTGTCGTGATAACCAATACATATTATCTCTTTCAAATGTACATATGTATATAGTGAACAACTTTGTAGAACAATGTTGTAAGTTTAACTTTCAAGACACTACAAAATTTTCCCAAAACTACGTATAATACAAATAAAATACTCATTTTTGTTTGTTACTTAAAATTTCTAGTGATAACCAATACATATGATTACCTTCAAATGTACATATGTATATAAAGAACAACTTTGCAGAACAATGTTGTAAGTTTTACTTTCAAGACACTACAAAATTGTCCCAAAAATACGTATAAAACAAAGAAAATACACATTTTTGTTTGTAACTTGAAATTTCTCGAGATGATCAATACATATTATACCTTCAAATGTACATATGTATTTAGTAAGCAACTTTCCAGAACAATTTTGTAAGTTTAACTTTCAAAAAACTACAAAATTTTCCCAAAACTACGTATAATACAAATAAAATACTCATTTTTGTTTGTTACTTAAAATTTCTAGTGATAACCAATACATATGATTACCTTCAAATGTACATATGTATATAAAGAACAACTTGCAAACATTTGTAAGTTTTACTTTCAAGACACTACAAAATGTCCCAAAAATACGTATTAAAAACAAAGAAAATACAACATGGTTTGTCTGTAACTTGAAATTTCGCGAAAGACCAATACATATTATCACTTCAAATGTACATATGTATTTAGTGAGCAACTTTCCAGAACAATGTTGTAAGTTTAACGGTTTCAAGGACACCTACAAAATTTTCCCAAAAATACGGTATAAAACAAATAATATACACATTTTTTGTTCTGTAACTTGAATTTATCGCGATGGCCAATACATGTTATCCACCTTCCAAAATGTACATATGTATTTAGTGAGCAACTTTCCAGAACATTTTTGTAAGTTTAACTTTAAAGACACTACAAAATTTTCACTAAAATACGTATAAAACAGAGAAAATGCTCATTTTTGTTTGTAACTTGAAATTTCTCGAGATAACCAATACATATTATCACTTTCAAATGTACATATGTATATAATGAACAACTTTGCAGAATAATGTTGTAAGTTTAACCTTCAAGACACTACAAAATTTTCACTAAAATACGTATAATACAGAGAAAAGAGTAGTGTTTGATCCTTTGGTCGCGTTGCTTGCTCTTGCGGGGGCGAGTGATGCGGGCAGGATCAATCGTGTTGCGCGTCGCTCGCGCGGCACGATAGTATATAAGAGCCGCGGATCGCGTGATCAGTGTTAGTAGTGTTTGATCCTTTGGTCGCGTTGCTTGCTCCTGCGGGGGCGGGTGATGTGGACAGGATCAATCGTGTTGCGCGTCGCTCGCGCGGCACGATAGTATATAAGAGCCGCGGATCGCGTGATCAGTGTTAGTAGTGTTTGATCCTTTGGTCGCGTTGCTTGCTCTTGCGGGGGCGAGTGATGCGGGCAGGATCAATCGTGTTGCGCGTCGCTCGCGCGGCACGATAGTATATAAGAGCCGCGGATCGCGTGATCAGTGTTAGTAGTGTTTGATCCTTTGGTCGCGTTGCTTGCTCTTGCGGGGGCGAGTGATGCGGGCAGGATCAATCGTGTTGCGCGTCGCTCGCGCGGCACGATAGTATATAAGAGCCGCGGATCGCGTGATCAGTGTTAGTAGTGTTTGATCCTTTGGTCGCGTTGCTTGCTCTTGCGGGGGCGAGTGATGCGGGCAGGATCAATCGTGTTGCGCGTCGCTCGCGCGGCACGATAGTATATAAGAGCCGCGGATCGCGTGATCAGTGTTAGTAGTGTTTGATCCTTTGGTCGCGTTGCTTGCTCCTGCGGGGGCGGGTGATGTGGACAGGATCAATCGTGTTGCGCGTCGCTCGCGCGGCACGATAGTATATAAGAGCCGCGGATCGCGTGATCAGTGTTAGTAGTGTTTGATCCTTTGGTCGCGTTGCTTGCTCTTGCGGGGGCGAGTGATGCGGGCAGGATCAATCGTGTTGCGCGTCGCTCGCGCGGCACGATAGTATATAAGAGCCGCGGATCGCGTGATCAGTGTTAGTAGTGTTTGATCCTTTGGTCGCGTTGCTTGCTCTTGCGAGGGCGAGTGATGCGGGCAGGATCAATCGTGTTGCGCGTCGCTCGCGCGGCACGATAGTATATAAGAGCCGCGGATCGCGTGATCAGTGTTAGTAGTGTTTGATCCTTTGGTCGCGTTGCTTGCTCCTGCGGGGGCGGGTGATGTGGACAGGATCAATCGTGTTGCGCGTCGCTCGCGCGGCACGATAGTATATAAGAGCCGCGGATCGCGTGATCAGTGTTAGTAGTGTTTGATCCTTTGGTCGCGTTGCTTGCTCATGCGGGGGCGGGTGATGTGGACAGGATCAATCGTGTTGCGTGTCGCTCGCGCAGCACGATAGTATATAAGAGTCGCGGATCGCGTGATCAGTGTTAGTAGTGTTTGATCCTTTGGTCGTGTTGCTTGCTCTTGCGGGGGCGAGTGATGCGGGCAGGATCAATCGTGTTGCGCGTCGCTTGCGCGGCACGATAGTATATAAGAGTCGCGGATCGCGTGATTAGTGTTAGTAGTGTTTGATCCTTTGGTCGCGTTGCTTGCTCTTGCGAGGGCGAACGATGGACATTTGTTCGGCATACAATTCATTTATCGAATAATATCGCGAATCCGGTCAGGTGTGAATATATCAAGGATCGCATCATCAACTAAAGATGACTCCCAGATCCTTACCTTATCCCACTAACCCAATATCCTTTCCATGACAACTATGGAGATGCAGAAGATTCTTCGGTCTCTAAAACCAATGGTTGTCTAACTAACATTCCTTCCCTTCCCCGATGACCGTAAGGACGTGGCCGGCGCCGTTATTGACTTCTTAAGTTTGAGCTCTCGATTTGTGCACATTGATGAATGGTAAGCTAATCCCAAGCCCCATCCACTAAATCCCTGTGCAACTTCGATTGTTCTGGTCAATCACGGAGTAGCAACTACGAATTGTACGGTCATTTATGCTCATGCTCATGCTCATAAAATACGTATAATACAGAGAAAATGCTCATATTTGTTTGTAACTTGAAATTTCTCGCGATTATCAATACATGTTATCACCTTCAAGTGTACATATGTGTTTAGTGAACAACTTTCCATAACAATGTTGTAAACTTAACATTCAAGAAACTACAAAATTTTCCCAAAAATATATATAATAAAAAAAAAATACTTATTTTGTTTGTAACTTGAAATTTCCCGCTATTACCAATACATATTATCACCTTCAAATATACATATGTATTTAGTGAGCAACTTTCCAGAACAATTTTGTAAGTTTAACTTTCAAAAAACTACAAAATTTTCCCAAAACTACGTATAATACAAAGAAAATACACAGTTTTGTCTGTAACTTGAAATTTCTCGAGATGACCAATACATATTATCACCTTCAAATGTACATATGTATTTAGTGAGAAACTTTCCAGAACAATGTTGTAAGTTTAACTTTCAAGACACTACAAAATTTTCCCAAAAATATGTATAAAACAAAGAAAATACACAGTTTTGTCTGTAACTTGAAATTTATCGCGATGGCCAATACATGTTATCACCTTCAAATGTACATATGTATTTAGTGAGCAACTTTCCAGAACATTTTTGTAAGTTTAACTTTGAAGACACTACAAAATTTTCACTAAAATACGTATAATACAGAGAAAATGCTCATTTTTGTTTGTAACTTGAAATTTCTCGAGATAACCAATACATATTATCACTTTCAAATGTACATATGTATATAATGAACAACTTTGCAGAACAATGTTGTAAGTTTAACTTTCAAGACACTACAAAATTTTCACTAAAATACGTATAATACAGAGAAAATGCTCATATTTGTTTGTAACTTGAAATTTCTCGCGATGATCAATACATATTCTCAGCTTCAAATGTACATATGTATTTAATGAGCAACTTTGCTGAACAATGTTGTAGGTTGCACATTTAAGAAACTACAAAATTTTCAATAAAATACGTATAATATAGAAAAAATACTGATTTTGTTTGTAACTTGAAATTTCTCGCGATTATCAATACATGTTATCACCTTCAAGTGTACATATGTGTTTAGTGAACAACTTTCCAGAAAAATGTTGTAAACTTAACATTCAAGAAACTACAAAATTTTCCCAAAAATATGTATAATACAGAAAAAATACTTATTTTGTTTGTAACTTGAAATTTCCCGCTATTACCAATACATATTATCACCTTCAAATATACATATGTATTTAGTGAGCAACTTTCCAGAACAATGTTGTAAGTTTAACTTTCAAGACACTACAAAATTTTCCCAAAAATACGTATAAAACAAAGAAAATACACATTTTTGTTTGTAACTTGAAATTTATCGCGATGGCCAATACATGTTATCACCTTCAAATGTACACATGTATATAATGAACAACTTTGCAGAACAATGTTGTAAGTTTAACTTTTAAGACACTACAAAATTTTCCTAAAAATACGTATAATACAAAAAAAATACACATTTTTGTTTGTAACTTGAAATTTCTCGAGATGACGAATACATATTATCACCTTTAAATGTACATATGTATATAATGAACAACTTTGCAGAATAATGTTGTAAGTTTAACTTTCAAGACACTACAAAATTTTCACTAAAATACGTATAATACAGAGAAAATGCTCATATTTGTTTGTAACTTGAAATTTCTCGCGATGATCAATACATATTCTCACCTTCAAATGTACATATGTATTTAATGAGCAACTTTGCAGAACAATGTTGTAGGTTGAACATTTAAGAAACTACAAAATTTTCACTAAAATACGTATAATATAGAAAAAATACTGATTTTGTTTGTAACTTGAAATTTCTCGCGATTATCAATACATGTTATCACCTTCAAGTGTACATATGTGTTTAGTGAACAACTTTGCATAACAATGTTGTAAGCTTAACATTCAAGAAACTACAAAATTTTCCCAAAAATATATATAATAAAGAAAAAATACTTATTTTGTTTGTAACTTGAAATTTCCCGCTATTACCAATACATATTATCACCTTCAAATATACATATGTATTTAGTGAGAAACTTTCCAGAACAATGTTGTAAGTTTAACTTTCAAGACACTACAAAATTTTCCCAAAAATATGTATAAAACAAAGAAAATACACAGTTTTGTCTGTAACTTGAAATTTATCGCGATGGCCAATACATGTTATCACCTTCAAATGTACATATGTATTTAGTGAGCAACTTTCCAGAACATTTTTGTAAGTTTAACTTTGAAGACACTACAAAATTTTCACTAAAATACGTATAAAACAGAGAAAATGCTCATTTTTGTTTGTAACTTGAAATTTCTCGAGATAACCAATACATATTATCACTTTCAAATGTACATATGTATATAATGAACAACTTTGCAGAATAATGTTGTAAGTTTAACTTTCAAGACACTACAAAATTTTCACTAAAATACGTATAATACAGAGAAAATGCTCATATTTGTTTGTAACTTGAAATTTCTCGCGATGATCAATACATATTCTCACCTTCAAATGTACATATGTATATAATTAACAACTTTGCTGAACAATGTTGTAATTTTATCCTTCAAGAAACTACAAAATTTTCACTAAAATACATATAATACAGAACAAATACTGATATTGTTTGTAACTTGAAATTTCTCGGGATTATCAATACATGTTATCACCTTCAAGTGTACAAATGTGTTTAGTGAACAACTTGCCAGAACAATGTTGTAAACTTAACATTCAAGAAACTACAAAATTTTCTCAAAAATACGTATAATTCAGAAAAAAATACTGATATTGTTTGTAACTTGAAATTTCTCGCGATGATTCATACATATTACCATTTTCAGATGTAAACATGTATTTAGTGAAGTACAATGTTGTAAATTTAACATTCAAGAAACTAAAAATTTTCCCAAATTACGTATAATACAGAAAAATACTGATATTGTTTATTACTTGAAATTTCCCTCGATGTCACCTTTAAATGCACATTTTTATTTAGTGAGCAGCTCTCCAGAACAATGTTTTAAATTTAACATTCAAGAAACCACAACATTTTCACTAAAATACGTACAATACAGAAAAAATACTAATATTGAATAAGTGTCAGTTTACTAATATTGATTGTAACTTTAAATTTCTCGCGATGATTTATATACTATATCACTTTCAAATGTAAACATGTATTTAGTGAACAACTTTCAAGAACAGTGTTGAAAGTTTAACTTTCAAGAAACTACAAAATTTTCCCAAAACTACGTATAATAAAACACCAAACCAATACATTTTATCACTTTTAAATGTTCATATGTGTTTAGTGAGCAACTTTCCAGAACAATGTTGTAAATTTAACATTCAAAAAATGACCAAATTTTCCTAAAAACGCGTATAATACAGAAAAAATACTTATTTTGTTTGTAACTTGAAATGTCTCGCGATGATCAATACATATTATCACTTTCGAATGTTCATATGTGTTTAGTGAACAACTTACCAGAACAATGTTGTAAACTTAACATTCAAGAAACTACAAAATATTTTCCCAAAAACATGTACAATACAGAAAAAATATATATTTTGTTTGTAACTTGAAATTGTCCGAGATGACCAATACATATTATCACTTTCAAATGTACATGTGTAGGTTTAACCTTCAAGAAATTACAATATTTCTCCAAAAATACGTTTAATACTACAAAAAATATCCGTCTTGTTTGTAACTTGAAATTTCTCGATTTGAACAACTTCAAATTTGCATCTGTGTGTAGTGAACAACTTTCCAAAACAATGTTCTGAGTGTAATTTTCAAGAAAGTACCATGTGCCTTTCAAAAATACAGGAATACAAAGTACCGTAAAACGGGGTAACTTTGTTAGTTTTTTCGAAGAAAACTTGGATATTTATACATGTTGTTTCAAAGAATAATAGTTTATATTTTTATATCAAGTACTGGCATCCTACCTACCGATTGCCGTTGATAGATTGCCAAAAGATTAATTTTGAATGAATATATAATTTTCCATACAATAGAAAGTCGGCTTTCTGTTTTGGGGCAACCTTAATAATCGAACAAAATTGAATGAATTACGTAATATTTATAGGGCATTACAAACTTCTAGGCGTTTAACGATATATAGAAATTTCTGACTAAGATTACAAAAATGGTCCCAGTTTGTAAAAATGCTAATCGCTAAGAGATTTGCGACCATATTCAAGTTCTATGATAACTAGGCTGTCAAAGATAAGTGACCAACTATTCAAAACTACATCAAATTGTGATTGTTTGTGAGCGATTCGAAAATGCTAAAATCGTTTCAATTTCTTAAATTCTCAATTCGAATAAAAACAGCTCTTACATGAAGTGTCATACTAATTTTCTTTAGTTTTGCATTCGTTTTACTTAACCGATTAAAATTAATAATGATATTTGGTTTAGTATGTAGTGGGTAACGCACTATCAAAGTTACCCGCATTATCAAAGATACCCCGTTTTACGGTACTCATATTGTTTACTACTTGGATTTTTTCACAATAAAAATCACATATAAATGTGTATATGTATTTAGTGAACATCTCTTCAGAACAATGTTTTTAGTTTTTTTCCTTAAAAAAACTATAATATCAAAACAATACCCTCTTTATTTGTAACTTCAAATGTCTAGCCCAATTTCTTGACCAATGCATGTTATAACCTTAAAATCTCGTAGACTTGTGATCTCGCCCCAAAAACCAATGGTAATCGAGTGTGTAGCTCCTTGTTTCTAAGCAAATGAACGAGCAACTATTACCACTGAGAGATAGAGGATGATCTTCTCTTCATCGTAACATTATTGAATAGCGTGTAAATCCATTTGTTTGCTTAGTGATTACAAGCTACTCATTTGGTTACCAATGGCTTTTAAAGCGAGATCATAATTTATAGAGAAATTTATAGAAAAATGTACTTACGCATTTAGTGAACTTTTATGAATAATGCTGCAAGTTAAACGCTGAAGATTTTTTTTTTTCAAAAATACGTATAATACAGAAAAAATACTCTCCCTGGCTTGTAACTTGAAATTTCTCACAATAACTAATACATATCATCAACTTTATATTTTCATATGTTTTGAGTGAAAACCTTTCTAGAGCAATGTTGTTAGTTTGATTCTTAAGAAACTACTATATTTTTCCATAAATACGTATGAAACAGAAAAAATAATCTTCTTTACAGTAACTTGAAATTTATCGCGATAACCAATACATATAATTAACTCCATATGTATTGAGGGGCCTTCCTTAGCCGAGTGGTTAGCGTCCGCGGCTACAAAGCAAAGCCATGCTGAAGGTGTCTGGGTTCGATTCCCGGTCGGTCCAGGATCTTTTCGTAATGGAAATTTCCTTGACTTCCCTGGGCATAGAGTATCATCGTACCTGCCACACGAGATACGAATGCAAAAATGGCAATTTAGGCAAAGAAAGCTCTCAGTTAATAACTGTGGAAGTGCTCATAAGAACACTAAGCTGAGTAGCCGGCTCTGTCCCAGTGGGGACGTTAATGCCAAGAAGAAGAAGAATGTATTTAGTGAACTATTGTTCAAACAATGTTGTCAATTTACCTATCATTAAACTAAAATATTATCTTTAATATCTACGTAAAATATAAATATACTTTTCTTCAATGTGTCTTTAAATTTTAAATTTTAAATCTTAATTTTAATTTGAAATATCTTGCGATAATCAACACATAATATCACTTTCAAAAATACCGTTTTGATTCATATTACGGACACTCTACTTTGTATGGGAAACATTTCACGCGAAATGTTTCAATTTTTGCTGTTCAAAAGTTCTCAATTTCAAGGCTCGTTTTAGTAAACTTTTTCCATAAATATCTTTGAAAATTTATAATGCCCAACTACCTTAGATGTCTCTTTGGTGGTTTGACGATTTCGATTGATGATTTGACTGTTCCATTTATGATTATCATGAGCTGTCCGGAATTCGATTCAAAGTGTCCGGAATATGAGGCGAAAGTGAGGAAGCGTCCGGAATAAGAATCATGAAAAGGCCACACATTTTCATTTATTTAAATTTATTGAAGTTGCGGAAGCGTATTCTTCACCCACTGTTCGAAAGTAAAGGGCTTCCGACGCTCGATAGCGCTAAGGAATCATACAGAATGATTTATTTTGTATGCTCTATGCTGGGTTATATTTCTCTGAGTCCTTAAGTGTCCGTAATATGAATCAAAACGGTATATTGGTGTGTGATAAAAACTTTACAAAAATACATTGGTATGTCGTAAAAGACTTTCAATAACATTGATGTTATTTTAACTTCCAAGAAACTGCAATATTTTTCAAAAAATACGTGAAATACAGAAAAAATATTCTGGAATGAAACATTTTTTTTTTGGAGGCCGATACATATGTTGTGTGAATAACTTTCAAAAAAATTCAATATTTTTTTAAGACTACGTATAATACAGAGAAAAAATTTGTTGTGTTTATAACTTTTAATTTCTCGCGATGACCAATACAAGTTCAAGTCATATCTCCCTTGCTAAATATTTCGTATCTTGATATCGCTGAATACATACACTTCAAACATATGTACATTAAAATTTGATAATATGTGGAGGTCATTGCGAGAAATTTCATGTTACAAACAAAAATGAGTATGCTTTTTTGTATTATACGAATTTTTTGGGAGAAAATTGTAGTATCTTGAATGTTAAAATTACAAGATTGTTCTGGAAAATTGCTCACCAAAACCATATGTACACTTGAAGGTAATAATATGGATTGGTCATTTCGAGAAATTTCAAGTTACAACCAATATTAGTATTTTTTCTGTATCTTACACACTTAAGTGAAAACTTTGTAGTCTTTTGAATGTTAAACTTACAACATTGTTCCGGAAAGTTGCTCACTAAATACATATGTATATTTGAAAGTGATAATATGATTTGGTCATCGCGTGAAATTTCAAGTTACAAACATATATGAGTATTTTTCCTGTATATACGTATTTTTGGGAAAAATCTGCTGTTTCTTGAATGTTAAATTTACAACATTGTTCTTGAAAGTTGTTCATTAAATACTGTATATACATTTGAAAGTGATAATATGGATTGGTCATCGCGGAAAATTTCAAGTTACAAACAAAAATATGTATTTTTTCTGTATAATACGTATTTTTGCAGTTTCTTGAGTTCCAAACTTACAACATTGTTCTTGAATGTTGTTCATCAAATACATATGTACATTTGAAGGTGATAATATGTATTGGTTATCGCGAGAAATTTCAAGTTACAAACAAGATTTTTTTTTCTGTATTTAACGCATTTAGTTTCTTGAATGTTAAATTTACAATATTTTTCAGCAAAGTTGTTCACTAAATACACATGTACATTAGAAATGAATAATATGTATTGGTCATCGCGAAAAACTTCAAGTTACGAACAAAAAAATATTTTTTCTTCAGTACACGTATTTTCAGGAAAAATTGGTAGTTTCTTGGAAATTAAACTTACAACATTGTTCTGGAAAGTTGTTCACTAAATACATATGTACATTTGAAAATGATAATATGGATTGGTCATATTATGGAGAAATTTCAAGATACAAACAAGAATTTTTTTTCTGTATTATACGCATTTTTGGAAAAAAAAATGTAGTTTCTTGAATGTTAAATTTACAATATTTTTCAGCAAAGTTGTTCACTAAATACACATGTACATTAGAAAAGTACAATATGTTATGGTCATCGCGAAAACCTTCAAGTGACGAACAAAAATAATATTTTTTCTTTAGTACACGTATTTTTAGGAAAATTTGGTAGTTTCATGAAATTTGTTCTGAAAAGTTGTTCACTAAATACATATGCACATTTGAAGGTGATAATATATATTGGTCATCGCGACAAATTTCAAGTTACAAACAAAAATGAGTATTTTTTTGTATTATACGTATTTTCAGGAAAATTTTGTAGTTTCTTGAAAGTTAAACTTACAACATTGTTCTGAAAAGTTGCTAAATAAATACATATGTACATTTGAAGGTGATAATATGTATTGGTCATCTCGAGAAATTTCTAGTTACAAACAAAAATGAGCATTTTCTCTGTATTATACGTATTTTTGGGAATATTTTGTAGTTTCTTGAGAGATAAACTTACAACATTGTTCAGCAAAGTTGTTCACTATATACATATGTACATTTAAAGGTGATAATATGTATTCGTCATCTCGAGAAATTTCAAGTTACAAACAAAAATGTGTATTTTTTTTGTATTATACGTATTTTTAGGAAAATTTTGTAGTGTCTTAAAAGTTAAACTTACAACATTGTTCTGCAAAGTTGTTCATTATATACATGTGTACATTTGAAAGTGATAATATGTATTGGTTATCACGAGGAATTTCAAGTTACAAACAAAAATGAGCATTTTCTCTGTTTTATACGTATTTTAGTGAAAATTTTGTAGTTTCTTAAAGTTAAACTTACAACATTGTTCTGGAAAGTTGCTCAAAAAATACATATGTACACTTGAAGGTGATAATATGTATTGGTCATCTCGAGAAATTTCAAGTTACAAACAAATATGAGTATTTTCTTTGTATTATACGTATTTTAGTGAAAATTTTGTAGTTTCTTGAAAGTTAAACTTACAACATCGTTTAGCCAAGTTGTTCACTATATACATATGTACATTTAAAGGTGATAATATGTATTGGTCATCGCGATAAATTTCAAGTTACAAACAAAGTAAGCATTTTATCTGTATTATACGTAAATTTGTGAAGATTGTGTGGTTCTTTTCAAGATAAATTACCAAAAAGTTTTCACATTCTAATATCTTATAAGATTGTGCTCATTTTAAGCAAAAAATATGTGTAGATCTTCGCGATAAAAAGAAAGTTATTTGCAAAAAACAGCATTTTTTTAAGACTTGCCTCGGGTTTTTCTGTTCTCAAGATTATAATACTGTACAAATTTGAGTTCTCAACATTTTGCAGTAATCTTGATACCTGGGAAAATTGATACGTGAAAAAAGATTAGAAATCGAATGAAAACTCACTGAGATATAGCGAGTTGAAAATACCGTTCCTACTGATTTTGGGTCACAGCCGCCGGAGTGTTAAGGGTTGAAGAAATCATTTCGTGACGCGTTCACCATTATTTTGCGATTATGTTGTGCACATAAGTTTTTTGAGAATTATTATTTATGTATATCAATTCCAAAAATATGGAAAATCTGGCTTTGGTGTAAAATGTTGAGTGCGTTAATTAAACCTTATTGTAATTTCTGTAAATTCCAGTTAGGTACTATTGCATCTTCTTTACAAAAAAAAATATAACGGTAAATGTAAATGACTGCTAATAAGAGCGGTTTTAAATTTAAAAAAAGTTTGAAATTCCAATCCCCATATCTTTCTTAGGGGTCGTCCATAAACCACGTGAACATTTTTCCTGACTTTTCAGTCACCTCCTCCCCCCTCGTGCTTTTGTGTGGTTTTGACGAATAACCCCCCGCTTGCCCAATGATCATGTGTTTCATTTGTTCATGAATGAAACAGAAATTTGAAAAATGGGAGAAGAGATATTTATGAATTGGTTTGCTATTATTAAGCGAAATGTGAGATTATAGTGTGACAAACTTCTGCAAAAATCCCTAACAAAATTAGCTCAAAAAAGATTTGTTTCTACTACAGTGTTCCTTATTATTGTTTGAGGAATTAGTTTTCACTTAGAGATAATTTTGTATTAACATTACAGTACTAACATGTGGGCAACATTTTTTTTTTTTTTTTTCAAATTTTGTCATAGTAATTTCCATAGAAATCTTAATCGTCTTCTAATCGTTGTTGGTAAAGAAGATATGAAATATTGAATTTTTAAACTTTTTTTTTTAATTTGAACCATCCGACTGCTAATGAAACCTTTCAGGTTTAGTTGATGGTGGAATTTTCTTTGAAACACAAATGGGTGGACCGTGGTCTTTGGCTAGATACCCCCTCCCCGCTAAATGATAACATAGTTTATCAACGGCCTCTATTTTGATAAGTAATTGTTAAAAGAATTACGGTAATCCAGTTTGCTGTATGCACACTTAGATGTTTGATTACAATATTACATCGTCAAATGAATCGAATCCCACAAACCCTGGGTCTCCTACTTCGAGGAGTCTCATACCGTCCCCAACCATGCGAGTAATAGGAGACCGAAATGTAAATAAATGAAAAGTAAATCAATCAGCAAACGTCAACGATAAAATTCTGCTTATAAAGCGCCCGACTGTTATAGTCAAGTGTGTTTATTTGTTTCTCCCTAATATATTACCCAATCCAACACGCACGGCATGAAATTCTATTTCCACTGCAAATGTATAAGTCATTGCCGATAATAAAGATATACAAACATATAGATTTTGACTCTGGTATAAGTAAGAAATTCCCGCAGGACCGCGTTGGTACTTTAAATATATTTATAGAACATATCATCTCACCCCTTCTCGCACTTGGCTGTCCAACGGGTGTTGTATTTTGCTCCTCTTGCAGGTTGTCCTCCGTGACAAGATGGTTCCATCTTGTGTGATGTAGAGAATTCCATACATGAGAAACTGTGATAGGCGAGTAGTGTAGGTTTATGTTTAAGGATCCGAAGGTTGTGGTTTCGAATCCAGTTACTGTTATTATTTTTTTGTTTTTCATATTTCGGTGTCTAAGGCAAATTTCTTGTGGCGGAGCCTTGGGGCAATCGGGTATATGGGGTAGCTAACAAGGGAAGGTCACGATGTGTTACACGGGGTTTTCAACCGGACTATTTTTGTTGGATTCAACATGTCGAAATATGTGAAACCCCAAAGCCTTTCGGGTGAAGAGCCAGGGAGATGTAGTATGTTGTTAACAAAATGTTAATAAAATCTTAAATTTGTTTTACCAAATTAGGATGATAGTGTTGTCTAACACAGATCACCTAGATATAAGAAATGAATGTAATGTTTGGAATGATACTAATAAAGAAATTTAAAAAACATGTACATCGTAATGTTCTGAATGGCTTCAACGGATGACGCATGAATTTGGATACTAGGTTCAAATAATGACTTATTCAGTAGGTACAAGAATGTTGACACTTTTGACCGGGTTAAATCCGCTCGATAAAGGCAATAAATACATTACTTAGAAAAGAGATAACTTAACTTTATATAAAATGAGTAGTAGAAAATCGGTAAATAGAATGGTGTTTGATTTTCGATGATGTTATTACTTTTAATAAAAGTAACATTGTTGCTAAATAAATAGCTTTACTCAAGAAAATTGTTTTAAAAAGAACAAAATGTTTATTATTTATGTGTGATTTTTTGTGTATTCATACACTAACAATTGAGGCCATTTGAAATCACAGATCTGACTGTTATTTTTTTAGTTTCAGTTCAGTCATTTAAAACGACAATATTTTCACTTGTCCCACTAGTTTCCAAAATTATCAATATTTACCTTGAACTTTGGCACAAACATTAAATTTAAATATAGCATAGATTTAGTAGGAAACAATCTGAAAAATATAGTAGATCTTATTCATTTTATTTTTTTTAAGAACCCTCTCTATACGATTTCCTTTACCCATTTGTCACACGGTACCTTATTTCGATAGTCACTCAAGCAAAATGATTATCTAAATACAGGGACCGGAATCTATTATGATAATTCGCCACAAGAAACGGGTTGAATTTCATAAATTTGCCTGAAGAACCAAAAAATAAAAACAAAATATTTACTCGCACTTATTCAGAATCGAACCAAGGACCTCCCGATTTATAAACCAGTACTAACTTTACGAACCTATCAACGGCTTGATGGGAGAAGTGACAAAGGCAATATATAAAGCGTTTTATATTGCAACATTCATTCCATTCCTCTGACATGTTCACCATCCATTTGCCGCGTGACCATTTGCCTAAGTGTGCGTTTCCGATGCCATCATTCGGCTTCGGATTGGTTGTGCAATTGTGTGGGTCGGGCGTAAACATTTAGATTGCTCGAATTTTCAAGTCCAATGTGCTCGATTTCAATTGACGGGTTTGCCCGTCTACGCTTAGGAGGCGAATCTTACCATCAATAGGTGGATTTAGCACCTAATACGCTAGGAGAGAAATCCGCCATCCGAATTATTTTGGGTGTATGGACACTTTTTTCCAAAAACTTGTAAAACATAGGGTGCACAGCTACTTGGGCACTTCAATGATTCACTTTGGCATGGGGGGTTTTTCTTGGCTGCATTATCTGAAACATTCTGGCCAAATATGAATTCTGTGGCTTTAAAAAACCACACTGCCGAAGTGAATCAAAAGTGCCAATAATATTATCCGGCTCCCTATATGGAAAGTCTGTAAGAATAAATTCAAAATGGTTTTCATAACCAATAAATAAAAATAAAATCTTTTATTTGGACCCTTTATATAAGCTTTTCAAGGAACATATTTATAAACTAGCTTACACACAACGTGGCTAGCCACGTTCCATCAAATTTGAAAGTTATGTATAATCTTTCAAAGATCGATAATGTCTTTGTTGAACTGCAAAATAACAACATGGATAAAGAGATTCCTCTGTTAATAACTGTTAAAGTGCTATATGAATAATAATCTGAGATTCATGACTACGTCCCAGTGTAAATGTGTCAGAAGTAGAGGATAATGGTTGTAATTTTATGAATATGATCCCCCTTCGACGCACATGATACTAATGACCATAAATTGCCTAAATTTATGCTTTCATCGTAGAGCACATCGGCTTAATGCTGTTGTAATGTTTTTTCTGTTGTTATATATGTTTAAACCTCCAGAACATTCTTTGAACTTGGGAGAAGAATATTACTAAAAATTCAAATATATTCTGCTGGATAGCTATTGCAGTGTTCTATAGTTCATTGCCATCTTGTAGCCGACCAGACAGGCTGAGCATCCGATCTACTAGGGCGTTAGAAATATCGGATTAACAAATGGCTTATGCGCCACCTCCTAAGAGGACCACTTGTCGTTTAATTGCCCGGCAAAACTCAAACCCCAGGGCGAGTTCAATTTTTCTCAACTACCCGAACGTTCTAGTAGATGTTTAAAGTTCTTCAAGTAATTAGAACGCTACTCGTAACCAAAGCAAAGGTAATCAAGAATCCGACTTCATACCGAACGATGACACAAGGGCGACTAGTTCTCATCGCAGGCCAAACTACATCACAAGCAACAACGAGGGACTGAGATTCCCAAACAGTCCACACTTGGAGTACAATACTACCTGACCTTACAACAAAACGACCGAAACGTGAGAAGACTCACCAGACCAGTGTTACAAACAACGGGAGAACTTATCGAGACCACATTCAACTACATGAAAACTAACAACAAATTCTTCAATTTTAAACATACATATATTGCCATTACATTTTACTCGGGTATTCTGCTTCCTTTCCCGTTTTATCAAGCTTTCTTCTCTTCTCTCCTGAACTCAACTGTGCGGATTTCTATTCTACCTTCTTTTCCTTCATGCTATCAAACTTTCCACTCTCTAAAGCTCTACATGCATGCTAACAATTATCAGACTTCTACTCACTGTGTCTTCTGCTTTACCGACGTCCCCCTGTCTCTTCGTCGCGTCACCGGTGCTGATTCATCCAAGTGAACACAATGAATATCGCCGATGATTGAAAAAAAAATCGAATATTTGGCGCAAATTCATCTCATGTATGTCGAATACGTTTTTGAACCCAGGTTGCCACTGACGTAACCCGTACTGAATCACATATTCAACCCCAACTCGATTCAAGTTCAACTGAACTACAATTTGCTTGATATTGGGTTGTTTACGTTTTGATCACCGTCCAAATTCCTTAAAACAAAAACGACATTGATGAAAAGTTGGAGAATATTCTATGAATTGGAATGGCAGTTTTAATGTTCTAACATTCAAATTGACTGTTGTAGTGCTCTAAAATTGATGTTGTAGCGCTCAATGAAACTTTCCGTTGAAACATTTCAAAGTGTTACTGACAGACAAACAACTCTGGGATTTTATATAGATGATAGCTTACCCAACGTGGTTAGCCACATTCCAACGGTATTTTTGAGCTAATAACCTTTCTAAGGTTCATAATGTATATGTTCGAAAGCAAAATGGCTACATCAGCACAGAAATTTGGATTCTATACCATAACCCGGAATACCATTACCCGGAATGCAATTTACCGGAAGACCATTTACCGGAATGTACCATTACCCGGAAAAACCATTTACCCGGATGTACCATTTACCGGAACGCACCATTACCTGGAAAGCCAAATCTTCCATTTTCGACGACCTTCCATTGATGCGCTGTACAAATTATGTCACGCTAACCATGGACATTCTCGACTCGCTCGGTTTCGTAAACACTATTTCAATATTCATCTCCAAACAGCTATGGATCAAATATGTTTTTCTTCTTGCCGGCGTTACGACTCAACTGGGACAAAACCTGTTTCTCAGCTATTCTAGGAGCATTTCTACAGTTATTAGCTGAGGGCCTATGTCAATCGACCATTTTTGCATTCGTTCATAGTTTGACAAGTATGTTAGCTCTAGCTCTGAAACGTTGTCAAATATGTCAACCAGAAATAATTTTGAACCGGCGGTATTCAATTCTACCAACCTCAGCTTGATCTTTCTAAATAACTTCACTTTGCCGCAACGTAAGCCTTAAACTATTAACGAATATCACGATACCAAAATTTGATTGACCACGTAATTTTGTTGGCGACCTTATTAGAAAAGAATCACCTGATATAGATCGGAAAACTATGTCTTCAAATTTAGGCTATAAAACTAAACATTACAGGCAAGGACAGAAAGAATGAAAAGAATTTTTATTTTCTTTTATGTCTGAGACCACTTGGAAGGTACCACAATTATAAATCGAAATCAAAAAAGCTTAACAAATAAGGTAGGTTGCATTTGTGTAAATGAAACATCCCAGCATTCAAAAATGTTTGGTGTTTTGATGGTTTTCTTATTTCCTTACGATAAAACAGATCAGAATCCAATTTCAATATTGTATCAAAATTTAAAAAAACACTTATCTTGCGAGGGAAGCAACATACAACAGTTCAATTCTCATGTCAGCTTTATGGTTTGGGGAAAGCTAAAAAAATCAAGACGAAAACTAGAAGTGCCTTGGTAATTTAGATTAGGGACACTATTCGCCATTGTAACGCCCATCTTTGGAACCTCAGTAGATCTACATTTCCTTTGATTCTGATTGATTGTGCTATTTTTCTCCGAATGTCATAACTCTGAATGTCTGTACCCCGAATTCAATGTCAGTGTAATAAACAAGAAAGAACAATAAGCAATCAAAATAATAAGATATTTGGTCATTTTCGACTAAACACATTTTGCAAAATATGCCGCGATCGGTGGAACTCGAAAGAATCGCCAACCAAATAAAAAAGGGTGAATAACAGATGATCCGATATATGTCATTCTAGAAAAAGGGATATACGGGGGATTTACAATCGGTTGATTGTCGTTTGCGGAAACGACATTCGGCGAATTGACACTTGGCGAAAAGTATAAAAAATTCTAATCATTGCTTATTTATTAACATTTGGACACTTTGAGAATCGACGGTGAAATATCAAACGTAAAGCTACATAGTTGTAGCCAAATTTAGCCAGTTCAGCCAAGACAAGCTGAAAATATAAGTTGAAAGAACAGCTTATTTTTAAAAGAAGGGTGAATCATTTATAAATGCAAATATATGAAGATGGTGCATATTGACATGATCAAGTATGAAGATATCTTAGAGTCCTCTCTGGTGCTTATCGTTGGTAGTCATTTTAAATATTTTTAAGTTAACATACTGACCTGAATGACCGTTAAACGGTTACAAGGACGGTAATGAAACAAGCAGAGAAATGGTGATATAATTTTCCGGTAAATGGTCCTTCCGGGTAATGGTTTTCCGGTAAATGGTTCATTCCGGTAAATGGTTTTCCGGGTAATGGTCTTCCGGTAATGTCGGAGAACCGCCCGCGATTCTATACCATTACCCGGAACACCATTACCCGGAATGCAATATACCGGAATACCACTTACCGGAATGTACCATTACCCGGAAAACCCGTTTACCGGAATGTACCATTTACCGGAATGCACCATTACACGGAAAGCCAAATCTTCCATTTTCGACGACTATTTTCAATACATTAGTATGTTTTTTTTTTAATTCTCTTTCAATGATGCTCAGCACCAATTATGTCACGCTAACATGGACATTCTTGACTTCCTCGGTTTCTATAAACACTTTTTCAAAAGACAATTTCAAACAGCTATGGACCAAATATGTTTTTCTTCTTGACTCGTAAATAGGAACAAAGCTATTCTAGTAGCATTTCTACAATTAATAGCTGACCACTTTTGCATTCTTACATAGTTTGACAAGTATATAAGTTCTCTAGCTCTGAAACGTCGTCAAATTTGCCAACTAGAAATAATATTGAATCGGCGGTATTCAATTCTACCAACCTTAGCTTGATCATTCTGAATAGCTGCACTTTGCCCAACGAATATAACGATACAAAAATGAAATTGCACATGTCATTTATTTGCGATTTTGGTGTATAGCTACTTGGGCACTTCCACAGGTTTTTCTCGGTCGAATTATCTGAAATTTTGCAAAAAGAGGCACTGCAGTATGACGCACTACAGTACGACGCACATTGTGGCCAAATATAAACTAAGTAACTTTAAAAAAAAACCCACTGCCGAAGTGAATCAAAAGTGCCAAAGCTTCCTAAAGATCTATGAAAACTATGTCTTCAAATCTAGGCTTTAGAACTAAACATTACAGGCAAGGATAAAAAGAATGGAGAGAATTGTTTTTGTTATGTATATTTGATGCCAAATACAAATATAAATCGAAAAAAATCGCCTAACGGTTGCATTATTGTAAATAGAACAACTCAGCATTTGAAAATGTTTGGATTTATGATGGTTTTCTTATTCCCTTTAAAAAACAATTTATTTAAACAATCCATTTTAAATATTGTATAACAAAAAAAAAACTCTAATCTTTCGAGGGAAAGGGACATACAACAGTGCTATTCTCATTTTAGCTTTAAGGCTCCCCCAAATCAACACGATTTTTTAAGCGACATCGACAAAAAATCGACGCGATTTTGTTGTTGAGTCGCTGCAAGCACTCTTATATGGAACCATCTAGATCGACACGACGAAAATCGCGTCGCTGTGGCTTTGACACGCTCATCAAACTGTGCATGCAGTGCATGTGAATGTCGCTGTCACCGTAAAAAAATCGCCTTGATTTAAGGGAGCCTGTACAGGAAATCTAAAAAATCAAAACGAAACTAAGAGTGCCTTGATGATTGAGAGTAGAGACACTATTCGCCATTGTGACGTCCATCTTTGGATTCCGAAATATTGAACCTAATTAGATCTACTTTTCATTTGAATTTGCTTGATTATGCTATATACTACGAATGTCATAATTCTGAATGTCTGTACCCCAAATCCAATTCCAGGATAATATACTAGAAAGAACAGTAAGCAATCATATTGTCATAAATTTGGTCATTTTCTATTAAACACATTTTACCAAAAATGCCGAGATCGGTGGAACTCGAAAGAATCGCCAACCAAATAAAGAAGGGTGAATATCAGATGGCCTGAAATGGGTCATTCTAGACAAAAGGAGTATACGGAGGATTTCCATTCGGTTATTGACGTTTACAGAAACGACATTCGGTGGATTGACACTCGGCGAAAAGGAGCAAAACTAATCGTGTTCAAAATTCTAATCATTGCTTATTAATTAACAATTGGACGCTTGGAGAACCGACGGTCGAATGTCAAAAGTAAAGTTACATAATTGGTCGGCGTTAAGTCAGAGTGGACCAAGTAACATTTTTCACATTTTGAGAAAAATGGGTTTAAAGTCTAATGCTCTGTAATTTTTACACTCGTTTAAAATTTGGTTCAATATTTCTACACATCCTCGTGTTACTTTCAAACAATATAATGTGAAGCGATAATCATGAAAAATCACAATCCAAACCTCTCATAGAACGATTTTCTGATGGACTATGTGTACTTGCTCCACTCTGACAGAACTAAAGACCACCGTTCATTGAGTTGGTTCACTCTGACTGAACAATTTCTAGGAAAATAACAATCATTCAATGCTTGCATGGTCAAACTGGGTGCATATCTCTAAGAAGAACAAATTATCAAGACCCTTCGACACCAGTATCGTAAATTCTTAAATAATCCATATCGTCAATACCGAAATCAGTTGCATTACGATAGCTTGAAAATTAAAGTTTTGCAGGGTCAGAGTATTGAAGGCCGGAAATATTGAAATATGCGTTCAGTCAGAGTGGACCAAGTGAAAATCTTGAGTACCGACCAAAATGTACTAGTCCAATAAGCGGGTTCTAGCACATTCCATACATACACCATAGAACTACCATAAACTTCTATCGGACTCCGGAATTGACTCAAAAAATGCAATAATCAATCAGTTTATTGATTTTTAACACTTGGTCCACTCTGTCTGCACAGAAATTGTTGCAATTTCTGACCACACATCCAAATATGGTAAATGGTCAAAAAACAAAATCAAATGCATCGAATTCAGTAATATTAATAAATTTCTATTGATGGATAAGTAAAAGAATCATTCGATGGCGAGAAATCTGACAAATCTCTTGAAATGTTTTTCATTTCCTCGCATTCTACAGCGCGCTGATCATTTTCGCTGATATGGTAATAAGCACTTGGTCCACTCTGACTGCACACTTTTATCGATTTTTATTGATCATCCAGAGTGAATTTGTTACATATCTCTCGCAGTTTACAGCATTCTTGAAATCTGATCAAAGTGATACGGAGGTAAGGTAATTTCGCATCTAATGAGAGAATAATCCAATTTTCCCAAGTTTTGTACTTGGTCCCCTCTGACTTAACGCCGACCAATTGTAACCAAATTTAGCCAGTTCAGCCAAGAAAAGCTGCAAAGATAAGTTGAAAGAACAGCTTATTTTTAAAAGAAGGGTGAATCATCTATGAAATGCAAATATATGAAGATGGTGCATATTGACATGATCAAGTATGAAGATATCTTAGACTCCCCTTCGATGCTTAGGTATTTTGAAGGAAGAACATCCCCTGTCCATTATCGTTACAAAATACTGACCTGAATGACCGTAAAACGGTTAAAAGGACGTTATGAAAAAGGCGAGAAATAGAAAAATAATTTTCCGGTAAATGGTCCTTCCGGGTAATGGTTTTCCGGTAAATGGTTCATTCCGGTAAATGGTTTTCCGGGTAATGGTCTTCCGGTAAATGGCTTTCCGGGTAATGGCTTTCCGGGTAATGTCGGAGAACCGTTCTATCACGAAAATGTACTGCTGTAATGCTTCAAAATCTTAGTCGTTGTGCTCAATGAAACATTTCTGTGAAACATTTCTAACCGTTACTGACAGACAGACAATTCTGGGATTTTATATATATGATGCCTCAATAGCCATTTCCTACAAATCCAAAATTGTATTAATCAATTCCGAAAAAGCACACAGAAAAAACATTTCATATACAATTCAGCGTAAAATCATGCACATAAGAAGAATGCCCGAATTGTCGTAAATTAACATTACACATCATGTTAACATGCTTCAACATCCTGTTAATTTCTGCGAATTGGCGTAACGTAATTGGTTAGAGTTCATGCTGGATGATGCGATGTGTAGCGGAATTTTACAGGCTGTTGATATCATTTTTCACGATGTGTAGCGTAAAATTGTGACTGATTTGGCATTCCCTTCATTCAAATGATTTTTAATTTTTAGCTTTTTCGCAGTTTAAAAGCGCACACAATTTTAATTTTAGTTTCACTAGTCGAATTGAGAATCGTGTTTCTTCAAGATTTCTTCAACATTCTCAGCAAGAAAACGTTTTCCGCCATTTTGGTTTTCAACATGTTTGAAAAGTTCACAAAAAAAAAATCCATGTAAATTTCAGCGCAGAATCATACACATGAAGAGAATGCCAGATTTATCGTTATGTTACACAACGCATCCTGTAAAATGACAAAAACATACTAAAACTTTCCACTATCCAGCTTTTAACGAGCGCTAATGGCCGCCACAACAAGGCTCGCTTTCTGGTAGGGATCAAACGATCTGACATTTGGGTTAGGTAGCTTGACAGCTAATCGATAAGATTTTTATCGATCTTATCGATTTGTGATCCAACAACCCAAGCCAAATGTCAGATTGCCTAGTCCCTGTCGGAAAGCGAGCTTCTTTGTGGCGGCCATTATCGCTCGTAAAAGGCTGGATACATCGTGTAATCGAGCATGGCTTTCAGGGCGAGATCGTAAGTTATGCGAGATTTCACCAGGCGAATGAAACGCGAAAACACGTGCAGTTCGCATCTATGACTCGTAAAAGTAATCCACACTGCCCAACAAAACGTCAAAACAAAGAAACACACACTTCCACTCTGGCGACCAGTGTTGCCACATTTTTTCCAAATCTCATCTGTGTTTTCCGACGAAAAAAATCTTTTTTATCTTGAGTCAACCTCCACAAATCTTGGTATAAATCTGTGTTGTGCAAAAATCAAAAAATTCATATTTTAGATCGATAAGCGCCTTTGCAAACTTATTATGGCTGTGTTTGGCATGTCAACAAGTACTAATTTGAACTAATTCTGCTAAAACTAAGTTAAGGATGCAAAATTGTTTCTAAAAGTTTAAAATATTTAATTTAAAAAAAATTAACAAAGTTTCTGCTTTGTATCTTCCAAAACTGTGCCCTAAACTCGTGAAATATCCTAAAATCTTAAAAATCTTTTTTATCTCAAAAATCTGTGATCTGTGATCACAGATATCTGTAGGCAAGAACAGGAAAAAATCTGTGTAATTACAGATAAATCTGTGTATGTGGCATCACTGCCGGCGACGCAAAACACAAATCCGCTTGCTTGGACTTTTCAATGCGCAGTTCCAACGAAATGACATCTAACTTTTTACCACAAATTCACTCGAATTCGGTTTGTCGTGTCCAGTTTGGTTACGAATGGCAAAGGAGGCCATGGTACGAGAATGAACTCTAGGCGATAATTTACTCTAGTCCCTAGATTTGCACATTTGAATGGGGCTCTGCACAGAAATCATTTGCTCTTTTTCACAATTTCATGAAATTAGTAAACAACAAGGCTAATAAACGTCAAAAACTCATACAAAATCAAAACAGTGCTGAGCCCCATAGTTGCATGATATAGCGTACATTAAAAAACCTTATTTTAATTTATTTTCTACCATGCTATTGATGGCTACAGCGTAGCGTCACGCCATTGCCGGGCGTATTGTAGAGCTCCATCTTCGTCGGTCTTGGGCGAAGCCTCTCCAGTTGCTCCGAACATTTAGGGTCGCCAGGTCCTCTTTCACTGCGTACAGCCAGCGTATTCGTGGTCTTCCCCGAAGCCGCCGACCTCTACCTGGTTCCCTGCTGAATATTATTTTCGCAATTCTTTCTTCCGACATTCGCACTAAGTGACCAGCCCACTGAAGTCTGCGTAATTTACACGCTTGATAATATTCGCCTCTTTGTACACTTGATACAACTCGTGATTCATGCGTCTGCGCCACACACCATTTTCAAGTTTCCCACCGAGTATTGTCTGCAGCACTTTACGATCGAAAACACCAAGAGCTTTCCGGTCGGCCTTTTTCAACTTCCACGATTCGTGCCCGTAGAGAGCCACCGGAAAAATCAATGTTTTATACAGGGCGAATTTTGTTTCCGTTTGCAATCTGCGGAACCTAAGCTGGTTACGTAGTTCATAAAAGGCCCTATTCGCAGCCGCAACACGTCTTTTCACTTCGCGGGAAACGTCGTTGTCACATGTCACAAGTGTTCCAAGGTAAACAAATTCTTCAACAACTTCAAACACATCCCCGTCAAACACTACCTGCACCACTAAGCCTGACTGTATTTCTACCTGCAATCATGTTCTTCGTTTTGGTGGAATTAATGGTCAGGCCTATCCTCACTGTCTCTCTCTTGAGAGGCACGAGGCCTCTTCCACTGACCTGCGATCGATTCCAATTAGGTCTATATTGCCCGCAAAGCCAAGGAGCATGTGTGACCTTGTGATAATAGTGCCATTTTTCTGCACGCCAGATCTCCCAATAGCATCCTCGAGTGCAATGTTGAACAGTAAATTCGAAAATGAGTCTCCCTGCTTCAACCCGTCTGCGATCCGAACACTTGATTTCGAACCAACCAGCGTAGCACGTATCAGCCTAATTAGTTTCGCCGGAAAACCATTTTCAGACATTATCTGACACAGCTCATTTCTTTTCACTGAGTCGTACGCCGCCTTGAATCAATAAACAAATGGTGAGTCTGCAAGTTATACTCCCGGAATTTGTCTAGGATCATTCGCAAGCTAAACATCTGGTCCGTTGTTGAACGGCTCTCACGAAAACCAGCTTGGTATTTGCCGACGAAGGGCTCCTCGAGCTGAATTCAGCAGTGTAATTCCTCTGTAATTGGCACACTCTGTGTCTAGTCTGTGTCCTTTCTTGTAGATTGGGCGTATGAAGCCATCCAACCATCCGATGGGAAATTCTTCGTCCTCCCATACCTTCAGAAGTACTCGGTGGTTCGACAGCTAAAGCTGCTCACTTCCGTGCTTGAGAAGCTCGAACGGGATCTCGTCCTTCCCAGCAGTCTAACAGTTCTTCAGCTCGCTTATAGAATTTTTAACCTCTCCTATGGTCGGTGGGTGCACAGCTTGATCGTCATCATCAATGTTCATCCTGTTCCTCGCTACATTTCCATTTTCATCGTTCAACAATTGCTGAAAGTGCTCCTTCCACCCGGCAGCCATCGCCGTTTTATCGGTCAGCAAAGTTCCTTCACGATCATTGCAATTGGCAAGCCACCATTGACCGTTGCATAGAATCTCCGCATATCATTCCGGTTCATGCTTTCATGAGCTTCAGCTACCACACTTTTTTCGTGCTGCTTTTCTTTCTACATGGGGTTCGCTTTTCTTAGGCTCTCGGCTTCTGGCGACATTCTTCATGTCTGTCACTCTCTGGCACTCTTCATCGAACCAGTCGTTTCGTCTTCGTCGTTGACCAGTGCCAATCACTTCCCGCGCCGTTGTTGTCACAGCTTCGTGGATAGGGGCCCACAGGCTGTCGACGTCTCCAGCAACATTGATTCTTCCCAACTGCTCGTCTAGTTGCTGACGGCACTGTGCAGCTACCCCATCAGTCGACAAGCGTTTTATATTGAAGCGAAGCGTTCTGTTTGTTGTGGAACTCGTGACGCTGGATAATCGCGCCCAAATTTTAGCTACAACAAGACAATGCATTGACAATTGCAATGATCCGAGTTGATATAAGGGCCCCGGAAGGTCCTGATATCCATGACATCTATTGCTAAACAACGAAAAAAATACGAAATAATTTAAAAACCCACTGAAATTCAGTAGTTCATACAAAAGACTATGTAAATACGTGAAAAATTAGAGCAGTTTGCATAATATTTTGTTCAATGTATTCAGAACTATAAAGAATTATTTTTTTAAACTAAGAGAGGAAATATATTTCATCGTTCTTATAAAAAGCAGAGATGACACACTTGTCCCAAGGTCCACTATATGTAAATTGGATCAGATGATGTATCATATAGGTATAAACAATAATCACCACTTTGCTACCTCTACTGCACCAGAACATGTGAGTATAATATATCCTCTATTTGTCTTTCCTGTTCAAGCTAATATGTGGCACGTGACTTTCTCAACTCACATAACTATTTGAACAATCATCCATGGCACTGGGCTGAAAACGAAGAGCAAACAGTTGACTTCAATTTTACAACAGGTTTCTATCAACGGCAGGTAGGCTGAGGAACATGACGATCAATATGTTCAATAGGGTAAAGTGTCCAAATATATAAAACATTTCATCGAAGTATTCTATTAGTGTTCTTAGGCAAATTTTTACTTCTTAAAGTTTTAATTTCATATAATTTTAATTCAAACCAATGATCGAATTCCCAACTTTTAAAACTTATTTTTTCGTGTTTTATTGATGTTCTGCCAGATAGCTAGATTGTTTTCGAGAAAGGTAACGTTGTTCTTAACAATTAAATGTTCCAACCAACTGATATTTTTTCCTGAGCAGCAATATACAGATTCACCGGAGTTATCAAATATTTGCGACACATTGTACGTGAAAACCATTGCAAAATAAATACATTCCGCTTGAAATCCAATTTTCAACTTTGGAATTTAGACCGTCATTGAATTTTCCATTCACGGGAGAAAGTTGTTGCATTTTCCTCAGCGAGCAAAAAAAGAAATCCATTGCAAAGCAACACGAGTGAAAGATAAAATCAACACATCAGTGCGGTAACAACTTGCCAAAGGATGTAACGATCAACGACGATGTCGATACATCGAAATCGTTTCAATCTCCTTGCTTCTGGTCCCCGACAATACTTGGCAATCAACTGTTTGTTTCTCTGACGATGCACTTTGTGGAACATTTGTACTAGGTACTAGGTATGAGTCGAAAGGATGGCGGAAAATGTTCGGGCAACCAACCGGTTTCATTGCCACCCGCCACTATATGCCACGAGTTGTCCGCCTATAGATGCTAAATCGTCCCATATTAATTTTCAAAACAATACATGTTCTTTATCGCAATAGTAGTTTACTGAACAAGTTGCAGAATGATGATTTTTACAGCACGAGTCGTAAATTTATCCTACGAGGCGTTGCGTAATGTATCATTTATTTATTTATTTATTTATTCTTCTATATTTAGTAACATAAGACATATGTCTTTTTAACAGTTACAATTGCGATATGATAGAAAAGTGCCACTATTATAAACTTAGTTTAATCGAATTCATCTAATTTTTTCGCGCAAATAATTATATCTAATTCATCTATTTTAATTAAAGTGTTCGATACATTTCCTCTTAAAAACTGCCCCAGATGTTATTAAGGTTAATTCATTTGGCAAAGTATTCCAATAAGAAACACTTCTTACGAAGAAACTTTTGCTGTATTTAGCGGTACGATGCCTTCTTATAACAAATTTCTTAGATCTTTTACCACGGAATTGATTAAGGTTTTTGAACAAATAGTCAGGGCTTTTGTTATGGATTAGCTTGAAAATAAGTTGACAGCATCTTTGTATACAAAAATTTTCAAACGAATCACAAATAAGGTGCTTTTGCAAATGTGTGACATTGGAAAAATGAGACAAATTGAAAACATATCTAACACATGCATTGAGAGCAATTTTTAGTCTATTATAAGCAATGGATGAAATTTGCATAATCAGAAAATCGCATGTCAAGAAGTGTGGGAAGATTAGGCTTTTGAAAAGCTTCAATTTAGTTTCCACTGGTAAGAAAAAGGTTTTCGTTTGCAAAGGTCTTAATTTTCCATATATTTTACCACACTGTTGTAGTATGAATTCATCCCAGTCTAAATTTGGTTGAATTGTATAACCTAAACTAGATATCGATTGAACGAATTCGATTATGGTATTGTTAATCACTAATATGGGCTGATTGGAATTGGTATTTGTGGTCATAAACATAGCGTGAGTTTTATCCAGGTTTAATTTCAGGTTGTGCTTCAGAGTCCAATTGAAAACATTTTGTAAATCAGCATTAATTTTATTAACTATATTCATGGCATCTGCATAGTTGTACTTACAATATAGTTGCACATCATCCGCAAAGACCTCAATTTTACAATATTTAAGAACATCAGGTAAATCGTTCACATAAAGCGAGAACAATATTGGGCCCAAAATTGACCCTTGTGGAACACCAGACGAAACAGGTAAGAAATCGGAATATTCATTATTTATATATACAGATTGGACACGATTTGATAGATATGAGTTTATTAAATGGACAGAAGCACTCGAAAAACCAAAAATAACATTGCAGTTTCCTACATAACATACCATGCGAAATCGTGTTAAATGCCTTAGAAAAATCAAGAAGTATCAGAATGACTGAATTGCTTTCATCAAGAATCATCCCTATGTCATCTAATACTTTGAGCAAAACTGTTTTAGTGCTATGACCGGGTCTGTAACCAGATTGATGCGGACTCAATAAGTTGTTTTCATTGATGTAGGAACACATTTGCTTTTTCAACAATTTTTCTAAAACTTTAGAAAGACCTGGCAATATACTTATTGGGCGTAAATTTTCAATAGAACTTTCCTTTGCCTTTTTCTTAATTGGGAGTATTTTTGCTTTCTTCCAAGCCTTGTAAAATATACTGGTTTTGATAATGGAATTGAATATGTGGGTAACTGGCGTAATAATAAGCGGCAATATTTTTTTTCAAAAATTTAAGCGGCACTTTATCCAGACCTACGGCATTTGATTTAATGTCAAATAGTGCATTCACTACTTCGGCTTCATTCACGGCATTAAAGTTGAATGAATTGAAATATTCGCTCTGACTTGGGGTGTAAGTATAATTCGACTCGGTGAAATTTTTCGAAAAGGATTGATTGATATCATTTGGGCAAACGTCAACTACTGGTTTTTCCACCAGTCCATTAACACCAGCATTTTTTAACCTTATCCACAAATCTTTCGACGGCAATCTTGGATCAAAATATCGACTGTAATACTGTTCTTTAGCAATGCGAACAAGGTAATTTACTTTGTTTCTGAGCCATTTGAACAAATTATGGCTCTCCACATTTCTATCTAATTTACACTGTTTAAATGCTAGATTGCGATCTATTATTGCCTTTGAAATAGTTCCGTTAAACCAAGGATTAGCACAAGTTTTCCGGCGGACAGTAATGAGTGGCACATAAGCCTCATGCAAACTAGTTATTGTTGCATTGAAATAATCGACAAGTAAGTCAGGATCGCTAATTTGGTAAAACTTATTTATTTTATTGTAATCATGGTACTGGTAAATGTTAGAGGCACTATGCCTTGAAAAATTTAAAATAATAAAAAAATTGTTATAATAAGATCGAGTTGTGAACTACCATGCTCATGGAAAAAAGTGGGTTCAACACAGTTTAAACCAGTTCGTAGAATTAATATTCAGCACATTGGTATTGAAATCTCCCAAGAACTAAATTTGATTATAATGCACACCGTATTCACAAAGCAAGGTATCCACAAGCGTAGAGCAGTCTAGATCAGGAGGATTATAAAACGTACCCAAAAGCAATTTATCGCCATCGATCATAAGCTCGAATAGTATGAACTCAGTATTAATGGTGCCCATCACATATTCTGATTTACGAAGAATATTTAGTTTAATATCATTTTTTACAAACACAACAATACCACCTCCGATCCGTCCAACCCTATCATTTCTGACTATTTGATATCCATTGATGTTGATAACGCTATCATCAATTTTCTCGTTTAACCATGTCTCACAAATGCAGACTACGTCTACATTAGATATGGATAGAATATCACGTAACTCATCTAGTTTTTCAAGCCTCCGTGCACAAATGCTTTGACCATTCAAACAAGCAATTGACAATTTATCTGGCAATAAAGCCGATTTTAAAACAATTCCTGGTAAACACAAATTCGTAGAGGTGTTGTTACTGGCAACACTAGCCATTTATAAAAATACGTAAGGCAGTAAAAAAGAGGAAATATAGTACGAACACTATCCCTACGAAAACTAACAGACAATTCATTTAAATCATATTACTAGTGGCGCAGAACTTGAAAAAGGGGAATAATCAACGTGAAATTTCTAGTTATTTTGAAGAAAAGTAGTGAATATTCAATAGCATAGCAACAGCAACGAACGGTATTATACAATACCAGCAGCAGCAGCAGCAGCAGACAACAACAGCAGCAAGGACAGCATTCTTCTGTAGCACTCATCCATAGTAGCGAATACACTTTACGGTTAACTTACAGGAGTGGAATTATGGAATTATTGAAAGGATTGGATTGGAAGGAATGAGAAAAAAAACCATTTGGAGAGGTACTAACGCCACGTTAACATTTATAACTTTTAGGAAGGAGCCAGAGGAAAAACTGGAGAGGAGCGGAAGGATCGAGAGAAACTTTTATGGAAAGGGTTTTAGTTGTTCCGCATTCAAGAACTGTTCCAAGGAAGCCTTCGATGTTACAGCCAACGTTCGGCGCGTTGATACCAGTCTAACCAAGCCGATCCCGTTCCGAGAGAACACACTTCGGAATATTCCACGTTTCTTCAAACCGAGTGCCGTCGCACGAAGTTTCCTTTCTTCAGGTCCCAGGTCTTCATTTACAAAGATTCGCTCACTGCTCGAAAACCCAATGCTTCTCAACGACAAATTGCAAGTTCGTAAATAGCAGGATAAAAAATCGTCTCTTTGAGAGCGAATCGCAGAATAATAGCTGACGATCGGTTAACAGAAATCCTTTTTTTCGATATTCGTTGAGCACTCACTACAGGAGTGTAGCCCTCATGTGAGTATCCCAGAGCACGGCACCAATCATGGAAATATGTACCCAGTTTCTCTTCACTAGAGGGTACCCCAGTTACAACTAGATTGTGTTGGCGATGCAATCTGTCCAGAGATTTCCTGGTGATGTTCGCAATATTTTCGATCGCTGCTTCCAGTGCTTTGGATGCTTTTGCACTCTCTCCTCTCAACTCGCTGATATTCGCAGTTAAATCCGAGATAAACGATCCCATCTTCAATCTTAAAACGGTTGCCATGGACATCACATCCTCTTGTGTACGTTGTTGGATGTCGGTTAGCTTTGATTGTAGCAAATTTGCAAGTTCGGAGATATTCATGCCACGGCTTCGATGGTAAACGGCTCTCATAGATGAAAAAACGAAACGAAAACGGCCGATTTAGTTCGCAGCGCTCAACACATGAATGCTACTCGAAAAAATGGCGTAGATCACACAGTGATTGTTTCTGGTGCTGTTTAATTGATTTTTAGTGTCTATTCGTGGTGAATAATGTTGAATAACACTAACACTGCATATATTTCAACATTCACTTCATGATTCACATTAGATGGTGATTTTATCACGTTGATTGCAGCAGTTTGGAAAACGTTCCACGCCAGCACCGTATCTTTACGTGCACTTCATTCTATCGTAGCACTCACTTTGCAGCACTGGTTTCAGTTGCGTAATGATTATTCATGGAAAACAGCCTATTACGATGAGAAATTGCAAAAAGTTCTTGTTCCACATACATTCACAATTCAATGACATACTTTGTTTAGAAAAACGGAAAATTGAAATACTGTCTTGTCCAACGTTTCGGTCTGTTTGGGACCTTCTCCAGGGACTAGTTTTTTTTCAGATTTCTTGTCCAGTGTGATTTTGTTGGACACCTAACTGTCCTGTATGTATCGGATTTATTTGTTAAAATGAAAGGTTCATCTTCTTCTTGACATTCATCCTCACTGGAACCAAGTCTGCTTCTCAACCTAGTGGTCAATGAGCATTTCCATATTTATTAACTGAGACTTTCTTTGCCAAATTTGACATTTTCGCATTCGAATATCGTGTGGCAGGTACGATAATACTCTTTACCCAGGATAGTCAAGGAAATTTCCATTACGAAAAGATCCTGAACCGATACTGCAGCCATAATGTTCAATTATTGAATCAGCAGTTGTCGAAAGTTTAAAAAATACGGGAAATTGCGAGAACGATTGCAGCTTCTCATATGGGACGATTATGCTTTCACGGGCAGTAGTTGAACCGCTGGATTTTTTTAGACAGACTACAATGTCAAGAGCGACGACGTGGGAACTTTGGACATAACCGTTTCGTTGTGCAGTTGGATGCCTTCGGGGTTGGAATGTTGGTACCAGAGAGCAGACAAAAATGCAATCGTTTTACATTGATTTCTGTGAGTATTGCGTGTTTACTAAAGCTTTGCCGATTGAGATTGCTTTGGGAGATTGATATTTAGACATTATGCAGTGAGTTTTGCTCTGAGAAGTCCTTTTTTGTCTTATTTATTATTGAATTCGATAATGAACTCAAGCGATAGGATTTGTCTTTTTCTTATTGACATTATGTCCTCATTTGGACAGAGCCTGCTTCTCCTCTCACTACATATTTTCGACAAGACTGGTGCTAAATGACGTGTAATGATAAATTTACTTTTTTTGCCGTGTACCATGATTCGTTGTATGCAAAAGAAGTAACTTTCAATGATTCCACTCTCACAATTCTGCATCAACTTCATGTCATTGCACTGCAGCAACATGATCGTCAGAAATTCAATTTACCATACCGTCACTCCGAAGAGAATGAAACGCTATTACACCGGAAACCCGTCGAGAATCAATTTCAATTAGCTTAGGCTTGCCGTCAGGGTAAGTTTTTCTTAAGCAATTCACCACCATCGGAGCAGTAAGGAAAGCATATCCCATTGTTGTACAGAGTCGTACTTCAGGGGGCTTCCGAACCGCTTCGACTCGCTGCCAATGCATCGAACTCTAAACCTAATTGCACGCCCTGGCACATCACTTTCCCGTCCCTCCGGGAGCCACTTGAAAACTTAATTATACATGCATCTCCGCAATAATCCCACGCTGCGGGGTGTCCCACGCTCGCAAAGCTCGTTAAATTTAATGCTATTTGAGTTCTCCGCGAATAAAGTTAGCCCGGATTCGG
This sequence comes from Aedes aegypti, assembly GCF_002204515.2. NCBI lineage: Eukaryota > Metazoa > Arthropoda > Insecta > Diptera > Culicidae > Aedes > Aedes aegypti. Next base: position 89,318,295 of record NC_035108.1, on the reverse strand, counting down.
AACGATGTGGGTTGTAGATATGTGTGTGTGCGGATATGCAATTCCGTTGCTGGATAATTCACAGGCCCAGAGGCTTCGTAGGAACAAGAGCAAGCGTGAAGGTTTTCTTTTTACTCATTTCACTCGCTTTGCATGAACCACCGAATTAAGACCGTGAAAGGTCTGAAAGTCACCCAATTTAGATTGTACATTTGGAGCCAGATCTTCGAGAATGTTCTTAATTAGGACGACACGCTGCCATCCACTAATCCCAATGAGGATATCTAGATCACATTAAAATTGGAATTCCGAGGAACCATACGTTGAACGATTCGTCGTAAATTTTGGATGCTCGACAACGAATGTTTCGGAAATATGGAACAATGGAACATAGTGATACGGAACTTTGTTGAAGCATAATCAAATCATAGTTGTGATTTTTTGCCAATAGGAATATCCCTCTAATACCCAACCCCGCCTTTAGCCGGGGAACTGCGCCCCACGCCTCCTTATTCCGACCTGAATCGTAGCAAACACCATCTTTACAGGGTTGTTGTCCGGCATTCTTGCAACATGCCCTGCCCAGCGTATCCTTCCAACTTTAGCTACCTTCACGATACTGGGTTCGCCGTAGAGTTGAGCGAGCTCGTGGTTCATCCTTCGCCGCCAAATGCCGTTCTCCTGCACGCCGCTGAAGATCGTCCTTAGCACTCGGCGTTCGAAAACCCCAAGAGCTTGCAAGTCCCTAGTCACGTCTATGCCATAAGGTACCGTCTTATGCGTTTCGTATCGTGCATTAGGTCCTCGACCGTCTCATGCCCATAGAGGACTATCCGGTCTTTATGAGGCGTTTTCGGTAGCATTCGTGCATTTGGTGCGGGGGGTGAATCTTTCTTGACCGGCAGGTTTCTTCCTGGAGCCCTTAGTGTTTTATTTTTTCGTTTTATTGGCCTACTATGTTCTACAAAGTTTACATACTTATCATTTGCTACAACTTTGCTGAACATACCAAAGTTGTATTTCTTATGGTTTTCATGTTATTTGAGATTTCATCTTAAAATTAGCTATTTTGTATGCCTTGTATCTCAACTATGAGCACCTCAAAAAATATATCTTTCCACCAAATGATTTTGCAGTCTTTCAAGTACCTGTGAGCAAAATTTGGAGAAGATGATATTTTTCTATCTCGTTTAAAATCGATTTTACTAATAGACGTTATGAGATAAATCCATATTTATTGAATATTCATACATGCTCAACTCACAAAAGTCATGGCTACCTAAGCATTTCAAACCAAAGGATACACGTGTATTTATATATAAATATAAAGTACATCGTTTTTCGGTTGTTTTCGATTAACTTGGAAGCTTCTGCAAGAAATTCATCGTCTTTTCCTCTACCAGTATTTAATCTATTCCTAAGCAAAATCACCAGGTTGGAAGTCAACATAAGCCGTATAAAGTACATATACAAAATTTACAGTCCGATAGAATTCTGTGGCATGATTTTCCCAGAATCTTCTGATGGATTTATTCCGCATTTTGTATGCTTCTTCGGCGGCATGCCGGACAAAATTACTACATGCGAAAGTAGTTTTTGCACTGCCGGACAACATTACTACATGCGAAAGTAGTTTTGCACCGTACCAATCGTAGAACTGGCGATACTAACAGTACGTTTCTGACAAAAACTGTTCAAATGCCTCCTCGTTAATCTTCCGATTAAAGTTGACTACTTTTAAAATGATTGAGATCCGCGAAAAGAAGTTATTACAAGTACGGAAACGCTAACAAAAGTGCGCAATTGAATCAAATCGGATAGGTGTCTTCGGGGGACTTATTCTTCGTAAATCGAAGAATAAGTGCTCATTGCTGATTCAATGCAATCCCTCACTTTTATTCACACTTTCGGACTTATGAGGCCGCACTTCGCAGTCCAGTAGTGAAAGAAATACACAATATCTACTTCCCACGGCATGCCGTGTTACGGCCATTTGAGTTCCTACCAGCTGGAAGAGGTTCGTACAATCTCAGCCCTAACCTTCCTTTGAGGGCTTTTCGTGGCGATCCTTTAGAATGCTGTTACACTTACTGATACGTCTACAACTATTGCACGGAAGTGGTGTTGTCCGGCATGCCGCATTACCAAAGAAAAACATGAAACGTGGAATCCATCAGAAGATTCTGGGAAAATCATGCCACAGAATTCTATCGGACTGTAAATTTTGTATATGTACTTTATACGGCTTATGTTGACTTCCAACCTGGTGATTTTGCTTAGGAATAGATTAAATACTGGTAGAGGAAAAGACGATGAATTTCTTGCAGAAGCTTCCAAGTTAATCGAAAACAACCGAAAAACGATGTACTTTATATTTATATATAAATACACGTGTATCCTTTGGTTTGAAATGCTTAGGTAGCCATGACTTTTGTGAGTTGAGCATGTATGAATATTCAATAAATATGGATTTATCTCATAACGTCTATTAGTAAAATCGATTTTAAACGAGATAGAAAAATATCATCTTCTCCAAATTTTGCTCACAGGTACTTGAAAGACTGCAAAATCATTTGGTGGAAAGATATATTTTTTGAGGTGCTCATAGTTGAGATACAAGGCATACAAAATAGCTAATTTTAAGATGAAAAACTCAAATAACATGAAAACCGTAAGAAATACAACTTTGGTATGTTCAGCAAAGTTGTAGCAAATGATAAGTATGTAAACTTTGTAGAACATCAGTTGGCAATAAAACGAAAAAATAAAACACTTAAGAGAGCAAAAAAACGATTTTTTTATTAAAAAATACTTTAATTATCCTCAGCTCTGAAGCAAAACCGAGAAAAAGTTTTGTTCGGCAAAGTTGTTCCTATGATTCATTTGGCCTACGAACTTTGCTGAACATACCCACTTTCGAATTCCGTTAAAATAAAAAAGTTGGCGTTATACGTCCACTATTGCGATCAACCGTAAAAAAAATTTTTTGTTCCGCTACATTTTGGTAGCCTGAAAATACTGGAACATATCTTCAGAATAACTATGGCTCTAAATAATCAATAATCTTGACGAAAACCTCATGCCGCCTAAATTAGCTTCCCTGGACCAGTGTGCATAGTAGGCCACGGATACCGCTGATTGATGTGCTTTCGTTTTTTCCCGACTAACATTAGTTGTTAGCCGTCAACAACAGCCGTCAGGCGGGCCTTGTCCGCGCTCAGGTTTCCGCCACCAACAGTACTTTGTTTTCGACGCATTCACCATTAGCCCGACTTTTGTTGCTTCGCGTTTTTGGGGGGTAACAAAGCTGCCACCATTTCAAATTTTCTCCCAATAATATCCATGCCGTCCGCGAAGCAAACAAATTGTCCGGATCTCGTGAAAATCGTGCCTCGACAGTTAATTAACTTAAGTCCGGCTCTCCGCATGACACATTCAAGCGCAATATTGAACTACAGGCACGAAAGTCCGTCGCCCTGTCGTAGTCCCCGCCGAGACTCGAACGAACTTGAGTATTCGCCCGAGATCTTCACGCAGTTTTGCACACCGTCCATCGTTGCTCTAATCAATATTGTGAGCTTCCCGGGAGAGCTGTTCTCGTCCATGATTTTCAAAAACTCTACGCGGTCGATACTATCGTATGCCGCCTTGAAATCTATGGACAAATGGTGCGTAGGGACCTGGTACTCACGGCATTTCTGGAGGATTTGCCGCACGGAAAAGATCTGGTCCGTTGTCGAGCGGCCGTCGATGAAACCTGCTTGATAACTTCCCACGAACTCGTTAGGTGATAGACGACGGAAGAGCACTTTGTAGGCGGCGTTACGATGGTGATCGCACGATAATTCTCACACTCCTGTTTGTCGCCCTTTTGACGTTAACTACGTCTTACGGCAATATACTGGGTGTCAATTGAAAATCTAAAATTTTGCGACCGTCACGGAATTATGTAAGATTTTGAACGCTAATAACTCAGACATTTATCGATAGATTTTCAATATTTTTCCACCAATTGGTCGGAAATGTATACAACAATTGCTTCGAATGGAGAAAACTATTGATTATCAACAATAAACTATTGAAAATTGGGAAAATGTCGACCCCTTTCTTACGCAACCAATCACGTGCAAGCAGTTTTCCACGCTTCTTTTGCGCTCCGCTTCGCACTATAAAAGCAGACCGATTCCTGCTTCTTCGCTCATTCTTCTTTTTGCCGTCAGACTGTGAACATGGTCGGCGAGCAAGTCTCGAGTGCCCTTCGCATTCTCAGCTCAGTTTTCAATGGAATGCGAATGGAACAACAACACGCCGCCGCGACTGAAGCCGCTTGTTGAAGCGCCCATCGTCATCGCCACCGCAAACCTCATCGGGCGAGGAGGATTTCTACCGGTGCGCCGTCAGCTCCTCGCTACCAGAGGCAAGCTGTTGATCATCAAGCGGCGGCAAAACACCAGCGTCCGGATTGTGAAATCGCTCAAGATTTCCTAATGGACTCGCGCTTCCAGAATTAGCGCTGCAGGAATCGGGGCGCAAAGGCAAGTTTGTACGAGGTGGCTGAAAAAATCGACCAAAGCCGCTCGTTGAAGCGCACATCATCATCCGCACCGCAAATCTCATCGGGCGAGGAGGATTGCAACCAGTGCGCCGTCAAAATGTGTCCGTATTACGCAAATTCAACAGTTCAATCGGACCTTTTCAAAGCTAACAAATGTGTTTTAAAGAGTTGATTGTGCAATATTCCTTAATTTGTTCGAGATGGCTGAAGAAAATCGACCAATGCCGCCAAAATGTGTCCGTGTTAAGCAGATTCAACAATTCAATCGGCCCTTTCCAGAGCCAACAAATGTGTTTTAAGGAGTTGATTGTGTAATATCCCTTAATTTGTTCGAGATGGCTAAAGAAAATATACCAAAGTCGCCAAAATGTGTTCGTGTTACGCAAATTCAACAATTCAATCGGCTCTTTTCAGAGACAACAAATGTGTTTTAAAGAGTTATTTGTGTAATATTCCCTAATGTGTTAACCACATACTTGCTATAATCTCTTAATTCATCTCATAGCATCATACAATAATTGATTTATTACGAATAATTGACAATACGGCAATTTGAGGATGTTTCCGAGGACGCTGCTGCAGTGCCGTCGGGATGCAATAACAGTATAATGCAAACTGATGTCTTGGTAAGGGATGTATACCAAGACATCAGTTTCATATAGCCTATTTCCCAGATAAGAAAACGAAGAATTTGAAAGGAGGAGCATCATCTGCTATTCTAAGGGTATAAGCATCCCTTCTTCGTTGAATTCGGTTTCATTCTGTTTTCGCTTTCGAGCTGGTAAGAGCTCCTCCAAACCTGCTCAGCTCCTCGCTACCAGAGGCAAGCTGTTGATCACCAAGCGGCGGCAAGTTTGTACGGGATGGCTGAAGAAAAACGAACCAAAGCCGCTTGTTGAAGCGCACATCGTCATCCGCACCGCAAATCTCATCGGGCGAGGAGGACGCAACCAGTGCGCCGTCAAAATGTGTCCGTGTTACGCAAATTCAAATTAAAGAGTTAATTGTGTAATATTCCCTAATGTGTTTACCACATTCTTGCTATGATTTCTCAATTCATTTCATAGCAGCATACAATAATTGATTTATTACGAATAATAGACAATACGGCAATTTGAGGATGTTTTCGAGGACGCTGCTGCTGTGCCGTTGGAATGCAATATATTGACGTTTACTACGTCTTGCGGCAATATACTGGGTGTCAATTGAAAATCTAAAATATTGCGACCGTCACGAAATTATGTAAAATTTTGAATACTGTTAACTCAGCCATTTATCGGTAAATTTTCAATATTTTCCCACCAATCGGTCGGGAATTTATATAACATTTTACTCAAATTAAGAAAACTTTTGATATTTGACTGTCGAAAATTGTGAAAATGTCGACCCCTTTCTTACGCAAGCAAACACGTGGGTTGGGAAGCACACTATAAAAGCAGACCAATTTCTGCTTCTTCGCTCATTCTTCTTTTGACGTTAACTACGTCTTACGGCAATATACTGGGTGTCAATTGAGTATCTATAATGTTGCGACCGTTACGATATTATGTTAGAGTTTGAACTAAAGGAAGGCTGCAACTATGGCAATCGACTAAAATTCAAATGCAGAAAATCACTTGGCGTAGTTAACGTCATGCGGTCGTGTCTTGTACACAACCCCCCCTGATTTTTGTAGATAGGGCATATAACGCCTTGCTTCCACTCCTCCGGTAGCTGTTCCGTTTCCCAGGTTCTGACTATCAGCCGATGCAGACAAGCGGCCAACCTGTCCGGGCCCATCTTGATGAGTTCGGCTCCGATACCATCATTGCCAGTGGCCTTGTTGTTCTTGAGCTGTTGAATGGCATCCTTAACTTCCCCCATCGTGGGAGCTGGTTGGTTTCCGCTGTCCGCTGTGCTGACGTAGCCATCGCCTTCGTTGTCCTGACCTTCTGTGCCTGTGTTCTCTGTGCCATTCAGGTGTTCATCGTAGTGCTGCTTCCACCTTTCGATCACCTCGTGTCCGTCCGTCAAGATGCTCCCATATTTATTCCGGCACATTTCAGCTCGCGGCACGAAGCCTTTGCGGGATGTGATGAGCTTCTGATAGAACTTCCGCGTTTCTTGAGAACGGTACAACAACTCCATCTCTTGGCATTCCACCTCTTCCAGGCGATGCTTTTTGTCCCGGAATAGGCGGATTTGCTGTTTCCGCTTCAGTCTGTATCGTTTCACGTTTTGTCACGTACCATGCTGCAGCATTGCAGCCCGCGCTGCATTCATCTCCTCTAAAACCTCCTGGTCAGGGATGCCAAGTCAATTTTTCAAAAATCTGGAAGATTTTGAAAATTTGTCTGGAAAATTCTGGATGTCTAATGCCGTATATGGAGAACCTTACAAATTATTTACAAAACCTTATAAATTCATTACAAAATTTATCTGGATCTTCCAGATTTTTGTTAAATGGAGCCTCAAAAATCTGGAATATTCCAGACAAATCTGGAAGGTTGGCAACAATGCTCCTGGTACTCTTCGTCGAACCAATCGTTTCTTGAGCTCCGTTCCACATATCCGACAATGCTTTCGGCAGCGTCGTTAATGGCTGCATTGACTGTCCTACAGCAGTGTCGGAGAAGTGCCGTCCATCGATCAAAACGTGGTCGATTTTCGATTCTGTCTGCAGAGGTGATCTCCAGGTGTACCGATACGGGAGGCTGTGCTAAAAATAGGTGCTACGAATGGCCATATTCTTGGAGGCGGCAGAATCTATCAGCCGTAGGCCGTTCTCGTTCGTCAGCCGCTGGGCGCTGAACTTTCAAATCGTCGGTCTAAACTCCTCCTCCTGGCCAACCTGAGCGTTTAGATCTCGTATGATGTTCTTGACGTCGTGGCTTGGGCAGCGGCCGTACTCGCGTTAGAGCTGCGCGTAAAATGCGTCCTTGTCATCATCAGTGCTTCCGGAGTGTGGGCTATGCACGTTGATTATGCTGAAGTTAAAGAATCAGCCTTTGATTCCTAACTTGCACATTCGTTCATTGATCGGCCACCACCCGATCACGCGCCTTTGCATATCACCCATCACTTTGAAAGCTGTTCTCAGCTCACGTGTGTTGCCACAGTTCTGGTAGATGGTATGATTACCTCTAAACGTTCGCACCAATTCTCGCATAACTTATGATCTCGCCCTAAAAGCCATTGGTAACCATGTGTGTAGCTCGTTGTTTCTGAGCATTTGAATGGATTTACATGTTATTTAACAACTCAATGGTGAAGAAAGGTTCATTCTCTTCCTGCCAGTAGTGTTGGTTTGGATGCTTATTCATTAATTTGCTCAGAAACAACAAGTTATACACGTGGTTACCAATGGCTTTTAGGGCGTTATCTCAGATTATGCGAGAATTGTCCTGTCCAGCACACCTTCCTGCAGCGCTACGAGTCCGAAACCGCGGGTCTTCAGTACATCGGAGAGTATGCGAGTACTTCCAATGAAGTTGAGAGATTTGCAGTTCCACGTACCGAGTTTCCAATCGCTAGTCCATTTCCGTCGCTGTGGTCTGGCGGATTGTTCCGGTCCGTATTCTCTCGTTGACGTTCCTGTGCTGATGTATTTTACGGTTGGCTTGCAGGGCCTGACACCAACCCCCTAGATTTCCGGAGGACCATTCCACCCTCCCCCCATGTTCGGAGGACCATAGTGCGCAGTTTAGCTTAGAGTCCTTCTCTGGCTTTCGGACGATGATCAGCCGCCCCTGACATGGAGAACAGACGCTGTTGTGAGCCGCTCCTAACATGGAAAAGCAAAAGCAAACCCCCCCTTCTCTGTCAGTATACGACCAAAGTTCCTACCGGGGTTGGTTACCCGATCTTCCCCAAGGTTACTCGTACCCCGGCCAGTACCGCGAGGAGGTAGGGATAGAAGTTGCTGGGCAAGGAGCTTAGGACCGCACAGAGGGGTCTATTTTATTCCTTCAGGTACGCAAGGCACCAAAGGTACGCCATGTCCAGCCATTTATGTACCGTGTGAGATGAGTTTCTATTAATTTGACAACCCCGATCTGCCGAATCTAAATAGAGAACCAAGTTTATTAAACAGTTTTATTTTGTGTGAAACACGATCGGAGAACTCTTTTATCAATTGATGAAGCAGTATCATCATGCACTTTCATCAAAGCTGTCTCAGTACTGTGGTTTTGGCGAGAGCCTGACTGAAAAGGACATAAGATATTGTTTCTGTTCACATTGTCAGGAATTTGAACCGATGCTATTTTTTGAAGGTATTGGGAAAGTGCATTTGGTATGCTAATTGGTCTGAGGTTTGAAATGCTGAATCACTTTTACACATTTCCAAGCTTGTGGAAATTTTGAAGTTGTACTGATTGTATTGAATAAATGAGTGTAAAGTGGATGTACTAACGGGAGCATTTGAAAAATTCTACTGGAAGATTGTCTAGACCACTTAAATTAGAATTGAAAACAGTGCATTAACTATTTAAAATTTATCTAAAACCAAAGTTCCGTAATTCAAGTTGAACGAAATCGTTAATTTCATATACAATTTAAAATTTCTAACTTAATCTTCTTACTTTGGGATTCTGGCTATTAGTCATTTATTGACATTGGTTTTTAGGTTCCTGATTCAAAATTATTAACCATTTGGAGTTACACATGCATTTTGGAAAATAGAAGCATATCGTCTTTTCACAACTGAACAATGTAAAAGAAGTTTGGACTAAGGATGTATCAGAGCTCAATAAGCTCTCTGCTTAGCTCTGGTTAGTTTTCAGAAATTATTATTGTTAAAATAACCCTCTGTCTGTGCGAAAAAATAAGTTACGTTTTCTGTGTCATATTGACCCCAAGTTCAAATCGGCAAAATTTGAACGAATTTTCGGTTTTTCTGCAGTTTAGAAAAACAAATTCAGTTGGATTAACTAAAAAATAATATGAGTAAATTCAAAAAGGGGATACAGTAATGTTCCGATTTATACTTTCTTCGGTGGGGACTTGCAACAGGGAAAGGGCCACTATATTACGCATTGGTACATGGCACTAGCAAAAAAAAACATGTTTTTCTAATTCCCCTAAGCGAACAATGATGTTGTGTACTAGACCTTACGATGGTTCTGAATTCTGATGATTTAAAATATTAATGTTACGGGAAAGTTGCTCATTAGTCAAGAGGCTATAACACTGCATGTTTGTTTAGTTCAATATTCTACAATTAAGAGGTGCTAGTGAGCTACAAATAGTTGAAACTCACATATCTCACGATGTAGAACAGCTTGGAAACCGGTATTTTTGGCAAAGTTGTTTGTTAGGTTTAGGACTATGAGCTGCATGGAAATTCGGCTGGTGAAACGGCTGGTGTAGTTTTTGAAGAAAAATGTCTAGAAAAAGTGTAGGGGAAATGAAACGGTTTATTCTGCACGTGTTCTGCTGGGCAGTGCTTCGTTAAAACCCAAGCAGAAGATGGAGATGCATCGAAGCCGGACCTTAAATTTTCAGGAATACAAGTCTGGAAGGCCGTGCAGAGGATTGGGCTGAGGGATCGAATGATACGCGCTGATGGTGACCAATAGATCAGGTTTTCAGCTTGAACCGCTGTCTGATTCTCTAGATTTGTGCTCTTGAGAGTTTAGTTTTGACTTCGTTTCATCTTTACCAGAAAAATCGTTTTTTTTTTCTTTGCGTCGTCGCGCCGCCGGACTTTTTTTTTCTCGTCTTGTTTTAGTTCGCACGAGTGCTATCGAGCTCAAATTTTCGCATCACCGGAGTGATATTTTGCTATTGTGAAACAAACATGCTTATTAAAGTATCTACAGCAGCTCAATCAAGAATGGATGATCATTTTGGTGAGCTCGTTTCATGCTTTTATTTTAAATTTACAATATATTATGAAACGTATTTTAATCATGACAACAGTGGGAATGTTGCTTAAGTGAATTGATTCAACAAAATATGAACAATTCGTCACTGTGAGTGTCATAGACACTTGCACATTATTATTAAAACCCCATACCTTTCTTTTAACCTGATATTTTTCATCACAAATATAAGCTTTGAATGGTTCGACGCTAGAAGTGTCGACTAAATGTATGTTCACGTTGTCTTTAGAGTACTGATAGGTGATTTTTTGAACTGAGGTACATGAAACGCATCGCTTACCAAGGTGAATTCTGATCATGCAGCTATGATCCTTTCCCACTAACAAAACTCCTTCCCGTGACAACCATGGAGATGCAGAGGTGATCTCGGTCTCTAGTGACAATGGATGTCACACTAATATTCCTTCCCTTCCCCGATGACCGTAAGGACGTGGCCAGCGCCGTTATTGAATTTTCAATGTCTCTACCTTATCCCACTAACCCAACATCCTTTCCATGACAACTGTGGAGATGCAGAGGTGATCTCGGTCTCTAGTAACAGCGGTTGTCGAACTAACATTCCTTCCCTTCCCCGATAACCGTAAGGACGTGGCCAGCGCCGTTATTGACTTTTAAAATTTGAGCTCTCGATTTGTGCACATTGAGAATGGAAAGCTAATCCCCAGCTCCATTCGGTAAATCTCTGTGCAACTTCGATTATTCTGGTCAATCGCGGAGTAGCAACTACGAATTGTACGAATGTATGCTTATGCTTATATCACGAAAATAAAATCACTACCAACAATTGACGAAACATCCATCATGTTTTTCAGCTTTCTAAACCAATTCAGAAACGTGACTGTAGTTTGAATGTAGTAGCCTAGGACACATTTATATTCTTTCTTCAGTTTCTTATGAGGTTATGTTAAGGTCCCATTATGACTGTGTATAATTTCAGCACGGGGCCAGTATGGGGCCTTCCTTAGCCGAGTGGTTAGAGTCCGCGGCTACATAGCAAAGCCTTGCTGAAGGTGCCTGGGTTCGATTCCCGGTCGATCCAGGATCTTTTCGTAAAGGAAATTTCCTTGACTCCCCTGGTCATAGAGTTCATCGTACCTGCCACACGATATACGAATGCGAAAATGGCAATTCTGGCAAAGAAAGTTCTCAGTTAATAACTGTGGAAGTGCTCATAAGAACACTGAGCTGAGAAGCAGGCTCTGTCCCAGTGAGGACGTAAATGCCAAAAAGAAGAACTTCAGCACGATTGATGGAATGGAACTCTAATTGACACCAAAGCGGTTTCAAGTTCACATGAAATGGAATTCACAGTGAAATATTCTTATATTACGCAAAATGAATTTGGAATTTAGTTTTTGTTCTCACGCTGTTTAAGTCGTAAGTTTTTATTTACTAATTAGATGATATTTAGAGTTATGCGTTTTCAAAATATATGTTCCAATCATACTAACTTTGGTAACTTGAATCTTCCAAGTAACCACTAGCCCGATCATTCGCACTTTTTGGGTTTATAGGAAAACTGTACGACTATATCATATACATAGTAGCACAATATTAGCACGCAGAGTGAATTAAAGTGCTGTTTTGTAACTAAACAAGGTCTGCGGTTGAAAAATAACAATTTTTCCTCTACAGGAACCCAATTCATCGCACGCTGTCCCAACTTCCCCGCGGAAGAATGCATCTGCTTAGATGCATTTAGAACACTTCCATAATGAGTATGAACGCGTTTCGTCGCTTTTTATTTCATCTTGAACATCAACCAACGACGACGATGACGACGATGCTTTGGCTTCCAGCCAACCGCTCCGTGAACATTAGTTTACATTAATAGGGAATGCGCCAAAAAGCATACACTATTCGGTTGCAAACGTTGCCAACGATGCACAGTGGCTCATATCGAAGACACTCATTTCATAATTCCAAAATTATTGGTTTTATGCGATCTTGCAATGTATTTTAGTGCCAAAATTATTGACGTTTAAACGCGTCATCATATACCGGAATCAATTCTGTAAACTTTTCAATCATTGATTATTTTTAGGTAGTAGTTCATAATTAATTAAAAGCAGTTGTACAATTTACATTTGTGATTTGAATTTGTTAAGGTTTCAAATTTCCCTCCAACGAACTTCTTCATAAATATATGATGGAAAATAACACCACCATTTTTTTTCAATGATTGAAAATTATTGTCATCATTTTGAATCCATTTGGGGCACTTTTGAGTTTTCCCTGCCTCTGTATGGAAGCACGCAACTGTGCGACGGTGACGACGACAAACGGAATGTGTCTTGCGCTTCGTGCAAACAATATGTGACGGTGCAGGAATGGAAACTGCACCAACCCGACTAGTTGGTAGGTATACCAAATATGAATGCTACGAGCTGCTGTCAACTGATACAACCTAGAATTAGGATTATTCCCCCAACATGCAACGGTAGAGTCAGACCTCGGCTACAGCCTTTTGCGGTTGGGCGAATGCAAATTCAACAATGTGGAGCCAAGCACTAGTGTAGAGTGTACGGTGCGGCGACGACGATGGTTTTAATAAATTCGGTTAGCATGGTTTTCAATGTGACAATTTTCGGAGGATTTATGGATGCTTTTGTGGGGAACCAAACATTAGTTTGATGAAAAATAGCTCTGGGTTATGGGGTTCGCTTCGGGGAAACATGCGTCTTCCAGATCGGGAATATTTCAACATTATGCATGTTTCTTTTTTTTTTCATCTTAAACATAATTCGGCAAAGTTTTACCCTTCTCACTTTCAACTTTTCCGCTGCTTATATTATTCTCATTCAGAAGGACAGGAGACAACAATTAACACTCGCCAAAACGTTTTGTATTTGATCTGCTCACCTACCTTGCTCTGCTCCACGTCTTCTTGTTCAAAACAGATCCAAAGCAAACGTCAGATTTGCAGGATTGCTGTCTGGAATTCTTGCGACATGTGCTGTCCAAGCTGTTATCCTGCACATTGTCAGTTAGTCCTATGGCCTAAGAACCCGTCGTTCAAACACTTTGATTCTGAAGGTCCTTTATGACTTCACAATGCGAATCCAGAAAACTACTTTAGCCAACATCTAGAGGATACCATACAAAACTGCGGCAATACACACAAGCGCGCAAAAACGTCAAAATCACCATAGGAGATTTAAACGTTAAGTTGACCAGCAGAAGGTATGTCAAAATATGTGTTTCTAGTAGATTTTGGGTCGCTGAATCTGATGTTCCAGCACGTCACAATTTTTAGCTACAGGTCGCCAAAGTTGTATATAACAATGGTTTTATTGACGTTTACATGAAATTTAAAGTATGATTTATCAAACTTTTTTGTGATATAATCTATCAAACATGCTAAATAGGACTTGAACTTTCAATTTAGATACAAATCAGTTGAAATTTTACGATAAAATTTAGGTTAAATCGATTTTTTTCAACATGTTTGTAGTCTTCATATAAAATTCTTCGTTTCTCTTACATGGCATAATACAATACTTTTCTGAACCACCAAAAAATAACATTTTACCATCGTAAATATTATGAACTTCGTTGATAATTATTGTTCTATACATAAAGTTTGAATTCTGTGACAAATTGAGCAAACAAAGTTGGCTGAAACAGTCAAATTTAGCATTTTCAACAGTCAATTTCTCAAAAACTAGACGTGCCATGATATTTCTGAAAACGGCAATGAACTCAGCAACCCTTAATTTAGTAAATAGCGGTATTTTGGTTCTTGAGACAAAACCGTGTTCCGCAGTGTTATAGGAAAGCTCGTCCACGTTTTATGTCCGTATTTGACTTGCATCTTATTAGCGTTGTAACTAGGATTGACAGAAAATCCTCGGCGATGCAAAAATGAGATGATTTCGAGGTTTTTCTGAGGAGTAAAAATTGAACTCGAAATTCACAACACGAATCCTCAAATGGTTCGAGCGAGAGGGTATTGAAATGCGAAGATTATTTCTGGTACTCTTTCACTCCTGCTTCTTTCTCGCTCTTTAAAAGAACTATTGAGTGCCCGTCCGAACAAAACAGGCCTCGCGGAGTTGTGATGGCACTCTTTTTTGTTGGAATTTTCCTCCGTTGCGTTGCATCTTTCTCGCTTATTCGTTGCCATTCTGCTTAGTATTTTTTCATTCCCTCGCAAAATTGCAAAGACAGCACGATGTTTTTCAAGAAAGTGCTGATTTGTACAAGATTTTTCCAGTGATTTAGAGATTTCCCTGCGACATCCTCCAAGAATCCTGGTCACAACATCTTCTGAAATTCAAATAATAACTTCTCCAGATATTCGAGCTAAAATAAGAGATAATAATAATAACTTCTCTAGAAATGCCTCCAGTAATTATTAGGGATTTCCTATTAGATTGTCTCTTCGGATTATATAAGATTTCAATTAGAAATTTATCTGAAGATATACCTTCAGCAACTGTTCCAGAGATTCGTTTTAAGATTTCTACAGAAATTCCTGGGTTTCTGAGAGAAAATGTGGATGAATTCTTGAAGGAATCCACATGCACAGGTGGAAGAAGTTTTCTTGAAGAAAAAAAAAACCCTTTAGCTGGAGACATCAGTTGAGGATTATTGAATAAACCTCTGGAAGAAATCCTAGGATAGTTTTGGAAAAAAATCAATACAGTACATGAGGAATTTACTGGAGACAGTAGCCTTGGAGTTGTCATGGATTTTTCGGAGCGAATTCTGGAGAAAGTCTTCTTAACATGCTTTAAAAAATCGCTGGAAGAATCGGCAGAGAAATCTCTTGAAGAATTTCAGGAGAGATCTCTCTTAGACGCCCTGAAAGTCTAAAAGGGTAAAAGAGACTTTTTAAAGACTTGCATTAACATAAAGATCAAAAAATATCAGTGAGAATTTCATAAAATCATTTTTCAAGAATTAACTAAGACTCAGTGAACCACGTATCGTATAAGAATGTGCATCCAAAATCACATATTCGTACGTCCAAAATCGGAATCGCACAAAATGCCATATTAAGCGCTATCAATGTCGACACAAGTTGTATATAAATCCTTAATGCGATTTACAAACGACAATCTGTGTTGACAGCTAAACATGTCGTAAATAGTGCAATATAGAATCGCGTTAAGTTCTATAAACTGACAGATCATATATCAATCCAGAAATCATCATATGAAATCGCAATAACTTAGCAAAAATTGCCACCCAAACATGGTATCTGCTGATGATGGGCCTCAAAGAACAACATAGCAAGTATCGCTGAACATGAAACATTCATTAATATTAGCAAATAATCAAGTCTTTGTTAAGTAATTATTGGTGGTACAGTGGTAGAGTGCCCGATACTTAATTCAGAGGTCCCGTGTTCGAGGCTTGCTGGAATCTTTTTTTTTATTTTCATCAAAATATTGTGGCATCGTATATCTGATCGCAAAAAGTCTAAAAAAAAGTCGTGTCTAGTACGTATATAGCCTACACTATGGTATGTATATAGCCTTTTCGTGCATTCTAAACGATTGAATTCATTCATATAGAATTCTGTATAACATAAGTTATACCAACTAAAATAATGACTGGGGACTCACTTCCAGACATTTCTACTGCAATTCTGAATCAGCCAAGAACTTCTTGACACTTTGGGAGTTCTATAGGATATGTTCTGAAAATCGTCAAGAGGTCAAGAGGTCAAGAGGCAATGTTTTGATAAAGTAATCTAGTGTTATCACACGTTCAGAAATCGCAAGCACCACCCCACTCGTAATTTGTATAACACGATGTGTCTGATATTAGATTAATCCATAGCTTTTCCAAATGGTCGGCGTGAAGTCAGAGGGGACCAAGTACTGCTATGCAGGGCTGTGTTTACCGAACAGTTAGCTTTATGTTTCTTCGACATCGGTGATTCGAATTATTTACCGATTTATCAGTGAAAATATTTACCGTATTCGTCAAATCTTGAAAGAATCACTGACTGTCAGAAATTTTATTTACAGTTTTTGGTGAATATTCTGTTGTTCATCTGTATTTTATTTTTTCACCGATTCAAATCGGTGAAAAAAGCCACCGAACTCAGAAGGTCTGTTTAAGTGTGCAGCTTGCATACTTTTTAATAATTTAAATAATAACAATTCTTTTCTATACAATTTAACAATCTACGAACTTTGATAACATTTACTAACCCTTCATCTACTAACTCTACACTAATCGAACACCACTGAACACTAGAAACGTGACATTATAAAAGAAACAAATAATAGCAGGAATTAAAAAAGGACTAACAATTCGTAACAAACGGATACAGCGTTTCGAAGTAATATTTGGTGCGGGGTTTGACCGCAGGGTCTTTTCTAGTCCTTCTGCAGATATGATGCTTTTTCGTTTTTCACTCTAATGTTACACTTTTTATATTAAATTTAGGGAAGGGATTATTAGAGTATGTTTGAAACTACAAATTGAACTTTAACACATCACTTTTGCAAAAAAAAAATAAAATACTGAAATCACTTGTAAGGCGAGCAAATACCTTAGAGTTAAAAGGTATTTGCTCGCCTTACAAGTGATTTTAGTATTTTATTTTTTTTGCAAAAGTGAAGTGTTAAAGTTCAATTTGTAGTTTTTAACTCTAATGTTGTTAACCATCAATTATGATCAATGAACTTATCCACCACCTCGAAAGTAACGCTGATTGCCAAGCGAGCTCTGCCGCATTTAGCTCAGCCCATCAGCATGTACATTGTTTTCGACGTGTTCACCACTAATCCTACTTTTATTGCTAAACACTTCAGGTGGATTCAAATGTTCTCTCGATTATATCCATGTTTTGTGGCCAACCAGGGCATGTCAGGAATTTATCATCATTGTTATTTTCTTTTTCCTGATCAGCCTAGATAAGTGCGTAGTGTCGTTAGCGATTGTTTCAATTCGCTAAAAAAATACCTCTTCTGACTGTCTGTTCCGGTGGTAAAAGTCCACCTCACAGGTGACCTCTAATTCATACGGTTTCAAGCTTACCGTGCCTAAGAATGAATAGTTAGGAGGTTTAGCAGAGCCTGTGGAGTACCAGAGCTATCTTCACAGAATTGTGCTCTTCTTGCGCTACCCGGAGCAACAGTGCAGGCGACCTTGTGTTTCTCCGAGATAATCGACTGCCCTTCTTCAGTATCAATCCTGAGACTGAATAAATTTTATAGTCAAGAACCTTACATTCGTAGGGAGAACTTCTATTTTGATCAGAATTGCTTAATATCAGTCATATCAGCTGATGGTTGATGCTCTAAAACTATTAATATCACTTGCGAGCTATTAATATCACTTTGATTTGGCAACCATTGCCAACCAACAGCAGTGATGCGACATCGCACTCTAGACCATAATCACTGCACTTTTAATGTTTTTCAGTGACCATCACATAGTTTTAATCTATCTGCAGCACTGTCAAAAATATCGTAAGTGATCTCACAATTGCTTGTTACTTTCCTTATAGGAAATTTTCTACAAGGAAGTTCACATGAAGAGTGGACGTCTGGCTGTTTGTAAAGTAGTATGTTGGATAGCCAGACTGCTATAAAAGCTCTTGCCTTGGATAACTCAAAGTCGAAGCTTGTGATCGCACGTCAATCTCAAATTGAGGGACTGAATTCAGTCAACTCTGTAAACCTTGTATGGGTACCTGGTCATTCCTCCATCGCTGGAAATGAATTGGCTGATGAGCTAGCTCGCGAAGAAGCATCGCATGACTTCATTGGCGTTGAGTCAGCTAAGCCGATTTCGAAGTGCTAAGCTTCAGAAATTTTAGGGCCGACACAAGCAATATTAGAATAGTTTGGAGTCGTGTCGTCGAACACAATTGTACATTACTGTGCCATCTCCAAGGGTGACTAAGTATTTACCAAATCTGTCAAAGCATGATTGCAGTTTCTTGGTCAGAGCATTGACAGGCCACTGCCGACTCATGACAAGTTTTCAACGTGTTGACTTTTTTGTATGTGACAGTTGTGATTCCGATTATGCAACTTACGATTACTTGGTAAATACTTATTAAGTGAAAATGATTTCAGAAGCCTGAATCTTCAGGACATTCTGTTACTTTTGAACCGGCTGTGGTAATGAGCTTTCCTCCCTTTCCTTTTGTAACGTTTTACGTTTTTTGTAGTTTAAAAACATTAATAATAAACAAAAAAAATAAAACAAAATATGATTTTAGTTTTTATAGCGTTAAATAAAAATATTTTGTTTGCGTTCGTAAAATGCAGCGATCCATGTAGCGTAAGCATATGTGGATTGCGTTTGCCATAACGAATTATGAAAGCTTCGCAAAGCGCCATGTACACATTTTGGCGGACTACAGGCGTAATTCAGATTTGTCGCCATACCTACCAAGCGCCATGCAAAAGCAGTTGGCGCGATTTTCTATAATAGTTGCTTTTTGGTTTGAATAGTTGGACGGTCAGAATAGGCAGTTTCTTGGCGCAAGAATTTCTTCAACTTGTTCATTTCGCTACGAAGTTGGCTGGAAAGCAGAAGTGCGCGAGTCGAGTATACTGAGACGTTAAGTTGAAGTGAAATTAAAATTAGAGTTGAGTTTTTGGTGAAAAGTTAGTTTGAGATTAAAGGTAAAAGTTAGTGAGTGAGTTTGTGTGATAAGTTGTGTTAAACGTTGTGTATTTCTTTCGTCTTTTAGAGGACCGAGGTCCATAAATTATTCGCGTTTCTGCACAAAAAGTTTTATTCAGTTTATTTACACGGAAAAAGGTAATTATTTTTAATTAATTGCATGAAAGCTTAAAACTAATGTGATTTCACGTTGGACATGCAGCGCCCTACGCTTTTTCCGTACGGCTGGATTTCTATCCGTTGGTATTCGGCATCCGTCACCGCCGAATCGTGAATTTGGTCCGTTCATCGAGAATTTGGTAATCCGTTCATCGTCCAGACCCGTGTGCAGTGCAAAAGGCCCGCCTTGAAAGGTAGTCAAACGGAGGCGCGAGTGAAGTCGCTAAAGTACTTCTATAGCGAATTTTCCTCCTTCGGACGCCAATTGCCGAAGGTAAAGGTCCCATCACGTTACACTTTGTGGACCATTTCATCGAGAGTTCGGTTCGTCGAAGCGTGACGTCAATTACACGCCACGAACCTCGATCCTAACCCAAAGATAGGGCTGCATTACTCCCCGCTCGGATTAGCGGACAGGTACGCGAAGCCGGGTCGCTGGGTAAGTGTATTCCTATTGGCAGGAGCGGATCGTCCCGGGTATTATTTGGCGAGATCGCCGTCCTACTCTCGTTTTCCGAAATCGGAAGCTTCCGTTCCAGCCGCCACTCCCTCCGCAACGTTATTTCGGCCATTTTGCACGCGGGTCAATTCATCGCTGCCCGCCAATTTGCAGCACGGACACGCCGGTGGTCGCCATCTCGTTACCGCCATCGCTGAGGTCGATCGTCGCCATCCCATCGAGTCTGCGGAGTCGACATTTCGGTTCCCGTCAACGAGCCTTCATCGAGTCAACGCCAAAATCCTGCGCAGGTACGTCAAGAGCTTATTTTACATGGCCATGTTTGCTCTTTTTCCATTCCGTACGGTTTTCCTTTGTCCAACCCGAATGAATGGTGAATTCGATTCCTAAAATAAACAGTTTTGAAGAAAGATTAGTTACTTTTTCCGTTACGTTTAACTATGCTTAAATAAAACTACTCGCTAACTTACATTACGTTTCGTTCCGTTTATTAGCTCATTTGAGTAAGCATCCTCTTCTGAATTCCTTAAAACTTTAAGGCTGTGGAGGAGTAAAAGTCATTCTTGCGTTGGATTTTCTAGTGTTGTTTGCCAAGGACCGTTCAAAACTCTCCCAGAGAGAAAAAGTCTCTAAACGTCGGGCAAATCTGAACACGACTGGTGGTCTCTCATAGAGAGTGGCGCTTAAGCCACCGAGTTTGCTAATAATCTCTAGTAAAGTTTTACGACGGTTACACTTTCCTTTCCCATCGGGTAGATGATGAAATAGATTTGAGCCTGGTGATGGCACAAATCTCCCAAATGGTGGGAACGTGCCTTCGGAGCCAGCCTTTTGATACCTGTGTAGCGGTCCTGCCCGACCGAAAGAAGCATTCCCCTCCCCGTATCGAATAATTCAAAAGATCAATGATCACCATTGATCTAGGAAAGAACCCTTTTATTTTTTCGATGATGTTCCACGCAATTTGGTGGATTTCATCAGATGTGGGTTTTCACTAGGTTAACTAGCAACAAGCGGGGTAAGCAGAAGCCAAGAACCTTACTGCTTGTTGTTCGTTAACGTGCTCCAATGCCGGAGAATGTTTTTGTTTTAATTTTTGTTTGTGTGTCACCCGACAGCGCTGACTGAACGCCCCAACAAGGTCTCGGTCACTGTACTAACTGAGCCAGAGCAACGCTCGTTCTGGCTTTTCTCTTTCTCTCTTTATTTTCAGTATGGGAGATTGAGTTCCCCGCGGGAGCGCGATAAAACGCCCCGATCGCTGGCGGCGGGGGTTGCAGTTCTGGCGGTGAGCGCGCTGTTCTGACGGGTTGCAGTTCTGGCGGTGAGCGCGCTGTTCTGACGGGTTGCAGTTCTGACCGGAGGAGTCCGGCTGCAGTTCTGACGATGTACGACGCGTGCTGTTCTGACGGTCCCCAGTTCTGACGAGGTGTGCCGTTCGTTTTCGACATTTTCGTTCAAAGTTCAGTGGGCATTTTCTGCCAAATTGACGAGCGGGCCAATTCGGGTCGAGAGTGTTTGGTAGTGATATAAGGTGGATAAAGTATAGGTGGATAAAGTATATTTCGGGAAATTGGTGGAACCACCCACATACGCTATCAGAATCGAGGGTAATCAGGAAAAATGGCTCAAGCGGCACGTTCCCCTCCAATTGGGAGATTTGTGCCTCGCAATCGATCTATGTAGCCATTATCATCATTTACCTGTGTTCGCACATAGCATGTGCGGCCTCCATATTGGTGTTACGAAAATAACTGTTTAGAAATAGCACATCATTGATGGCACATGTTAGCATGTTGTTCTTCAAGTCTTCCAAAGATACTTTATAAGTAGGATATACAACGATTGGTCTGCTTCAATTCAAAGCAGCTGTAAGAGCTGAACACCTTATGGTTTCATCTGGCTGAAAAGTATTCACTTATAGTTTCCATTGGGTTTCCATATAGGTAAATTAAAGTCGATTCGTGATACACTTTGAAAGAATTACTGCGCATTTCAATCACCATTGAGTCATCGCAGCGGACTTATACATCGTAAATCAATGAATAAGTTTACTGAAGACACCAGCCCCCTTCGAAACTCCCACGTTTACGCACGCATGAAAGCTGGTTGCCTAGTCCGTTGGTTGATTCAAAAGCTGTTATAGATTATATGTTGTTCAGTTTGTGAACCCCTGGCTAATACGGATAATACGGATCTGATAATATCTAAATAATTCAGTAACGAAACGAGACGATTTAAATTAGTTCAAAAGTGTATTTATTCAAACGAATTCATTCATAATTATCGAACAATTGTTTTACTGTTGCTTCGGGTAAACTCTGACAAAAACTTGTGACATGGCGTAGAATATTTTGTTCTTTTGAGCTTCTATTTGTACCACCGAGTCTTCATCAACTCCCAGGACCACTGATTGTTTTCCATTTACTGGATTAAGCAAACGGAACACCTTCCAGTACTTGGTGTTGAGATTTTTATTCAATTTAGTAATGAGACGCAAAATGGTTTCCTGTGGGTGTTTTCCAAGCTTGGGTACCAGCGGAATCGAAATTATTACTCTTCGGAGTGGAACGGGTGTTGAATCTAGTAGTATCTCAAAAGAAGGCATAACAGTGTTTTCAGATATGGCTACCAGAACAGCCTTGAGCCAGTTATAACTAAAGAGGTCCTTAGCCGTAAACCAAGCGACCCCTTGAGAAATTCCTGAACCAAGAAATGTCGGTTGCTGTTGATCCGCCGGTATTTCCATTTGCTGTGTCACTAATTCGGACATTAGTTTCTCAAAGAAATCGCCGTCAACGTCCATTCCAGGTCGCTTGACGACTAATTTCATTCCATTGGCATCGTCAATACGTCCTTTTTTGTCTGCATTAGTAGCTGGAGAACTTGCCGCACGCTTCATTGCTTCTGAAGATTTCGACGTGGTCGGTTCCTGTGGAATATCATCTAGCTGCGAAAGTAACAGAAGATCTTCTTCGAGATCCATCACCCTGCATGAGAGTAATCAATTTGTAATCAAATGAAAAAAAATTGAAATTTACAAAATGAATACCTACGTACCTGATTCAGCAAACAGGCACTATAAAGTTATCAAAATCACTAGAGTGTATGCATTAACCGACGTCAAGCTTTCAACTGTTTGTTGAGTAAGAGAAGAATACTTTTTCCGAAATACGTTTCAGCATTGTGCATTGTGGTATTGTGTCGAGTATTGCGAACGGCATACACATAGATGGTAAACAGATTCGTCCAAAATTATCGCTACAGATTAAAGATAGCTGATGCACAATTGAATTGCAGTAATGTAAGGCAAGGCTGTAAACTTAAATTAGTATCGGAATTTTGTAAATCATAAAATAATATCGCAAATAATTTTTGTAATACAATCTAAATAGTAGCTCTAATAGTTTGAGATAAAAAATAATGTTGATACATAAATTGCGAAAATTTCACAAAATCACCCATTTTTGGATACCGCCGGTTCTCTTTGAATGTGTGAAATAAAATATTCGAGGGAAAAAAAAGCATGCACAGAGCAATACATATTGAATCATCTTTGTCCCTGTGGTAAAATCATTATAATTGTACACATATACGGTTCACATGGTTACTAATACTTATCCTGAAACAGAAAATCCATTATGGTTCCATCTGATGTAGCTGAACAAATTATCCCCGATAAATTGTTCACCAGCTTCTAGTAGTGGCACGAAAACCAACCGTTTAAACCAAATAACGATTGATCTACTTTGATGATCAATTTCCAATGGTTTGTAATATTTAATCACATTTGTTTCACTTAGAAAAATAACATACATTGATGATCACTAATATGCCACTGTATAGTCCACTTCCACTCTTCTTTACCTCTCGGGTCGAGAGTGTTTGGTAGTGATATAAGGTGGATAAAGTATAGGTGGATAAAGTATATTTCGGGAAATTGGTGGAACCACCCACATACGCTATCAGAATCGAGGGTAAAGTGAAAGTGTCTCAATCGATTCCTTAAGAACGATTCTAAGGGTGGAAAGCTAGTGAATTGTGACGACCTTTTAGTAATAAATAAAATTGTTAGAAGGAAACAGAGTGATCAATATTCCGAAAGAAAACCAGTGACCTAGCCGGGGGGCCCGCTACACCTGATACCTGATACATGTAATAAGCGAAGCAAACAAAATGATTGGTGCTTGCAAAAATCGTACCTTGGTTTTTATACTCGGATCTCCGCTAGACACCCCCTAGCTCAATGTATAACAACATGAGTATGATCATGATTGACTGCTCGCAGTTGCTACTCCATTATTGCAATAACAGCTGTTCTTAAACACAGAACCAAGAAACGCTACTCGAGAGCAGTAGCATCCTCAATACTACTGGTGCTCTTACTATGACAAACAACAACGGCCCCAGCTGCGTCCGAATGCAGGTCAATTTAGGGATAGGAGGGAAGAGTTGCTTTAAGGAAGCCGTTGAATCATCTGCACTTCCACAAGAAAACACTGTGAGTGTGAATATGGGAAAAGGTTCTTTAAGGGGTTCGTTTTGGTAAAATGGTAACAATAATTTGAAATGAATGTATAGGGTCGATGTGATTGTACCCCGTTTGGCATAAAGTCGTTTGGCATAAGGTGGTTTGGCATAAAGTCGTTTGGCATAATGGCCGTTTGGCATAATGATTGACTTAAAATAAATATCGGCATTTTTTAATTTTTTCCGAGATCAACACCACCGAGCCCATAGCTAAACATTTTGGTAGGTTCAAAACAAGCGTAGTGTTCTTTCAGAGATTTTCCAAGCTAAGAATTTCAAAAATTGTTGTGACATTGAAGAGCATTACTAAATAAAACCCTGCATCTCAGAACATAGAGTATCTTTGAGCTTTTTGCGATATACATATTTGAAAACAGTAAATTGGCAAAGAAAGTTCGCAGTTATTCATCAAGGGAACGCTCATAGAATATTTCGCTGCAGATCATGTTCTGTCCCAGTTTGGGCGTAAAACTCGATGAAAATTACTGGATAAACGATTTTTTTTTTGGAAAATATTGAAAGCTCTAATCCAAAAATCTATTAATACGACCTAATGAAAAATAACCTATATACGAGAGCAGATTTTTTTTTTCTATCTTTATTAACGAGATTTTTAGCCCTGGGCTAGTTCATCTCGGGACCAACGGCTTTACTTCCCTTCCGAAGGAAGTTGTCACTGAAATTTTTAGTGACTATCTCGGGGATGGGATTCGATCCCAGGTCCTCGGCGTGAGAGGCGTGTGTTCTAACCACTACACCAGGTCCGTCCCCACGAGAGCAGATTATTTTTCGTTTAAAATGTTTAAGGTCTTAACGCAAAAAAAAAAAATCTTTTCATAGCATAGCTCAAATGAAAAACACATCTTTAAAAGAAAATATTTGTGGCAAAACTTTTCAACGGTTCAATACAAATTCTAATTTTGGAAGTGTACTTCAAAAACACCGTCTATTATCGAGAGAAGGAAAATTTGTGATTGAAATAATGTTTTTTCAGCATATCTCGGAAGGAGATCACGCATTTGCCCCAAATACAGTTGAATATTGGTAGGTTCTAAAGTAATTATAATTCTAACAACACATCTCGCAAGAATTGATAAAACAGCAAAAGACAAAAAAGGGTTAACATTTAGCTTTACTAAATAACAACATTTAAAACAGTATGAATATAAAGAACAGCCTATTTTTATAATAAGGCAAAATTTATAATTAAACCAATAGACGAATGGACGCCAAAAATATTACAGCGCAATAAAACGAAAAGACACAAAAAAGTGCGTTCAGAATCATTAAAGTATTTGTCCTTTTTTTCCAAATGCCATTTCCCCGAATGACTAGTTTCCCCGAAAAGTGGTGACGTGAAAGAACAATAAACAGTCAAAAGAAGGAAGTATTCTGTCATTCTCGGCTATACACATGTTAGCGAAAATGCTGAGGACGGTAAAACTCGAAAGAACCACCAATTAACTAAAGAAGGGTGCATATTAGATGGTTAGTTCGTTCAACACCCTGAAAAGATTAAAGTTACGACAATTATGAGTGCTAAAAACTTTTCGGGGAAGTGGCCTAGTCGAGGAACCGGGATATTCGAGGAACTAGCATTCGGGGAGTGGCATTCGGGGAAACGACACTCGGGGAACCGACATTCGGGGAAAAGTAGCACAACCCATCGAAGTAACTGCAGTAATCGATTTCTCTTTTCGCTGATAATTTGAGCAGATCAATGTTATCGATTGCCGTTTTGTCAGTTGGAAACAAAAAAATACTTTAAAAATGTAGCTCCAAAGAACAGCCTATGCATAAAAGAAGGAGAAATTTATTGAAATTTTAAATCAAATTAAACAGTTTTCATACCTATAATTATGATTACATCATATTTAGAAAAAAAATAAACAATTAAAAGAAGGGTAAATTTGTGCTAAATATATAAAACTCTTCAGTGCAAAAAATTGTTCAATTAGTCAAAGAATAATTAATATTTGAAAGAAGGGTAATTTTTGGATAAATAATAAAATACTTTTGGCAATAACTTTCCCAATATACTTAAATTTATTCAAGAGCGTATCAATTGACTCCAAAACAAGCCTGATGTCATTAGAAATATTCAAAAGAAACGTAAAAACGAAAAATTGAGAAATTCTTGGTTTCAGACTCATTATGCCAATCGACTTTATGCCAAATGACCTACCACCGGTCGATGTTCCCTTAGTAGACAGTCCACAAAAGTCGCACTAGTGAGTGTTTGCCTGAGGTCTATACAAAATTATGCACACCGTCTGTCGCCCTTCCCAATCAGTCTTGTGAGGTTTCCCGATGATCTGTAAGGATCAACCAAAAATGTAAATAGTTTTTATGGAAGCCCCCACAAAAAGCTGTTGGACAAAGTTGAGCATTACTTTTCGCAAACGAAGTACTGTCTTAAAAAAAGAAAAGAAAACAAATTATATATTGGTATCCTTCATTATCGTACTGAAACTTTAAACTTCCAATAACATTCTACCAGTTTCTGATACAACGTCACTCTAGTGATTTGTGAAGAGGTGGATGTAGTTATCTACGAAGAGTTTTTGGCGCAGTTACCATTGATCGGAGTCGATGTTCGTGCCACGATAGGTTCTGACGTTGATAATTTTGAAGAAGTGCTTTTCATCGGTCATTGGTCATTGGTGATTTTAGCTGCCTTGATGATTTCCAGTTGTATCGGTACGGAAGGCTGTGCTGGAAGTAGCGGCGAAGAATAACAATCTTCTTGGAGAAGGCGAAGTTTACCAGTCTTAGACAGGACTATACAAGGACTAAACAATTCAATTTCATTTAGATTTAATATCCGTTGACAGATACATATTTTTAAAACTCAACTGAAAGGCCGTCTTTACTGAAGTTTACTAGTTTCGACTCAAATTGATAAGAGATGAAATGCATTCAAAAGAGCATATAAAGTCAGAAGCTGCAAGTTTCATATAATATTCCTATTCATTCGAAAGACATAACCCCTCGGCTCACCTTTGCAGTGAGCCCCCTGGCCAAGCAGTACGATTGAACCCCGAGGCAGAGTTAACTTCTTAAAACTACAATTCATGCTTAATGAATAATTTATCTTTATCTTCTACTCGATTCAGTCGGTCATAAATATGGTAGAAACGAATCCATTTACCTGCCTGGTTATAGCGCTGCTCGTGCTGCTAATTCAGTTTTGCAAACTGCAGCCTCATGGGGTCAAGTTAGTTAGTAGCAGGGTCGATGTGGAGTGTGGATGCTCGGCTACAGAAGAAGAAGGATAGGGCTTTTGACTGCAGAATGCTGTTTCGGACGAGCGAGAAATGTTTCGTAGTTTGTTCGTAACTTGTTCATTTGTGAATGCTTGTTGTTTCTTGAATGTTCGTACGATGTTTAATGGTGTATGGTAATTAGGAAATTAGTTAATAAAACTGATTTTCATGCTAGTGCTCTTATCATTTAACAAAATACCCTCTCTGTTAAATTAAGACGTCCTTTTAAACATATTTTTTGCTTTTTTTCATAATATGAGAATGTTTGACATATATTTTTCCAAGTTCCAGTTTAAATTGAATTACGCGGAGCCATTTGTATGCCACTCTGCCTCAAATTTGAAATTGAGAGTTACTTTTCAAACAGCATTCATATCATCGTCCAGTTCATAATATTCACCCTAGCAGGGAAAGATCTATTGCATTTCATTCAGGTGTTGGAAAACGTTCCAACGTTTCGTATAACAAGGCTATATATCTCCTTTGCAGCAGTATACCTTCCTGGAGCCATGTTTGTTAGCATGAACCTATTTGTTCGCCTCGTTCGAAGATGGCGCAGTTATACATATGCCGCCACTCGAGAGTAAGGGTATGGGATATTTCGACAAGCGACAACGTTCTGACATGTTTCCTGGCTCAGTGAAGTACTGTTCATAAAGAACGTTCACCAGATTTTGTCTCCCCTAATTAGGTTCCCAACATATCTTCAGAAAATTCCAATAAATTTACATACATGTAAGAATACCAAATGATGGTTGTATTTCGTTTCGTTTCTTCATTACCAGTGCTAGTGATTCCGTGTAACGTTTCGTTTCGAAACGACATGAAAAAATGGCAGACCCCTATTCGCAAGCACGGAAAGCCTTTTCCTTTCCTTTCCAGGACGACACGGCAGGTGTGATTGTATGACATTTGCCAGAAAACCATTTGCCAGAATCAATTTGCCAGAATGATTTTTGCCAGAAAACCATTCCCCAGAATATACCATTCGCCAGAAAGCCATTCCCCAGAATGGACCATTTGCCAGAAAACCATTCCCCAGAATCATTTTTTGTAATTCGTTTTCAACCTTGATATCAATTGCTCTACGAAACAAGTCGGTTATGAAGATTAATGTTTACGGAATCACTCGAGTAATCTTCAATGAGAAATTAGATGAAGGTCATGGTAAATATTCCATTATTGAATCACTTTCAATTAAGTTTTATTTTATTTGAGGACATATATTGATTGTCCATTTCCCGATATTTACATTTTTTTACATAAATCCTTTTTACAGACATTCTTATTGACAGCAGTCCTGTATTGATTTTTTTTTAGCTGTAATTATTTAAAATTGAGATGACATAACCTTGTTTACATTACTTCCATTCCTTCTGTTAACTGCAGGCAGAAACACACAGTACAATTACAAAGACTAGCCAATAATATAAAGAAGGGTAAATCTCCTATGAAGCATATGTCCTTGAATTATGACGGGGTTGGTGGTCTGATGGCTACCGCTTCTGCTTCATATGCAGAAGGTCATGGGTTCAATCCCAGGCCCGTCCCTTTCCTCGTACTTTGTAGTTGTATATCTCTCACTTGCTTCAATCTTCCATTCTAAATATATCCCACTCATACTATTCGTTCATAGCAAACGCTAGAACCAGAGACGGACAAGAAACCGTTTCCCTAACGCTTCCTACTTCCACGCGCACGCCTTTCTTACGCCTGATACATAGGCAGTCTGCTAACCACAAAAGCAAACCTCTCTGCCATGCCTTTCCCCCAATCCATACACTCCCGCATGAACTGACGTGGATGCAGTGGAATATACGGTCTACGTGGGAGTCAGTTCAATGCATCATCAATTCCTCCCCCTTCCCCCTCATTGGTCTGCATTCTGACGTGGCAGGTGCCAGTGTTGCCAATCAAGCTCAAGCTCAAGCTATGAAGCATAAGTCCTTGAATTAGTTAGCCCTAAAGAACAGCCTAATCTTCAAAGAATGGAAAATCATTAACAGAATGTCGAAAATACAGTTGCCTATAAGGGGTTGTCCATTCACAACGGGGTCAATTCTTTCTGATTTTTTACCTCCACGGGGTCTTTCGTCCATACAAAAATTTAAAAAGAATTGTTTGTATCGTGGTCATTGGCCAGGCCCCCTTCCATCCTCCCATAAATGATCACATGGTTAATGGACGACCCCTAATAGCTTGTATAAAATTGATGACTATTTTAACATTAAAAAAAAAACAGTTATTTCTCAGAAACTATGAAAACCTCGGAAATCTATTGCACCTTCTTCTTCTTATCTTGTGTTACGTCCCAACTGGGACAGAGCCAAATCTCAGCTTTGTGTTCTTACGAGCACCTCCACAGTTATTAACTGAGAACTTTTATTGCCAATTGATCATTTTTGCATGTGTATAACGTATTGCCGATATGAATATGCTCTATGCCCTGGGAAATCGAGAAAATTTTCAATCCAATAAAATCTTCGCCCGGTGGAATTCGAACTCACGTCCGTCAGCTTGCTGAATAGCTGCATGTTTACCCCTACAGCTATCTATATAATAAGTTTATGATATCATTATTAGTTTAAAACATTTTATCAAACAAAAAGCTTAAAAATTTACGTCACAATTATTTTGCATATAATTATGTATCGCACGCCGAAAATCATAATGATTCGAAAGATTTTACAAACCTAAATATTGCTACACAAAGCAAAGTAATGTAGTAATATTTTTTTCTGGGAAATGGTCTTTCTGGGGAATGACTTTCTGGGGAATGGTCCATTCTGGCAAATGGTTTTCTGGCAAATGATCCATTCTGGCAAATTGATTCTGGCAAACGGCCTTCTGGCAAATGGTTTTCTGGCAAATGTCATACAACCGGCAGGTGTATATGAAGCCACTTTTTAACAATTGTTTTTGCAACTTTAATTTATTGTCTCCGGCCGTCGTTTTGCTTTTGCTCTAAGGGCTTCAGACAGAATTTACGATCCCACGCTTTTCACGCTCTGTCCCACAGCGGAACGTTTAGGTTCTATCGGCATCCATTCGGTATAGGAACCCCGCCGAAGGAGGCGTGCTCTGACTGCTCGAGTGGGTTATTTAGAGAATTTCAAATCTTTAAATTAAGATCGTAAACGTATATCAAAACAAATTTATCTCCCACTGAGGCAAACGACAGAGTGTGGGAGTGGTTCGGCTCGAAATGTGACGGCACTCGGCTGGAAGAGGTCTCCGAGAGCAACACAAAAAGTAATGATTGTCTCCGAAGATGAATCGCTTTCTGAAGAAGTCACCGGTTGCCGCAGAGGAATTTGTGGGAAATGAATGTGCCGCGTCTTGAAAAGACATGTTGATACAAGCTAACATTGGGCTTGAGTTGAAGGAGTTTTGTCTTCATGACACCAAATTTTATCGTAAACGAATTGTTAAAGCTATCTGTTTTTCATGACCTCATAAATGGGAAGAGTACTCCCATGATAACTGAATGTTCGATTAGGGGGAGATCCCCCAGTACCGGACACTTAAGCCACTAAATTCATAATTCGAAAAATATTGATTTTATGGGCTCGTGTTACCCATTTATGATAAATATTATCATTTTTATAGTGTACAAAAATAAATTTGAAAATATAAATATGAATTTTGACATTGCATTTTGATGATATATTTTAGTACCAAATTGATTGATCTTGAAATGTGGCACCCAATACCGGACACGATCTGGAAATGCCTAAAATTCTGTAAATTGGAACATCATTGAATGTGTACACTATAGGAATAGTTTATAATTACCAATTCAATGCATTTGCAACATTTACAAGAATAATTTGAGTTTTTCTTAGTTTGCAAGATGCCTATCAAAAACCTCTTCCATATATGATGAAAAATAGCACATTTTACGATGTTGTTCTGAATGTTCATTCTTGTTAATTTTATTGCATGTTTGATACCATGATCGACGAAACCCATGAAAAATGAAAGTATTTTGAGACACTGGTGCAATAATGACAATGATATCATATAACAAATCAAGCTGTCCGAAACTGAGGGACAGGAGGTGCTTAACCAAAATTGTAATTTGTCAATATTTAGTTCAATTATGGTACAAAATACATTCATACTATCAAATAAGGATTATGTTCGATCATGCTTGCGGGATCCAAAGTGTTTTTTTATATTCAAAAAAATTACTAAATAGGCTCAAAATGAAGAGCATACGTCAATTTTTTAAAGATTTTCAATCTTTTCTACTTTTTTTAAAAGGCATGCATATTTCAAGGATGTGTTATTCTACGCAAACATTAGTCTACATAATAGCTTTCTTTTCTACTAATACACCATCTTGATTGGACCATGATTTCTCAATGTTTCGACTTTGTCCGGTATTGGGTGCTGTCCGGCACTGGGGGATCTCCCCCTACTAGCACTCAGATAGCCAGAAAAAACATACTTGGAGGTAAAAAAGCTGTTAATATTTTGAAGAATATATTGTAATTTGCCAAAAAGTCTTCAAGACATTTTAGAATTGGAAAAGACAGTCCGACAACATAAAAAATCTTAAAACTCACTCTTGAAATAATCATGCTGACAAATTTTTCGGCGAAATTTATTTCGGTGTTTCTGAAGACAATATCCTTTTGGCATTAACGTCCCCACGGAGACAGAGCGTGCTCCTCAGCTATGTGTTCAATGACCACTTCCACAGTTATAAGGGATAGCTTCAGCATGGCTTTGCTTTGTAGCCGCGGACTCTAACCATTCAGCTAAGGAAGGCCCCCATTTGTTATTATGTTCATTTAAATTGACCAATTCATTTAGCATGTCATTTTCTTCAGTTTCACATGAAAGCAAAACCATCAAATGGAGATTTAATCCATCAGTACCCAGCGCACTTGCCTTCTCCACTGATTACCGACCGACCAGAACCTCACATAATAACTTATCATAAGACCACACTCCGGGATATAAGAAGAAAGCTGCTCACCATAATGCCAGCAGCTCAAAGACGTCTCTTTGTTGTCCCTCAATCTTCTATAACCCGGTAAAAACAGCAAAGGAAGTTTTGTATCCCAACCAAAGGTTACCGTTTGACAAGAAATTCTGCTGACTCAGGTGTGAGTGTGTGTGCGGTTGGTGTGGATGACGGGCCAAGGTGGCACTGTGGTAATGGAACTGCTATACGTAATAAGAAAACAGATTTGAAATGGTTTCCACCCTTTCTCGTCGGCATCCATCCGTTGCTTTTGTCCGGCCTTCATACACGTGTTGGAGAAAAACCTGGAAACTTGTTTCCTAGCTAAAGGTCACCCCAACTACACAGCGACTCGCAGTGGTTCGATGGCGGCCAAAACCTGACATTTCGCATAAAGACGTTTCCCATAAGGACAATTCGCATGAAGATGTTCGGCATAATAGACATTTGACATAATGAGAGTCATACGCCTTCATTGAAGTAAAACCTGCTCTTGTACGAAAATGCTTTAACCCATTAAGGCCCGAATTACTTCACATTCATAGTAATCATCTGATTCTTTCTGGAGTATCGCAATATGATAAGAGAATGCAAAAATCGTCATTTAAGGCTTCCCCAAATCAACGCGGTTCTCACAATTCCCGCAGTATTTCTGCAAAAATCCCACATAATTTATAAACGTTTCGCACATATTTCTCAGGGAATTCTCACATAAACATGACTATTATGGGATTCTGATATGTTTAACAAAGAATTTCCACCGGATTCTCTCAAGAATACTAATTATTTTCCACATTACTCTCACATGGTTTAATAAACTCACACTGATTCCTCTCAGAATTTCCTCAGAACATTCACAAGAACCCCGAATTGGGGACATCCAATTGCTTAAGCCGCTCTAGATCGTACCGGAGTGGCCGTCGGTAGGGGGACTGAGGGTAGTTTGCCCACGTTAAGGAAAACAGCGATTTTGAATATGAAAAACATTCTTTGATGCTCTTTTTTAATTATGGTCGGATAAACAAACATGTTTTCTGTCAAATAGTAGAAACAGCTATCCATTTTAGCTTTTCTGGGTTTAATAAACTATTTTTTTTTAAAATGCTTGCTTAACTGCATATGTATTGTTTTGCGGGGTAAAATGCCCCACTTCAGTCCGGCGTTAGCCGAGCTGTAAACGTACGCACACAATCATGCTTGTTTATAGGTTGCATACATGCGGGCGTTTGTTCAGATGTTATTGCTCAATAACACTGCGGAACACGTTTTTGTCTCAAGCACCAATATACCGCTATTCGCTCAATTAACCCTCTAATACCCAACCCCGCCTTTAGACGGGGTACACTTTGGAATTTTGTGTATATTTTCGTAGCTCGGAAATCAAAATGATTTTATTTTTGGCTTATACCTTGACTCATAACACGCATATAAGAAAAGTTTTTTATGACTTTTGAAACTTTTTTGTATTTTTAGAAATTGTTTGAAAAATTGCATTCTTATATAACCTACAAATGCCTGGGCTTCATTTAACGTGTAATATAAAAAATCGTACCTTTTATATTTTTCTACTATTAACCTATCACGAAAGAAGAGACTGGTGGTATTGAAATCATTTCAAACCTGTTTTTCCGTTAGTTACATAGTTAATATTTTTACAAATACCGTAACAATTTAAATTTTTATTATTGCCAAAAATCAACAACTAGAAAAGTCTTCAAGAAAAAATGAAAAAAGCTAGAGATGTTCAAAAATAAAAATTAAAAATCAAAAACCAAAATTTGAAAATTTGCGAATACAAATAAATAAATGCCCAAAACGTGTTTAGAACGATTTTAGATAACGAGAGATAATACTTAAATCGAAAATAAAAATTTGGGTATTAGAGGGTTAAGGGTTGCAGAATCCATTGCCGTTTTCAGAAATATTAGAGCACGTCTGAATTTTAAGATATTGTTTGTTGAAAATGCAAAAAATGCTATTTTAGCCAACTTGCATGCAAGTTTGCCAGCTTGTAAGGTAATTTATTTGCCTAATTTGCCACAGAATTTAAACTTAATGTGTATAACAATACTTATCAATAAAGTTTAAAATACTTTCGACGCGGGAAAGATATATTTTGATGGTTTAAAATAATAGTGTCCTTTCCCATATAAGAGAAACGAAGAATTTTGTATGGAGACAGCAAGCCTGTTGAAAAAATCTGTTTAATCTAACTTTAATCATGCAATTCTAACCAAATTATATCTCAATTGGAAGTTCAGGTCCTATTTTGCATGCTGAGTAGATTAGATCACAAAAAAAAAGATGGATTATGCTTTAAATTTTATGTAAACATCAATAAAACCAGTGTTTTATACAACTTTGGCGACCTGTAGCTAAAAACTGTGACGTGCTGGAATATTTCTGAGAACGGCATCAGATTCAGCAATTCCAAAACTACTAGAGACACATAATTTGATCCTTGAGACACGCAACAATGTCATTTTTGTTACGCTTTGTAATAGCATACATGTTGATGCGAAAAATGTACATTTGTAAGGTTCCAATTTGTGCGTAACTTCAACGTGGATTTACGTTTGGAGTTCTGTTTGATCTTTCGACCTTGACACTTGCTTTTGCCGGGGCGAGCGACGAGGGCAGGATCAAACATGTCGCGCGTTGGTCTAGTAAGTGAAAAAGTGCCGCGATCGGTTAGTTCTGTTTGATCTTTCGACCTTGACATTTGCTTTCCCGGGGCAAGCGACGAGGGCAGGATCAAACATGTCGCGCGTCGGTCTCGTAAATGAAAAAGTGGCGTGATCGGTGAGTTCGGTTGAAGAAAGTGAAAAAGTGCCGCGATCGGTTAGTTCTGTTTGATCCTTCGACCTTGACGCTTGCTCCTGGGCAGTGCGTCAAGAAAGCCCGAACAGTTTTGACGTTGGATAACGTCTTACGGCAACATATGGGGGTACAATTCAGAAAAACGAAAAATTGAGCATGTAACGAAAAATGGTCAGGTTTTGACCGCTAATAACTCAGTCATTTATCGATAGATTTTCAATATTTATCCATGAATCGATTGGAAATTTATCTACGCGTCGATCCAAATGGAGGACACTATTGATTATTAGCAACAAACTATTGAAATATCGTAAAACGTTGACCCCTTTCTTATCTAACCAATCACGTTCAAGCACATTTTTCGGTTCCGCTTCCCACTATAAAAGCGCACCGCACCCTGCTTCTTCCCTCATTCTTCTTTTTGCCGTCAGACTGTGAACACGGTCGGCGAGCAAATTTCGAGAGTCATTCGCGTCCTCAGTTCAGTTTTCAATAGGACGCGAATACAACACGCATTAGAACCGAAGAACCACGCATTTCGGAGCCGCAGCAACTGAAGCCGCTCATTTGAGTGCACCAGCCAGCATAATCGTTTTCGGCCAGAAATCGTCGCTACCAGCCAGTGCTCCGCTGTCATTGCCATGCGGGAGGCTAGCGCGGTCATTCTGGTTCATTAGATCGAGCGGCACAGCCGTCACCGTCCGTGTAATATTCCCTAATTTGTTCGAGATGGCTGAAGAAAATCGACCAAAGCCGCTTGTTGAAGCGCACATCGTCATCCGCACCGCTAATCTCATCGGGCGAGGAGGATTGAAACCAGTGCACCGTCAAAATATGTCCGTGTTACGCAAATTCAACAACTCAATCGGCCCTTTTGAGAGCCAACAAATGTGTTTTAAAGAGTTATTTGTATAATATTCCCTAATGTGTTTACCACATACTTGCTATAATCTCTTAATTCATCTCATAGCATCATACAATAATTGATTTATTACGAATAATTGACAATACGGCAATTTGAAGCTGTTTCCGAGGATGCTGCTGCAGTGCCGTCGGGTTGCAATAACAGCATAATGCTAATCTGTACATCCCTTACCCAGACATCAGTTTCATATAGCCTATTTCCCAGATAAGAAAACGAAGAATATGAAAGGAGGAGCATCATCTGCTATTCTAAGGGTATAAAGCATTCCTCCTTCGTTGAATCTGGTTTCATTCTGTTTTCGCTTTCGAGCTGGTAAGAGCTCCTCCAAACCTGCTCAGCTCCTCGCCACCAGAGGCAAGCTGTTGTACGAGATGGCTGAAGAAAATCGACCAAAGCCGCTTGTTGAAGCGCACATCGTCATCCGCACCGCAAATCTCATCGGGCGAGGATTGAAACCAGTGCGCCGTCAAAATGTGTCCGTGTTACGCAAATTCAACAATTCATCAATCGGCCCTTTTGAGAGCCAACAAATGTGTTTTAAAGAGTTGATTGTGTAATATTCCCTAATTTCCCCTTTTCAGGGCCACAAAATCAATGAAAAGAGTTATTTTGAATTAATACATTTGAAAAACAATTCTTCAATATAATCTCCCAAGCTTCTGAATACATGTAAAGTGATTATTTTGTATTAACACAAAATAATAACACACAATGTCTATAATAAATCAGAATTGACATGCAACAAATAGTGTGAAAATTAATTGGATTTTTAGCAAAAGAAATGTTTCATAAGTTTGTGACTGTCTCAAGCCAGCAAATAGAAGAAGCTAACGTTATCCAACGTCAACTTGGCGGTCGTATCTCGGAAACAACCTCTTACTTTTTTTGACGTTGGATAACGTCTTACGGCAACATACTGGGGTACAATTTCGAAAAACGAAAAATCGCTCGCGTCACGAAAAGTGGTTAGATTTTGACTGTTAATAACTTACTAACGCCCGGATAGATTTTCAAGATTCAGCACCAATCGATTGGAAATCTTTCTACGAATCGACTCCAATAATGAAAACTATTGATTTTCATGACAAAACTATTGAAAAATAGGTAAATATCGAGGCATGTCTTATTTTTCATAGAAAAGCACATTTTTCTTGCTGTTATAAGGTTTTGACGTTTTGAAGTTACATGTACCGTAAAACGGGGTAACTTTGATAGTTTTTTCAAAGAAAACTTTAATATTTATGGATGCTGTTTCATAGAATTATTATTTACATTTTTAAAACAAGTACTGGTGTCCTAGCTATCGATTGCAGTCGATAAATTGCCAAAAGATTTATTTTGAATGGATATATAATTTTTCATATAATCGAAAGTTGGTTTTCGGTTTTGGGGTAACTTTGATAATGGAGCATAATTCAAACAAAATTGAATGAATAACTAACATTTGTAGGGCATTGCATACCTCTAGGCGTTTAACGTTATATGGAAATTTCTGACTTAGATTACAAAAATGGTCCCAGTTTGTAAAAATGATTTTCACTAAGAGATTTGAGACCGTATTCAAGTTCTATGATAACTAGGCTATCAAAAATAAGTGGCCAACTATTCAAAACTACATCAAATAGTGATCGTAGAACAGATTGTTTGTAAGCGTTTCAAAAATGCTAAAATTGTGTCAATTATTAATATTCATATAAAAAGCCTCAAATGTTCTTGATTCAAATGAAAACCGCTCTTACATGAAGTGTCATACTGATATACTTTAGTTTTGCATTCGTTTTGCTTAACTGATTAACAGAAATTATGATATTTCGTTTAGTATGTGGTGGGTCTCGCACTATCAAAGTTACCCGCATTATCAAAGATACCCCGTTTTACGGTACCGTGATTTCGGGTGAAATTGATCATTTTTCATGCTTTTTCTTGTCTGTTTTCAATTATGTTCAAAATGCCAAACAACTGAATGCAGGAAAACAAGTACGACGGTCAACTTCTTTGACTCATGTGCCAAAATTTTCTAACAAATGTGTTTGACGTTGGATAACATCCCTCGTACAATTCCAAAAAACGAAAAATTGAGCATGTAATGAAAAATGGTCAGGTTCTGACCGCCATTTATCGATAGATTTTCAATATTTATCCATCAATCGATCGGAAATTTACCTACGCGTTGATTCAAATGGAGAACACTAATGATTATTAGCAACAAACTATTGAAAAATCGTAAAATGTTGACCCCTTTCTTATCTAACCAATTACGTTCAAGCACATTTTTAGTTTCCGCTTCCCACTACACGGAGCCAAAAGTTACGTACGAATTCTATAAGAGAATGCTTGTGAATTGCTCTCTTGACTGGGTTTCCCTCTTTCATAAGATTATTTTGAAACACAAAACGTCCGATAATCACAAGAAATTCTTCTCGTTGTCATTAGCGATCTTATGAAAATCTCTCTTTGCTTAAATTCAAAGAGCGATTCTCCTAATTCATAATAATCCTAAAGAATTCCATAATTGAAATCTATGATCTTTCATAAGAGTATCTCATGATATTATACTCATTTGTGTTATGAACGCAATGATCGATGGAAGTTCACAAGTTTCTTATGAGTCTCATTAGCTGCTTCTTATGTCTTTATTCCATAAGAAATTCGTATGAAATTCCTACATTTTGATAGGAAGTTGACTCTTTTTCACAAGTGTTACTAATCATTGTCATACGCACGCTTATGAATCTCTATCAGTAATATTATTCACTGAGGAAATGGAACGTATGAGGTACATAAGATTTTCTTATGGAATAACGACATGAGAAGTATTTTTTTTGACGTTAACTACGTCTTACGGCAATATACTGGGTGTCAATAGAAAATCTAAAATGTTGCGACCGTCACGAAATTATGTAAGATTTTAAATACTAATAACTCAGCCATTTATCGGTAGATTTTCAATATTTTCCCACCAATCGGTCGGAGATTTATACAACATTTTACTCAAATGGAGAAAACATTTGATTTTTGATGACAGACTGTCGAAAATTGGGAAAATGTCGACCCCTTTCTTACGCAACCAAACTCGTTCATATTATCTTCCACGAATGTTTTGGGCTGGGAAGCGCACTATAAAAGCAGACCATTTTCAGCTTCTTCGCTCATTCTTATTTTGATGTTAACTACATCTTGCGGCAATATACTGGGTGTCAATTAAAAATTTAAAATGTTGGGACCGTCACGATATTATGTTAGAGTTTGAACTAAAGGAAGGCTGCAACTATGAAAATCGACTAAAATTCAAATGCAAAAAATCACTTGGCGTAGTTGACGTCATGCGGTCGTGTCTTGTACACAACCCGCTCTGATTTTTCATTCGAGAATCTTATAATATTCCATAAAAGACTCATAACATAAACAGACATAATTTTATAAGAAACTCTTTTTGGTAATCATATGCATTGATCGTTGGCTTTCATAAGACAATCTAATGAAGTACGATTTTTGTAAAAAAAAATCATGCCTAAATCATATGAATTACGAGGAGCGATGTCAATAACATAATATTATAAATAGCGATTCATAAGTGTGCGTATGACAATGATTAGTAACATTTGTGAAAAAACTTTCTATCAAAAAACACGTAGGAGTTTCATACGAATTTCTAA
Source organism: Aedes aegypti (assembly GCF_002204515.2). Taxonomy (NCBI): domain Eukaryota; kingdom Metazoa; phylum Arthropoda; class Insecta; order Diptera; family Culicidae; genus Aedes; species Aedes aegypti. The sequence continues at coordinate 89,278,505 of NC_035108.1, read as the reverse complement.
TGGAATAAAGACATAAGAAGCAGCTAATGGGACTCGTAAGAAACTTGTGAACTTCCATCGATCATTGCGTTCATAATACAAATGAGTGTAATATCATAAGATACTCTTACGAAGGATTATAGATTTCAATTATGGAATTCTTTAGGACTATTATGTATTTAGAGAATCGTTCTTTGAATTTAATAAAAGAGAGATTTTCATAAGATCTCTAATGACACCGACAAGAACTTCTTGTGATTACCGGACTTTATGTGTTTCATAAGAATCATTCATTATGAAAGAGGGAAACCAATTCAAGAAAGCAATTCACAAACGTTCTCTTATGAAATTCGTACGTAATTTTTGGCTCCGTGTAGTGGGAAGCGGAAACCAAAAATGTACGTGGATCAACCGTAATATTTGTTTCAAGAGCAAAAGTTACCGCTCATGCTTCTTCTTTCGTCGACTGGTTCTATTGTTGAAGTGTTAATCGAACCAAACAAATAATAACACAAAATATCCATTATAGGTCAGAATTGACATGCACCAAATAGTGTGGAAATTGATTAGATTTTTAGCAGTGGAAATCTTTCACAGGTTCGTGATGGTCTCAAACCAGGAAATAGAAGAAACTAACGTTATCCAACGTGAATTTGGCGGTCGTATCTCGGAAACAACCTCTTACTTTTTTATTCTTTTTGGGTCGCGCGCTTATTTTTTTTTTCCTGAGTGCTTTTTTATAGCCGAGCAAACGAGTGAAGCCGAAAGTGGATTGTGGCTGCTCAGTCAAGGATAACGGATCAATTGGTGAGCTCGTTTCATGCTACTATTTCTAATCTATAAAATATGTATGACTGCACATTCAATCGTTACAATGGTGGGATGTAAATATGATTTTTCAACAAACTATGGTTCGTCACTGTGAGTGTCGACACAAACTCTGATTCATGATTTATTTATGTTTAACATTTTTTTTTTTCAGAACACCTCTTATATACCTTTATTTTTGTAATTAAAAAAACTTTGAATGGTTCGACACTACAAGTGTAGACTTGCGAAAGGTTCACTTTATTCAACAAACTTTGGATGGTTCGCCACTGTAAGTGTCGGCATAAGAATAAGAGTGTTCTATGATGTCCCAACCAATCGAGTTTTTTGTTTCTTTTCAAACGAGTAAAATATAATAACACATGCTTTCGTCCTGACAGCTGTAGGAATGTTACATTTAGGTATTTGTTCAACAAACTTTGAATGGTTCGTCACCTCAAGTGTCGGCATAATTTTCCTCTACATAGAAATTGTTCATATCAACTGAAAATATTATATTTACGTATAAGCATGTATATATCTCACAAATCATTGTTTATCATGGTCTAATCGCTTATCAAAGTGAATCCTATGACCCAACGATCCTCCCCATTAACAAACATCCCTCCCAGTAACCTTTGTGGAGATGCAGAGGCAAACACGGTTTCCAAAAAGCAAAGGTTACACACTAACATTCCTTCCCCCAATCCCACCTGACTGCAAGGACGTGGCCGGCGCCGTTATTGACCCTGTATAAATAGAGGCACTGAATTATGCACACTGAAGAAGATTATGGCCAATCCCAGCCGAATTTCTAGTTGATTCTTTGTGCATTTTCACTGACTTCGGTCAATCACGGAATAGCAACCATTGATATGTGTAGTCAGTCCAAGCTAAGCTAAGCTAAGCTAACTTCAACGTGGATTTACGTTTGGTAGAATTTGAATTCAAACGGCTGTTTTGGTGTTATGAAATAGGGGTGGGCGTTTTGCCCCCAGAGTTGATTAAAGTTTAGGTTCTTCGATTAGCTTTTTTAGAACAAATTGAACATATTTTTTGCATGTAATACAAACTATGACAGTGCACAAGTTGGCTCTCGGCGATAGTTACAAAAATTTGGTTATTTATCGACTAAAATAATGACCTTGAAAATCGCACAAAATTGCAACGAAATCAGCGAAAAACGTTTTTATACGTTCTTAACGATTTTCTTGAGAGAAAAACACATTAAAATATATTAGTAGAAACATGTTTATACATTTTCTATGATCTAGGGTGATAAAAAGCATTCTTAATCACATCGTTCGTCCAAATCGAGGGTGGCGCGTTTTACCCCCTATGGGCATATTACCCCCAGTTTCTCTACTGTACGTTGTTAACGACGGAGAGTTTTGGGAGCATAGTGTGCAGAGTCGATGTTTGCGCCACGATATGTACTGACGTCGATAATGTCGGAGAAGTGCCGTTAATCAATCAGAACGTGATCGATTTGTGATTCTGTCTCCTGTGGTGATCTCCAGGTGTATCGGTATGGAAGGCTGTGCTGGAAGTAGGTGCTACGAATGGCCATATTCTTGGAAGCGGTGAAATCAATTAGTCGTACCGTAAAACGGGGTAACTTTGATAGTTTTTTCGAAGAAAACTTCAATATTTGTGCATGCTGTTTCAAAGAATTACAATTTATATTTCTAAAACAAGTACTGACATCCTAGCTATCGATTGCACTTGATAGATTGCCAAAAGATTGATTCTGAATGGATATATAATTTTTCATATAATCGAAAGTCGGTTTTCTGTTTTGGGGTAACTTTGATAATGGAGTATGAATCGAACAAGATTGAATGAATCACGGAACATTTATAGGGCGTTGCATACCTCTAGGCGTTTAACGCTATATGGAAATTTCTGACTTGAATTACAAAAATGGTCCCAGTTTGTAAAAATGGTTTTCGCTAAGAGATTTGAGACTGAATTCATGTACTACTTTAACTAGGCTGTCATGGGTAAGTGACGAATTCATTATGACTTTATCAAATAGTGGTCGTAGAACAGATTGTTTGTAAGCGTTGCAAAAATGCTAAAATCTTGTAAATTTTTAATATTTGCATAAAAATCCTCAAATGCACTTGATTTCAACGAAAATAGCTTTGATATGAAGTGTCATACTAATACTCTTTAATTTTGCATTCGTTTTCCTTAACTAATTGACAGAAACTTCGATATTTCGTTTACTATGTTGGGGGTCTCGCGCTATCAAAGTTACCCGCATTATCAAAGTTACCCCGTTTTACGGTAATCCATTTTCGTTCGTCAGCCGGTGGGCGCTGAACTTTCCAATCGTCGCACAGTGCGTTGAACATATGTAGATGCGGGACAAAATTCCAAACTGGAAGATCAAGCCACTTGAGCACCTTGGTATAGAAGGGAAAGTTGTCTCTGATCAAAAAAGCTACAACTTGCATAAATGACAAATAATATACGCATAATCGCAAAACTGTCCCAAGCGCCAATTTCATTATTTTCCAAGAACAACCTCGTAATCTGTACTTTTATTGCTCATGATGATGCACGAAGTTATTTGCAAATACGTTTCTACTCACTCGTAGCTGCAAAAGTGACTTATACGCCTTTATTCAAAAATCACATTTTTTAAGTTTTCAATATAAAATTTGAATAAAATCTTGGAAACTACATTTGAATTATATTATTTTAAGCATAAACTTGCTCTGATGTAATGTTTGGTTGGGCCGAGACTAAATAGCGATGGAAGATTTTCGGATTTTTTATCACAAACAACGTATTTTCATACTTGTGCTGGTTAAGGAGTATACCTAAAAATAGTAAAAAATCTCAAAGAGTTGCAGGGAGTTGCAGCTGTATCTTTCAGACCTTTCAGAGGACACTCCAAGAAACATGTCTGTGAGTGATTTAGGGTGGAACCCGGTGGAACTTTTTTAGAATCGATAACACAGCGTAACAAAAATCACATTTTTGCGTGTCTCAAGGATCAAAATATGTGTCTCTAGTAAGTTTGGGGTTGCTGAATCTGGAGCCATTCTCAGAAATGTTCCAGCACGTCACAATTTTTAGCAACAGGTCGCCAAAGTTGTATAAAACACTGGTTTTAATAATGTTAACATAAAATTTAAAGTACAATTTATCATACTTTTTTGTAATCTAATCCACCAAACATGCAAAATAGAACTTGAACTTTCATTTCAGACATAATTTGATTGAAATTACGCGATTAAATTTCGTTTAAACCGGTTTTTTCAACATGCTTGCAGTCTCCATACAAAATTCTTCTTTTCTTCTATATGGCAAAATACAAAAATTCTCTAAACCATCAAAAAATAACTTTTCCGTATCGAAAGTAATACAAACTTTGATGATAATTATTGTTATACACATAAAGTTTGAATTCTGTGGCCAATTAAGCCAATATATTACCTTACAAGCTGGCAAACTTGCATGCAAGTTGGCTGAAATAGTCATTTTTTGCATTTTCAACAGTGAATATCTCAAAAACTAGACGTGCTATGAAATTTATGAAAACGGCAATAGATTCAGCAACCCTAAATTAAGTGAATAGCGGTATTTTGGTGCTGGAGACAAAAACGTGTTCCGCAGTGTAATCAAAGTTACATGTTAGTATTTCATAAATTTGATTTCATAGCCAACTCATCGTGCCTATTTCTCATATTCAAAGTTAAAATTGATGTGCTTATCCCGTCAAGTATGCTTTAAGAACCTTCAGGCATGTTCTCTTTTAGATTTTGACTGATTAGATTGGTATCAACACTCTCCGTACTAGTTGAATGGAATGCTGAAAATATGCGACAAAATTTAGTTTTTCTACTACTCCGACAACTGTCACTTTCGACGCTTGTTGTAGTACCTTTAGTGCTTTGTATAGCTTATCAATACTTGTTGCAATAGCGGATGCTATCTATAAACACTTGTGGTTACGTATTATCGCCGAATAAAATAACTTGAAATTTGATTTTTGTCTATGGAGCAACGCACGGTGCGTCGGTCTGAATTCCTCCTCCTGGCCAACCTGTGCGTTTAGATCTCCTATGATGATATTGACGTCGTGGTTTGGGCAGCTATCGTACTCGTGTTCGAGCTGCGCGTAAAAAGCGTCTTTATCATCATCAGTGCTTCTGGAGTGAGGGTTGTGCACGCTTATTATGCTGAAGTTGAAGAACCGGCTTTTGAGCCACAACTTGCACATTCTCTCATTGATCGGCCACGTACCGAGCTTCCAATTGCTAGTCGCTTTACGTCGCTGTAGTCTTCGCCGATTGACCTAGTTCAATTTTCTCGTTGATTATTCGATGCTTGATTTTTTTTACGGCTGGCTTGCAGGGCCTAATACCAGCCCCTAGATTTCCAGAGGACCATTCACCTTAAATGTTTGGAAGGCCATAGTGCACAGTTCAGCTTAGATTCCTTCTCTGTCACTCGGACGATGATCAGCCGCCCCTGACATGAGGAACAGACGCTGTTGTGAGCCGTGATAGGAGTTGCTGGGCAAGAGGCTAAGGACCACACAAAGGGGTCTATTTTATTCCTTCAGGTACACGAGGTACCAATGGTACGCAATGCCCAGCTATTTACCAACCATAATTAGTTCCATATCCCAAATCAACAAATAGCAATAACTTTTTCAAATCTGAATCGATTTCTTTAATATTTGGAGTTAAAGTCTCATACTGAAAAAACATCCCATCCACCATGACAATCATAACATTTGTTTTGAATTGAGCAAGAAATCTTTAAATGAAACTAATGCCTCTCTTTAATGTTAATTATATTATGAAGTTTTCGTCAACATTTGTTCCAGATCGAACCACTGTGCAATCGGCTTCTGCTGAACCGAGGACTGCACACGGAGTATAACCGCACAATGGGCAGGGAATTGTGATTTTGTATTCCGAAAAGATGTCATTTTATGCCCAATCGTGCAACCGAGACTCTCATGCGGTGGTGGTGGTGGTGGTGGTAGAAAGGGTAGGTAGACCGGGAAGGACCCTGCTCGGAAGGTAAGCTTCATTTCATGACATTGTAAAGTAACTTTTTTTACTACTTGTTCACAATATTTTCCGGTTGGGGCGTTGGATGGTGTTTTTGCCACCTAGGCATGAAAGATACCATCCGATATAAAATCCGTATGAAGTGCACAGATTGTTGTTGACACGTACAACAATAAATGGTGGCTTACCGATCATTGGCTGGGGCATCAGCCAGAAGTAGCCCTATAAATACAGATTAAATTGTTGTGCAATGTAACAGAGCCTCCTTTGTCAGGTAATGTGTTTCTTTCATTAGGATTTATGAAGTTGCAGTCGAAATAATTTAGTCGATGCATCTTCTGTTTCCTCAATAATTATTTAAAGAAGCAAAAAATGAACCTTAAACAATTTTGGTCCTCCATTCCTAAATCGTGTTTAGTGGTAATGGAAATTATATATTTAAATGTGTCCCACAAGTTTTTTTTCCCATGCTTTCTTTCTACATTTTTCTTTTATTTCAATCAAAACAATTATGGTATTGCTTCCAACTCATGATTTTTCTGTTTGTTTTTATTGCAATACCGAAAAATCCTATCAAAAAAGCAAAAAAAAAATTGAAATATTTCTCAAGATTTTTTTTTTTATTTTTGCAAATGCACTAGCAAAGAACGAACAATGCCCGTTCGATTTTTTAACCAACCAAAAGTTTTCATCGAACCGTGCCAAAATTGAATAGTTGATTTAGTTAAACCATTATTATACCATTATCACATTTCAAGCCTCAAAAAAGCCCACAGAAACATTGAAATCATTAACATTAGTGAATGACCCATGATCCATTTTATTGTGTATATGCATTTTCGTATTGCAAAAATCAAATGGTAAAGTTGCCAAGTTTGTTCGTAGTAGCAACCGTAACCTTTCTTAGCCGAATAGTTAGAGTCCACGACTACGAAGCAAAGCCATGCTGAAGGAGTCTGGGTTTGATTCCCGGTCGGTCCAGGATCTTTCCATAATGGAAATTTCCTTGACTTTTCTGGAATAGAGTATAATTGTACCTGCAACACGATATACGAATGCGAAAATGGCAATTTTGGTAAAGAAAGCTCTCAGTTTATAACTGTGGAAGTGCTCATAAGAACACTAAGCTGAGAAGCAGGCTCTTTCCCAGTGAGGACGTTAGTACCAAGAAGAAGAAGCAACCATAACCACAGAAGCACAAGAAGTATTGCCATCGTTACTGAAATTGTACTTCCGTCAATTGATCTTTTTCACATTTGCAAATAAGTAGATACCGTCAAGCTACCATTCACCGTGCATTTAAGGAAAATTTGAACTTCAAAAAATTATATAACTTTTCCAAATTATTCAAAGCGTACTAGAATACCACTACGTAGCGTGCACTTATATAATAAATCAGGGAAAAATCTAAAACTAGTGATGCATAACAAAAAAATATTCAAAAATTATGTTTGAAAATGTCATGTTAAGGTCGCCTCGTACCGTTCTATGTCACCATTTACCGTGCACACTAGTGCACCATTCACCGTGCGTATAGTTTTCGTCATGATTTAATTTTGTTTCTTGAAAAAACGTTGTTCATGGAGCAACTATGTTGCTAGTAATGTGCGCACTCATTTTTAAGAGTATTCAAATCTTCATTTATAATATAAAATATAAAAAGTCCAAAAATAGGCTAAATTATTATTTTTTATTAAAATCGTTATAAGAGGTTTGTCTGTATTTTCCAAACCATTCCATATTCACTCAAAAACCAAATATGAAGTAGTTTAATGACGACATAACAATAAATCTAATATTACCGAATAAATTCATGCCTTTTACACTAATGCACGGTAATAGGAACCATATATATTGGAAAGGGTCCATTCACCGTGCATTTGGGTTTCAACTGAAACAAAATAAAAAATTCTAATTTGCATAAAATCTCATTGCTCATACGATGAAATACATCTTACTCATAGTATCCACAGTGAAAACTTGTTGAAATTTTGAAAAATTTCATGCTCTATCGTTAAAATGAAAAATGTGATTTTTTGGCGTTTCTACTAAGAGTGTTGAAAAATCTCATTATCAAACAGAATTCACATGATTTTGACCACATAAACTAGGTTTTTCAAATTGCTTTGTGACAAAAACTACTTCATTTCATCAGTTTTATCTTATTTTGCTGACAAAAGAATAATTTGTGATAATTGTATGAGTATTCTGTAGAAATTTGTATACGTGCACGGTGAATGGAGGCCGCACGGTGACTGGTGACTTAACGGTACTCTATGCACTTGAAAACCGAGAATATTTTCTAATCGAAGTGATCCCCGGCAAGAAAACTCGTACTCGTTATCCACAGCATGGGCGATTTTCCGTTAATTATTGGCGTTTTGAAACCTCATTCTACATTCCAAAGTTTCACACCCCAAATGTAAACCAACTATTCCCATCAATTATTTCGAGCTGGATATGTATTATGCATATTCCGCGAACCACGTCCAATGGTTCATATTTCCCCCCCCCCACGAATAGCTCACCATAGCCAAATAATCATGTCATCGCATGCACTTATTTGTTTGACAACAAATTCCAACCTGCCCCACACTAAAATTGTCTATTTATCACCGATGACAATCAGAACGGGGCATAAAATCAATTTCATCCTACAAGGCAGCGTTTTCGTTTCAAATTGAGGGTCCCCCAATCAAATTGAATACTTTGCCGGACAGCAATTTCCCACTCGTTTGCGATTGCTCCATTACAGGGTGTTGTTCAAAATTATGGCTCACTGCCAGCTCCAGCTCCCATTTGGGGAAACTTCGTTACTGATCCTTCCCACACGGTTGTAAGAGGAGGCACAGTGTGTCTCAAATCGTTAATAACAAAAAAAAATCTGCACTCACTATTCGAAAGGCATGGTATCCAAGCATACTCCCCGTTAATTTAAAAATGTTTCCTCGAGGGAAATTAAAGTTATAATGTGACTTTGAAGATATTCGATAATCATCATCACAAGTTACAGTGCAAGTTACACTGCAGTGGTTTGTGTATTCAATAGCATATTCATATGGTTTTTTCAAGGTTGATATATATTTCCATGGTAATTCATTAAATAAAAAAAAAATAATGTCGAAAAGGTTGGCTGTAGATGTTTAAAACTCGTAGCATTCTTCCTGTCAATCAACAAAGTATCATTATGATCTCTAATAATTTGGATAAAAATTGTTTAAACATATACTTAACCGCATAGTCCTGATAAAAAAGCAAAAATGCTAAAACCCTCACCACTCAGCGAATTCATAATGGATTCAAATGATTTTTTGTCAGTATACAGGCACACATATCTAGTTTCTAGAAGTGGCCAGAGGACCGCGGAAATATTCCTGTGGCCGGAGTTATATCAGTGGATCAGTGGATTACGTCGGATAAAAAGGGTACTGTGCGTTTGGAGGTAGGCAAATTTCAAGTCACATTATTTATTTATTTTTATTTATTTATTTATTTGACTTTACATCAATTATGTTCATAAAACTTCGCCAACAATATTTCGCCAATTCACTCGGTTCATGGCCGCTTCTCTCCAACCTTGACTGCGACCCACACTCTCCAGAACCTGGTGCACCTGGTCAATCCACCTAGCTCGCTGCGCCCCACGCCTTCTTATTCCGCCCGGATTCGTAGCGAACACCATCTTTGCAGGGTTGTTGTCCGGCATTCTTGCAACATGCCCTGCCCAGCGTATCCTTCCAGCTTTAGCTACCTTCACGATACTGGGTTCGCCGTAGAGTTGAGCGAGCTCGTGGTTCATCCTTCGCCGCCACACGCCGTTCTCCTGTACGCCGCCGAAGATCGTCCTTAGCACTCGGCGTTCGAAAACCCCAAGAGCTTGCAAGTTCTCCTCGAGCATAGTCCATGCCTCATGCCCGTAAAGGACTACCGGTCTTATGAGCGTTTTGTACATCGTGCGTTTGGTGCCGTGGTTATTCTTTCTTGACCGCAATTTCTTCTGGACCCCATAGTTGGAACGACTTCCGCTGATGATGCGCCTTCGCATTTTCCGACGTTTATTGTTGTCAGCTGCCAGCAAGGATCCGATGCGGACGAAATCGTCCACCACCTCGAAGGTATCCCGATCAATGGATTACAACAGAGTTAGAACACAATTTGTTACCAAATTGACGCGTTTTTCCTAACAAAAATTAAGTATTGAACAACAGGCACAAAAGTCCATCGCCCTGTCGTAGTCCTCGTAGATTCAGCGGGTGATCTCTCCAGCCCGATATTTTCACGCAGTTTTGCTCACCGTCCATCGTTGCTCTAATCAATCTCATGAGCTTACTGGGAAAGATGTTCTCGTCTATCATCTTTAATAGTTGTAAAAGGTCAATATTGTCGTATGCCACCTTGAGTTCGATGAACAAATGATGCGTATTTACCGGTACCGTAAAACGGGGTAACTTTGATAGTTTTTTCGAAGAAAACTTCAATATTTGTGCATGCTGTTTCAAAGAATTACAATTTATATTTCTAAAACAAGTACTGACATCCTAGCTATCGATTGCACTTGATAGATTGCCAAAAGATTGATTCTGAATGGATATATAATTTTTCATATAATCGAAAGTCGGTTTTCTGTTTTGGGGTAACTTTGATAATGGAGTATGAATCGAACAAGATTGAATGAATCACGGAACATTTATAGGGCGTTGCATACCTCTAGGCGTTTAACGCTATATGGAAATTTCTGACTTGAATTACAAAAATGGTCCCAGTTTGTAAAAATGGTTTTCGCTAAGAGATTTGAGACTGAATTCATGTACTACTTTAACTAGGCTGTCATGGGTAAGTGACGAATTCATTATGACTTTATCAAATAGTGGTCGTAGAACAGATTGTTTGTAAGCGTTGCAAAAATGCTAAAATCTTGTAAATTTTTAATATTTGCATAAAAATCCTCAAATGCACTTGATTTCAACGAAAATAGCTTTGATATGAAGTGTCATACTAATACTCTTTAATTTTGCATTCGTTTTCCTTAACTAATTGACAGAAACTTCGATATTTCGTTTACTATGTTGGGGGTCTCGCGCTATCAAAGTTACCCGCATTATCAAAGTTACCCCGTTTTACGGTACCATTTTTGGAGAATTTGCCGCATGGTCTGTTCTCGAGCCGCCGTCGGTGAAACCTGCTTGATAACTTCCCACGAACTCGTATGCTATAGGTGATAGAAAGAGGGGGGAGTCTTATAACACCTTGCTTCCACTCCTCCTGTAGCTGTTCTGTTTCCCCGTTTCTGACTATCAGCCGATGCAGACAGGCGGCCAATCTGTCCGGGCCCATCTTGATGAGTTCGGCTCCGATATCATTCATGCCAACGCCTTGTTGTTTTTGAGCGAGCTGTTGAATGGCATTCTTAAGGACTGTTCATTTTATAAAGAGGACACTTTGTTTATGCTATATATTTTTTATTTATTTATAAAATCGTAATCGGTTTTCTGTGTATCGTTCAACTATTGTTCAAAAATGCTATGAAAATATAAGATCTTAGAAAATGCTTTTGGTTGAAGAGCTAAATAGTTTTTAAAGCTATAGCTTTAAAAAAATCAATTATATTCCACCATTCTCTGACATTAGGTAACTTTAGTGATTTACCCATTTATGGCCAAATTTGCTGATACACTATCCTTTCAATCCCAGCAAAAGAGAAAAGTAAAAAGCGTGTTCAAAACAAGTTTGGATTATTAAAGAAACTACATTTGTATAAACGATTCAGCAATCGTGACTTTAAACAACAGTCTTAAGTATAAATTTTACTGTTTATGGTAGTTCTACTAAAAAGTCTCATGCTTTTAAAATCATGTACGCATATTTATCGATATACAGCAAATTGTAAACGGTTTTCTCCGATTTTTTCAATTGATAATCTTAGAATAACATATTATGAAAATAATATGTGGAAAATAAAATCTACTTTATTACAGCAGTGTTGCCAATTTTGATGATTGTCAATGTACTTTGATAGGTCTTCTAAGAATAAAGCAATTGTGTTTCTATTGTGCTTTAAATGTAACGTGGGGACTAACTCTATGATGACGTAAGTTATTATTCATATTAATACTATATTAGCACTTTCGTCAGGACGTACTTTTAACCAAAAAATTCTACTCATATCAAATCCCTTCAAATTTAAATTATTTTTCTTTAAAAATATACGAGAAAATTTATGTTATTATATCTGTATACTTGTTGCTCCAAAAATAACTTGATTTATTCCATCAGGCTTCTGATTGATGATGCTTTCGAAGAACAAGCCTTTATTGAAAATAAGAAATATAAATTATCGAATTTTCCTGCCAATTTCAAACAATCATTGATTTTGATAACCTCCAAAAATCGACCGTTCTAATCGTTGTTCCATATTCGTGTGAGATTCTATTATTTTGGAGAATTTTTATTATCACAAAATTGTACAATACTAGTCGAAAGATGTGCAAAAATCCGATTGAAATTTCATTGATAAATTAAAAAGATACAGCATGCACAAGGTGTCCACTTTATAAAATGAACAGTCCTTAACTTCCCCCATTGTGAGAGCTCGTTAGGTTTCCACTGCAACTCCATCTCTTAGCATTCCACCTCTTCCAGGCGGTGCTTTTTGTAACGGAATCGGGTTTACTGTTTCCGCGTCAGTCTGTATCGCTCCACGTTTTGTCGTGTACCATGCTGTGCTGTAGCATTGCAGCCCGCGCTACATTCTTTTTTTTTTAATTTCTTTATTAGTATCATTCTAAACATAGCATTCATTTCTTATATCTAGGTGTTTTGTGTTATTAGACAACACTATCATCCTAAATTGTAAAAACAATTGGAAAAACAAATTTAGGATTTTATTAACATTATGTTAACAACATATAACATTTCATTTGCCGTAGCAGTTCAGATTTTTTAAAGGTGAGTTGATTTCACCTGCTTATAAGAGAAAAAAAAACGCTATGAGTATACTTAACCTAACTTAACCTAAACATATAACGCATTAATCGTGGCGATAGAAGATTGTGACGATTTTTGCCTGAAATTATTAATTATTTTATTTGATATTTGTTCCAATGTTTCAACCTTGAATATTCTATGTAACTCATTGGTACTATACCAGGGAGGAAGCCTCAGAATCATTTTCAAAATTTTATTTTGAATTCTCTGCAAAGCTTTTTTCAGGTATTACAACAGCTAGTCCATATTGGTACAGCATACAACATGGCTGGCCTGAAAATTTGTTTGACTATCAAAAGCTTGTTCTTAAGACAAAGTTTTGATTTTCTTTTAATAAGGGGATAGAGACATTTTACATATATATTACATTTGCCCGCAATATGATTTTTGAAAGTTAAATTCTTATCTAGCACTAGTGGTCCCGGCAAACTTCGTCTTGCCATCAAGTAGGCTGTTGAAAAACACTACTGATCGTCCCATAAACATGACAGTTCCGTTCACGCTCTTTTTTCCAACTTTCCCGGTGAATATCCTAGGATTTTTATACACATAAACACGTCGGAACCCTTAACAAACAAAACGGAGAAAGAATCGTTCATATCCGTTCACCCGTTCGTAAGTCATTTCGTGACATACAAACACCATTTCATTTTTATTTATATAGATTAGCCCTACATACTTAACTTCATCTGACCAATTTATGGGAACCCCTCTCATCGTGACAACATGTCTACTTGATGGTTTCAAATAAAGAGCTTTGGGTTTATGTGGCAATATTATTAGTTGAGTTTTGGAAGCATTAGGAGAAATCTTCCATTTTTGCAAGTATGAAGAAAATATATCCAAACTTTTTTGCAATCGACTACAGATGACACGCAAGCTTCGTCCTTTAGCGGAGAGGCCTGTGTCATCCGCAAACAAAGATTTTTGACATCCCTGAGGTAACTCAGGTAAGTCAGATGTGAAAATATTGTATAACTAGCTAACCCGACGTGGCTAGCCACGTTCCAACGTAATTTTAAAGTGAATAGCTACGTATAATCTTTCAAATCGCTTGATTCTGATGACCACAAAATCGCCTAAATTTATACTCTGGCCATACTCCATCGAGCACGTGGCCTCAATACTGTTGTAGTGCTCTGATATGAATTAATTCTAACCTTATATGATTTTGTAGTGTTCATTCTTTTGTGAAATATTTCAAAAGTTCCAGAAGATTCTATGAATTAGAGAGTAGAATCTTACCGAAAATTCTAGCATATACTCCCGAAAAAAAGATGTAATTGTCATTTTTCAAAATCTCAGTTGTGGTGAAAAGACCATCGACTCAGAGAAATATAGAGTCATGGAACAGGAATGTTTTGGAAAGCTGTTTTAAAGGATCCTAACAGTAAGCATAAAATTTTAAAGACCGGTTTAGTTATCCTTCGCCAAACCACCCTTCGGGGAATTACATACATTTAGGCGTATTCTCCAAATCCGCTTGAAATCGATATCTGGGTTAGAACAACTTTAACAAACATTAATAACAAATAAATCTTTTTGGAATTTAGGGTAAACATACCAATTTAGGGTAATTAGCCCTATATTTAAACAATATCGAATAATATTCAATTTGATGGGCACAGTACTCTGTTTCCGAATACAATGAAAAGAACGGTTGTACATAACTATGTATAGTCCTGCAAATGACTTCAAATGATTTTGAAAACATATCTGCAAAGATCAAAACATATCTGCAAAGATCAAAAAGTCAAAACGTAACATTAAACACTTTAATTAAATATAACTTAAGAAGACCACTCTTGTGGAGTGAAATGAAGTAAATAAATTATTCATTCTAGAAAATCAACTTTTCGTCCACATAAACCCAAAGGGTGATGGGGTCAGGATATGTAGGATCCTGTGGATGTCCTTGGGCGACTTCTAAGGATATATTTGACCAATCCTGCGCATCGGACATGGACTCATTTTATTTTTACAACTCTGGTGGAGCGAATTTAGCGAAAAAATGATTTATTCTAGAAAATCAACTTTTCGTCCACATAAACCCAAAGGGTGATGGGGTCAGGATATGTAGGATCCTGTGGATGTCCTTGGGCGACTTCTAAGGATATATTTGACCAATCTTGAACATCGGACATGAACCCATATTATTTTTACAACTCTGGTGGAGCGAATTTAGCGAAAAAAATGATTTATTCTAGAAAATAAACTTTTCGTCCACTTAAACCCAAAGGGTGATGGGGTCAGGATATGTAGGATCCTGTGGATGTTCTTAGGCGACTTCTAAGGATATATTTGACCAATCCTGAGCATCGGACATGGATCCGTTTTATTTTTACAACTCTGGTGGAGCGAATTTAGCGAAAAATTGATTTATTCTAGAAAATAAACTTTTCGTCCACATAAACCCAAAGGGTGATGGGGTCAGGATATGTAGGATCCTGTGGATGTCCTTGGGCGACTTCTAAGGATATATTTGACTAATCCTGAGCATCGGGCTTAAGCTGACGTGTTTTAAATTTTCTGTCGCGTTTTTTCGCTCCGATTAAATTTTCATTTCGCCTTGCAGAATCGCGAAACGACCGATTCAAATGTAGAGTTTTACAAAACCTATTTATGTTTTGATGAGTGCGGTTAACGGTCCTTCCATTTGTAATTTACAATTAGTGCTTGAAGAAATGATTTTTTGTCACTTAAGTTGTTTGTTAGTACCGTGAGTTGATGGGAAGTGCAACCGGCTACATTGTTTAGAATCGTCTTGAGTTAACAGTTTGAATTTGGGATTAGTGTGTGAGATATAAAGCTGTAAAGCTGACAAATAATGTAAACCTTGAAGTGATTATCCATCTTTTTAAGCCGATGGGGCTCTCACGGTCCCAATGCGTGTGATGCTGAGCCGAATACAGCCATTTGACAACTCCTAATTTGGTGAGATCTTTCATATTTATTCTTTTATTATTTAAAACGTTTCATTTGTGTGGTTTGCAAGCTGCAAAGCTGACAATGTAAGCAGTTACACTTTTTTTTTCTACATAAAATACTTGATCCAGCCAGACTAAACAGTTGCTGTTGTCACAATCCATAAACGAACTACTTATCCATCTACGATTTGCGAATATTGTTGTGGTTTGATTCGTTTTGCAATAATAGGAAAGGGGTGGGGAAATCAATCTTAACATTTTCTTCTCGTTACAGAGAGCGAGTAACGGCGCTTTAGCCTAGGCTTCCGAGCCAGGCTTGAGCATCGGACATGAACCCATTTTATTTTTACAACTCTGGTGGAGCGAATTTAGCGAAAAAAATGATTTATTCTAGAAAATAAACTTTTCGTCCACTTAAACCCAAAGGGTGATGGGGTCAGGATATGTAGGATCCTGTGGATGTCCTTGGGCGACTTCTAAGGATATATTTGACCAATCCTGAGCATCGGACTTGGACCCATTTTATTTTTACAACTCTGGTGGAGCGAATTTAGCGAAAAAAATGATTTATTCTAGAAAATAAACTTTTCGTCCACTTAAACCCAAAGGGTGATGGGGTCAGGATATGTAGGATCCTGTGGATGTCCTTGGGCGACTTCTAAGGATATATTTGACCAATCCTGAGCATCGGACTTGGACCCATTTTATTTTTACAACTCTGGTAGAGCGAATTTAGCGAAAAATGGATTTATTCTAGAAAATCAACTTTTCGTCCACTTAAACCCAAAGGGTGATGGGGTCAGGATATGTAGGATCCTGTGGATGTCCTTGGGCGACTTCTAAGGATATATTTGACCAATCCTGAGCATCGGACTTGGACCCATTTTATTTTTACAACTCTGGTGGAGCGAATTTAGCGAAAAATTGATTTATTCTAGAAAATAAACATTTCGTCCACTTAAACCCAAAGGGTGATGGGGTCAGGATATGTAGGATCCTGTGGATGTCCTTGGGCGACTTCTAAGGATATATTTGACCAATCTTGAGCATCGGACATGAACCCATATTATTTTTACAACTCTGGTGGAGCGAATTTAGCGAAAAAAATGATTTATTCTAGAAAATAAACTTTTCGTCCACTTAAACCCAAAGGGTGATGGGGTCAGGATATGTAGGATCCTGTGGATGTCCTTGGGCGACTTCTAAGGATATATTTGACCAATCCTGAGCATCGGACTTGGACCCATTTTATTTTTACAACTCTGGTGGAGCGAATTTAGCGAAAAATGGATTTATTCTAGAAAATCAACTTTTCGTCCACTTAAACCCAAAGGGTGATGGGGTCAGGATATGTAGGATCCTGTGGATGTCCTTGGGCGACTTCTAAGGATATATTTGACCAATCCTGAGCATCGGACTTGGACCCATTTTATTTTTACAACTCTGGTGGAGCGAATTTAGCGAAAAATTGATTTATTCTAGAAAATAAACATTTCGTCCACTTAAACCCAAAGGGTGATGGGGTCAGGATATGTAGGATCCTGTGGATGTCCTTGGGCGACTTCTAAGGATATATTTGACCAATCTTGAGCATCGGACATGGATCCGTTTTATTTTTACAACTCTGGTGGAGCGAATTTAGCGAAAAAAATGATTTATTCTAGAAAATAAACTTTTCGTCCACTTAAACCCAAAGGGTGATGGGGTCAGGATATGTAGGATCCTGTGGATGTTCTTAGGCGACTTCTTAGGATATATTTAACCAATCCTGAGCATCGGACATGGATCCGTCTTATTTTTACAACTCTGGTGGAGCGAATTTAGCGAAAAATTGATTTATTCTAGAAAATAAACTTTTCGTCCACATAAACCCAAAGGGTGATGGGGTCAGGATATGTAGGATCCTGTGGATGTCCTTGGGCGACTTCTAAGGATATATTTGACCAATCCTGAATATCGGACATGGATCCGTTTTATTTTTACAACTCTGGTAGAGCGAATTTAGCGAAAAAAATGATTTATTCTAGAAAATCAACTTTTCGTCCACTTAAACCCAAAGGGTGATGGGGTCAGGATATGTAGGATCCTGTGGATGTCCTTGGGCGACTTCTAAGGATATATTTGACCAATCCTGCGCATCGGACATGGACCCATTTTATTTTTACAACTCTTGTGGAGTTAAATTAGCGAAAAAAATGATTTATTCTAGAAAATAAACTTTTCGTCCACTTAAACCCAAAGGGTGATGGGGTCAGGATATGTAGGATCCTGTGGATATCCTTGAGCGACTTCTAAGGATATATTTGACCAATCCTGAGCATCGGACATGGACCCATTTTATTTTTACAACTCTGGTGAAGCGAATTTAGCGAAAAAATGATTTATTCTAGAAAATCAACTTTTCGTCCACTTAAACCCAAAGGGTGATGGGGTCAGGATATGTAGGATCCTGTGGATGTCCTTGGGCGACTTCTAAGGATATATTTGACCAATCCTGAGCATCGGACATGGACCCATTTTATTTTTACAACTCTTGTGGAGTTAAATTAGCGAAAAAAATGATTTATTCTAGAAAATCAACTTTTCGTCCACTTAAATCCAAAGGGTGATGGGGTCAGGATATGTAGGATCCTGTGGATGTCCTTGGGCGACTTCTAAGGATATACTTGACCAATCCTGCGCATCGGACATGGACCCATATTATTTTTACAACTCTGGTGGAGCGAATTCAGTGAAAAAATGATTTCTTCTAGAAAATCAACTTTTCGTCCACTTAAACCCAAAGGGTGATGGGGTCAGGATATGTAGGATCCTGTGGATGTCCTTGGGCGACTTCTTAGGATAAATTTGACCAATCCTGAGCATTGGACTTGGACCCATTTTATTTTTACAACTCTGGTGGAGCGAATTTAGCGAAAAAATGATTTATTCTAGAAAATCAACTTTTCATCCACTTAAACCCAAAGGGTGATGGGGTCAGGATATGTAGGATCCTGTGGATGTCCTTGGGCGACTTCTAAGGATATATTTGACCAATCCTGAGCATCGGACATGGACCCATTTTATTTTTACAACTCTTGTGGAGTTAAATTAGCGAAAAAAATGATTTATTCTAGAAAATAAACTTTTCGTCCACTTAAACCCAAAGGGTGATGGGGTCAGGATATGTAGGATCCTGTGGATGTCCTTGGGCGACTTCTAAGGATATATTTGACCAATCCTGAGCATCGGACATGGACCCATATTATTTTTACAACTCTGGTGGAGTTAAATTAGCGAAAAAAATGACTTTTCGTCCACTTAAACCCAAAGGGTGATGGGGCCAGAATATGTAGGATCCTGTGGATGTCCTTGGGCGACTTCTAAGGATATATTTGACCAATCCTGAGCATCGGACATGGACCCATTTTATTTTTACAACTCTTGTGGAGTTAAATTAGCGAAAAAAATGATTTATTCTAGAAAATAAACTTTTCGTCCACTTAAACCCAAAGGGTGATGGGGTCAGGATATGTAGGATCCTGTGGATGTCCTTGGGCGACTTCTAAGGATATATTTGACCAATCCTGCGCATCGGACATGGACCCATTTTATTTTTACAACTCTGGTGAAGCGAATTTAGCGAAAAAATGATTTATTCTAGAAAATCAACTTTTCGTCCACTTAAACCCAAAGGGTGATGGGGTCAGGATATGTAGGATCCTGTGGATGTCCTTGGGCGACTTCTAAGGATATATTTGACCAATCCTGAGCATCGGACTTGGACCCATTTTATTTTTACAACTCTGGTGGAGCGAATTTAGCGAAAAAATGATTTATTCTAGAAAATCAACTTTTCGTCCACTTAAACCCAAAGGGTGATGGGGTCAGGATATGTAGGATCCTGTGGATGTCCTTGGGCGACTTCTTAGGATATATTTGACGAATCCTGAGCAACGGACATGGACCCATTTTATTTTTACAACTCTGGTGGAGCGAATTTAGCGAAAAAATGATTTATTCTAGAAAATCAACTTTTCGTCCACATAAACCCAAAGGGTGATGGGGTCAGGATATGTAGGATCCTGTGGATGTCCTTGGGCGACTTCTAAGGATATATTTGACCAATCCTGCGCATCGGACATGGACCCATTTTATTTTTACAACTCTGGTGGAGCGAATTTAGCGAAAAAATGATTTATTCTAGAAAATCAACTTTTCGTCCACATAAACCCAAAGGGTGATGGGGTCAGGATATGTAGGATCCTGTGGATGTCCTTGGACGACTTCTAAGGATATATTTGATGAATCCTGAGCATCGGACATGAGCCCATTTCATTTTTACAATTTTTTTTAATGGGGTGAAAGTGACGAAAAAATGATTTTTTCTAGAAAATCAACTTTTCGTCCACTTAAACCAAAAGGGTGATGGGGTCAGGATATGTACGATCCTGTGGATATCCTTGGGTGAATTCTTAGGATATATTTGTAACCAGAGTTGTAAAAATAAAATGGGTCCAAGTCCGATGCTCAGGATTGGTCAAATATATCCTTAGAAGTCGCCCAAGGACATCCACAGGATCGTACATATCCTGACCCCATCACCCTTTGGGTTTAAGTGGACGAAAAGTTGATTTTCTAGAATAAATCATTTTTTCGCAAAATTCGCTCCACCAGAGTTGTAAAAATAAAATGGGTCCAAGTCCGATGCTCAGGATTGGTCAAATATATCCTTAGAAGTCGCCCAAGGACATCCACAGGATCCTACATATCCTGACCCCATCACCCTTTGGGTTTAAGTGGACGAAAAGTTGATTTTCTAGAATAAATCATTTTTTTCGCTAATTTAACTCCACAAGAGTTGTAAAAATAAAATGGGTCCATGTCCGATGTTCAGGATTCGTCAAATATATCCTTAGAAGTCGCCCAAGGACATCCACAGGATCCTACATATCCTGACCCCATCACGCTTTGGGTTTAAGTGGATGAAAAGTTGATTTTCTAAAAGAAATCATTTTTTCGCTAAATTCGCTCCACCAGAGTTGTAAAAATAAAATGGGTCCAAGTCCGATGCTCAGGATTGGTCAAATATATCCTTAGAAGTCGCCCAAGGACATCCACAGGATCCTACATATCCTGACCCCATCACCCTTTGGGTTTAAGTGGACGAAAAGTTGATTTTCTAGAATAAATCATTTTTTCGCTAAATTCGCTCCACCAGAGTTGTAAAAATAAAATGGGTCCATGTCCGATGCTCAGGATTGGTCAAATATATCCTTAGAAGTCGCCCAAGGACATCCACAGGATCCTACATATCCTGACCCCATCACCCTTTGGGTTTAAGTGGACGAAAAGTTGATTTTCTAGAATAAATCATTTTTTCGCTAAATTCGCTTCACCAGAGTTGTAAAAATAAAATGGGTCCAAGTCCGATGCTCAGGATTCGTCAAATATATCCTAAGAAGTCGCCCAAGGACATCTACAGGATCCTACATATCCTGACCCCATCACCCTTTGGGTTTAAGTGGATGAAAAGTTGATTTTCTAGAAGAAATCATTTTTTCGCTAAATTCGCTTCACCAGAGTTGTAAAAATAAAATGGGTCCATGTCCGTTGCTCAGGATTCGTCAAATATATCCTAAGAAGTCGCCCAAGGACATCCACAGGATCCTACATATCCTGACCCCATCACCCTTTGGGTTTAAGTGGACGAAAAGTTTATTTTCTAGAATAAATCATTTTTTCGCTAAATTCGCTTCACCAGAGTTGTAAAAATAAAATGGGTCCATGTCCGATGCTCAGGATTCGTCAAATATATCCTTAGAAGTCGCCCAAGGACATCTACAGGATCCTACATATCCTGACCCCATCACCCTTTGGGTTTAAGTGGATGAAAAGTTGATTTTCTAGAAGAAATCATTTTTTCGCTAAATTCGCTCCACCAGAGTTGTAAAAATAAAATGGGTCCATTTCCGATGCGCAGGATTGGTCAAATATATCCTTAGAAGTCGCCCAAGGACATCCACAGGATCCTACATATCCTGGCCCCATCACCCTTTGGGTTTATGTGGACGAAAAGTTGATTTTCTAGAATAAATCATTTTTTCGCTAAATTCGCTCCACCAGAGTTGTAAAAATAAAATGGGTCCAAGTCCGATGCTCAGGATTCGTCAAATATATCCTAAGAAGTCGCCCAAGGACATCTACAGGATCCTACATATCCTGACCCCATCACCCTTTGGGTTTAAGTGGATGAAAAGTTGATTTTATAGAAGAAATCATTTTTTCGCTAAATTCGCTTCACCAGAGTTGTAAAAATAAAATGGGTCCATGTCCGTTGCTCAGGATTCGTCAAATATATCCTAAGAAGTCGCCCAAGGACATCCACAGGATCCTACATATCCTGACCCCATCACCCTTTGGGTTTAAGTGGACGAAAAGTTGATTTTCTAGAATAAATCATTTTTTCGCTAAATTCGCTCCACCAGAGTTGTAAAAATAAAATGGGTCCATGTCCGATGCTCAGGATTGGTCAAATATATCCTTAGAAGTCGCCCAAGGACATCCACAGGATCCTACATATCCTGACCCCATCACCCTTTGGGTTTAAGTGGACGAAAAGTTGATTTTCTAGAATAAATCATTTTTTCGCTAAATTCGCTTCACCAGAGTTGTAAAAATAAAATGGGTCCATGTCCGATGCTCAGGATTCGTCAAATATATCCTTAGAAGTCGCCCAAGGACATCCACAGGATCCTACATATCCTGACCCCATCACCCTTTGGGTTTAAGTGGACGAAAAGTTGATTTTCTAGAATAAATCATTTTTTCGCTAAATTCGCTTCACCAGAGTTGTAAAAATAAAATGGGTCCATGTCCGATGCTCAGGATTCGTCAAATATATCCTAAGAAGTCGCCCAAGGACATCTACAGGATCCTACATATCCTGACCCCATCACCCTTTGGGTTTAAGTGGATGAAAAGTTGATTTTCTAGAAGAAATCATTTTTTCGCTAAATTCGCTCCACCAGAGTTGTAAAAATAAAATGGGTCCATTTCCGATGCGCAGGATTGGTCAAATATATCCTTAGAAGTCGCCCAAGGACATCCACAGGATCCTACATATCCTGGCCCCATCACCCTTTGGGTTTATGTGGACGAAAAGTTGATTTTCTAGAATAAATCATTTTTTCGCTAAATTCGCTCCACCAGAGTTGTAAAAATAAAATGGGTCCAAGTCCGATGCTCAGGATTCGTCAAATATATCCTAAGAAGTCGCCCAAGGACATCTACAGGATCCTACATATCCTGACCCCATCACCCTTTGGGTTTAAGTGGATGAAAAGTTGATTTTATAGAAGAAATCATTTTTTCGCTAAATTCGCTTCACCAGAGTTGTAAAAATAAAATGGGTCCATGTCCGTTGCTCAGGATTCGTCAAATATATCCTAAGAAGTCGCCCAAGGACATCCACAGGATCCTACATATCCTGACCCCATCACCCTTTGGGTTTAAGTGGACGAAAAGTTGATTTTCTAGAATAAATCATTTTTTCGCTAAATTCGCTCCACCAGAGTTGTAAAAATAAAATGGGTCCAAGTCCGATGCTCAGGATTGGTCAAATATATCCTTAGAAGTCGCCCAAGGACATCCACAGGATCCTACATATCCTGACCCCATCACCCTTTGGGTTTATGTGGACGAAAAGTTGATTTTCTAGAATAAATCATTTTTTCGCTAAATTCGCTCCACCAGAGTTGTAAAAATAAAATGGGTCCATTTCCGATGCGCAGGATTGGTCAAATATATCCTTAGAAGTCGCCCAAGGACATCCACAGGATCCTACATATCCTGGCCCCATCACCCTTTGGGTTTATGTGGACGAAAAGTTGATTTTCTAGAATAAATCATTTTTTCGCTAAATTCGCTCCACCAGAGTTGTAAAAATAAAATGGGTCCAAATCCGATGCTCAGGATTGGTCAAATATATCCTTAGAAGTCGCCCAAGGACATCCACAGGATCCTACATATCCTGACCCCATCACCCTTTGGGTTTATGTGGACGAAAAGTTGATTTTCTAGAATAAATCATTTTTTCGCTAAATTCGCTCCACCAGAGTTGTAAAAATAAAATGGGTCCAAATCCGATGCTCAGGATTGGTCAAATATATCCTTAGAAGTCGCCCAAGGACATCCACAGGATCCTACATATCCTGGCCCCATCACCCTTTGGGTTTATGTGGACGAAAAGTTGATTTTCTAGAAGAAATCATTTTTTCGCTAAATTCGCTCCACCAGAGTTGTAAAAATAAAATGGGTCCAAGTCCGATGCTCAGGATTCGTCAAATATATCCTAAGAAGTCACCCAAGGATATCCACAGGATCGTACATATCCTGACCCCATCACCCTTTGGGTTTATGTGGACGAAAAGTTGATTTTCTAGAATAAATCATTTTTTCGCTAAATTCGCTCCACCAGAGTTGTAAAAATAAAATGGGTCCATTTCCGATGCGCAGGATTGGTCAAATATATCCTTAGAAGTCGCCCAAGGACATCCACAGGATCCTACATATCCTGGCCCCATCACCCTTTGGGTTTATGTGGACGAAAAGTTGATTTTCTAGAATAAATCATTTTTTCGCTAAATTCGCTCCACCAGAGTTGTAAAAATAAAATGGGTCCAAATCCGATGCTCAGGATTGGTCAAATATATCCTTAGAAGTCGCCCAAGGACATCCACAGGATCCTACATATCCTGACCCCATCACCCTTTGGGTTTATGTGGACGAAAAGTTGATTTTCTAGAATAAATCATTTTTTCGCTAAATTCGCTCCACCAGAGTTGTAAAAATAAAATGGGTCCATGTCCGATGCTCAGGATTCGTCAAATATATCCTTAGAAGTCGCCCAAGGACATCCACAGGATCCTACATATCCTGACCCCATCACCCTTTGGGTTTAAGTGGACGAAAAGTTGATTTTCTAGAATAAATCATTTTTTCGCTAAATTCGCTCCACCAGAGTTGTAAAAATAAAATGGGTCCATGTCCGATGCTCAGGATTGGTCAAATATATCCTTAGAAGTCGCCCAAGGACATCCACAGGATCCTACATATCCTGACCCCATCACCCTTTGGGTTTAAGTGGACGAAAAAGTTGATTTTCTAGAATAAATCATTTTTTCGCTAAATTCGCTCCACCAGAGTTGTAAAAATAAAATGGGTCCATGTCCGTTGCTCAGGATTCGTCAAATATATCCTAAGAAGTCGCCCAAGGACATCCACAGGATCCTACATATCCTGACCCCATCACCCTTTGGGTTTAAGTGGACGAAAAGTTGATTTTCTAGAATAAATCATTTTTTCGCTAAATTCGCTCCACCAGAGTTGTAAAAATAAAATGGGTCCAATCCGATGCTCAGGATTGGTCAAATATATCCTTAGAAGTCGCCCAAGGACATCCACAGGATCCTACATATCCTGGCCCCATCACCCTTTGGGTTTATGTGGACGAAAAGTTGATTTTCTAGAATAAATCATTTTTTCGCTAAATTCGCTCCACCAGAGTTGTAAAAATAAAATGGGTCCAAGTCCGATGCTCAGGATTGGTCAAATATATCCTTAGAAGTCGCCCAAGGACATCCACAGGATCCTACATATCCTGACCCCATCACCCTTTGGGTTTATGTGGACGAAAAGTTGATTTTCTAGAATAAATCATTTTTTCGCTAAATTCGCTCCACCAGAGTTGTAAAAATAAAATGGGTCCATGTCCGTTGCTCAGGATTCGTCAAATATATCTCAAGAAGTCGCCCAAGGATATCCACAGGATCGTACATATCCTGACCCCATCACCCTTTGAGTTTAAGTGGACGAAAAGTTGATTTTCTAGAATAAATCATTTTTTCGCTAAATTCGCTCCACCAGAGTTGTAAAAATAAAATGGGTCCAAATCCGATGCTCAGGATTGGTCAAATATATCCTTAGAAGTCGCCCAAGGACATCCACAGGATCCTACATATCCTGGCCCCATCACCCTTTGGGTTTATGTGGACGAAAAGTTGATTTTCTAGAATAAATCATTTTTTCGCTAAATTCGCTCCACCAGAGTTGTAAAAATAAAATGGGTCCAAGTCCGATGCTCAGGATTGGTCAAATATATCCTTAGAAGTCGCCCAAGGACATCCACAGGATCCTACATATCCTGACCCCATCACCCTTTGGGTTTATGTGGACGAAAAGTTGATTTTCTAGAATAAATCATTTTTTCGCTAAATTCGCTCCACCAGAGTTGTAAAAATAAAATGGGTCCATGTCCGTTGCTCAGGATTCGTCAAATATATCCTAAGAAGTCGCCCAAGGATATCCACAGGATCGTACATATCCTGACCCCATCACCCTTTGAGTTTAAGTGGACGAAAAGTTGATTTTCTAGAATAAATCATTTTTTCGCTAAAATGGGTCCAAGTCCGATGCTCAGGATTGGTCAAATATATCCTTAGAAGTCGCCCAAGGACATCCACAGGATCCTACATATCCTGACCCCATCACCCTTTGGGTTTAAGTGGACGAAAAGTTGATTTTCTAGAATAAATCATTTTTTCGCTAAATTCGCTCCACCAGAGTTGTAAAAATAAAATGGGTCCAAGTCCGATGCTCAGGATTGGTCAAATATATCCTTAGAAGTCGCCCAAGGACATCCACAGGATCCTACATATCCTGACCCCATCACCCTTTGGGTTTATGTGGACGAAAAGTTGATTTTCTAGAATAAATCATTTTTTCGCTAAATTCGCTCCACCAGAGTTGTAAAAATAAAATGGGTCCATGTCCGTTGCTCAGGATTCGTCAAATATATCCTAAGAAGTCGCCCAAGGATATCCACAGGATCGTACATATCCTGACCCCATCACCCTTTGAGTTTAAGTGGACGAAAAGTTGATTTTCTAGAATAAATCATTTTTTCGCTAAAATGGGTCCAAGTCCGATGCTCAGGATTGGTCAAATATATCCTTAGAAGTCGCCCAAGGACATCCACAGGATCCTACATATCCTGACCCCATCACCCTTTGGGTTTAAGTGGACGAAAAGTTGATTTTCTAGAATAAATCATTTTTTCGCTAAATTCGCTCCACCAGAGTTGTAAAAATAAAATGGGTCCAAGTCCGATGCTCAGGATTGGTCAAATATATCCTTAGAAGTCGCCCAAGGACATCCACAGGATCCTACATATCCTGACCCCATCACCCTTTGGGTTTAAGTGGACGAAAAGTTGATTTTCTAGAATAAATCATTTTTTCGCTAAATTCGCTCCACCAGAGTTGTAAAAATAAAATGGGTCCAAGTCCGATGCTCAGGATTGGTCAAATATATCCTTAGAAGTCGCCCAAGGACATCCACAGGATCCTACATATCCTGACCCCATCACCCTTTGGGTTTATGTGGACGAAAAGTTGATTTTCTAGAATAAATCATTTTTTCGCTAAATTCGCTCCACCAGAGTTGTAAAAATAAAATGGGTCCATGTCCGTTGCTCAGGATTCGTCAAATATATCCTTAGAAGTCGCCCAAGGACATCCACAGGATCGTACATATCCTGACCCCATCACCCTTTGGGTTTAAGTGGACGAAAAGTTGATTTTCTAGAATAAATCATTTTTTCGCTAAATTCGCTTCACCAGAGTTGTAAAAATAAAATGGGTCCATGTCCGATGCGCAGGATTGGTCAAATATATCCTTAGAAGTCGCCCAAGGACATCCACAGGATCCTACATATCCTGACCCCATCACCCTTTGGGTTTAAGTGGACGAAAAGTTGATTTTCTAGAATAAATCATTTTATCGCTAAATTCGCTCCACCAGAGTTGTAAAAATAAAATGGGTCCATGTCCGTTGCTCAGGATTGGTCAAATATATCCTTAGAAGTCGCCCAAGGACATCCACAGGATCCTACATATCCTGACCCCATCACCCTTTGGGTTTAAGTGGACGAAAAGTTGATTTTCTAGAATAAATCATTTTTTCGCTAAATTCGCTCCACCAGAGTTGTAAAAATAAAATGGGTCCATGTCCGTTGCTCAGGATTCGTCAAATATATCCTAAGAAGTCGCCCAAGGACATCCACAGGATCGTACATATCCTGACCCCATCACCCTTTGGGTTTAAGTGGACGAAAAGTTGATTTTCTAGAATAAATCATTTTTTCGCTAAATTCGCTTCACCAGAGTTGTAAAAATAAAATGGGTCCAAGTCCGATGCTCAGGATTGGTCAAATATATCCTTAGAAGTCGCCCAAGGACATCCACAGGATCCTACATATCCTGACCCCATCACCCTTTGGGTTTAAGTGGACGAAAAGTTGATTTTCTAGAATAAATCATTTTTTCGCTAAATTCGCTCCACCAGAGTTGTAAAAATAAAATGGGTCCAAGTCCGATGCTCAGGATTGGTCAAATATATCCTTAGAAGTCGCCCAAGGACATCCACAGGATCCTACATATCCTGACCCCATCACCCTTTGGGTTTAAGTGGACGAAAAGTTGATTTTCTAGAATAAATCATTTTTTCGCTAAATTCGCTCCACCAGAGTTGTAAAAATAAAATGGGTCCAAGTCCGATGCTCAGGATTGGTCAAATATATCCTTAGAAGTCGCCCAAGGACATCCACAGGATCCTACATATCCTGACCCCATCACCCTTTGGGTTTAAGTGGACGAAAAGTTGATTTTCTAGAAT
Organism: Aedes aegypti; assembly: GCF_002204515.2. Classification (NCBI taxonomy): domain Eukaryota; kingdom Metazoa; phylum Arthropoda; class Insecta; order Diptera; family Culicidae; genus Aedes; species Aedes aegypti. Next base: position 89,250,055 of record NC_035108.1, on the reverse strand, counting down.
AAATCATTTTTTCGCTAAATTCGCTTCACCAGAGTTGTAAAAATAAAATGGGTCCATGTCCGATGCTCAGGATTCGTCAAATATATCCTTAGAAGTCGCCCAAGGACATCCACAGGATCCTACATATCCTGACCCCATCACCCTTTGGGTTTAAGTGGACGAAAAGTTGATTTTCTAGAATAAATCATTTTTTCGCTAAATTCGCTCCACCAGAGTTGTAAAAATAAAATGGGTCCAAGTCCGATGCTTAGGATTGGTCAAATATATCCTTAGAAGTCGCCCAAGGACATCCACAGGATCCTACATATCCTGACCCCATCACCCTTTGGGTTTATGTGGACGAAAAGTTGATTTTCTAGAATGAATAATTTATTTACTTTATTTCACTCCACAAGAGTGGTCTTCTTAAGTTATATTTAATTAAAGTGTTTAATGTTACGTTTTGACTTTTTGATCTTTGCAGATATGTTTTGATCTTTGCAGATATGTTTTCAAAATCATTTGAAGTCATTTGCAGGACTATACATAGTTATGTACAACCGTTCTCTTCATTGTATTCGGAAACAGAGTACTGTGCCCATCAAATTGAATATTATTCGATATTGTTTAAATATAGGGCTAATTACCCTAAATTGGTATGTTTACCCTAAATTCCAGAAAGATTTATTTGTTATTAATGTTTGTTAAAGTTGTTCTAACCCAGATATCGATTTCAAGCTGATTTGGAGAATACGCCTAAATGTATGTAATTCCCCGAAGGGTGGTTTGGCGAAGGATAACTAAACCGGTCTAAATTTTAATTTAAGTATGCATCCATGAGTCGATATCGAGTCATGGAACATCGACTCATGGAGGTTTCACTATAAGTTAACAAATCTCGAATATTTGGCGCACATTTATCTTATGCATGTTTATCTTGCTTTCAAATATGTCGAACTCGTTTTTGAACCTGAGTTGGACGTGGAGAGACCCGTTTCACATGTTCAACTGCAACCCGATTCAAGTTCGACCGAATCACAATTTGCTTAAAGTTGATCCTTAACCAGACGACAATAGTGAAGGGTTCGAGAATATTCTACGAATTGGAATGACCGATGTTCCAGAAAGCTCCAGAATATTCTGTCAAAGAGCTATTGTAGTGCACCATAATTTGCAATTGTAATGTTCTAATATTAAAAGTGACCGCTGTAGTGCTCTTTAATTGTAATTGTACCCGAGCAGGTGGAAAAAACTCACGAACATCATATATAGTTATTGGAAAGTGAATAACTGAAGAACAGAAACAGCTATTCATTTGTTTGACATAAGAGATAAAAGATCAAAAATAATATCAAAAAAATGTATGCATACTATCAAATAAAAATCATAATGAGTAATTATAATATCTCACTAAGATCAATTCATTTCGGTTGTCAAAACATCTCGTTTAGCTATTCTATATCTAATTAAAAGCTAAATTTGATAGTTTTGGAAGCCACATGCAGATCATAATTTGATGTTCACATTTGATATCACACCGTTCGTTTATTTATTTATTTTATTAATTAATTCAGTTATCCATATTTGGTAATTTCTCATTCATTCAAAACTTAATTTTTTTTTCGCATTTTTTTATTTATTCAAAATTATTTGAAGAAACCACCTACATTGGAAATCAACAACTCAACGGACAAAAACAAACTAAAACGTAACTAAATTCATACGTCATACGGGTTAAAACAATTCCAGAAATACATTTAACAAAACAGTATTTCCAAAGACTGGTAAACAAATTAAAATTTAAATGATTTCTGATCCGGCAGGTTATTCTTGGCGCAAGGTGCGTAGAGATGGATTGTTATTAATAACGGCAGCGATGTGCTTTGCAGTCTTCCGAGAGCGCTGCATAGCTACTCCCAATTCGTCCTGAAGAATAGTTCTTCTTTCATAGAGACGGTCTGCAAATGTAAAATTATAGTTTTTAAGTTCCTATGATTGATAAATGGACTTAAATTACCTCTGATGTACGTTACTTTGACTGGATCCAGTCGTCCAACATTAGTTCGAGCGTCGGGTTCAAGCCCATTCTTTATTCCTCGTCCAAATGGGTTGTTCGATGGATGCCCAGAGACAGTGGCATTCCCTACACCAAGGGGAAATAGACGAACAACTAACTCCTTGACAAAGAGATAATCGCTGTCCTGAGCATTCTGCGAGACGCTTAACAACCATTTTGCGTCGGGAAATCCAGGGATTTCGGTAAATGATGTACCATTTGGCCGCTCAACAAGGGTTTCCTGGAGCCGCATGTTTAACGATCGTAGTTTAGCGTTATCTCGCCGAAGTGCTCCAATTTCCGATTCAAGCATTGCCACCCGATGCTGGAGTACGAGAACAGCGTTGAGATCTGGAGCGGTTTCGAGCGGTTTGTCTTCAAAATCAACGCATTCTTCGCTGGCAGCTTCATTGCAGTCCAACACCACTTTAATTATTGAGACATCATGTCCAGCAAAAGTTGGCTGAAATGGGGGTGCATTGGAGTCAACCCTTAGGACCTCTGGAATGTCCATACCGGTTTCAACTGTCGGGACAGTGATTGTTTTGACTGGTAGGTCCCCAGCAATAGTCGTTCCAAGTTCGAAAATCTGTGCCTCAGATGTCGGTACGGTATCTGCAATGCCTTGCTCCAGAACAACGGATTTGACCGGCGATGATAAGTTGACCGGAGGATTAATGCTGGTACACAATTTCTTTTTGGGTTTTGTTTTTGAGATCGGTGTGGCAACTAGTTGCTGTTTAGAAAGTGTAAAACATAAGTTAAATATGAGTGCATAAAAATGCATTTGAAGTTCTTACCAAGCTTTCCATAAATTTCATGTTTTCCATATTTGCTTTCTTAGCATCACTTTTTTGTTTAATATTTTTACGTGTTTTTCCCATGTTAACAGTAAAAAACCACTTATAGATCGAATTTATTTAACAAGTTCTTACTTTTGCGGTTGAAAATGCGTTGAATACGAGAAGGTGACAAAGAAAAACAAAATGGATTCGGCTTCATGATGATTGAATATCATAGTTTTTCGATGTTGGATCGTCGTGTGCTGTGCACACATTGATGTACACGGAAAAAAACTATAACATTCCATATAACACAAAAAAAAATGATTGAGCCTTGAAACGAAATCTCAAAGTAGTTCCACAAACGCAAACAAATTTTATTGTATAATCTAACGATTCCATGTTAGAATTAAAAACTGCACCAACGATTTTCAACCGATCACAAAAATCTGTTAAGTTTACTATAATCTGATACAAATCACTGAGCAGTGCAGTATATGTGACCATGTCCATAGTAGCATCTACTACAAAGCATTGTATTTCAATCCGTGACACCCACCGTACAACACAGTGTGGTCAAAAGTACAGTGCGAAACTTGTCAAATCAAGCATGTTTCTAGTCATAAATACTGCAACTGAGCGGTTCCACAGAAAATGACGACTTTTTTCCCAAATTTCATTTTTATATTTTTTGATTTGGATGAAATTTTGCAGAGGATGTGGTGGTAAAATGAACAGGGGTGGTAAAATGAACACCGTGCCTTTTACAGAGAAAAAACAAATTTCGATGATTTTTTATCACGCACGGACGATGTAGAGCATAAATCTGAGTGTTCGAGTTGATACGTAGATCAATTGAAGTGAAAATATCAACGAAAACTAAAATTTTATAAAACCACGTTTGGAAATTAGAACTGACGTAACTTTTAGCTCGGAAGACTTGAGGTTTTTCAGTGAGGTGAATATCGTTATGATATGATGTCAAATCTGAGACCTTTAGAATTCTCTTTGAATGGGTTACAATCATTAATGGATGTATTTTCGGTGGGGCAACGAAAATTATCAGAAATATTTGTTTTGCTCACGTTTTTTGCGTGGTGTTCATTTTACCACCAACCGCTGTTCATTTTACCCACATAGTGCAGGTAAAATGAACATTTGCATCGCTTTTTGATAGCGATGAAAATATGTGAAAATTTAGCTATTTTAGTATGAATCCATGTCGTTGCTATATATTACATCCCTATTTTTGATGTTGTGCGATAGAACTATACAAATTTCTCGTTTTTCTATCAGAAATAAGATGATTTCCTTAAGGTGTTCATTTTACCACCTCTTCCCCCACATGCTTTCTTTACGCCCAAAAATGCCTTTTTGCATCATCGGTTGGCCATTTTGACTCTAGCCTTACTTTTGAGAAGGGCCTAAGAAAAAAATCCTTAATAATTTTCAAAAAAATATAACTTAGGAACGGTTTGTCCGATCAGATTGGTGTCTTCCGCAAAGTTTTAGGTTATTGTTGGGACTATCTGGAAAAAAATATACACTGTAAAAAAAAATGTTGTAATTTTTTATATATCGAAAATAAAGCTTAAAAATCAATTTTCTCAAAAATCGTATTTTTGATTTTTTTTTTCATTTTTTTATATGTCAAAGTAGACAAAAAATGAAGTCTTTTGCACAGTGGGTCAAGATGGAGAAATCATGGACAAAAAAGTTATGGTTTTTTAAAAAAAGATGAATTTTTGCAAATGGTCATAATAAACTTTTTAAATGTTTTTCAACTCGATTTTATGAAAGCATGCACAATTTACAACAAAAAAGTTACAAGGGAAAATTAGACTAACTTTTACCGTTTTAAAGATACAGCGATTTTAATACAAAATTATGATATAATTTTCAATTTTCGGTCATTTTCGAATGTTTTTCGAGGCTCATAAGCCTAGAAATTTGTTCATTGTCTGAAAGAGCAGATAGTTTTTGACTAAAATGTTTGAAAAAATATTGATTTGGTAATTTTTCATGGTTTGAGGCGAAATAAAAAAATGTGCCCTGTAAAAATGATTTATTTATTTTTTTTAACGAAACACAACTTCAACATTCAACATTGTGATATTTTGATATTAAATTATCAAGAAAATAAGGAACAAAATGTTAAAAGTTGAAAAATAAGAAAATAACGAATATAAAGCAATCAATACGTGAAATGCATTTATATCGATTTAAGATAATGAAATGTTTCCATTCGAAAACAAAAGCTTTATGAGTAGAGGAGTAACGTGCCCAGTTGTCTCACACAAATATACCTGATGTTTTCTTAAAGTTCGAAAGCAATAACTATTCAGGGAATACAAAAATACCATTCATTTATTCCAGTTTCCGTAGATAAAATAGAAGTTAGGCAATTTTCAAACTGTAATGATAGTAAAAAATTGTAAACATTATGAAAAAGTAAGAAATCTGTATCAAAAAAGGACGCTCCATCATTATATAAGAACATGAAATAAAATGCATTCAGAAAAAAATATTCTTTATTTTATCAACTCGAAAAACATCCAAAAACAATCAAAAGTTGTGAATTTTCAGTAAATTTAATTTTAAAATCGCTGTATCTCGGAAACGGTAGCAATTAGCAAAATTTTCTCATATACCTTTTTTGTTGCAAATTTTGCGTACTTTCATAAAACTGGGTCGAAAAGCATTCAAAAAGTTTATTTAGACTATATTGAAAAATCAACCTTTTTTTAAAAAATCATAACATTTTTGTCCATGATTTCTCCATCTTGACCCACTGTGCAAAAGACTCAATTTTTTGTCTACTTTAAAATATAAAAAAGTAAAAAAATGTACTGAAATTAAACCTTCTGTGGATCAGATACGCTAAACAACGGTAGGTCCTAGTCGATATGGAAATGTATTTACTAATTTGTATAACACTTCTTTTTCTTCTTCTTCTTGACATCAACGTCCTCACTGGGACAGAGCCTGCTTCTCAGCTTAGTGTTCCTATGAGCACTTCCACAGTTATTAACTGAGAGCTTTGTTTGAGAAATTTGTCATTTTCGCATTCGTACATCGTGTGGCAGGTACGATCATACTCTATGCCCAGGGAAGTCAAGGAAATTTCCATTACGAAAAGATCCTGAACCGACCGGGAACCGAACCCAGACACCTTCAGTATGACTTTGCTTTGTGGCCGCGGACTCTAACCACTCGGCTAAAGAAGGCCGTATAACAGGCGAGTTATTTTTCCCGTGTGCAATGGAATCACGACTACCATTCCACCTCAGATCAACTATAGTCTGCTGTCAAAAAATCGAACATTATTGAGCCCTCGCCGAGCGATGTCACAAACACAAGTACTAAGTAAATGGTGAAAAATATTCCCGTTTGAATTTACTGGGAACAATTGATCTTTGTTTATATTTTTCACCAAAACTCTTGAGTGGTATTGGTGACGTGGATCGTGTATGTACTCGTGCACAGAAACCACTTATCGTCTTTTTTTGTCTCTGTATATCTGTTTGTTATTGTATGTCATAAAGAACACGACCATTGCGTACATTTCGTTCATCTTTTGCATAAAATCTGTTGAAAAAAAGTTTTGCAATGAGTTACCGCCGCCGCCGCCAGTATTATTTAGCAGCAGAAAACTTCGGAGGGAAATATGTGAAAAGAGTAAGTATTTTTATTTGCTTAGATCTGACCAGATGGGCCTCGTACCAACTACTAACTGTTCCAATTACAGCCAAGGCGCAAGATGATTGACCTTCAAGAAAATTGTCCAATGAGTTTGGAAGAACCCGATTCAGATGTGTCAATCAACGATGTTCTGGAAGACTCGGCTTCATCCGGCCAGCAAAATAATCTTGAATCAGACTTGTCGGATGACAGCATTACAACTCCTCTCGATGAGATTCAGTCTGAACTTCTTGAAGATGATGAACCCCAAAACAACGTAGATGTTAGCTACCAAAGTGATCAATCATTTGAACTGGATGACTTCGAGTACGAAGATGCTACGGAATCCACATATTCAGGCCGTGATTCCAGTGATTCAAATAATGTATGTATGAATACCTGCCAAATAAAATAAATGCATGGAATTACCGGTGCACAACAATACGCTTTTTCTTTCGAAAGATGAGCTGAAATATTCCCGTTACTAACAGAACTTTTTTGTGATTTTTAGATATTTCCCTCAGCGTCCAAGAAGAAGTTTAAATGTGTCTCTAATTTAGAGTGCTCCGACATTTTGTTCATGGTCCTTAACTTCTACATACGACACGGATTAACTCAATCAGCGTTGGAGGATCTACTGAAACTTCTCAATGTTGTGGCCGGAATAAAAAATTTCCCTGAAAGTTTTTCATCGTTTTCGGCATTACTTAAGATGAATCCGTACGACTCACATCGTGTGTATTTTTGTGTAAATTGTCAGCTCGATTTTGGAAAAGTTGCACCAGAAGCATGTTTCAAGTGCCCTATATGTGGCTGTACGGAAAATGATTTCTTTTTGACCATTCCTATTGAGCAACAGATTTGTGATTTAGTTATTAAACATAAGGACAAAATTGAACAACACGCAAAAGTTATTGACGACGAAAAAATCGCAGATATAAATCGTGGAAAATGTGCTCAGCAAAAGTTAAAAGGAGCATCACACACAACTCTTACTTTGAGCGCCAACACTGATGGAGCAGCAGCTTTCAAATGCACGACACAGAAGCCTCTTTACCCAGTATTTCTGACGCTCAATAATCTTCCTCCTTTGGATCGATTTTCTAAGCATAACCTTATTGTCAACGCTCTCTGGCTTTCAAAAGGAGAACCCAATACCAATCTTTTGTTCAAATATCTGTGCATAGAATTGAACAGATTGGCCAAAACTGGAGTTATCATTAATGGTATTACGTATTCCGTCATATTACTGCAAGTTAATCTAGATTCAGTGGCTAGATGTAAGGTTCAGAATATGAAGCAGTTTAACGGAAACTTTGGTTGTACATACTGTCTTCATCCGGGCGACCTTAAGGAGTCAGGTACATCCAGGTGTTATCCAGTTAAGCAGTATGTTGCAAAGCGTGGAAACATCACAACCAGAAAACAAATGGATGAAGTTCACACGGATGGGAAAGAAAGATTTGGAGTGCTTGGTAAATCAGTGTTCGTATCGCTGAGCGGATTTGATGTTATAGAATCTTTTCCTCCTGATTACATGCACGCAGTCCTGCTTGGAGTTATGAAACACATGTGGACAATGTGGACAGAATCCGAGTACCATAAAAATGATTTTTACATTGGCAACTCGTTAGAGGTAATTGAAAGAAGAATTTTGTCCTTTCGCCCACCATCTACCTTTTCTCGATATCCTCGGCGGCTGAAAGAGTATAAGAAATATAAGGCCAATGAATGGGAAGTCCTGCTGCTGCACTATTTATATCCAGCTCTCGTAGGAGTATTGCCTCAACAATATTTGGATCATGTAATGCTCCTTTCATCAGCAATTTACAAATTGCTTAATCCAAAACTAAATGAGTCTACGATCAATTCCTGCGATAAAAGTTTGAAACAATTTGTTGTGAAATTTCAAACTTTCTACGGAAAAGACAATATGACGTATAATGTTCATCTGTTATGCCATCTGATACAAGCAGTTCGAAATTTTGGAGCGCTATACAACTTTTCGCTCTTCCCTTACGAATCAGGTATTTATAAAATTCACTCATTTATCATTAACTGTAGTTATATAGTTTTAAGTAATCACGTTTTCCTTGCCATTATTCATTCAAAAATAGTAGACAGTCAGTTTAGTATACATATTAATTACCTGTTTATATTCCAGGAAATGCATTGTTACTGGGCTATCGTACTGGTAATAATAAACCTGTTTTACAAATTGAAAGGAAGTATTACATGAACAGATTGTGTCAATATACAGAACTGTCTTCGAATTCACCAATTAAGAGTTGGGTTAAGAAGTTATGGATGAAAGACCATACAAAACTACAATTCGATCCAACAAGAATTTATAATTCAAGCGACGCAATTGTTTATGATGATGACATAGATGAGCGGGTATTCAGCTTTCATAGCAGACTTCATATTAATGGAAGAGATTTGTGTTCAAAAGATATTTGTAAGGAATGCAATTATGATGATTCATGGGTGGAGATAAATGGTAAATTTTATTGTATAAGCCTAATTTTGTGTGATAGAAACCACTCAGTCTACATTATTGGACAAAAAGCGATCACTAGAAAGCTATATGATAATCTATATTCATTTGACTTGAGTAAGCATAAAAGAGTTGTTAGAATCAATAATACAGCCCAACAATGTTTGATTATGGAGATTGAAAATGAAAACAAAAAACAACAATTTATTTCAAGATGTAAAACTCGCACGCAAGTAGATTAGCCCTAGTCATGTTGCACCATGTATATGAATAAAAACAAGAAAAAATGTATCGCAAATGGTTTTTACTGTAGAGTTGAACTATCTCAGGATGATAAAATCTATAAAAGTCAGATGAACATTAAAATGAGATATGGCATCAAAAAATGATCTTGACAAGATATGCTGAAAAACTAAGAAATCAATATAATATCACAACCAGATCTCAAATCATAATCAGCTATTGTATAGTTATTATTTTGTAATTCACCTCTGCCCGGGTAGTGCTCAATGAAACTTTTCGATGAAACATTTCAAAGCGTTACTGACAGACAGACAACTCTGGGATTTTATATATAAGATATTGGTCCCAAAATGCTGCTGTACGATTTGACAGACAACTTTGAATTATTCTAACAATGTATGTTGGAAAATTGAAGTTTTTTTTTTATTTTACAATCAAACCTTCATGCCAAACACTGTCAAAAGCTTTCTCTATGTCTAGAAGAGCAAGACCAGTAGAATAGCCTTCAGATATGTTGGAACGGATCAAATTTATTACACGTAAAAGTTGATGAGTGGTCGAATGCCCATGGCGGAATCCGAACTGTTCATTGGCAAAAATTGAATTTTCGTTGATGTGGACCATTATTCTGTTCAAAATAACCTTTTCGAAAAGTTTACTGATGGAGGAAAGCAAACTGATTGGACGATAGCTAGAAGCTTCTGCATGGTTTTTGTCTGGTTTTAAAATTGGAACAACCTTAGTATTTTTCCATTTGTCAGGAAAATATGCTAATTGAAAACATTTGTTGAATATATCAACTGAAAATGATAAGCTACTCTCTGGAAGTTTCTTGATGAGGATGTAGAAAATTCCATCATCGCCAGGAGCTTTCATATTTTTGATTTTTTTAATAATAGTTCTCACTTCTTCCAAATCAGTCTCACAAGCATTTTCGAAAACGTTCTCTTGATTGAGAATATTTTCGAAGTCCTGAGTAACTTGATTTTCAATTGGACTAGTAAGTCCTAAATTAACATTGTACGTACCTTCAAACTGCATAGCAAGTTTTTGAGCTTTTTCGCAATTGTCATTGTCTAACTAGTAATAATTTGTTTTCCTCTTTCAATGCCGGTATTGGATTCTGAGGTTTTTTCAAAATTTTAGATAATTTCCAAAAGGGCTTAGAGCCAGGGTCCAATTGAGAAACCTTATTTTCAAAATTTTTGTTTCTTAATTGTGCAAAACGTTTCTTGATTTCTTTCTGCAAATCCTGCCATATAATTTTTATAGCAGGATCGCGAGTGCATTGAAATGGCCTTCTCCTCACGTTTTTAAGACGGATGAAGAATTCAAGATCATCGTCTATAATCACGGATTCAAATTTTACTTCACATTTTGGAATTGCTATGCTTCTGGCTTCAACCATGAAATTTGTTAAAGTTTCAAGAGCATTGTCAATATCAAGCTTTGTTTGTAAAGGAATATTAACATCAAGATTAGAGTCAATGAATGTTTCATATAAATTCCAGTCGGCTCGAATATAATTGAAAGTGGCGCTGATAGGATTGAGAATCAGTTCATGGGATATTTGAAATGTAACAGGGACATGATCAGAATCAAAATTAGCATGAGTAATCAGTTGACTACAAAAAACTACAAAATTACTAGAGTCGGTTAAGACCAAATCAATCGTAGATGGATTTCTAGAAGAGGAAAAACATGTAGGGCTATCAGGGTATTGAATTGAGAAATATCCTGAAGAGCACTCGTCAAATGAAATTCTGCCGTTGGAACTACTTTGAGAATTTTTCCATGACCGATGTTTGGCATTAAAGTCACCAATGACAACAAATTTTGACTTATTGCGAGTCAATTTTCGCAAGTCAGTTTGGAGCAAATTAACTTGCTGTCCAGAGCATTGTAAAGGCAAATAGGCAGCTATGAAAGTATATTTACCAAACTGTGTTTCAACAGAAACACCTAAAGTTTCAAAAACTTTAGTTTCAAATGACGAAAATAGTTGATGTTTTATACGCCTATGAATGATGATTGCAACACCCCCTCATGCCCCATCAAGTGTCGATCATTACGATAAACAAAAAAGTTAGGATCTTTTTTTAGTTTGGATCCAGGTTTCAAATAAGTTTTTGGCAATAACTGCTATATGCACGTTATTAGCTGTAAGAAAATTAAACAGCTCGTCCTCTTCACCATTCAGAGAACGAGCATTCCAATTTAAAATATTTAAATTATTATTTGGATCCATTAGAAAAACGTAATCCAATAACAATTTGATTTGTGAATTTTACACCTACTTGGACTGCTTCAGTCATAGTGGTGGCTTTGAACATTGCATCAATCATTGAATTCAATTGTTCAGTTAGAAAATTAAAATTATAGGCAGACATATCACTTGGAGTGGGTACATTTGATGATTTCCCATTGGAATAAGTAGAATGGGTACTCATAGTACGAATAGGGGATGAGTTCAAATTACCTGCTACGATATCGGCAAAGGATTTTCTGTGGGGAGATACATACGAAATTGAAAGATTCGAACGGTTACCCGACGGATTAAAATTTGTTTGTGAATGAGCATGATTATGATCTTCCTGGTGGATATGATTCCTAATCAAGCGATCGTTAACTGAAAAATGAGCATTGTTCGATACTCTACCAGGCAAATTCCGGAAACGACCGTTATCGTAACGGATATTATCTTTCATCTGCCTGGCACGAGCCTCAACGACTCTCCTGCGTGAAGGGCAAGCCCAAAAATTGGACTTATGATTGCCCCCGCAATTCAAACATATAGACTACTTGGTGGTATCTTCCTTCACTGGACAGACGTCCTTAGCATGAAAAGAACCTCCGCAAGTCATGCATTTCGCATCCATGCGGCAATTTTTTGTACCATGACCCCACTTTTGGCACCGACGAGACTGAGTGGGGTTCTGGTAATTTCCTGCAGGTTTCTGGAAATGTTCCCATTTCATACGTACATCGAACATAAGTTTTGCTTTTCATAAGCTTTAATATTATTTAGTTCTTTTTTGTTAAAGTGAACTAAATAAAAGCCCTTTCCGAACAATGCCAGATTGGGTTCTCTTTTTCATAATGATTAATTGGACTGGGGCAAATCCAAGTAAATCATTAATTCCATTTTTGATCTCTTCAGGTGACTTATAGTCACTTGAGAGACCTTTCAAGACAACTTTGAACAAACGTTCAGTTTTGTCGTCATAAGTAAAAAAATTGTGCTTCTTCTCTTCAAGAGGTCTGAGAAGAAGTTCACGATCTTTAAGAGTTTCCGGAAAATCGCGACAGTCTCCTTTCTTTGCGATTTGGAAGGAAACCTTGATTCCCCTAATGGAGTTCAAGATCTCCTGCCTAAATCCCCCAAATTCGGAACAACTGACCACGATAGGCGGCACTCTTTGCTTCCTCACTTGAATCAAAGAGCCTGGGCTAGAGGCTGTTTCGATTTGGTGTTCGGAAAATTTGTCTAGAGCATCGAACTGATTGCTCATTTCGATACAATTATTCATTTCACCCTAGGAAGAAAGTTCGCATTCCGTTGAAGCGTCCTTTCTTCCATTCTTGCCACGTGTAGTGATAGTTTTAAAACCCACTTTTTTGGAAAGAAGTAGTGAATTCAGAGATTCACCCTTCCTTATGTTTGTTGTTGATACCATGTTTAGTTAATAAACGAGAAAGACGTGGGCTTCGTAGCCGTGCGGTTAGTGTCACCAAGGCACTTAGCCGCATCGTGCTAGGGAGTGTTGGTTCGATTCCCGCCTCAGACCGAAAAACTTTTCGAGTGGAATGTTTTTCGACTGTGCCGCTGTCTAGTGTGGTGCTTCCTTCAAAGGGCAAATAGCCCACTGGAAGCATTAACGTGTAGTGTCTTAAAAAAAAAGACGTGACCTTCGAGAGGTTTTTTCCCTAGACGGTGTCCAAGAAGGATTACCACCGCTAGCTTTCGCCAACGAAAAATCGAAGGCACGGGTCCAAACAAGGATCGTAAAGGGATCAATAATAGAAAAATAGTACTGAAAAGTACTGTTTTAGTAGCACTGAAAAGTACCGTTTTTAATTTAAGCACTGATTAGTACTGTTTATGTAGCACTGAAAAGTACTGTTTTAATGCTTTAGGTATTTTTTAAGAAAACTTCCAAGACCAGAGAGAATTCGTGTACGCACAGCACGAAGGTACGATGCGCACTGAAACTTTGTCTTAAGAACAAGCATTTGATCTTCATACAAATTTTCAGGCCAGCCATGCTGTACCAGTATGCTGTACCAATATGTACTTGCTGTTGTAATACCAGGAAGACAGCTTTGCAGAGGATTAAAAATAAAATTTTGAAGATGATTCCGAAACTCCCTCCCCGGTAAAGTACTAATTACTTACGAAAAATATCCGATGTTGAGATATTGAAATAAATTTCGAATAAAGTTATAAGCAACTTAGAACAAAAATCGCAATCTTCTATTACGTGAATTAATACGTTATATATTGAAGTTAAGTTAGGTTAAGGCGAAGTAGGCCGTCATTGAAAATTGTATGCGTCGTTGATGATTGTTGCTCATTCATCTCACGATTTGGAAACAAAGAAAATCAGTTGGTATTGGACTGACACAGCTGATAAAGTATCAGCATACTCTATGCATGTTAGCGCGTACAATGATACTTTTTCAAGTCAATATAAACTATCGAGACTGAGTTTTATCACTTTGAAATGCAAGCTGAAAAGTCATCATTGTTGCCAAAACGAATGACGGGCTACTTAGCCTTAAGGTGATTATAAAACTAAGTCAAACTTTGAATTTTCAAGTGCACAAGACTGGAGAATCTGACAACCGTTCGCGTTGAAAATCAATCAAATTGCTTGCTTGCCGGTGGTGACCAATGTGATAAATTTTCAACGCAGAGCGCTGTTCGGTTCGCGAGACTTGTGCTCTTGAAAATTCGAGTTGTGGCTTCATTCTATAATCACCTTAAGTTAATCGAAAGGTGAAACATGTTGAACTGCTACGGCAAATGAAATGTAATATGTTGTGAAAAAAATGTTTAAAAAAGCTTAATTTAGCTTTAACAAATTAGAATGATGGTGATGTCAAAAACAGAATACCTCGATATCTTTCAAATGGTTGGTACAGAATTTATGGTCAGTTTTTCCTTTAACGACGGTTTGAGACATACCGTGGAGGGGGCAAGGGGACCGTTTTATGACTGACCGAAACGGGAAATAAATTATTGAGTATAAATATTATCACACACACACCAATTCCGAACGAATTCGTTGGCGTACTGCCGGTAGAGTATCCAGGAGGTACTACCATTCAGTTGGTGCAAAATGCATGACAATAACCGATTCACATGAGGCACCATAAATAATGGATGGTCCACGAACCACTTCCAGCACAACTGGTGCCCCCACTGGAACGGAAAACTGTGAATGGTATCGGTTATGGTTCCAACTCTGATGGCATCAGGACTGGAAATTTTATCATACCATATCCGACACGACGGCAAGGAAAATGACTGAACGTGACCGCCCAGAGAATTCCACAGTAGTTGTGACGAAGAATGACATTGTGAGCTACGATACAATACACTTCGTACTGTTTTACTGGGGGTATGCGATATTTCGAATGATTCCGTCAAATGGCATTCGAAAGTGAATTCCACGGAATTCCGAAGAATTCAATGAGGCGAAACTTATGTTTTTCGATTTTCCGATTTGCACACCGAATCGCTGCGCAATTGATCTATCCACCTAACTTGCTGCATTCCACGCCTTCTTGTACCAACCGGATTCGAAGCGAACACCAATTTTGGAGGGTTGCTGTCCAGCATTCTTGCAATATACCCTGCCCATCGTATACTTTCAGGTAAGGTCACCTTTTGGATACTGAGTTCGCCGTAGAGTTGGACGAGCTCGTGATTCTTCCTTCGTCGCCAAACACCGTTTTTCTGCATACCGCTAAAGATCGTCCTAAGCACCCGACTTCCGAAGGGTTCAAGTGCTTGCAAGTCCTCGAGCATCGTGTACGTGCATACTCGTAGAGGACTACCGGTCATAAGAGCGTTTGTACATAGTACATTTGGTGCGGCTGTGAATCTTTTTTTAACGCAGCTTCTTGTGGCGACCATAGTACATAAAAAATGACATATCGCATATCCCTAATGCATACTCCTACAGGAACGGAACGGTTAGTTTCGCGGTGTTTGACTGTAATACGATCGGCTGCGTGATCTGTGCAAGCAAGAAGCAATGTATCATTTTAATGCTTGAAGCGTACAATGGCCCCGAGCAGGATCGTCGTCGTCGTCGATTCACCATTATCCATACGTATGGAGCATACAAGTGCCAACAGTAATGCCAACTATGCTCGTGAATCAAATTGAACGGAAATATTTGCATTCATGATGGACAATTATTCGTTTGGAATGCATCGGACGACGAATGGAGATTGTCGGACGGTATAAATTGTGCGGATCTATGTTGAGACCTATTTCTGGATCTTATTGTTTGACGGGACCATTGTATGATGTCACAATTATGCCTTGGTTAGTGATAAATTGCTAACGGATATTTTTGTTGTATTTATTGGCAAGCTAGCTATCGTAAGGTAGAAGTACCGGTGTTGAGCAGCCTTAAATAAAATGTTTCTAAAACATATGCATATGCAAATACGTCAAAGGCATGCTTTCAACCCAAACCATGTATTAAAAATATTTGAACTGCAATTAAACTCTTTTTTCGTCTTGAAAATTGTGATCGTTAGTATAGTTTGTATACTTTATACCGTTGCACGCTCGTGAGGAGCGAGTGACGGAATCAAGATCAATCGTGTCTGGTTCGTGTCGTGAGATTGCTTTCATTCGAGAGTTAATTGCCAAGTGGTGAGCTCGTTTCATGCGTATCATAACACGTTTTTATCGTGGCAACATTACGTGTATGTTTGATAAAAACTATGGGTGGTTCGTCAACACTAGTGTCGACATAAAACCTTATCACTTTTAATTTTAATAAACACATACATTTTTTCTCATTAGTTCAACATTGTGAATGTCAACGTACTTTTATCTTCTACCAATATCTTTTAACCAAAGAACAAAAATGTTAGACAAGTTTTAAGTTAGAGTCGTATTTTTTCTTCTTGTCCACGGATCGCGTGATTTCAAAGATGCAGAAGTATTCTCGGTCTGTAGAAGCAAGCCTGAAATGATTTATATTGATTTACTTTGTGAAACATTGTTTATTTCACTATGGTTACAATTGACATCGAAACCTGTGCTTCCACCTTAATAGATATAAGAACAGTTCTAAGCAATATAGAGAAAAACGTACGATAGGATTATTTTATTCGCGAAGGTAATTGATATCAACTCAGTGTATTTTATTACAGCTTGATAACTCATTCTGCAGATTCTGTTATCAAGCAAATTTCAAACATACTCCAACAGCGCTTATCAACAGGCTTTATTTTGCTCATCTTGATCTGATAGATGGAGCGACCTCGTACGCTCACAACAATTATGAGTCAGCATTCGATGTTGGTTGAATAATCCGTGGCTGAGAGAGTGGAGAGAAACGTTGACTCTATCCAAACGCACATCTTCCATTTGACAGCTCTAGCTTACTGCGAGGCTCTGCAAGCACATCATCATTGCTTTTGGGATGAACTGAGGTTGGTTTCTCCGTCAACGCAAGAGCATGATTTCGCTTTCCTCTTTGCCCTTTTGGGCAAAGAGCTACAAAGAGACAACGAAGAGCTGTCTGGAAATGCTCTTCCCCGAACTGAGAAATGGGAAAACATGCTCTCCCTCTAACTGAGAAAGGGAGAAAATAATCTCTTTCTCTTTTAAGCTCTGAGGTTGTCAAAACAAACTCTTAACCACTGTGGGAATGAAAATAATCAACCACAAACGTGTCAACTCTTCATCCCGCAGAGCTCGTACGCTCAGTTTGTGCGTGGGTAAAATCGCTTCTCTTTTGTAGTTGATCATTAAAAGGGGGAGAAAGAGGATAAGTCAAGAGCAAGGAAGAAGCCTGCTTATAAACCTTTTTTCCTCTACTGCTGCAGTATGGAAGCTTGCATGGTAGCCTGCTTTGATCTTCCATTTTCTGCTGAAGTTCTGTTAGATGGAACAGAATACTTAATCACATCCCAGTGTCAGAGTGCAGCGCTGTAGCTCTTTTCAGCTCTCTTTTAACGAGATCACCGGTTTCAAACAATGCTTTGAAACAATGTTGTGTTTGATTCAATTATCGATCCTTCGTTTTATAGATGCATGACAATCATTTTTTTTTTGTATATGTGTTGAGCAATGCGGTTTCCAATAATTAGTTGTGTAATTAATCGTCCGGTGGGAGCGAGGATGCAATCGCGTTTAAATTGCATAACCCATCAAAGCAGAAATAAAAATTGAATTATAGTTTGATGAGCCATTTGACGTGAAAAATCTAGCCACTCATTGGGTTTTACGCGATTAATCGGAAATTTCCCCTTTGCCCTCCCAACAAGCTGCATTCAGAGTATTGAACCGTTTAACATCTGATTGAATTCATAATCCGGAACCCACACTGATGGGTGTTGGTTAAAGTTTTATTGATAATTGATCTGGATACTTTTAATTGGTAGTACTTTAACAGAGCTGTACCGATAAAAAGCTTTTGAATTTTAAATTGACTTATTGAGTTGTGCGTGCGGTCTCAATAATCGAGGTTTCCGCGAATCACGTAGTTTTTGATTTGGTGTTTAGTTGTTGTAACCTATTTTTTATTTTCGAGCATCAATGATTTTGTCTCAAGCCGTTGTGCACATTGAATAGTTTTTATAAGTTTAATTTTCATTGTGGAATTTATATCTCAGACTATCTTGATTCTACGTAAGATCCCTTCAAGAAATAGTAGAAAATCTATTCAAAAAACGATCAGAAATTCCATCAGAACAAATATATTTCTTCAAAATATGTACCTCATGTTTCTCCATAAATAAAAAAAAGTATTTCTTAGAAAATTCCTTTTAATATATACTTGAAATTAATGCAAGAATTCAACGGTTCTGAACCATAAGATTCAGGATTACCAGAAACTTATAAAATTCACGAAAATACACCAGTTCTTCTTCTTTCTGGCGTTACGTCCCGACTAGGACAGAGCCTGCTTCTCTGCTTAGTGTTCTTATGAGCACTTCCACAGTTATTAAGTGAGAGCTCTCTTTGCCAATTGACCATTTTTGCATTTGTATATCGTGTGGCAGCTACGAAGGTACTCTATGCCCAGGGAAGTCGAGAAAATTTCCAACCCGAAAAGATTCTCGACCGGTGGGATTCGAACCCACGACCTTCAGCTTGGTCTTGCTGAATAGCTGCGCTATCTGGGCCCCCTTAAAAAAATACACTAGTTATGACACAAGTAAACCCATCATTTAATCCTACAAGAATCAAATTTCTCTTCAAATTCTACCAGCAAATTTTCCCAGTATTTTTGCAGGTTTAGTTCAAAAACTCATCCAAAAATCTCATCATTTTTTTAACGAGGAATATTTTATATATTCAAACTATTCTCACACTATGGACAATTCAAAAATTCAACAGGGATCTTAAAAATAACTCTTAATTAGATTTCTCCAGGAATTATCGTAAAGATGACTCTGAAGAACACTTTAATGATTCTTTTCTAGAAGTTTTCTAACAAACTCCATCAGTTCTTTTTCAGGATTTTTTTTCAGATTCTACTAGATGGTCACCATTATTTCAATGTTTCTACGACCTTTGATTATTTACAGTCAAAGATTTTACGGGAATTGTGATAAAAGTGACACAAGATGTAAAAACATGCATTCATTTTGAAAACATCCAGAATATTTTTAAGACATTGTATTGTTTGAGTCTTGAAACTCTGATTCCTGTAGAATCCTGCCACAAACACTCTTCCACAGAATTCTTAAATTTTCCCAGGTTATATGCCAGGGATTCCTCATAAGACATTTTCCAGGAATTCTCGCATAACTTTTCAAACATTAAAAGGCTCTTGTTTTTTGTTTTCCGTTTTCGGAACGCCGAGAAGTTTTGCAATATGCGTTGTGCGATTGCGAATCATGTTCAGTCGAGGATGGATTACCAACTGGTGAGCTGGTTTCATGCTTATGATAACATTTTTTTTTTTCATGACAGCGTTACTTTTATGTAATTTTCGAAAAACTTGTTATGGTTCATCACTACAGTTGTCGGCATTATTCCTGTTTTATATGAATTCAATATACATATATTTTTCTCTTTTCGCCATCACTTAAAACATCTAATGAATGGTTTGACATTATGGATGGTGACGTGAGGTATTTTCGGTCTTTAGAAGCAGCAATCATTACACCCTTGTATTCTTTTCATTCCCAGCTGACTGTAAGGACTTGGTCGGCACCGTTTTTGAAATAAGGGATCTGCTGGAATGCTTTTCGAGAATATGCGGACAGTCCCATCCCTTATTCACTTGGATCGAAGTGCAATTTTTATCAGTTCCAATCAATCACGGAGTAGCATCCATGGACATGTATAGTTTAGTATGTTATGCTAATAAGGCAGCGTCCATTTATTGTATAACGCTAGAATTTGAAATTTTTGACCGCCTCCCCCTCCACTTCGTATCGTTTTTTGTATGAAAGATTTCAAATTTTTGTGTGAGCCGTAACGCTTGAGCCTACTCCTACCCTTCCCCTAGAGCGTTACGTTATTTGTGGATGCCACCTAACTGAACCACATTAAACTCTTCTACTACGTGTTTCTTATGATACGCTAGCCAAGAACATAATCTTTCGATCTACAGGGAAAAACTTTTCAAAAGTTTCAGTATTGCACTGTTATAACCGAAAGAGAGCGAGAAAAGAGAATATCTCATTGTTACATAGGTCCTTTTGAAAAGTTACGTGAAAATTCCTCCCGGAACTCCTTTTCTTCCTTTTTTATGAGAAATCCCTGCATTATTTCCCGTTGGTAACACTGAAATGATTTAGGGAGCAGTTCAATGGAAGAATCCTTAGAGTAGTAATCCCTGGAGGATTTTTAGAGGAATCCCTTAAGAAATCCCTGGTTAAATCCCTGGACGAATTCCGGGATAAATTCTTGCAAGAGTCTCTAGAGGGACACCCAAAGGAATCTGGAAACCTAAGTACAGATTTTTCTAGAGTAATCCTTGCAGAAATTGCTGGGAAAATCTCTAGAGTATAATATGGAGGAGTCTCTGCAGAAATTGCCGTAGGAATGTTTGGAAAAATACCTGGATAAATTGCTGAAGAGATTTCTGAGGGACAACCTGGGTAAATTGCTGAAAAAAACTCTAGAGGCATCATTGAAAGGATCCCTGGACAAATTCTTGGAGTAACCTCTGGAGTTATTTTTGAAAGAATCAATGTAGAGGTTTTTTTGGGATCCATGGAGAAAATTTTGAAGAAGTACATGAAGATATTTTGAAATGTTTTTTGGGAGAACCTATGTAGAGATCATACAAATATTACTACGGGGTTATTTCTGCTAAATATGTTGGAGAAATTCAAGACAGATTTATTTTTAGAAATTTATAAAGGGGGGGGGGTGTTGTTGAACACCTCGTATGCGTTAAGAGATATCACAGTGCTGTTTTCGGCATAGTTTCAGTACTCAGTGCGATCTACTTTTCGGAGTTGAGAGCTTGGCCAACAGGGGAGCTTTTTCTGACTTTCACTATATGAGCTATGAGGGATAGGAATGAAAAAAAATTATAACATATGATATCTCTAGAACCTGATGTTATGGAAGGCTGGTGTGTTCGTAAGGGCTCCATCCCATTACCCCGAACGCCATTACCCCGAACGCCACTACCCCGAACGCCACTACCCCGAATGGGTCACTACCCCGAAAGCCATTACCCCGAATGGGTCATTACCCCGAACGCCACTACCCCGAATGAGCCATTACCCCGAATAGTATGAGATACAGTACAGTATCTTGTTTTGCGTGCAAAAATGCGTCTCTAATGAAGGCTGGTAATTAATGGCACGTAAAATTCGTCGGTAAAATGTTCATCATATATTTTCCCTTCTTTCATATATTTTCCCTTCAGCTATTTTTTCGAAATATCTTGATAGCAACTATATTCTTCTCATTCTTTCTGAGACAGTGCCTGTTTATCAGCTCAGTGGGCACCTTCGCAATTCAAGGGTTCATTCACAAATTTCATTTCGCCAAAAAATGCCATTTTTAACATCTACCCACCCCCTCGTACTTTTTTTTTGTATGGAAATTCTACATATTGTGAACGGGCTGTAACATTTTGAGGACAACCACCCGTAAACTCTTTTGCTCCCTTCAGCGTTACGAAATTTGTGAATGGGCTTTAATAAAATAAGCCTTTTATTGACTGAAAGGAATTCGAATCCATAACCCTCAATATGGTGTTGCTTAACAGATGCGTTTTCACCGGTATTAGGACTTATTGGTGGTGTTCATATTTCAATTTTGTTTTTGAACAAATATTTTTCTTTCTTATGAATATAGGTTGTGTCATAGCATCACGTTGCTACAGTGATCATTCACGTCATAGCTGCAAACATTTCACCAGAAATTTGCCCTTCTTTTTTAAATAGGCTGTTCTTTCACGTTTTTGTTGGATAAGCTAGTCACTAATATTTCCTTATAGAACAGCTTTTTATAAAGGAATATATCTTGAAGGCATTCACTAAAGTGATTCCTGCTATAATTCTAATCGGAAATTTACCCTTTCTTTTATCTTCTTGTATTAAAACAGACAGGTCTCTTATGGATTTACCCACCACTTTTCTGACATCATCATTTCTTCATTATCTTGAATCATAAAAATATTTGTTTGTGGTTATCTCACAGAAATTCAAATTAAAGATCCCACAAATCAACAAAAAATCTTACTGTAGCGTCAATCAGAGGCCGCCGATTTTTCTAACATGTACAAGTGTACAAGTGCGATAGCGGAACGGTCGTCTATTAGGTTGGTTTTTAGGCGGGTTCCATAGAACAACACTTGCAGCGACTATCTCAGGGTGAACTTCCATTACCATCGTTTACAAAACAAAATCTTTAAGAAGATCTTAATCTTAATGCCCGACACCTATAAAAATGAGTAAAGGAAGTGGCTACCGAGTTCCAATAAGAGACTTTACTACATCCTAATTTTGTGCATATTATAGCTATCCTTCTCATAATAAATTCACCCTTCTTTTCGAAATAGGCTGTTCTTCAGAGCATTGCAATGTGGCTGTGTGAATCTTCCC
Source organism: Aedes aegypti (assembly GCF_002204515.2). NCBI lineage: Eukaryota > Metazoa > Arthropoda > Insecta > Diptera > Culicidae > Aedes > Aedes aegypti. The sequence goes on along the minus strand of NC_035108.1, from coordinate 89,227,542 downwards.
AAAATTAGAGGACAAAACTTAGTGTGTAAAAATTATTTGCTGAACAACTAGCTGCTTTTTTATCTTCTAATATTTGAAAAATACATTTTTGAGCCAAACTCGTGAAATACTCAAAAGGAATCGTACAATTATCTCCCCACTCTCTAACTAGAATATGTCTCAAAATGTTATCCATTCGGGGTAATGGCGTTCGGGGTAGTGACCCATTCGGGGTAGTGGCGTTCGGGGTAATGACCCATTCGGGGTAATGGCTTTCGGGGTAATGGCGTTCGGGGTAGTGGCATTCGGGGTAGTGGCGTTCGGGGTAGTGTCATAGAATCTTCGTAAGACTTGTTCAGTAGCTCAAGGACTGACAGGTGGTGATTTTGATACGGAATTACACCACCAGATGGCACTAGTGAGCATCGAATTTTTGTTTTGCAGATAGCTCAGTAGCCTGACCACTTAGAAAGATGGCGTTTTTGGCAAAGTTGTTCAGTATCACTGTGGGATACTGCCGGTTCGCACTTCAGCGAAACACCCGCGAATCAACTGTCCGTACACTACGCGACCACTTGTGATACGATCACACGAAATTAAATGAACTATTCGCACTTCAATCGAAACCAAAAGAACTAATTTATTCACTTCACACAGTGGTCTGTATTTACGATACGCGACGCGACGGTCCAACGGTCGATACCGATGCCGTCGGTGGTTTGGTTATAACTAAATCTCCTTCGTATCTCTGCATCAAGGGATGCTGCAAGAGATTAACTCGATCCCTCATCGGGTTATCTCTCTCTGAGAATTAACATATGAGCTATTGATATCTATCTAGAGCATTGCGGTCACTCAATTGCCGATCTGTCTCGTGGTACAGTGGCGCGTAAAAATATCGTACCTATCTATATCTAACATACCGGCCGCCTTGAGTTCACTCAATTCAAATAACTATACTATAAAAGAACAATTCAAATTCAAATACGGATCTTCTCCAGACACATCAACTATCTCGCTACTTCCGATGAAAAGCTCCTCCTGGCGCTCTACAGGCTACACCTGACCGTCCTTCAAGCTGGCTGTAAGCGATGCCTTCAACTGATCCTCGTTCGACATTTCCTGAAGACTCTGCAAGACCTTGTACTACAGCATGACTTCAGCCGATGGACTGGATGCCGTACGCTGTCGAAAAATAACATGGCTTGATTCCAGAACAGACTGATAATTGAAGGGACATAACTTATCTGTCGCCCCCTGGCGATAACGGACGAGTTCTCCATTCTTGCCAAAGTGTGCCCCTATGGGGGCGTAAAACGCTGTGCTGAAGTGGCTGTCGTACTGGGTCTGAAGTCGTCGTAGAGAAAATACTGTTGACGAGAAAAACCGATTGGGCTCCGAACAAATCTTTGGGTTTTGACTACGTAACTTTAAGGGCGGCCCCTGGCGAATGCGGCAAATGCCGCTTGCTGCCAATAATGCCCCTACTGGGGCCATACTTAGCTTGGTCGATCGCAGGGGTGACCGTCAAACGATGTACCAGGGATGAGTGAGTATCTGCTGAAGATCAATAACGCTTTGTATCCGAAATACTAATTTGAAAGGGCTGAACGTAACTTAGATGTCGGCCCCCTCGGCAGATGTGGCAAATCGCCACGAGATTGCCAACGGTTGCCCCCAATGGGGGCGTTGAATGCTATTGAGTAGTTGTAGACTGATGAGCAAAGAAATATCCAGGCATACGGGCAGCAGAGTTTGAATGTCAAGGGAGAGCAGATCAGTTCCTTTCCACATACACAAAAATGTAATACGTAACTTGGGGAGAGCCCCCTGGCAATAGCGGCGGGAATTCACCGCAAGGTGCCAAATGTGCCCCAAATGCGGGCGATAATACTTATTGTTGAACCTGATGCTGCTCCTCGACAATCGGTGGGACATTTTGCAGTGGAAGAATACAGATTTTTGAAATCCCTCGACGGTATGATCCTTCCTTCGTACGGACGGTGACAACTCTCACGTTGCCGTCGGAACCTGGATGTAGTTCCTCTACTCGTCCCAGTTTCCACTTGAGCGGTGGAATGTTGTCTTCCTTTAAGAGCACCATTGATCCGATGCCGAAGTTGTCGCGTTGTCTCGTCCACTTGTTGCGACTTTGTAGACTTGACAAGTAATCCGTTGACCAACATTTCCAGATTTGCTGGCTGTAGTTCTGAACTTGCTGCCACCTGCTGAGCCTACCCTCTCGTAGCCCGCTGAGATTTGGTTCAGCTATTGCGGTAAGTGGGCGTTGGATTAAGAAATGCCCAGGAGTTAGGGCTTCTAAATCCCGAGGGTCGTTGTTCAGCGGAGTAAGTGGCCTAGAGTTCAAGCACGCTTCAATCTGGGTAACAACAGTGTTCATTTCATCGATCTTCAACAATCTGTTACCGATCACTCGCTTCATGTGACCCTTTAACGATTTCACAGCGGCTTCCCATAGGCCACCAAAGTTGGGTGACCGTGCAGGGATAAACTTGAACTCGATCAAGTCTCGCGCTGTCTCCGTTGCTACGCGTTCCTGAAACTGTTGTTGCTGGAACAGTCGATGCAATTCATGCAGCTCTCTACGAGCTCCAACGAAATTGGAAGCATTGTCGCAGAGTATCAACTCCGGCCTTCCACGCCTTGCGACAAATCTCTTAAGAGCGGCAATAAATGCCTCGGTGGTAAGATCCATCACAACTTCTACATGCACTGCCTTGCTAACTAGACAGACGAAGATGCTAAGATAACATTTCACCGGTGCACCTTTCCGGGTTGGAGGTTTCAATTCAAAGGGACCGCAATAATCAACGCCTACACGCAAAAACGCAGGGGCTGGCGACACGCGTTCCAGTGGCAGATCTCCCATCAGCTGTTCATGGGTACGCGGCTTCGCTCTGAAACATGTCAGGCACTCGTGCATTACCTGTCTGGCAAGGTTTCTGACGCTCAATGGCCAAAATCTTTCTCGGACACATGCTATCATAAGCTGTGGTCCTGCGTGTAGCAGTCGGTGGTGATAATCAATCATGATGAGCTTCGTAAGCGGATGATGACTGTCCAGAATTATGGGATGTCTGCGGCTTCGCGAAACTGGAGCGTTTCCGAGACGACCGCCCACGCAGAGTAATCCATCGATCACCACAGGATGCAGATTGTGCAGCTTCGAAGATGGTCTAACTTCGTTCTTGGCTGCGATGTCCGACATTTCTAGTGGGAAGCATTCCGACTGGGCTAGCTGTACTAGAGCTAGTAGGGCTGATTCGTGCTCCTCAGCTGTAAGAACTCCTGTCTTCCTTTGTTGACGATTCCGCTGTCGACAATTGAACGTAAATCGGCGTATCCAACCAACTAGGCGAACTATGCTGAGTAGAGCTGAACGAAGCGTGAAGATTGGACTTGGCGGCAGAGCTTGTAGTACTGCTGATACAAGCGGTCTCTCCTCCAACGTTGTCGAATCGAATTGCTGCTCGTGAGCTTGCATGTTTTGTGGCCAGTGCCCGATATCCTTCTTCAGCCATTCCGGTCCGTTCCACCATAGCGAGTTGTTGGCTATTTCCGCCGGCGTGGCTCCTCTCGATATAATATCTGCCGGATTTTCAATTCCCGGCACGTGATTCCATACGCCACCCTTCGTGGCATGTTGTATCTCCGATACGCGGTTTCCTACGAAGGCCTGCCATCTGGATGGGTGTGACGAGATCCAGCATTTAACAATCGTTGAATCCGTCCAAAAGTATGCCTTAGCTGCGATTTGCAGGCTCTCCGTCACTGCTTCGTAAAGATGAGCTAACAATAGTGCTGCAGACAACTCCAATCGAGGTATATTCTGCTTCTTTTTATTTTTGCTTAAGTCTTCCAGTGGTGCGAGCTTTGACTTAGCCATCACCAAGTTGATGGTCACTTCATCGTCCGTGCTGATACACCGCAGGTATATAGTCGCACCGTAGGCCTTTTCGCTAGCATCACTGAATCCGTGGAGGTCACATGAGGTCACGTCTTTGCTGAAGGCTATCCATCGTGGTACGGATATTGAGTCCAGCTCGGTAAGGCTGGTTCTAAACTCTGACCAACGCGTCTGCAGTTCGTTGCTTAGTACCTCATCCCATGAGTACTTCTCCTTCCAGAGGCTTTGCAGGAACAGCTTTCCCAGAACTATAACAGGACCTACTAGTCCGTAAGGGTCGAAAAGCTTTGCAATTTCCGACAGAACAATACGATGAGTCACCAATGCTTCAGGCCTCCAGCACATAACATAAGTGGAACTGCTATGCGAAAGCGCATCAAAAAGTTGACCCCTTTTTCTTGTGAAGGAGAGAGGTATAACTGGTATAAAGGACATCGTTCTGTCAATGAAAATTGTAAAATCAAATCGTTTTGACAGATCTTTGAAGCACGTCATTTTCAGCTGGTATAATAACAGTGAAGCTTAAAAAATCCGGAAATTTATTTATGTTGACAAAGATTCTAAATAAATTCTCCAGTTGGAATACACTTAAATTATTTTATGGATTCCTGTAAAATCTCAACTGCCGAACAGTTCGGTTAAATAAATTTACGGAGTACGGTAATTTTTTTACAGTATTCGGTAAAAATCACCGTATTCGGTAAAAATTCGATGGAATTACGGTGTTTTATTTCACCGAACTGTTCAGCTGTTGAGATTACGATGAAATTCGCGGATTCCGGTAAAATGAGCTTAGTGTGAATGCATTCATTTAAGAGCAAGACTTCCCCGCCTCTAAAATGGGGTACAGCTTCGATGAGAAAATATTTTCTGCCATAGATATTTGGCACTTGCGCATAGCTGAAATGTAACTTTTTTATTGACTTTAAGGAAATGCAATCGAAATATATATATAACCCAAATTTTTGCACGATGACTTGACTGACTGTTTCATTGATTTTGAATAATTTTAAGATTTTTCCGCAAAAATTTCGTAAGTGCTCTTCAAAGAATATAAGATTACGACTCCTATGACACCTTGTTTTAAAATTTTGGTCGATCCAATACTGAGGAAATTAGCTATGTTTTTTCAGAGTGTTTTTTTAAAAATGTCACAACTTTAAGTAAAAATTTAGTAAACAAAGTTCAAAGAATGTTTTTGGAAAAATACATACGAATGCGGCTTAGAGAGTTTCAATTGGACGTGTAATCTTAGAGATATGGACTGAACACTTTTGCATGTTTTTTAGAGGGTGAACCCAAACTTATGCACGGGAGTGTGTATATATATATATATATATATATATATATATATATATATATATATATATATATATATATATATATATATATATATATATATATATATATATATATATATATGAAAATAGTTCAAATGAAAATATGTTTTATTGTACCACCAAGAGTGAAACAATGAAACATGTGTTTTTGTTTTTTGTATAATTGCCGTTGTTTAATATCTTACGTGATAAAACGCCTGTGCCCAGTTAAAAGAAGATATCCTATATTAAAAATTCTTGATCGGACATGGAATCTTACCCTTCATCCAGATTCACTTTCCCATGTCTTGCTCACTGGAAACCAACGGACCGCTAGATCGTACTCAAATATGACAAATTATAGGTCAGATGGTCTTTAGCAGAAACAAACAATTGAATAACTGAACTTTTTATTTATTTTCTTGTAATAAGGTTATAAAAACTTCAAATAATACGTAAACTTTTTTGAAATAACAAAATAGTTTACTTTTTGAATGGAAACCATTTTTGAGCTTGAAATTACTGGCTTGCCCTTGAAAAACTAAAGTTTGCAAAATTACGTTATTTGGGGCAATACTCGGGATTGAATGTTGTTCGTTTACCGGTGTGGGCTACATGGTGTCCGCATATTATCCGTACAAACTTTGAAGGTACGCATTATTGTAATCACGTTGAACTATTTGAGCACTCCTACATGGTTTAATATCTTGAACTATGCATAAGAAGTTTTATACAATTCAAATTTCATATATTTGTAAAACTTCGTTAGCCGAGTGGTTAGAGTCCGCGGCTACAAAGCAAAGCTATACAGAAGGTGTCTGGGCTCAATTCCCGGTTGGTTCATTTTTTTTAGTGATGGAAATTTCCTCGACTTCCCTGGGCATAGCGTATCATCGTACCTGCCACACGATACATAAATGTAAAAACGGAAACTTTGGCAAAGTAGGCTCTCAATTTATAACTGTGGAAGTGCTCATCGAACAAAAGCTGAGAAGCAGGCTTTGTCTCAGTGAGGACGTAATGCAAAGAAGATATTTGTAAAACGAAGCAAAACGAAATAAGAGGTCTCATCGAACGACATTTTTGAGTTTGACGATACAAGAGAAATGTCTTTTGAACATGCTGTATTTGAATCGTATAATTTTCTATTTATAGCGTATTTTGAATCCAAGTATCTGTAGATCATCGTCAAATAGCCAAATATATTTCTTTTACAATTTACAACTAAAACAGGTATCTACAAAATGTCACAAGTTGGCCCTTGTGAAAGACAAGACTTAGGAAGGTCTCAAAATTCCATCAAAAATCTACAAAATACTACAAAAAAGGAAGGCAAATTATCAAATATGTTGATGGGGAAGATCATACTGAGGAATTCGTTTTTGGGATTTGACTTTCTAGAAAATGACCTAACGATGTGTTGATTGGTTTTTATTAAGTAGCTAATGTTTAATTTTTGCGCCTTTTGCACAACGCTGTCATTCTTGGATCTTGATACATCTGTAAAAGTTTGATTTAGTTCATTTAAGTTTACTTTTATCAGCATATTTAAATACTTTCCAATAATCTTCTCTGCACAATCTTTACATTATAGTGCTTGTACCATTTCCATTGACAAAATATTCTTCAGCAATCTTTCTTTGACACCGTTGGCACTTGACTCCAAAAAGGTGAAGAAATTTTCTTTGAAATACTGAACGACAGATGTTAATGTTTCCTGATGTGTTTGACGTTCAGATTTAAATTTGAATTGAGGATCCAACGCTCTTGCACCTCTGGTGTTCTGTTTAGCGAATGAAAATAAATACATTATTAATTTAAGTGTAGATGTTAGGTTGCACATAGAATCAGTACCGCTTATCTAACGCGTAAAGTGACACGCCACTCGTTTTGTAATTGCTGCAGCAATCGAGAAAGTTTTCCTTGACGGCATTTAAAAAAAAACTTTCACGCAGTCGCGCAATTGCTCTGATCGGATTAAGCTGACAATGCTGTTCTATACCAGTTTCATATTCTACCGCCGAATTCATGTTTGAACCTAAGTTGGAGCTAACGGAACCCGTCCTTAATATTACCTTCAGTCCCAACCCAATTCAGGTTCGACCGAACAAAAATCTCCCTGACGTTGGTTTGTTTATCCTGCCGAGCTAGCTCCAATCACGGATGAAAATCGAAAACGACATCGACAACAATGGTGCTGCAATAATCAACGGGGGGCGACAAGCGCTTTTGTCATACATTCGAAAATGTCCAAAACAATAAATGGTACAGAACTGTTTACACTCATGTAAAAATGTTAAAATATATATCAGTTTCTGGAACTTTGATGTTGGTTTGGAAACAATTCAGTAAATATTAGCACAAACGTGAGCACGTGAAAGTATTTTTAAACACATTACACAAATAAGGGAGAATGGAAAGAGATGCGTGATGCATACCAAATATATTGAGGTGCCAAACAGAAAGTGACACGGGAGCTCTCCACCTTCTGGAAGCGATTGAATAGGATCGATTTTTGTTTGAAGTGATTTTTGGACGCCTCTGGAAAGGAGACGGAACAAATCAAAGCACACCAAGATTATTCACTAAATATGTATATCAAATGCGTTTGCAGCCTTTGATTTGTGTGCCCAATGGACCCATTTGATTTTGATGGGAAAAGTTATACGTAATGTGTTTTCCATTTAAAATCGTTACCTTGCAAAAACAAATGGAGCCGTTGGGCACACTTTTGTTTGCTGCAAGCACCTTTTTCCCAACTAGGATGTTTTCAAATGTTTGAAGAAAACTTGTATAATGATTGTGACATTTCAATGTCCTCTCAACCATTCTTCTATTGCCTTCTGGGTACAACTTTTTGAGCACGAGTTCCACATATGTTATGTGCTATAGCAGTTGACAACAAAGCAGTGTTTGATTTGTGGTGTGTATTGAATGATGTAGCAGTGTGGTGTACAGTGGAAGGGTTGGTGGGAGGTGGCGAGAATGCATTTTGCGAAGATGTACTTGGAGTTAGTGTAGTCTGTGGGATTTGAGAATTGTTCCGGTTTTGGGCTTGATTAGATTGCTGAGACTGGGAGTTCGCGGCTTGAGGTCCTTTAGAGTGTTTCTGGGAGGAGGGCTGATTCACATTCTGCCCAAGACCAGCAGCATTGCTGTACGGATGCAGCAACTGGTGGTGGCGTTGTCCACATTTGCCACATGTAGACCTCAAACAATCCGCGACGAAATGACCAGAACGTAAACAATTCAGACACAATCCAAGTTTCCGAGCAAGAGATTTCCGATCGACGACCTTCATCATCCCAAAACTCGTACACTGCTCCACGGTATGTGGTCCCCCATTGTATACAAGGCAACCTTTGCTCGACACCGCAGCATGAACCATGGGATTCTTGTTGAACTTCTTGAAGTCGTTGCTCTTCCGCGCTGAAGTTGATTGCAAGATTGCACAGTGGTTCTCCAGGAAGTCAACCATGGCTTGGTATGACGGGATGTTCTTTGAACTATGATGCGTTTCCCATAGACGGAGTGTATCGTCGTCCAGCTTCTGAGAAAGCATGAAAGCCAGCAGCGTACTCCATTGATCAGGGTTTTCGCCTAGCTTCTCCAGCTGTTGGAGGTTTATCTTGAAAGTCATCAGGAGATGGTTCAGTGCTTGAAAACTCTCCGACTTCATGGAAGCAACAGAGAACAGTGCCTTCAAATGTTCCTGTGCGATGAGCTTATGGTTCTCGTACTTGGACTCCAGGATACTCCAAGCTAAATCATAGTTGGCTGCTGTAACCTGGATCTGGTTGATCTGGTACAGAGCTTCATCCTTCAGAGACGTACGTAGATAGTTGAATTTGTCTATCGTACTAAGGTGATTGTTGTCGTGGATCAGCGATGTAAAGTTGTCTCGGAAGTTCATCCAATCCAACAGCCTTCCCGAGAACGTAGGAAGCTTCAACTCAGGATATCTTGTCCGCGATACCTGGCTAACCTGGGGCTGGACCTCCTGTTTCGGCTCTCCAACAGCTCCCGGATATCCACCGATCGACGAAAGAAGCTTCTGCTTCAAATCGAAATATTTGTTTTCAAATTCCTTGAAAATCTCAGCATTTTCCCTTTGGCGGGCCTCAGCCAGGGCAGCTTGTCTGGACGCTCCATCCTCAGCTTCCTCTTCTATTCCGCCAACCGCACTTTCAGGTTCTATATCCAGATCATCAGTTAGCACTTCGATATTCACTCTCAATTCACAGTATTTTTCATAAACATCGTCCAACTTCTTCAATCGCAGTTGCACGGTACACTTGTCACGTTCTTCTTGGTACGTCGACAGGAACTCTTCGATGTTTTCCAAAGAAATCCGCGCGTGTCGCTCCTGCTTCACCAGCTGTCGAAGCTGCGTTGTCGGCATCGTTGTAGAAACACTGGTCACGCACTATGAATCACTAAACCACAACTCACTCCCGAGAGCTCAAGCGACCGAACGATTGACAGCAATTGACAGGCCAACGTACCACCAAGTGGTAAATTCTCAATGAAATAGAGCAATCAAGAAATGCCTAAAAGGCAAAACATAAATAATCAAGCCAGAGAATCTCAAAACCTTCTCCACAGAATGCTACTGATGAGTACAATTCGCATGCAATTAAAACTCAATCAGAGCTTAATTTTCTCTACCGCTCGTAGAGCTTTCGGTATGGCTGGTACAAATGCTATCCAAGCCAAACCACCTCAACTACTCAATCACACGCACACTGTACTTATCTGTTTTCTGCTGCTGAAGTCCGACTGTCCTGGGGCCTTTGGTATCGATGGTGATGTCCACTGCAGACGAACGAGATACTTCTCACTCCTGGAAGACTAACAGCAACCACTAGAGCACCTACAGCAACCACGCATGTAATTCCCCAAAAGGCGACGGAATAAATCTTCACCACAGCAGCATCAGCAGCGAGAATAGGCACTTTCCCCAACGTTTCTCCACGCCGGCAGAACAGATTTACTATCCCCCACTATCACTATGCCAGTACAATGGCAATCAATTCAGACCGCACTGGTCTTTTGTACACTGGTCGATGACCGTATCGACCCAAGCCAAGCGCACTACACGGAACACGTATCCTTCACGAGTCTGGCAAATCCGGCTCGAAGGACCAATATGTGGGATACTCCCGGTTCGCACTTCAGCGAAACACCCGCGAATCAACTGTCCGTACACTACGCGACCACTTGTGATACGATCACACGAAATTAAATGAACTATTCGCACTTCAATCGAAACCAAAAGAACTAATTTATTCACTTCACACAGTGGACTGTATTTACGATACGCGACGCGACGGTCCAACGGTCGATACCGATGCCGTCGGTGGTTTGGTTATAACTAAATCTCCTTCGTATCTCTGCATCAAGGGATGCTGCAAGAGATTAACTCGATCCCTCATCGGGTTATCTCTCTCTGAGAATTAACATATGAGCTATTGATATCTATCTAGAGCATTGCGGTCACTCAATTGCCGATCTGTCTCGTGGTACAGTGGCGCGTAAAAATATCGTACCTATCTATATCTAACAATCACAAGGGCTAACCTTTTGATCTGCTCAAGGGGGAGGACAAATTTTCAATACGCATCGAACAAACTCTGAGGTACTCACATTTGCTAAGAAATAGGAAAATATACTTATCCTACTACGATCCAGCATTTTACTCTTAGGATAAGTAAACTCTATACTGCTACGGCAAATTAAATGTAATATGTTTTTGTTTTAACCAAATTAGCATGATAGATAATAAATGTATTCTTTGGAATAATACTAATTGAGAAAATAAAACAAGAAAAAAATCTGTTTTCTACAAATATCGGAAGGAGTTTTTTTATAGGATTAAATAATCGTTATGAGAAAAAGGGTTTATATTATTAAAAGATTCAAACTGGTGTAACTAAAAGGATGAATGATCTTATCAAGATTGCTAGCGAATGAATGGAACTCCTACCTTACTTCATTTCTATCCATTCCATATATTGGAAAATGTGGGATTCATACAATGAAATAATAAAAGTGTACATAATTTTTTTTTCTTTAGTTCATGAAAATAGCTGACGATCATAAACTTAGGGCCCAAGTGAATATAATGTTAGCCCTTGAGCTACTGAACAACTCTTCCGAAGACACCAGCCTTCCAAAACATCAGGTTCTAGAGATATCATATGTTATAAATTTTGCATTCCTATCCCTCATAGCTCATATAGTGAAAGTCAGAAAAAGCTCCCCTGTCGGCCAAGTTCTCAACTAAAAGGATGATCCTCAACTCTTAAAGGTAGATCGTACTGAGTACTGAAATTCCGCCGAAGACAGCACTGTGCTGTCTCTTAACGCATACGAGATATTCAACAACACCCCCAAACTGATTAAATCCCATAAGCCCTGGGTCTCCTAAAACGCGGATCCCTATAACGCCCCACAACCATGTGTCTAATAGGAGACCTGACTGTATTTCTGATTCATACATTTTTACTCCCTCCCCTCAGCATGTCTATACACTGCCTAAGACTCACCGCATGCCATTCAGTTCACAAAGGGAACATATGGACTGATTCCCACCTGATATTGCAACCAGATGTTGAGTCCAAACCGAGTCAAATTGTACCCAATGCCAAGTTAGGTCGGTGATCAAAATGAAGCTGAATCGACGTCGGCTCAACGTCGGGTTCAATCCATTCTATGTCGATTGTAGCTCTAAATCACTTGAGCCCTATTGTATTTGAATTAACCAAATCTTGATATAAATATCAACAGTTTAGAAAATTGTGTTTTATTTTGGTTAGGCCTTCCTGATCGGGTACCTGAAGGTTTATCTGGAAAAAAATTCACAGTGATTCTTGTAGCGATTTTCTTGGAGGTATCTCTGCGTAAATTCCTCTTGAAGATGTTGTGAAGTTACTTCTAGAATACCCTAAGACATGACGTGATAACTCAACTAAGACTGCACCGTTGTTTTTAAGTCGATGAACTTGATGATACTGAAGCCAGTACAACCAAAATACTATTAAAGCAAATCCCAACATGGCCAGGCTACCAACAAAGTGCCCTGTTGCAATCAAACTCTAACGATTGCCAAAACGACCAATGAAAAGTGGCCTTTTTTCACAGGCAGTTAGTTTCGTTTTTACACTTTGACCTGACGTGTCCTGTCTTAGAAAAAACCTGGAGAAATTCCTGGTGGAATCTCTCGAAGAATGCCAAGTAGCGACTCCTGGAGGAATCCCTGATGAAATCTCTTAGTAAGAGCTATAAGTGTTATATATTATCTCGCGTAGCGTTTCGTGAACGTCGTTATTTTCCTACGTTAGCACAAATCACGCAAATCGATAATGAATCTCGAGATGATTGCCTGAAAATGTCCCAGCTTGTACCCTTCGAGGAAGCCATAGAGGAATTTCTGGAGAAATATCAGGAATAATCCTTGAAAAAATATCCTTGTGTACTTCTGAAGGAATTCCTGGAGGAAGTCTTGAAATCATGTCTGCAAGAATCACAGTAGAGGTTTTCCTGCAAGGATTCTTGGGGAAGACTCTGGAAGAATTTCCAGGGAAATCGCTGATGGTTTCTCCTGATTGAAGAATCCCTGAAGTAATCCCTGGAATAATTCCTGTAAAAGATTTTTGAGAAATCCTTGGATAACTTCCTATAGGAATACCAGTGAAGAATTCACTAGAGGAAACTAATAAGGAACAACTGGTGGCATTTTTGTGAGAATTCGATGCGAAATGTCTGATAGAATGCTTGTAATTATTCTATTGTAGAATCTTTGAAATGATCCATGTGGAAATTTCTGAAGGAACTTCAGGTAGAACTCCTGGAGGAAGTGCTGAAGGTACCGGTTTAAAAAATCTGGAAGCAATCAAAAGTTCTTCCTGGATGTAAAAAAACCGAATCGGAGTAGGAAATATTGTTGACATAGCCTTTGTAAAATTTCTGATGAAATTTCTGGAGGAATCTTAGGAGGAATTCCTGGAGAAATCTCTGGAAGGGTCTTTGGAGAAATTCCTGGAGATATTTCAAGAGAAATTTTTGAAGATATTTCTGAAGGATTTCCTTGAAAAATCCTGAATGACATTACGACGTATTATAATTTTAGCTTAAAGGGGTGTTGGTTCATTATCAAATCTGGCGGCACTGTGTGAGAATCATCATCTCACCCAGTTGATGGTGCTATCGGTCTGTGGTTTTAGACGTGCTTGTCTGGTTATTCTGGCAACACAGTTAACCCACCCATGATGACGATAGCTAACCAGCATACTCAGATCAGCCACCCCACCCAGTTAGAGTTGAACACTTGATAAGGAAACACAGTAGTGAAATCCAATTAGAATCTCCTGTTAATAGAGTGTATGAAACCCAATAAAGTTGCTTGTCGTATGTAACCACGAAATAGTTCTAAGTAAAGCTCATGATTGCTAATTGTTCGAGAACGAATACGTCCCCGTCGTTGTCGTGCATAGTGATCCTGCTGTTGATTATAATTCTGCCCACACGTGAAAGTCAAGTTGGATCTACAACTAGGGTACCGGAACCGAGGCCAAATCCAATCGTTGGTCCTCTTGATGCTCTTGAATATCGGTATAAAACTCGTGGAACTCGTACCAGTCACTTCCTAAACAGGTTCAAGCTGTTCTTGTGTCCAGAATGACCATACTAACAAAAAATATCCAGGGTTCCATCCTTGGGTTTCATATTTTGCATATAAAACTTAACGAATGAAAATCGGACCAAAATTAGATTTTCAAAGTCCTCCTTGATCATTTTTGACCTAAAATACAAAATTTGAAGCTTTTTCATAATTCAACAGGAAGGTTAAGAAATTTAATGATTTTACCAGGGTAGACAATCGTCACCGTCAAATTGAAAAGTCGGCGACGAAACTAAAAGTAGCATCGTCATCGTCACTCAACCAGCGCCGGATAACGATTTGCCGCAGAGATCCGATCAAATAGGCTCGGCGTCATGACGAACAAATACGATTCCTTCGTTACAGGCGAATCTTCGTTCGGAAGCACTGAGCCGACTAAAAATATGAATCGTGTCTTTGACAAATAAAGAGCCTTTTTTGAAAAAATAAAACAACCAAAAACGCCTAGAATCGAACAAACGAACTCTGAATTGTCAATTCCTCGCGCTTACCAACAGACCTATTCTAGAATCACTAGGAAAGCAGGTTCATTTGCCAATACAAGCAATTGTGAGATGGAATCCGTTGGTTGGTGCGAAGCAAACAGTAGGGTTTTTTTTATTTCCGTACGGGTTTGGGCCGATGAGGCAGGGCTCATCAATATATGATTAAAAAAAATTGAGAAAAATTCAGGGTCGCCAATTTACCCGGAAAACTCAGTTGGATTTATTTGTTTTCCCCTGACACTACTTACTTTGAAAAATCATAACTCAAGAAAGAAGCATCGTAGAAACAAAGTTTTTTTTATGAAAATGAGATCAAATTTTCTCAGGAATAAAAACATATATTAACTGGAAACAGTTTTCCATAAAATTTTCCACTGTTGAGAAAATTCGTAAAGAAAAGCCGGAAAAACTATGTTCCAATTAGTGGAAAACTTTCAAACTGTAAGGCCGTCTTCAGTGTCGTGTACTAGTCTAGTACACGACACTGAAGACGGCCTTACAGTTGAGGTCGAAATACGCGTATCTGTCAAAGGATACAAACTCTAGTGGAATTAAATGGTATAGTACTAAATTCGGTTTTTTCATCTACTTTCAAAAATATATTTTTGAGAAGGTAATTTCATAAGCTTTAATCGCTGAAATTTTTGAAATGTACTTTTTTTGAGTTATGGCCAACTTTGTGGAAAATGACTATATAAGATTGAAAACCCATATTTCAATCGAAGCATCGGAAAAACAAAGATTTTTTATCAAAGCAATTGCAAATTTTCTAAAACATCTGAAAAAAAGATATGGGATTGGTTTTAATGAAGTATAAGTCGGAATGGATGATATTTTTCATAAAAAATTACACCGCTAAGAAAAACTGAAAAAAAAAACTGTTTCTGCCTCAATTTTTCATTACACTGAAAAGGGATTCTTTCTTTTCTATGGAACAAATAAGATTATTTTTATTATTTTTTAATTTTATTTATTCTGTTTGGGAGCTGGTCCTTTTCCTTCCGAGTGAGTGGACTGTATTAGGGGCCTTGCGGGTTATCCGGTGGGAATTCCTGGTTGGACTTCGGACAATTGGATACTTGTCTTCCAATAATCTCAGGTGAGTTTCTCTCCGGGTAATCACTTAAGACACTTCAAATTACGCACATAAACACACTATTTATTCCACAAAGGTTCGTCATACAATTATCAACACATTTATTAGGTAAAACACATTTATTCTTGGACACAAACTACATTTATCTATTTCGCGTCAATTATTTAAAATGCTAATTATTAGCTACGACCGAGCTGGGTGCCGACGTTGGGAAAACTATTTTAAAAACTATATAATTCTAAACCTAGGCATACGAGTGACGTCATTGATGCGGAATGCATTATTTCGGAGAGCAATTTCTCGCTCCTTCGAGTTATTTGTTTTGATCCGGCTCTTCTTCTGAGGATGATTCTGTGCGCAACCTATTTGGATGATTACGCATACTCTGTGCCATCTATGTTGCAACGAGGGGATCATCAATGGGATTTGGTGATTTATCTGAGTTGCAAACAATTCAATTATTCAGTATATAACTTACATTTTCATCTTAATACTATCTATTTTTTTAACCGGGAAGATTGTCTTTGGTTGCTAACACCAGAAGATTTTCGTTCCTTTGTATTATTAAGAACAAAGCATGCTGTATTTTCTTGGTTTTCATGTGCATCTGAGAATCCACTAGCAAAAGTGCTTCGTTCGTCTTTTGGTATAAATTAATGATATTTTTTGGTTCCAGGAATTGGAACAAAGTTAGAAAATCTTTCCTGAAGAAATTTTTCAGCCTCTGAAAAGTCATTTTCAGTTGCATAGATGAATTCCCAATCTTTTTTAAATTGGTCTTTCACCTTTTGCGACACAGTCCAGTCGAAAAATTGTTTGGTGTTATTAATTTCTGCTGACTTTCTAATACTAGCATCTCTAGCCATTCGCTTAATTATGCCACCGATACCATCACAAGGATCTTTTCCATATGAAGTTGGGGAAAAGTACCATTCGGCTTTAATTTTAAAATCATTTTCATGGTTGCATACATTTTTGAAATTTGACATTAAAATTTCAGCTATTAAAGCTTATTACCTTCTCAAAAATATATTTTTGAAAGTTTTCCACTAATTGGAACATAGTTTTTCCGGCTTTTCTTTACGAATTTTCTCAACGGTGGAAAATTTTATGGAAAACTGTTTCCAGTTAATATTTTTTTTATTCCTGAGAAAATTTGCTTTCATTTTCATAAAAAAAAACTTTGTTTCTACGATGCTTTTTCCTTGAGTTATGATTTTTCAAAGAAAAGGCTTAAAATGGCACATTTGCACATTTTTTACAAAATTGGCCATAACTCAAAAACGAAAAAAAAGTACATTTCAAAAATTTCAGCGATTAAAGCTAATGAAATTATCTTCTCAAAAATATTTTTTTGAAAATTTTCCACGAGTTGAAGCATAGTTTTTCCGGTTTTTTTTTACAAATTTTCTCAACGGTGGAAATTTTTGTGGGAAACTTTTTCCAGTTTTTTTTTATTCCTGAGAAAATTTGCTTTCATTTTCATAAAAAAACTTTGTTTCTACGATGCTTCGTTCTTGAGTTATGATTTTTCAAAGTAGTGTCAGAGGAAAAAAAATTCATTTGAGTTTTCCGGAAAAATAAGCGACCCTGAATTTTTCTCATTTTTTTAAATCATATATTGATGAGCCCGGCCTATGGAAAAAGTTTCATGAAAATCTGAGACCCTTCGGCCCACTTTGTACGGAAATAAAAAAAAATCCCCATGTATTACCACAGAAAATACAAAAACTTTATGGGCGTAGTCGCAAAAAAATACTGCCAAACCTAAAAATACAAGCAAAATTGAAAATTGAATTCCTCAAGGATTGAATTATCTACTTACTTCCGTTGATTGATAACCAACACATAATTTTCAATTCTATTAAGCCAAAGGACGTGATAACTGAGCTTTTCGATTCTTATTGTTATGGATTTTTGATGCATGGATTGCTCAGATGATAAGATTTCATCTTGAACACGGTGTACTATATTAAGAAGGTGATATATTCCGAAAACTGACAGCTACTTGACGACGTCATTCCTATCCTCCTCGAACAAATTTGCGAAAAAAATGATCTAGTGATCCGGATGGTATATGGTACGATAGGAGTGACGTCACATGTTTACAATCAAGCTTGATATTTACATCAGTAAAAAGCCTGCCTTGTTATTTTTTTTATGCCGTGATCTTGAATCAAGTGATTCGAAGATGAAGTTCAAAAATCGATCAAAGAGCTCTAAGATAATATCCTAATATTTGATCCGTATCTTGCTCAGAAGATCAAAAGACGAGATAGAATGTAATGCCTGGTTAAAATAAATCACACCAAAGCAATATGTAGAGTTTTACCGAAAAGCTCTGTGAAACTTCCAAAAACAAACAAAAACTGCCAAGTAAATTTGTTGTTGGGGTGGAAGTCACATTTGCCGCGATAGACCAAAGACTGAGAGCAGCATTCTCAATAGCAGCTTCAATGCTGAAATTCATTTCATTTTACTTAAATATATTTTAAATCTAACTTATTATATACATACATTTTGGTATTATAACTTGCGCTGTCTTCCAATTGACCTCCTACCAACTATACTGTTTTATATTATTCCGCTTTTGCATCGTCAGTCCGTGTTGCCGGTTTCTCAGAATATTTTATTCCCAACATCTGTTATTCCAAATAAAACTATTAGGTACTTCTGATAGATATGCTTTGTCAAAATTAACATATCGTACGGTGAAGTAAAAAATCACCGAACGATTCACAGAAAAATCTACTGTTGAGAATTCGGTGAAATTTTACTGAAATCTTTGAATAATTTAGTTGCGTAATATAGGTTTTTTTTAATGCATAACAATGGCATAACCCTCGAGTGGCCTTCAACGAAATTAAAAAAAAAAATGTACGCAATTCGCTGCAGAACCCGATTTTAACAGCACTCGTCGTAGTTGTACGACTGGTGCTTTAATAGTAGTTTACGGAACAAGTTGCAGAATGATGCTTTTTGCAGCACGAGTCGTAAATTTATACTACGAGGCTTGCCGATTGTTGTGTAATGATTCATTAAGCAACTCAAAATAGTTGCGTAATGAGAAAGCGTTGCGTATCGAATCATTAGAGCACTGGTTTCAGTTGCGTAATGACTATTCCCGCACTGCATACTTCAGTACAGGAAAGTAGGCCGTTACATGACAGATTGGCCTGATGAAAAGCAGCCCATGGACCTTTGCACGAGTTCACTAATTTGACATTTGAGCGGTGCCGTATTCACTAGCTACCATAGTAACGTAAATAACATGGCACCGCTCAAACGTCAACGACTGAACTCGTGCATTGGTCCATGGACCGATGCACGAGTTCACTATCTGACGTTTGAGCGGTGCCGTGTTATTTACGTGACCATGGCAACAAGTGAATTCGGCACCGCTCAAACGTCAAATTACACACTAAGCTCTTACGGTGAATTTCACCGTAATCTCAACAGCTGAACAGTTCGGTGAAATAAAACACCGTAACTTCGTCGGAATTTAACGGATTCCGGTGATTTTTTTACCGAATACTGTAAAAATTTACCGTACTCCGTTAATTTATTTTACCGAACTGTTCAGCTGTTGAAATTTCACAGGAATCCGTAAAATAATTTAAGTGTGTAGTGAACTCGTGCATTGATCCATTATGATGAGAAATTGCAAAAACTATCATTCTGCATTTTATGCGTTATCTTGCATTAAAATGTTCGATATTATGAAACATTTCTTGTGGGGAGGGGTTATTCTAAACAGGAAGCAGGATTCTAGACTACCCCTTACCACCCTCACCATGTTCCGTCGACTTTATTCAAACTGAGCCATCCAGCACAAGGCAACTGATATCGATTTTCAAAGTTTAGAAACGAGAGCCGTTTCGTGGAACGCGCGGCGGCGGAACCCTTTTTATGTGACCCAAACTAAAGGAAACTATTTCCAGTTCAAGTTACGCCCGAATGGGATCGAAAGGGAATCGGAGCGAAATGTTCTGCTGGGAATCACCGGATCGGAAGAAGCGTTGCCTGGCCATCGATTTGGGACTCTTTGGTGGAATATGGCTTTCACTGTTCAATATCAGCAGCACCCGACCGCGTCACCATTCCGTTGCCGGAAATAGTTTTATACGACGGTTATAAAACTTGACTGTTGTTTTCGCCCGGCATGCGGTACTTCAAGGGAATTTATTTTCGCCGTTCAATGGATTGCCGTTCTGCTGGAAGTTCTCCCCCATGTGCAAATGGTTGGATTTAAGTGATCTTAAATTTTAAAGCAAGTTGTTCGATTCGTTTCAGTTACGTCCGTTTGAAGTTGGGGGTTAAAGTCGTTTGGAAAGTTTCCTCGAGAAAACCTCATGATAGTGAAGCAAAGCAGATGAAAATTTACTATGTAAGAATTGTATGGAAGAAAGTAGGTTAAAAGTTTGAATGTGGAGATATCCAAACAAAAAATTCTAATCTTCTATCTTTTATCTTCTATCTTCTATCTTTTATACATAAAGCTCTATTCAGGTGGAACGTAACGCCAGATACAAAAAAAAGAAAAGAGGGATTCCACGGAGGCATGCAAGTCGATTCTGATCGACCATTTCAAAAATATCTGAAACTTTGCACAGTTTTTCAGTTCCATCTAAATCGTCATTTTCCGATATCAAAAAAAACTTTGTTTCGACATCGCTTACACGGTACTGATGGATGAAGTTGCAAATATTTGATGCAATGCAGTAGCATACCATCGGAAAGCTTTTTATTTTTGCACTATACATCATTTCTATTGTTCGGTTCTACTACATCTTTTTTTAAGAGTATACTTTCACCATTGCAGCAAGAAAGAAGCATGAAAAAAATGCAACGCAAACTGGTGCGCAGTTCCCTGAAGGTATTAAATTCATCAAACAACTGTCCTCACGCCCGAACCAGTATCTAAAGGAAACCAGACCTTTCGAGCGTCCTTCGGCTTTGTTAAAGCTTCACGATGTTGCTTTCTCGTTTATCCATTAGCCTCCCGGCTGGGGGCAAAAGTATGCATTTTTCTAGCACCCCAGGGAGCTAGTTAATTGCAGAGAGGACCTGGTTACGTCGTAGATGAAGAGGGCACTACAGAGCCGGGAAATGATGTTATTAATTTATTGTAAGCGTCCAAGAGACGAACAGTAGCTTCCCTTCGATGCAGGGAAATACTTCATGCAACACGACACGCAAAATAGGCAGCATGCACAGACGGTTAGAAAGGGATTGAAGGCTGAAAACTTGCACTCAAAGAAGCTCTTGTTCAACCCTAAACGATCATCGAACTCAAAACATGACAGAATACTTTTTCATGAGGCAACATATAAGTTGTTTACAAACCTTCGGAAGATCACTCAATACGCTTGTAGATCTGTAGGCTGTTTTTCCTTGGAGTTCAGGGCTGGTAAACTGACTGACAAAGTTTTTCACAAACCTTGTCAAACAAGTCTCATTTTGGTGTATTCTATGCCAATATAAAAAACTTCATACAAATGTAATTTAACGGACAAGAATTCAATTTGCGTAATAAATATTCCGTTTACTTTAAATTCATTTTATGTGCCCTCGACCCATTACATAAATAGAGGCTCCAGTGTATCATAAAACATATAACAGATAGTTTTCCATAATAATTTGATTTTCTTACATTGCAAGTAACTCACAGAGGTTCCGTTTCTAGGTACACGCCCATGATCACAGAGCTCATTCCTCCTGGAAACAACACTACCGATGGGTAATAATCCTTTTTGCAGAAATGCATCTCCGCTCACAGAGGACCTCCAGACCGGGACGTTCCCAAGCGTCGTTGTAGAGATGTAGGTACCACATGAGTTGCGGTGTTTTGATTCCGTTTCCGAGCTCCGTCTGCTGGCTGGTGGGATTGAAACTCGAACGATGAGCTTGTCGTCATCGCCCCCTCGTTTTCCGTTGTCGTTGAACTGAGAAAAGTACGGTATGATTTCATCTTCTCTAGATGCTACAAATAAGTAAACGTGAGAGGAATAATGATCGGTTTTTCTTTGCCACGAGTCACGGCATTCCGCCATCAGCCAGAGTTGGGATGACTTTTGAATTCTACATTTGTGTGGGGAGGTTGAGGACTGAGGGCTGAGGGGGCAATGTAATGGAATTTACGTTTTGAGACAGGATGTGGTTCACTGGGTAATGTGGGTACAATGGAAGTATGCAATCGGAAATCCATTTCATGGCAGGGATTTGTCCACCAATTGGATTATTTGTGTCTCTTGTGGGACTGCCGGTAAATTTATTACAGACATATTGATTGCTTCGTCGATTTGCGGAAGAAGACATCAGATGATTGGAAAACATTGTGCGGGATTGGCGGGCATGAATTTATATTATTCGATTTTGACGATTTTTGATGGATTTCGAATAGATTGAGTCAGCGCAGATGACTCATTTGCTATACTGTTCAGGGACTATTTTATATATTTATGCGATTGCTCATCAATGATTTTGATTGAACCTTCACATCACTGTATTGCCATTTTACTCGGTTTATAACTCCTTCCACATCAGTGACCAGGGACGTTGCCACAGAAAGCGAACAGTTGAACCGAATATTTTTAGTTCTGTTTGTCGTCAATCAATACGTAAAATTCTCTTGAATACCCCTTTTTTCATTCTTTATTAACAAAAATTAAATTAATTTCTTATATTTTGGCGTTCTGTGTTAGAAAACACTATCATCCCAATTTGATGAAACTAAATTAGCTTTTACTAACTGTTCTTATCAAAATGAACATATTACATTTCATTTGCCTTAGCAGTTTAGATTTTTTAAATGTGACCTGAATTCACCTGCTTATAAGATAAAAATCAAATTATATCACGCATTTATAGTGGCAATAGAAGATTGCAACGATTTTTGTCAAAAATTAACAATTGCTTTACTCGAGATCATCATTGAATATTCTATGTAACTCATGTATTCTATACCAGGGAGGGAGTATCAGAATAATTTTTATAATTTTATTTTGAATCCGCTGCAGAGTTTTTTTACTGGTATTACAGCAGCTAGACCATACTGGTACAGCATACATCAAGGCTAGTGTGCAAATTTGGTTGAAGATCAAATGTTGTGCTTAAGACGAAGTTTCGATTTTCTGGTAATATGTGGATATAGAAATTTAATATTATTCATTCATTCATTTATTTAGTTAACATCTAAACAGATAACACTGAATCAAGGATGGAAATTGATATAATAAGATATTGCTGTGTGCGTTTGAAATGCAAATATCAAATGCGGGAACACCAAATGCGGTAACTTTGTCTCACAAGAAATGCGATGTCAAAGATAGATTTTTCATGCTAGGTCGGCGGTGATTTATGTAATCGTTGCTAGGTGTCCTTTGATTGTTTTGTGTTACCGCATTTGAAGGAAGTTTAGTCAAGATTTACATCTCAAATGCAAACAGCAATATCACAACAAACTACGTTCCGCGATTAATGCATCGTTCTGTGTGTGGGCTAGCGATTAAATGTTCGCGAGCCATACACAGAAAAAAATATTTAATTTTCAATGTGATGTAAACTGAAGTCTACTGTAAAAATAAATCAAATTCGTGTGTTATTACAGTATCATGTAAATTTAAATTATTATACATTTAATGTTCAACTAAAAATAGTTGAATATTACATGATTGTGTAAATTTAAAGTGAATTAAATTGAAAAATAATGGATTGGTCGTTGAAATTTACGTTTATTTTGATGCTCCAAATATGTGCATGAAAATAAACTTAAATTTACAACATATATTTAGCTGTGTAGTTTTATCATTCTGAGGATTTTTCCATTGTTATCTGTTGATTTCCCTTCGGATATATTGTTTGTTTCTAAAATCATACGTGCATGGTTTTAACGAAAAATATTAGCGTGATTGCGCCATGATTCAAGTTGATCGCTACTTGTAACAAACATGGCATCGGATGCTCCTTATGTCGGTACAATGCGCGCGATTTTTTTCCATCCTTGCACTGAATCAACAATTTCACGCCACAATACTAGGTTCGTGGCCGCATCTCTCCAACCTCGGTTCTGCCCCACGCTCGCTAAACCGATACGCACTTGATCCGCCCATCTAGCTCGCTGCGCTCCACACCTTCTTGTACCAACCGCATCCGAAGCGAACACCATCTTTGCAGGGTTGTTGTCCGGCATTCTTGCAACATGCCCTGCTCATCGTATCCTTCTAGCTTTGGTCACCTTCTGGATACTGAGTTCGTCGTTGGGCGAGCTCGTGGTTCATCCTTCGCCGCCTCACACCGTTTTCCTGCACACCGTCAAAGATCGTTCTAAGAACCCGACGTTCGAAGACTCCAAGTGCTTGCAAGTCCTACTCGAGCATCGTCCATGTTTCATTCCCGTGGAGGACTACCGGCCTTATGAGCGTTTTGTACATGGTACATTTGGTGCGGGTGTGAATCTTTTTTGACCGCAGCTTCTTGTGGAGGCCATAGCAGGCCCGACTTCCACTGATGATGCGCCTACGTATTACACGGCTAACGGATCCAAGTTAGACGTACTCGTCGACCACCTCGAACGTATCCCCGTCTATCGTAACATTGCTACATAGACCCGCCCTGTCGCGCTCGGCCAGCATTCACCACCAGTCCAACTTTTGCTGCCTCACGTTTCAGGCGGGTATACAGGTCTGCACCTGTTCAAATGTTCGACCGACAATGTCCATATCATCCACGAAGCAAACAAATTGACTAGATCTCGTAAAAATCTCACCCTGGCTCTCCGCATAACACATTCTAGCGCAATATTGAACAACAGGCACAAAAGTCCATCACCTTGTCGTAGTCCCCGGTGGGATACAAACGAACTAGAATGTTCGCCTGAAACCTTCACACAATTTTGAACACCTTCCATCGTCGCTCTTATCAGACTCGTGAGATTCCCGGTAAAGATTGTAGCCGCACGAACTACAGAGTTCGTGGTCGGCCGAAATACAACCGGAATTCAATTGCCGCCACCGTGGATGAACGCGATTATTCCTTGTAAAGCGAGAAGCTTAAGCGCCACCTCGTTAGAGGACCTCCCGCTCACGTTAATTGTTTGCCCGGTCTGAGACCCACCTAAGTTGGTCCATTGAAGAACCTTGGAAAAAGGTTCGAAGAATAATCCCGTCAATTCCACTTTCCTAGCGTCCGACTTACTAGATTCCGAACAAACCCAAAGCGAATATTACTCACTCGACCCTAGTTGCACGTGCGAAGAGAAGCTTTCCAAATTTAAAGTTCTATCATCATTGGAAGTCCCGACACCGTCCCACAGATGGCGACACCGACCAGAAAGCTTACCATCATTCAACCACATTACTCAATGGAACTACGAACGCGCGCAAAAAGGAGATTGCTCAAGTGAACCGACAACCAGAGAACATTACACCTCAGCTAGGGGTTTTGCATTACACAATTACTCATTTTTACAGCGCTACATTTATTTCTATCACTTCGGAACTATTATCTAGGCCTAATTCTTCCTATGCGTGCGTGCTCTTTCCCCTACTCAACTAGCATTTCATTTCCCCAAACGTTACATGTGCACATGATTTTCTACTCACTCTTTACTGCATTCTATTGCTGCCGTGGCTTGGCTGCTTCGCAGACGACGAGACTGGCGATGATGGTCGCTATTGTTGGACGGCTTGGGCTGAGTCTATTGTTCGTTGTTGGCTTGGCTGGTTGACTGTGGAGACCGCATGGGCGAACGATTACGCAATTCGCGCGGGGTGCGGGATCAATCCACCTACCAGACGGGATGAACTTCCTTAGCGTCGGTTTTCTGGACACGTGATCGGACGGATATTCTTCGACGGTGTCACAGAGCGATGGGCGCGATTGCGGCGCGGCCCCTTCGGCCACAAGTAACGCGTGGGCCGGTGGTTAGCCGGACGGTCAGTCACTGCTGCGGGTTCCTAAATCCGAGAAATAAAGCTGTCGAACGGCTGTTCGACAATGGGGGTTAAAGAGAGCACACACCTCACGCAACGCACGACTTTAATACCTTTCTGACTGCACTTTGGTATCACTACAGTAAAACTTCTCAGCACTCGGAGGAAACTAGCTAACTATCCTGTAATGTTTAAACGTGTTAGTTCACACTGAGCTATCTACACAGGGACCGACTCACACGGGGAATTCGGAAAAGAGCCAGATATGAAACCATGAGGAAATGGCTACAGCAGTGGGATAGCGCTGCGAACAGAGAGACCGACAGCGCTGCGAACAGACTCACCGACTAATTCCGTGCCTGTTGATGTGAGTGAACAGAAAACACTGAGGAGTGATTTTCCACTAGACGCAGTTTTTGTCTGGTCATGGTGCGGCGATGTTGAGGAAACCTCTGAGCACGTGGTCTTTGAATATCCACGTTTCGAACATGAGCGAGCCGAGAGGAGATCTGTCGTCGGCAATGACGTGAACGTGCACAATACCGTCCAACGAATGTGTGCTGACGAAGAAAAATGGGACGCGGTAAACAGGACAATCGTCCAGCTGATGTCTCTGTTACAAGGAAGATGGCGAGAGGAGCAGCGGCACTCAACACAGTGGACAGCCAAAATTATCGGACCGACCTAGGCACTTGATGAGTCAGTCTGTTGAAGCGAGCATATGAAGGAGACCAACGGGCGCGACCGGAGTAGGCTAGATCCTCCGCCGACGACTAGACCGAGTATAGCTGGAGTAGCGTAGTAGCTTCGGAGTAGGCTAAATCCACCGTCGGGGAGTAGCTGAGTAGATCGCGAAACAGCACCGGAAAATGGTTGTCTGGGAGATTGCTCGGAGGTCTTCCGTCGTCGGGGAAAACTTCGTCGGAGTAGGATAGATCCTCTGTCGAGGACTATTCTGAGTAGTCCGTAGCAAGTCATCCAATCAGAATCGCTGTAACGACCTCAGCACTTCTACTAGTTTTGGGTCGTCGGGGTGCCAGGGAAGGTACCCTCCTTCCGGAATCGCTGGACCAACCTCGGCATCCAACTGGTCAAACCTGGAGAGCTCCAGCTCCGCGTCCCAAACAGAGGAGTAGCAGCTGCCTTTATACGCATAATTGTCCCATGTTGCTTTTTGTGCATTTTAACTTTTTGCCATCAAACAGTTTATTTTTACGTATAGTTTTAGAAAACATTTACCAAAAATTAATTTTCTATTCTATTCTATTCTATTCTTAGCGCTTGCACAGCCAATATTGAAGAGCATCCTGGAATTTCTTCTAGTATTTTCTTGTCAGCATTAATATTTGCAGCATATCGATGATATGATACAAATATTAAAATGGCCAGGCCCACTGTGCAGACTTGGGTTTGAAGATAACTCAAATGTTCACGGCTATCAGATTATCCACTTATGAATAATATGATGGACGTAAGTATTTGAATTGTTTTAAGGAAGAAACGGGGACAACCGTACCAACCGTCTCATTTCAGGGAAAAAGTTTAAATCGTTGGGAGTGGCGTTGCTAAGAATGTTAATGCACACTCCATTGGGTGTTCTTCTTTCAGGGATGGGACACAGGTATTTCTCCCTTATGTCCTGGCTCAGAAGCCTAGGTTAAAGCGCCATTACTCGCTCTCTGAAACTAGAAGAAATTATTAAGGTTAATTCCCTTACCCCCTTTTTATTTTACAAACCGTATCGAATCAAAGCACATAGTTATTCACAAATCGTAATAGAATTCAGATTAGTACTCCGTCATAATATGTTATGACTAAATCAACTGATTGACTCTGAGTCAGCATGGACCATGCTTGTTAATGACTTCAGAAAAATATGCAACAGTTGATATTATTATTATGTTTGACATGATTATATTTGCTCAAGCATCTGAATTAAAATTGATGTAAAAAATCAGAGTTTATAGAACCCTTTGCATGTCATTACGAGACTTGAAAACACTGACTATTTATCAGCGAGCAAACCTTTTATTAGAGTACAAATATGAAAGATCTCACCGAATCCAAAGCAATAAAATGGCTGCGTTCGATCTAGCATCACAAACATCAGGTATTCGGGGGACCAATCGACTTGAAGTTTTCAATAGTTACTTCCAGGTTTACATTAGTTTTTCACTTTTGAATCTTGATGATTTCACATGGCAATGAGCGACGTTCGAGCGTTCAAATAACAAAAGCGAAGCACGAGCATAAAATTCTGTTAAGCATATTACGTTTTTCTTTGATGTAGATTACCAACACGCACTTCACAACAAAACATACAATTTCAGCTTTGTAATTCATAATTTTCAATGAGATTTCAATAATTCCATGCACAGCGTAAAAAAAAAATCTGCAAACTCACGACGGTCCAGAGTCGTAATTCACTCTGCACTTTTAATCAACTCGCGACATAAAACAAATACGGCTAGATTAGTAAAGTTATACACCTGTACCAGCCATTTCGCGTTTGCATCAGCCGTAATGAAAATTTACACGAAGCGAAAAAATTGCGACCGAAAACTTCAAACACGTCAGCTCGCGCGCATGGCTTGCTGCGATCCAAACATTTACCAAAAATTAATTTTGTTCGGAAACTCAATGAAAAACCAGCCAAGTCAATTTGTCACATTGTTGAATTTCCACGCATAACTGTTCCACTACTGTATGTCTACGCATAACTGTCACACTATACAATTCGCTGCGCTGATCTCGAACAAAATATTCAGTTGGCAGTTTTGAATTAGCTGGTTTTTGGGAAAATCGTTTTGAACATCTATTAACGTTGGCTTCACATCCCATTTGGAACACAAGCTGTTTTATGTGTTTGTATTATCGGGATGCATTCCTCATTCATGCGAGCCTGACGTCAAATTTGATTGAAATTTTCAATATCAAAATATTAATTCCCATCCGTTTTTCAATGGATTTCAGTTGAATTTTCAGGGTCAATCACAAAATTCTTCTAGTTTTTGGAACCACGGTCATCGATTAGAAATTCACTGTAAATTTGGATTCATCACGGGAGTACTGAAGTAATCCCACTTGAAGAATCAGTAACCACTTTAATTTTGAGTCCATGGATTGCGACAAATCAACTTCATGATTTAGCAAACCAAGTCTAAATAAACATATGTAGTTCGACAGTTTTTGAATGACTTGACCACATGCTGGGTTGTTCCGAATACCGGTTCACTGGTGGAAGTGGCCATTATATTGGCGAATCGGAAACCTGGCTTGCGCCATATCAATTTTCATGAATTTTCAAATCAAGTCTGTGGTATCTAAAGGTGAAGGTGGTTCAAATGTCGTTTTGTTGTTCCGAATTCCGGGATCCCTGGGGGAAATGGCCTCTAAACTGTTGGTTCTGAAACCTAGCTGGCAACATCAAACTTCATAAATTCTCAAATCAAGGCTAAAAAAGAATAATTCAAAAGTTCTTGGATGACTTGATAACATGCCAGGTTGTTTTGGATACCCTGTTCCCCAGAAGAAATGGCCATCATATTGGCGGTCCCGAGACTTATCTAACGACATATCAAACAAGAAGAAGTCAAAGTCAAGTCAAAAGAAGAATAGTTCAAAAGGTTTTGGATGACCTGGCCACATACTGGGTTATTCCGCATAATTGGCTCTTCGGTGCAAGTGGCAAATATGTTGATGGTTCTAAAACTTAATTTGCAATGTATCAATTATCATGATTTTGCAAACAAAGTCCAAAGATATGCCAAATCGTGTGAAGATTTGTGTCGTGAATTTTGAGTTAAATATTTACTCCGCCGGGCCTTCCTTAGCCGAGTGGTTAGAGTCCACGGCTACAAAGCAAAGCCATGCTGAAGGTGTCTGGGTTCAATTCCCGGTCGGTCCAGGATCTTTTCGTAATGGAAATTTCCTTGACTTCCCTGGGCATAGAGTATAATCGTACCTGCCACACGATCTACGAATGCGAAAATGGCAACTTTGGCATAGAAAGCTCTCAGTTAATAACTGTGGAAGTGCTCATAAGAACACTAAGCTGAGAAGCAGGCTCTGTCCCAGTGGGGACGTTAAAGCCAAGAAGAAGAAGATTTACTCCGCCGAATAACCTTGATTTTTCAGATAAGTTTCTGTCAAGCCTGCAGCTGGAAGAGTCGATATAGGAATTTATTACATCTTATAAGCCTTCTCACTTACTAATCCACTCTTTCATTCACTAATTCATACATTTTCTCATTATCACACATACAGAAAACTTTGCTTTCTTTTCCAAACTATAAAATCGTATTTCTTCACGTGGCTCCGTTTGGCACATGTCACTTGAGCCTTCATTAAGTGCCTACAATCTATATGTAAGAACGGTCGTCTAGCACATAATTGGTCACTACTATCAGTGAGACTATTATGTGCAGAAATTCACCAAAAACCCCGTATTTCTAGGCATAACAGTCGCACTTTGGATTTTGTTGCTAAATTTACTTTATTCCCATAATACAAACTCTTGACTATAATAAACACGCTATTCTTTATACTATTGTAAAGATTTTATTTGGCGAAAAGGGGGGATATTCTCGGCCTTAGCAGTCTATATGGTAGCCAAAACAGGGTTTTGTCTTTTATTCTGACGATTTCGGTTGTTATTTAACCTTTTTCAAGAATTAAAGATAACGTTTTGTAGTTGTTTTCGCCAAATAAACACTGACAGTCGTGATGGAATTCCAAAAGTAAAGATTTTTATTTAATTTACCACATACCTGGTCAATACGAGGCCTTAATGTGTTAAAATCTTTAAACGCGTTTTTCTCGTTTGCATATTTTGGAACATGGGACAATTATGCGTATAACGGCAAAGCAGCAGGCGCAGATGTTGCCAAAGTTACCATTTTCGCTTTCGTGTGGCAAGTTAGATGCTACTCTATGTCCTGGGAAGTCAAGGAAATTTTTATTACGAATAGATCCTAGACCGACCGAGAATCGCACACAGACACCTTCAGCATGGCATTACTTTGTAGCCGTGGACTCTTACTACTTGGCTAAGAAATGCCTTCAAAAAATCGAATGGTAACCGGTAGCACGAAAAATGAAAGAGATTAACTGAAATTACCTGTGAGAAAATTGGCATAGGAATTTCCTTGGGTATTTCTTTTCAAAGACGGAAGAAAATTAGCTTGTTAATGAGCATGATTATTATTGATCTGAATTAGTATGATTATTAAAAAGCGA
Source organism: Aedes aegypti (assembly GCF_002204515.2). Classification (NCBI taxonomy): domain Eukaryota; kingdom Metazoa; phylum Arthropoda; class Insecta; order Diptera; family Culicidae; genus Aedes; species Aedes aegypti. The sequence continues at coordinate 89,196,882 of NC_035108.1, read as the reverse complement.
TCGTTAAAACTGTTGGTGATTCTGCATGGGATATTCCGGCTAACTTTTGTTAAGGTGAACTAAAAATAATCCTAAGACGCCCTTTCCGGCGAATGCTAGATAGGTTTCTCATTTTTATAATGATTCAAATAAATAATTTATACCATTTTTTTTATCTTTTCGTGTGACTTATAGTTATTTGAGAAACCTTTCAAGACGCCCTTGATCAAACGTTCAATTTTATTGGCATTAGTTTAAAACATAAACAAAAATACTTATTCCATCTTTTTTGCAGAATGCTGGAAATTTCATATAGATTAGACCTGTTCATGTTTAAAAAAATGTTAGGAAATCTACCGGTCAATCAGTGTTCGGAATTCTCATGCTAAGAACAATGTCTGGTCAAATTTTCAGCTCATTTGATAAAGATTTCAGTATGCTTCAAGTTGAAAATGTATTTTTGGGCTTATTTCAAGGTTTGAAAAATTATAACTAGAATGTGGAAAATCAAAACCACTTGCTATTACCACTATTTGAAAGCTAATTCTATTCTGTTAAAGTTTGTCGAACACGCTAACAAGATTAAATTGAGTTTTAACATTGTTTGATCCAAATTTGTACTCCGCTGTACCCATAAATTACAGTTTTCTCAATATACATGGTATATAAAACATGCACTGGTATTATTTTTTCAGGCCCTAGTCAACGGGAATCAAACATAATACATTTATGAATTCATTGACCATCAACAGATTACATGTTGCTAAAGGCAATAAATTACAATAAATGCCCAAAGATCGAGCACCGCATCGCAACCTGATGATAGTTAAATCATGCATGACACATGTACCGGAAACGAATGAATTGAACAAGTTAGCATTGCTTTATCTTTCCGAGTGATGATTGTTTTGATCGCATTTCACTGATCATTTAGAACGATTTGAAAACAATCATCATCATCGATTGAGAAAAGGCAGTGCTAACGTGTTCATTTTTTGTATTCATTGAAGCTCACGGTGGTGCTCTTGGCTCACCCACAGTGGATTTACAAATGTGCTTCATAATTACCTATTTGTTACAATTTATTTTCGTAAGATAAATGGTTACTTTGAACGGGATTGACTTTCAGATATGCATTGTCATCATGTCTGGAAATTAAAAATCCGAAATTTTCATGCAGGCATGCTGTTCAGTGAAAACAATTCCCGAAAAAAAAAGATTTTCAAGAACCTCGAGATACAAACCTCAACCAAACTATGTTAAAACTTGCTCCAATCATAAAATTGTGTTCGGCAAAAGTTCGTAGAATTGGATAAACTACTATGTAGAAGTATTTCCGATAAATTTTGATGTTTCGTTCGGTAGTTTTGATTTTTTAAAGCTTGAAAATAGCCCAAAAACACAAAATTGATTTGAAGCACAACTAAATTTACTCTAAATTGAGTGAAATTTTGGGCAGAGTTTCATTTCGCAATGAAAAATCAAAGTATTGGTTGACTGGTGAGTTTCCAGACATTTTTGAAAATATGAATAGGTCTAATATAGATGGATTCCACGCGGAAAAAAATCGGGTTTAGCCTTACCGTTGGAAAGGCGAGTTTCTGGCTTTCGAAGCGTCCGACAATTCGAAGCAGCAATGTTCATCGAAACTGCATAAAATCAGTAGTTTTTCTAATTATGAATTAAAGCTTAGGTGTCCGATGCTGGGGAATCTTCCCTTACAGGTTTTCTAGGTTCAATCATTGTAGGAAAATTCATCAGTTTTCTCGTTACTAACATCAAATTTCTTGAGCCCTTGCGTTAGTCAGTGACGCTCCATAATTCAAAAGTTCCCCTCCAAATTATCTGATTGTCATACATTATTTAGATATTCCATCAGCTCCAGATCAGTCCTGATATCTCATTTAATGAAGCCATCGCCAACAGTGCACAGGTGATACAAAACTATTTCTCTTTGCCATCCTGAATGTAGATGATGTTGCTCGTTCGGTTACCTATTCCACTCACGTGCCAATCAAAGGAATGTAGCTTCCAATGTAGTAGCTATCTTACGGTAACGGCCGGTGTATTGCCAGCATACCATCTGACGACACCTGTGGATCTCCTGTTCATTGGAGGCGGGAGGAATATCCCAGCATGTGCCGAAGCGAAATCCAACAACTTTTCACAAGGGTTGCTGGTGATTTGTAGGAACGTCGACCACCATGTCTGTCTGTGTTTCGCTGGTATAGGGTAGGATGGTTCATAACGTTAACTTGAGCTCAATTGCTTGAAACAGAAAAACGAAAGTTTCCCCACAATAAAAAAAAACAATGTATCACAGCACTTTACAATACAATCAAACCTCATCGAGTTATAGAGGTATAGACTTATCATTCTATACTAGATTGAAGGGACCGTCCATTCCATAGAGAAAACGGATACATTAATTAACAGAATTTCAAGTTAGGAAGAGTTAACTGTATTATCAATCAAATTAACATGCAAACTGAGTCATTTAACTCCAGGAGTGCATTTCGAACCTCATTTCCCTATCTCCCGCAGTCACGTGGCTGCTTTTTCTGCCAACGATGACAACAGGTTATTCCGCAACCCGCAACTGCAGCAGCACGGAGCAAACAGCAATGGTTTCCGTGGCCGGAATTAACAATGCGATACAGCGATGGAAGACGCGTCTTCCGTTCTGGACAATAATATAGCAACATCGACCGGTCACACCGGTGGGAGTACAAGGACCGCAAAGAAACACGATACCTGTGCCCTGATACGAGTCGGCGTCCGCACGCTGTTTCTATTAACCTGAATGTCACATTTTATGACAACTTTACGAGTCCCCAGTGAGTTGTCATCCGGCTAGTTCCCTCTCCGTTTGCCACCACCGTAAGACCATCGGAACGCCATGCCCGGGGTCCAACGAGGTCATCAATGCCGTGTTGGGAGTTTGGGGGCACTTGTCGTTGTGTTCAGCTTTGAGAACTCGAAACCACGGTGCTCCCCAGATCGTTATTATCACAAAAATCTGAAGAACTGCAGGAGAAACCTACATCAAAGTGGACAAAATAAATGCGGTTGTCACCACGGGTCGTCCAGAACCAACTAGGTATCTAATAGCCCCTTATGTATTAGGCATTTTACGAAATGCAAATGTGGAAAAATATAAACGAAGGCCCCTATCGTCATTGAGAGTGGATTCAATACCTGGACAAAGCTTACGGACATACACCTGAACGACTGCAAGGCGATCATTGGCAGGCAAGACTCGTGTTGAATCTCAGTCTGAATGCTCCATAATTAAAGGTTCAATGGACCAATGCACGAGTTCACTAATTTGACGTTTGAGCGGTGCCGAATTCACTCGTTGCCATGGTCACGTAAATAACACGGCACCGCTCAAACGTCAAATAGTGAACTCGTGCATCGGTCCATTTAACTGCTCGAACACCGGTCACAATAGTTATCTTGCTTTTGCTTATGTGCAATATTATCAGTTGATCACCGCTTTAGATCAGGTACCCGACAGCTATCAGCTAAAAAGCGCCTGCTCGATACACGCACACAAGGAACGTAAAAGAAAGTGTATCGACATAAAACAGTAATGCCGAAACTGCTCGATTTCTAATACACTGTATAGTGGTTATCACGCTCAATGGTATGGGTGCCCTAGTGTAGATGTAGTTGTGAACCTTAGAGGAAAACAATATGCACTCAGTCTCGAGAAACACCCAGAATCCGGGTATAAATTTTTCAAATTGGGTAATATTTCCATATGCATTTTGATGAGTCTGGAAAGCGTGTGCAAGTTTCTTTGAGGAATGGCGGTTTATAAAACATCTTTCATGTCATAGAAGATGCTTCTCAATACATCATTAGAACATACAATTATGTGTTAAAGATGCAGTGGCGCAACCAAGGGGGGGTTTTGGGGGTCAAAACCCCCCCCAGAGCCGAAAAAATATAAGGATTATCTTGTATGTTTCTGTAGTTCATTAACATTCTACAATTATGGATCAGTAATTTAGGCTCGTATTAACACTCTGAGTTTCAGTGGTTTTAACAGTAACATTCTTATTCTATGTTTTCTTTGATTTTCTAGACCCCTAAAGAGGTTAATACAACAAAAATATTTGCAAACTTGTACTATAATATTGTACTGAACAAAATATAGTACAAGTTGGTCGTTTTATCAAAACAAAATGGTCGAGTTCGGAGGATTGGATCTCGGCTTCTAGTACTTGGATTGACTTAAAATTTACATCCTAACTTGGAAATACATAGGTTAGCCGGAAATTCGCAGCTTTAAAAAATCAAACTTTTGAGTAATAGTAAATCTCCAAATTTAACAAAAACACAAAAATAAAACTGTTCATTCCACTATTTTGCGAAATTGATCGATAATTCAAACTTGTTTTTAGAACTATATTATTTAGTAAAAATTTTGTATACAAATAAAATCATAGTGAAAGTTAAGACATTTTTCACACGATGCGAAACATACGATGACAAAAAAGTTTGTGATTTTCTGCTGAGTGAAATTATGTGAAGTGAGTGAAAGCTTATTTATGAATTTCAGTGCAAATTACAAAAATTCCACTAGAAGCCAAGACCCAGGTCTCCAAGTTTGATCTTTTAATGTGAAAAGCGACCCGTGGGCAATTTATTCTGTTCAGTGCTGTAAGGCTATAATATTGTTTTGCCTTTTCTGAAAACTTAACTGAAGCATTTGTGTCAGAAGTTGGTCATCCATTCAAATATATTGGGGAAAAGGTCCCATCCGCAGCATAAATGGTCGGTGTTCAGACAGACTGGACCAAGTGCTTTTTAATGGTTTCAGGAAAACGTCTCACAGGCATTCGAATTATCAAAATATTTGCTCCATCTGCTATAATAATAATAATATCTTCTCTATTTGATGATCAGTCTGTATAAAAATAGCATCGGAAAAATTTGAATTTAATGAGTCCTAAACAGATCTTCAGAACGTCAAAATATCACCTAATCCGGTCTGTCTGAACACCGACCAAATAATCTTTCAATTTGCTCATTACATTGCAAACTTTCCCGACCTTCAGAGTATATGAATTTCCGGAGAATCGTTTCTTCAGTTTTAAAAAATTACGCAGATAATGTTTTCTCCTTCTGCATATCGAATAGTGTAACATGGGACGACAACGAATGCTATGATAAATATTCAACGAACTCAGTTAAGTAAATGATGATTGAGCATTATCACGCGTTATGTATTTTAATCTTGTTAAATGAGTTTAACCAAGTATGCACATTCAAAACAAAATATACTAAAACTCTACAACCCATTTTTTTTATGAAACATAGGGTGCAGAACCATTTGGGCACTTCCCTGATTCACTTTGGCATGGGGGGTTTTTCTCGGTAGAATTGTCTGAAACTTTGGTGTAAGGAGCGCATCAGTACGATGCATATTGTGGCCAAATATGAGCGCTCTAGCTTTTAAAAAACCCCACTGCCGAAGTGAGCCAAGAATGGGGTCTGGCTTCCTACTTTCCCAAAAATTATTACCTTCATGATATCAAACCCCCCCCTTAGAACCAAATCCTGGTTGCGCTACTGTAAAGATGTATTACATAGCATCACTAATACTTACTTGTTATATTGAAGCTAAGAAGATGTATGGTTTTACAAATTACATCTATTTTTGTTTTGATAGCATCAATTCAAAACAAAATCAAAATAATGAAAGCGATTTTTTTTTCTCCTCACGAATTGCTTATGGTTATTATTAACTTTTCTTCTGTTGATTCCCAATAGTGTACTCAAACTGTGTGTGGCTCCACACAAAAAAAAATTGAAACAAAATTTATAAAATTATATTTGACAATTTCTTCTTCTCTCTGACGTTACGTCCCAAGTGGAACAGAGCCTACTTCTCAGCTTATGTTCTTATGAGCACTTCCACAGTTATTAACTGAGATCTTTCTTTGTAGATTAACCAATTTTGCATGCTATGTCCTGAGAAGTCGAGAAAATTTCCTTTTGATTCTCGACCGAAGCGATTCGCACCCACAACCCTCAACTTGGTCTTGCTAAAGAACAGCGCGTTCTTTTAGTTTCAATTCCTTCTATTCACATACGAAAACTTCTAAGGTTATATAGAAATCCTCAAAACTTTTCTTTGTTACAGCTTTCTCGAAAGAACCTGAACAAATTATAGTGCTCTATAACCTGGAATGATTTTGAAAAAAAAAGTAGACGAAGGTTTTCTGTAATTCACATTTTCATGATTTTACTAACAGGATACAAAAATTACTATTTTATCGAAGGCTTCACTCTACCGGAAATTCGATGTTTCCATATTTCACAACCTTTTTTTTTCATATGTAAGCACGATTTTTTAAATTTTGTATTGCTGTTTGCATTTGGGATGCAAATCTAGACTAAACGTCCTCCAAATGCGGTAACACAAAACAATCAAAGGACACCTAGCAACGATTAAACAAATCACCGCCGCCCTAGCAAAAAAAATCTATTTTTGACATCGCATTTCTTGTGAAAAATCTTACCGCGTTTGGTGTTCCCGCATTTGATATTTGCATTTCAAATGCACACAGCAATATCGATATTTTTATAACATTGTTTCCATATTGCGATTTGTTCTTAAAGCTTGAAATTCACAATAATTTTGACCCGAATCCACAGAGACTTAAGTTTTCTGCAAGTCGCCTGTTTGCATTGTTCATCCAAACAGTTGTCAATATCTTCAACATAAAAATTACGAAGCAAGGGACTTTAATATGAGCCTTGAAAAGGCCCATGTAACTATTTCTGAAACTTGTATGGGTGAATCTCATGTCAAAATCATTTCTCTGACAACAAATTGTACAAGAAGTTATTCAGTATTCCAGATAGCCCAATGTTTTTGAGGTTTTCTCACAATATTTCCATGGAAGCTGCGTTAAAAATGCGCCTCATATTTAAAAAATGTATATAAACTTACCTTTTTTAATCTCTATAAATCATCTAATCATGATTTTGAATGATGCATTTCACCTCTAAAACTTGATTGAGAACTGTTTAGTCTAAATTCAAAACATAATCTATTAGGCGGCATCCACAAATTACGTAACGCTCTAGGGGGAGGGGGGGGGAGTATGCTCAAACGTTACGGCTCATACAAAAAAATTAAATTTTTCATACAAAAAGCGTTACGGAGGGGGAGGGGGGGTCAAAAATTTTCAATTTTTGCGTTACGTAATAAATGGACGCTGCCTTATGTAAGTCTTTTCAAGTATTTGATACAGCTGATTTATGTACGTGATAATCACGAAGTGATGTGTATTGTTAAACTGAAGTAATATTACAATTTGCGAACGTTTTTTTTAATTTTATTTTTATAAAACTAAACTATCCTATGCATGTCGTTTTCGGCTCATTTTTTACCAAGGGCCCCCTTCAAGAGATCTGACCCGGGCCCCCCGATGCCCAAATCCGGCACTGCGCATCAGAAACATATGTTTTTGACGTTAACTACGTCTTACGGCAATATACTGGGTGTCAATTGAAAATCTAAAATGTTGCGACCGTCACGATATTATGTTAGAGTTTGAACTAAAGGAAGGCTGCAACTATGAAAATCGACTAAAATTCAAATGCAAAAAATCACTTGGCGTAGTTAACGTCATGCGGTCGTGTCTTGTACACAACCACCTCTGATTTTTTTTTTAATGGAACATTGTGAGGCAACTTGTAATCATCAAACCTTACAATGACCGTATTTCACCACAAGATGTTTTTCAATTAGCGATGGGCGATTTTGAATCGATGTTCCGAAAATCGATTCTTTTGTTTCGATTAATCGATGTTTTGAATCGATGTTAGGAGCACTCTAAATCAAGTGAATCGATTTTCTTCATTCGATTTTTTGTTTCGATTCAAATGTATGAAATTTATAAGTATTTTTCAATGAGTTGATGAACCATGAACCCAGTTTTGAATCAGCATTGAAGTGCTTAATATCTGATTTTAAATTTCAAACGTTATTCGGTTAAAGGAAATTACAAATCATATGAAATTGCATTTTGTCTTATTTAAGATATTGTTTTTACAAATGTTCATATGAACTTAAAAATCGAATCGATTTGAAAACATCGATTCAAATGATTCGATTAAATCGATGAATCGATTCGACATATCAAATTTGAATCGATTCAGTAACATCGATGTTGTGGTCAAATTTGCCCAACGCTATTTCAATAGGATTATAATACTGTTGTAATACATCATATGTCAATATCTCGAATAGTATCGAATGCAATCGCTGTAGCTTAGCTGTGATGACGATAGACTTCAAAGAATAACAGAGCATGTGCTACGGTATAGAATGCTTGCATTTATATTGGTGAACAATCTCGGCTCCACTATGCATTACTTGGTGGCGTAGTAATAAGGTGTTGACTTCTGAATCCAAAGGTCACGTGTTCGAGACCAGGTTAAAACTTTTTTTTAATTTTCATCAAATTTTTGTGGCATCGTATGTCTCATTGTAAAAGTGTGGAAAAGTCGTGCGAAGTGCTTATATAGCCTCCACTTTGATAAGTGTAAAATGGTTTGTAAAGTTTATACCAGCTGAAAATTGTCTTATGGTCACCTTAAAAATTAAGATTCAAAACTTTGAGCGTCATACGGGAGTGAGTTAGAAAATCCCGGGTCAATATGAACAACTTGCCTGATGTTAATGCATCTTCATGGTGTTTGAATGTTATTAAAAACTAGTTCAAAATACTTTTTAGCGCATACGTTTTGATAACGTAAACATATGCGGTTTAAATCTTAAAAAAGTTATATCAACGCTCATGAAGCTACTATAATAATACCTAGACCGTTTGATTTATTTCTAATTCATGATCTTGAATGACATGTTTTTCGAATACTGTACTATAGCTCATATATAACACAAGATGATATATAATACTCAAATAGAGCTTCAATATAACAATATATCGTTAATGCTGCACAAAAAGATGTATTTGGTGTTACTTGGGTACTGGCATTCTAGCTATTGCAATTGATAGATTGCCAAAAGAATTATTTTGAATGGATTTATAATTTTTCATACAATCGAAAGTTGGGTTTCTGTTTTGGGGTACCGTAATTTCGGGTGAAATTGATCACTTTTGACTGTTTTCCATATCTGTTTTCTATGATGTTGCCAATTCCATACAACTTTATTCAGGAAAACAAGTACGACGGTGAGCCTCATTGGCTTATATACTCAAATTTTCATACAGTTGTGATTTCAGTGCTAAAAATCGTCTTCAAAATAAAAAATCAAGGAACTCCGTTTCGGGGTGAAATTGATCACCTGTCAAAACAATTATTGTTTGTTTTGAAAACAACTTTACTTATTTAATTTGGGCCTCCTGAATCCAAATATGCTTACCAAAATCTTAACAATGCAAAATTTATGGAAATAATCATATATATAAAATCCCAGCGTTGTCTGTCTGTCAGCAGTGCCGGATTTGGGCTTCGGGGAGCTCGGGTCAGATCTCATAAAGCGGGCCCTTTAATACAAAATTAAGGGCCCATATAGCCGCAGCGGTAAACGCGCAGCTATTCAGCAAGACCAAGCTGAGGGTCGTGGGTTCGAATCCCACTGGTCGAGGATCTTTTCGGGTTGGAAATTTTCTCGACTTCCCAGGCATAGAGTATCTTCGTACCTGCCACACGATATACACATGCAAAAATGGTCATTGGCTTAGTAAGCTCTCAGTTAATAACTGTAGAAGTGCTCATAAGAACATTAAGCTCATTAAGCTGAGATGCAGGCTCTGTCCCAGTGGGGACGTAATGCCGAAAAGAAGTTAATACAAAATTCAGCACGTTTTGAGACTCCACAAACCAACGTGTTGAATTTGAGTTTTGAACGAGATGGTCGGTCCAAAGATATGAGGGGCCCAAATGCAAATTGGTGTAAATGACATTTTCAATTGTGAGCTATATACAATGAAAAATTTAACTGTTTTCAAACATTCCATTAGTATTTTTAGGTGATTTTCCGTCCAATGGGAAAAATTTAACAGTTCGTAGAATATTGGCTTCTATATGGTCGGTGTTCAGCCGGACTGGACTAAGTGTTTTGTTTTTAATGGCTTCAGGAAAACGTACCTGTGCCATTCGGAATATCAAAATATTTGCATTATTTGCTTTGATAATTCAACTTATCTATTTGATGACATATATGGATAATAATAGCATCGGAAAAATCAGAATTGATGTTGTCCTCAATGTATATTTAGAATGCCAAAATATCGTCTAGTCCTGTCTGTCTAAACTACGATAATTTGTATGGAGTGAAAAATTGTTGAAAATGTTTAATGGCATTTTTCTTCAAACGCCTTTTGGTTACTACAAGTTTCCAGTTTGTCTCTGGTAAAAAAAAGGATTTACAGTACTGGCAAGAAAAAGTTTACAAAGGATGATTTTCATATAAAATGGTCAAGTTTGGAGATCTGCATCTCTGCTTCTTACAAACCGATTGACCTGAAAATTGAACCGCATGTTGAAAATAACTTCAAATTTGATCTGGGAATCCATCAAATTCTATGCAAAGGTGTCTATGTTCTTAAAATTAGCCCATTTTGGCAAAAATGTTCAAATTTTGATACTAAGATATTTTGAAAACAAATTATTTACGATAAGTATAATATTTTACAAAGTTTGGCATTTAATGGAAGTGAACAAATTTGCAGAAGCATGCTTACTTCTAAATATTCACATTGAAAAAATCCAATTTAAATTTTTTGGCATATTATCTTTAATTAGTGTTTTTTAAATGCCTTCCATTTTCTTGAATAGATATTTTTTAATTTCCCGTAAATCAAATTTCAAGTTATTTATTAGATGTAATTCAAATTTCAGGTCAATCGGTTAGTCAGAAGCTGTTATGAAGTTCCCTAAACTTGAACATTTTGTATGGAAATCGGCCTTTATGTACTGTTTTCCTGCCAGTATTGTATATTCAATGGATTATCTTCAAAGCTAAACATTTACTAAAGCAAAACTAAACCTATACTGATTTCAAAGAAAACTTGATCAACACTGGCATACAAAATAGAAAAGTATTTAAAAATACTGATCATCGCTCACAAAAGAATTTCCCATACACTTCAGATCTCTAATAGAATTGCAAATATGTTTAAATTTTGAAGTTCTGATAGGAACCCAATAAACTCTTTGAATTTATCAGTGCCCTACAGGTTTAGCCGTATTTGTTAAGATCCTTCAAAAACGTTAGGCGCATTTTTAATTCCAATATTTTTTTAAATAGATTAGAGAAGAATGTTGAAGCTTTTGGCTTAACATTCATGTTTTCTTGTAATATACTATGCAATTCAGATATTAGGTGAAGAAAAACAATCAACTCCAATACTGAAAAGTTGTCTTAAACATTTGAATTATATGTTCAAATGTCTAAAGAGAAAATATGGAAAGGTATTTTAAGGAGTTTTTTGTTCTTAATTTTGATTCCTCGGGGGGCCGGGGCATTTGCCCCCTTGGCACCCCCCCAAATCCGGGCCTGTCTGTCAGTAACGCTTTGAAATGTTTCATCGAAAAGTTTCGTTGAACACTACAACAGTAATTTAAGAGCACTACAACAGTCAATTTTAATATAAGAACATTACAATTGCAGCACTTCAACAGCTCTTTGACAGAATATTCTGGAGTTCTCTGGAACTTTGTTCATTCCAATTCATGGAAGATTCTCGAACACTTCATCATTGTCGTCTGTATAGGAATTTGGTTGGTGACTAAAACGTGAAAAAATCAACTTCAAGCATATTGTAATTTGGTCGAACTTGAATCGGATTGGAGTTGAAAATGTGAAACGGTTTTCTCCAGTTCCAACTCAGTTTCAAAAACGAGTTTGACATATTTAAAAGCAAGATGAAGATGAATGTTCGCCAAATATACGATTTTATGAATTTACAGCGAAATCTCCATGATGTTTAATGACTCGATATCGACTCTTAGATGCATACTTAAAACAAATTGTAGATTTCCAAAAAAAATCCTGTTCCATGACTCGATATTTTCCTGAGTCGATGGTCTTTTCACCACAACTGTGATTTTGAAAAATATCAATGAATCATACTACTTTGTAGCAGCTATTCGGGAGAATGTGCTAGGAGATTCTGTAACTTTTGAAATATTTCACAACAGAAGAAACACTACAACAGCATATAAGTATATATTTCAGATTAGAACACTACAACAGTATTCAACCCACGTGCTCGATTGACTATGGCCAGAACATAAATTTTGGCGATTTTGCGGTTATCAGTATCATGCTATTTGAAAGATTATACGTAGCATTTTGCTCTAAAATTTCGTTGGAACGTGGCTAGCCATGTCGGGTAAGTTAGTAAACAATTAATGTTCAACGATACCATAGAAAACGCCTAAATGTAGGCAATTTCCAAAGGAATCTTCTGTTATTTATGAAAAAAATCAATTATTACAACAATATGAACAAATTGGTACGAATTTTGATGTTAAAATTCATTTTGGGGATATATTTTAAGCATCCTTACAAATTTTCAGGTTGACACCATGTCCAAATCCTTGTTTAAAACTATAAGTTTATTGGTGTCTGCCAATACCACACAGAACACGATTGTGGAATTTTCTATTATTTTCATAGAAATAAACATTCCTTTACACAAAAAACTTCACAACATGCAATTCGGCAATAGTTAAGACAAACAACGTTCATTTAAATAGGTTGCATTGATTTCTGTGCTCTATTAGAGGGAAATAAAATCGTGTGAGACAGTGATCAATTTCACCCGAACTTTGATAGTGGAGTATAAATCGAACAAAATTGACAGAATTACGTAACATTTGTAGGGCATTGCATACCTCTAGGCGTTTAACGTTATATGGAAATTTCTGACTTGGATTACAAAAATGGTCCCAGTTTGTGAAAATGCTTTACGCTAAGAGATTTGAGACCATATTCAAGTTTTATAATAACTAAGCTGTCAAAGACAAGTGACCAACTATTCAAAACTAGATCAAATAGTGATCGTAGAACAGATTGTTTGATTGCGTTTCGAAAATGCTAAAATCGAATCAATTTTTAATATTCGTATATAAAGCCTCAAATGTTCACGATTCAAATGAAAACAGCTATTACATGAAGTGTCATACTAATAGTCTTTAGTTGTGCATTCATTTCGTTTAAACGATTAACATAAATTATGATATTTGGTGTAGTATGTGGTGGGTAACGCACTATCAAAGTTACCCGCATTATCAAAGATACCCCGTTTCACGGTAACCACTTGTTGTTACTTATGCACGTTTGAAATGTTTTACGAGTACCACGCTGCGACAAGAAATCATATGTATGGCCTCGACAGACACAAAAACTGTTTTTGCACATCTAACAGTTTCATATATGCTGCCGTCGGGATCGATAGTCATTTGTCGCGAGTGCCTTGTGAAATAAAAAGTCAATAATTTCATTGATGAGCAAGTAAAGCCGATTACGATTGGATAAACTTCAGACATCTAGTGGTGAGTAAACCAAGAAAAAGCCAATTTATGCGTACAATTGAGTAGCTCTTGCTACTCAAATTCAACAACTAACAAAAGATCCGCAAGATGGCCGCTCCTTCCGGATCTTTGATTAGTTGTTGAATTTGATATCTGTTGTCAAGAATAGCAAGAAGGATAACAAACTAATAGCAATGGAAAATTACGAAAAAAGTAAGAGGTTGTTTCCGAGATACGACCGCCAAGTTGACGTTGGATAACGTTAGCTTCTTCTATTTCCTGTCTTGTCCGTCACAAACTTATGAAAGATTTCTACTTATAAAAATCCAATCAATTTCCATACTATTTGTTGCATGTCAATTCTGACGTATTATGGACATTGTGTGTAATTATTTTGGTGGTTCGGTTACCACTTCAACACCGATAGAATCGGTCGATGGAAGAAGAAGTATGAGCGGTAACTCTTGCTCCCTAAACAAAGATTCCGGTTGAACGTTAGGTCCACGCATAATCCACTAAGATTGATTTGGTAGAACTGATTGTAATCGTTTCGAAAATGCTAAAATCGTGTCAATTTTTAATATTCGTATAAAAAGTTTCAAATGCTCACGATTCAAATGAAAACAGCCCTTACATGAAGTGTCATACTAATATTCTTTAGTTTTGCATTCGTTTTGCTTAACCGATTAACCGAAATTATGATATTTCGTTTAGTATGTGGTGGGTAACGCACCATCAAAGTTACCCGCATTATCAAAGATATCCTGTTTTACGGTACATGTAGACTTCAAAACGTCAAAACCTTATAATAGCAAGAAAAAACGTGCTTTTCTATGAAAAATAAGACATATCTCGATACTTCCCAATTTTTCAATAGTTTAGTCATGAGAATCAATAGTTTTCATTGTTGGAGTAGATTCGTAGAAAGATTTCCAATCGATTGGTGCACGAATCTTAAAAATCTATCCCGGCGTTAGTAAGTTATTAACAGTCAAAATCTAACCACTTTTCGTGACGCGAGCGATTTTTCGTTTTTCGAAATTGTACCCCAGTATGTTGCCGTAAGACGTTATCCAACGTCAAAAATGTGTTGATTTTGCAAAAGAAAATTGATTTGTTCTGTGAACGATTCTCTGTATGACGTGTTTCCTTATCTCGTCTAGCGACGCTAGTTAGGGAAGCGTGTGCAAACCTGACAGTGGGTAAGTTCGTCATCTGGTGGAAAGAATTATGCCGTTAACGCAAAATGAACCAATATTAAGCAGGATCCACGCTCACACGCTCACAAACCAACAGCGACCGATTTGCTCACAGATTCCTGCATCGGAGAACCAGAACAAAACAAATGTCAAAAGAGTGTGATTGCTGGATGAGCAGTGTCTCACAGCCGTTCTTTGTTCCGTTCATTAAGGGTATGCGATATGGATTTTTTCCATGTCGATACGAAACGAAACGATACGCGGACACACTTAATCGTGGTTTTCCTGTTCGGTAATTTTTATTACGGAGTTTGCACTGCAAACCTACGAAATTACCGATATTACAGTTACTTCATTAGACATCACTGATTCTCAGTGAAACTTTACTTCGTTTTACTGAACACGGTAAATGTAAGTACTGATAGCATCGCAAAATTTACACTTTACCGTAAAAAATCAGTAATAGTTAAAAGTCAGCAAATAGTAAGTACCGACTTTTCAGCATTAATTATGTTTTACTGAGATCTCCTGAAAATAGCATATAAACATGCGGTCATCTGTCAAACGAAAATGTGTTTCGATCGAGCGGTTTGCCTCCTGAATTAAATCAAATATTTATCTTTCTATTTCCAATTTTTGATTCTCGGATGCTGATAAGTAAGTATTCCAGTTCATCGACGTCGTGGATTTGGATCGGCCTGCCGGTGTTGTTGGTTGTGGTGCCCGCAACAGCCGAGACTAAAATGCTTATTGAAGTGGGGATTGTTTGCTGTTACGATTTGTTTGGGAATCGATAGCTAGTTTAATAATTACTGTTGGAAGCCGATACAATACTGCGAGTTGGGAAAAGTCGATTATTCATGCTTATTCAGCTTCAGGGCATACGAAATACAAACATTGGATCTAATCAATGTGAGAAAGTGCCAGGAAGCCAATTCATATTTCTATGAAAGAAAACTGTAACAATGTGGAGTATACTGGAATTTTACTTTAGCTGAAAATATCAGCAAACCCGTAGTAAACAAAAACTCAACACCGAAAAAGTCAGTAATAAACAACAATCTTAATTACTGACTAAATCGGTATTTTTTTTTACTTTGACAAGAGCTTCTATATTGGCGGAGTGTTCGGTAATTATAAAGATTACCGAGTTAACTCTGCTGTTCAAAAACCCAGTAAAATTTTACCGACTTCGGTAATCTAAACTAAGTGTGGAATATCTTGCGCTTATAATGACGAAACGAAACGAAACTTAAAAATGTTTAGTGTAACTCGATTTTTTCGAAACGAAACGAAATTTTTGAATTTGTTTCACGGAATACACGTTTAAGTTGTTTTTTTTTTCTTGTCAAAAGCTGGAAATTTGACAATAGGCATAACAAACCTATTTTTCAAATCCTTTACCATATGGAAACCTTAGCGTTGCTCAGCGGAATCCTTACATGTTTTGGTAAGACCCTTTCTGTTTGTTTGAAATCTTCTTAATAACTTTATAAGGTTTCATTTCAACATATCTGACACTCACACAGGGCAATGAATGGGTTTAATTTAAATGAGACGTGTTAACGGTTTTTAGTTCAAGAGTTCAATTGTCGAAGTTTGGTAGTTGCATTGGTAAAAGTAGCGCTTGTGCATTTTCCCGTATTTCAGCACTTTCATGATCTTCTCCTCCTGGGGTATATCAAGTTCCACTATATGCCGGTACTTGGTGTAATCGAGTTGCAAATTTACTGCTTTGTTAGCAGCAGTACGGCCCGGCATTCTGATCATGATGGTTTTGTAGGGAATATTTTCGGTGTCATGATCTTCGATTTCCCTGGTCGGAGACACTTGAGGGTTTGCAGGCATTTTCTTCAGAGATCCAATTTGCATGTTCATATACTGACCCTTGACTCCCGATCCGTCCGGGGCAGTTGTGATCTTAGGATCTCCTCTTTTTGTAAAAAGATGGTTCTTCACAGGGGGTTTAAATGGTCGTGATTGGATCTCTTTAAGGGTGGAACAAATAGGTTGGGATGCGGAACTGCGAGGACTCCTCGGAAGCTCGGTTATGGTTGCCGAAGATCTGGCGGATCCCCAAATAGTAGAATTTGTTTCATTCGGCACCACATACCCAAACATCCGATTGCCTTGAATAGTGACTCTGTCCAATCTTACCTCTTTGCTCAATTGCGCCTGTAGCAAAAACGTATTAAACCCCTCAAATACAGATTGGATATTAACACCATCCTCATCGACCAAGCAGTCATGTGTCCAGCTATCGGATTCCCTTAAGCCTTTTGTCGATATGCCAAGTTCTAATGCTTCCGCCTCCAGTTCTCCTTCGGTATCGTCGTAGTCATCGAAGATTGCCGCATCCGTAGAGGAGGAAGTATCTTCCTCAACCTCTCTCACCCCTAGAGTCGGAAAAGGACGACCTATGGATGGCAACACAGCAGTAGTTGATATATAGTTGATGGTTTTAGCAGGAGTTAATCCACTGGAGTGAGGAGAATCAGGTATATATCCAGCTCGTTTCGGACCGTCTTGAGCACCAGAAGATCGCGCGGGTCCAAGGGAGTAACAGGAGAAAGAGCCAGGGGTAATGGATTACCCTGTTTGCATCCAGTTACCTTGTAAAAGATTGCTGTTGGGATGTCCATATTCGACGCGTACTCCTCTTTTCTGATGGACTGAATAACATCTCCAAGACCTCCGAGTTCCAATCGAGGACGATTGTTATAATTCCCTGTAGATTGAACGAATGAATTCTGTTCAACTAACGACTTGTTCTGAGCATCGCTCTCCTTCTTCTTCTTTTCCACTTTTGCAGCTTTATTTCCTTTCTCAGGCATTTTTCTTTAAAATAACACTTTCTGACTTTCACTGTAGACTGTTATGAGTTGTGTAAATGTTCCAACTAAGAAGTGG
The DNA here is from genome assembly GCF_002204515.2 of Aedes aegypti. Taxonomy (NCBI): domain Eukaryota; kingdom Metazoa; phylum Arthropoda; class Insecta; order Diptera; family Culicidae; genus Aedes; species Aedes aegypti. The sequence goes on along the minus strand of NC_035108.1, from coordinate 89,179,261 downwards.
GTCGAAAAGCACTTCTACGTCTTCTTCTTCTTTCTGGCGTTACGTCCCCATTGGGACAAAAAGCAGTTAAAAACATTTAAAACAATCTCAAAAAAATTGAGAGGAGCCCAAAAATAATTTGATTTTTAGAAATGCCTTACAATTTTGTTTATCATGTGGATGTGATGTTATGCTAATATATACCATAAAACATGGAATAATGATATTCATTTTTTTTGCTGTACTTCATGCTTTGTGGCTTGAATGAATGTGATTGGGGACACAAGTCGATAAGTGATCATGAAAACACTAAACTGAGAAGCAGACTCTGTCCCAGGGGGAACTTAACGCCATAAAGAAGAAGAAAAGTAAGTAGAGCAAAGGCATCACTGGAATATTTGCTTATGTATTTGCTGGAGTATTTAATTAAATTAAATTAAAAAAAAAAACATCAACACATACCTAAAAAATCAATCAAGATAAATTTAAAAGAACTGCAAAAGTAATAAACTCTAAATAAGATACTTCGACAGCAACTTAACCAGGATTGCCTGTTGGGGTTAATTTAGAAGTTCCTAATAAATTTTCTGGAAAAGCCTTGCATAAACTGTGAATTAATTCTTGGAGGGATCAAATCTGAATGAATGCAAACTTTTAAAGTAAACCTTGTAGAAAATACTGAAGGTACCGTAAAACGGGGTAACTTTGATAATGCGGGTAACTTTGATAGTGCGAGACCCCCAACATAGTAAACGAAATATCGAAGTTTCTGTCAATCAGTTAAGGAAAACGAATGCAAAAGTAAAGAGTATTAGTATGACACTTCATGTCAAAGCTATTTTCGTTGAAATCAAGTGCATTTGAGGATTTTTATGCAAATATTTAAAATTTATAAGATTTTAGCTTTTTCGCAACGCTTACAAACAATCTGTTCTACGACCACTATTTGATAAAGTCATAATGAGTTCGTCACTTACCCATGACAGCCTATTTATAGTAGAACATGAATTCGGTCTCAAATCTCTTAGCGAAAACCATTTTTACAAACTGGGACCATTTTTGTAATCTAAGTCAGAAATTTCCATATAGCGTTAAACGCCTAGAGGTATGCAACGCCCTATAAATGTTCCGTTATTCATTCAATCTTGTTCCATTATCAAAGTTACCCCAAAACAGAAAACCGACTTTCGATTATATGAAAAATTATATATCCATTCAGAATAAATCTTTTGGCAATCTATCAAGTGCAATCGATAGCTAGGATGTCAGTACTTGTTTTAAAAATATAAAATATAATTCTTTGATACACAATGCATAAATATTGAAGTTGTCTTCGAAAAAACTATCAAAGTTACCCCGTTTTACGGTACTTCTATTATTTTGTAGAGCAAATAATGGAGAAAAGATCCTATTCCAAAATCAGTGAAGAAATTTCTGGACGATTTCTAGAAGAATTCAGGATTGTTGATAATATCTCATTTTCAGATTCTTTGTTTAAAACTGACTACAAAATCACATTTTCACTAAATTTTGAGCCTCGAGAGTATTTAAAAAAATATTTTTTGAAAATTTCGAAAAAAAAAGATTTGAACCTGGACTATATAGCATAGAGGAACCACAAATAAGATTGACAAGTTCGCCCATGTTCGTTCAGATAATCCGTATTTCAATCAGCTAAATTTGATGTTTGGTTTATTTTTTTTTCGAGATTTGAATGTGCGAAAATCGAAAAAAATTTTTTTTGCGCTTTTCTATTGTGAAATACCCTAGGTACCCCACCAAACTTGAATCTAAATCCGGAATTAATTTTGATGGTGCATGCAATGCATGAATCAAATTTATAACTGATTTGTTATTTTTACTAAAAACAAATCATCAAAATCGATCGAACGATGGCGAAACTAGAGAAATTTGAAACTTGATGTCTGTATTGAAAAGGTTAAGACCTTTGCCTTACGGCCTAATTCCAATACTTGTAATAATATATTATCAATATTCGCATTTTTTTTTAATTGGGGGTCGTGAGGAAATTATGTCACGTTATAAGAGGAGAGAGGAGTTGGTGGTGTGGTACAGTGTGAATAAACCTAGATTCATTTTTTGATATAAATTAATGTATGCATCTTCCTTGTTTAAGGTGGATATAAATCGAAGGCATACCTCAGAATGTCAAGAGCACAAATCTAACGAACTCGACAGCGGTTCAAGCTAAACACTTGATCGATTGGCCATCGAGTAACCAATCGAGAACCCATACCACAGTTATGAATCTAAGATAATACGAAACTAAAGAAACGCCAAAACGTATGCTTTCACTAGCACACCATTCGTTTGCCTCGCAGATAATTTGCTGTTATAGTGTTCTGATCCATGATATGAGTCGATTTGATCCATGATATGGACCCATTTTTGACTGTAGCTGCTAGGAGTAGAAGCGAACGCTTTGCTTTTTGACGTTGGATAACGTCTTACGGCAACATACTGGGGTACAATTTCGAAAAACGAAAAATCGCTCGCGTCACGAAAAGTGGTTAGATTTTGACTGTTAATAACTTACTAATGCCCGGATAGATTTTCTAGATTCTTGCACCAATCGATTGGAAATCTTTCTACGAATCTACTCCAACAATGAAAACTATTGATTCTCATGGCTAAACTATTGAAAAATTGAGAAATATCGAAGCATGTCTTATTTTTCGAAGAAAAGCACATTTTTCCTGTGTATTCCTGACACAGACATCATTGAGAGATATCTAAGCCACTTTCGTCTTTCGAAGGGAAACGCCCCTTTCGGTCTTCATCTTACTTCTCTTTATTATCTCGTGTTCAGTCGAAGCCAATCAAATTCCACTTCACGCGCACGCGCACGACCGCATTTTAATTCAATCGTCTTCGGTAATCTTTTGGTGTGTTTCTGTCTAAGAATGGAATGAAAACCCAGTTCGATGGATTGTGACTACCACCAACCGTCCTTATCAGGACGACAATTTAATTTTGAAAGAGAGTTATGAGAATTTTACACCGTGAAGAGCGACATTACTGGTGAATGGATGTGATGGATTCATATTTCGATCAGTCATTTGCCACATGCATGCCAAAGCAATCAGTATAAACTTGTCGAATTGAAAGCTAAAACTTATCAGCAACAGCTTTGTTGATGATTTGATTTGGTAAGAAATTGTCGATCGAAACCAAATAAGCGCATAGAGAAAACTGCAAAAATGCTACCGCCGCCCGACGGGAACCTAGCTAAAACTTTGTTTGCCGTTGAAAAACTAATCCGAAATTTAAATTGGTAATTAAATAAATTAATTAATTAATAATAGGTGAAATATCTTAAGCCGTAACTCTTTTACGTGGAATACATTGTTGTGGCTCTGAAAAGGGCCGTTTTGCTTGAAATTGCGTCCTAATTCAATTTAAACTCGTTCGCCACGGATACGACGAGCCAGCTAGAAGGCCTTCGGCATGATGGTGACACGCTTGGCGTGGATCGCGCACATGTTAGTACCCTCAAAGATAGGCCTCGCTCGCTTCCTGCTGGGCCATGACGCCAAGCTGTGTAATCGCAAATCGGTCTTGAAGTCCTGAGCGATTTCACGGACCAGGCGCTGGAAATACAACTTGTCGATCAGCAGCTCCGTAGAATTCTGGTAGCGACGGATCTCACGCAGAGCGACCGTTCCTGGCCGATAGCGATACGGCTTCTTGACTCCTCCGGTGGCTGGGGCGCTCTTGCGAGCGACTTTCGTGATCGGCTGCTTGCGAGGGGCTACTTTCCAGCCATCGTCGTAGTAGTGTTCTCTGGACGGATTGAAACAAACGAATGATTGAATTTGCATTTTTTTTTGCATTAAATTCATGTTTATTTTTCCATTGTGTTTTTACAAAAATTATTTTTACAGATTAAGAGTTTGACCAGAGTGGTCCTTCAGCTTTGTTTGCGATGGTGAATTTTGGTGGATGTTTTTAATGAAAATGGTTTTACCCTAGTTATTATTTTGGCCTTATTGGCTCTGGTGGTTTTTAAAAGAAAATTTGTTATCCTAGCTACTATTTACAAGACTACAATAAAATAAAATTTGATAACCTAGGGGGGAACGAGGTCCCGGATGACCTGCTGGCCAGATTGGTGGCAACGAGCCCTGAATTTTTCAATCGAGTCACCAAAGCGCTCCTCTAAAGTTTTGATCTCAGCCAGACGGTGGACCTCGGTTGTCCTCGTTCTCGGAGGACTGTTGAGGATCATCCGGAGGAACTTATTTTGGGTCCTCTGGAGCCTCAGATGGTGGGTTTTAGCGCAACTCTCCCAGATTGGAACGCCATATTCAATTACTGGAAGAATGACCTGTTTGTAAACAGCAAGCTTATTCTTCAGAGACAGAGTTGACTTCCGGTTGATCAGGGGGTACAATGCTTTGAGCAAGATGTTGCTTTTAGTGACCGTTTTGTCAACCTGCTGTCTGAAGAGAAGCTTGCTGTCTAACGTTAGCCCAAGGTAGTCGGCTGCATCAGACCATTCCACCGTTGATCCACCGAGGGTGATTTTACAATCCTCAGCCGGAACAAGTCTGGGGGATTTGGAATAGGGGAAGAGGATGACCTGGGTCTTCGCTGCGTTGATACAGATCTTCCAGCTGTTCAAATAATCTGACAAGACGTTCAGGCCTCTCTGGAGTCGAGATGTTAGTGCTCTCGTGAATCTACCGCTGTAGACGACTGATGTGTCGTCAGCGAACAGTGACAGAGAGCCGCCTTCAGGGAGCTGAGGCATGTCCGAAGTGAACAGGTTGTATAGTAGGGGACCTAAAATACTGCCCTGTGGAACACCTGCGGGGATGTTGTGAGGGTCTGAGTTGACTCCATTAAGGGAAACCCTGAACGTCCTGTTAAACAGATAGTTTTTGATGATTTTCACCAAATAGGTGGGAAGATTGTATCGGTGCAGCTTGTACACCAGGCCGTCGTGCCAGACGTTGTCGAATGCTTTTTCAACATCGAGCAACGCCATGGCGGAGGATTTGGCAAGGGACTTGTTCCGCCTGAGGATGTTGGTTACTCGAGTCAGTTGGTGCACAGTTGAACGACCGCGTCGAAAGCCAAACTGTTCCTCGAGCAAGATGTTGTTTTGATCGGCTGCCGAAAGCAGCCGTCTGTTGATCGCTTTTTCAAAGAGCTTTGATAACCCTGAGAGAAGGCTGATGGGTCGATAGCTTTTGGGGGAGGAAGGATCCTTCCCAGGTTTCTTAATGGGGATGACTTTTGCTGATTTCCACGACGAGGGGAAGTAGCTAAGTCGAAGGCACTGATTGAAAATCAGTGCCAGATGTTGGTAGAACTGGAGACTCAATTGCTTGAGCTCCAAGTTCAGGATGTTGTCGAAACCTGGGGCCTTCATGTTTTTGGATGTTTTGAGATAGGCCAGCAACTCGTCAGCAGTGATCTCCAACTCCTCCGAGAAGTCGTTGGGAGATCGGTGTAGGTTAGCTGCGTGTTCGGAAACAGCAGCGTCGTGTGGGCTAGGAATGTCTAGCCCTAGATTGTGGGAGCTGACGAAATGCCGACCTATCTCAGCAGCCTTCTCCGCAGGGGTTATCAAGCGATCCTTAGAGTCGGTGTTGTCTAATGGGATCAACGGTGGAATAGGTCTGGGTTTGGATTTCAAAAGTTTGGTCATCTTCCAGAATGGCCTAGCACAATCTGGGAGAGAGCGGATCTTGTTGGAAAAATCATCGTTCCTGAGGTCCACCATTCTGGCCTTGATTATTTTGGATATGCGATTGACTTCGCTTTTCAACGCAGGCAGACCAGAGCGTTGGTACTGCCTGCGTTTGGTGTTCCTTAAACGAATGAGATCTTTGGTAACACGATCGATAAAAAGGGTGTTGCTCACCTGACCAGATGCTGGTACATGCTGTTCTCGGGCCACGGAGATGGCCTCTTCGACGCTCTGCAGGTGCCGGTCGATGTCTTCAGCGGACGCCAGGGGAGCCTCGTACTGGATGTTAGCGTCGACACACCGCTGGAATTGGCCCCAGTCGACACGGTGGTAGTTGCGCCGGGTGACCCGATGCCGGTTGACCAGGGAACCAACTTCTGCCACCACCGGGTAGTGGTCCGAGCTCAGGTCCTGGTGAACGACCGGTTGGGAGATGTTGTCGGCCATGTTGGTCAGGAAGATATCTATGGTCGCGTGGGCCCCGGACCGGCTCAGGCGGGTGGGTGAATCCGGGCTCAGGATGGTGTAGTGGCCTTCCTCCAGGTCCTGTTGTAGGATGAGGCCGTTCCTATTACGCCGGGGGTTTCCCCAGATCTCGTGCCTTGCATTCAGATCGCCAGCCAGGATGAACTGCCCCTGCCGCCGTGTCAGTTTGACGATGTCTTGCTTTAGGGCCGCCGATGTTCCGTCGTTGATGTTGGTTTGCTTCGGGCAGTACGCCGCGATGATCGTGATTGGGCCGATGGAGGTTTCCACCCGAACACCTACGGCCTCGATGACTTTTAGTTGGAAGCTCGGCAGCAGGGTGCAGTTTACGTTCCTCCGCAGAGCAACCGCAACGCCTCCACCTTCGGATCCGCACCGGTCAAGCCGCACGAGCCGGAAGTCGGGGATGAAGATGTTAACTTCCGGCTTGAGGTGCGTCTCCGTGATCACGGCTATGTCGATGCCTTCTTGGTCCAGGAAGGCGGACAACTCTCGGTTTTTGCTCCGGAGGGAGCAAGCGTTCCAGTTGAGGATCTTGGTGGTGGCCTCACGGGCCATATTTGGCGAGAAAGGCGAATACCACCGAGTTGGCGGCGTTGATCTGCTCCGACTTGGAACGGCAGGCTCGCAGCCGTTGGAACAAGTCCCTGGTGTACTCCAACATTTGCTCCGGAGTGTACAGGGAGCCGTCGTCGGAGGGAGGAGTGCCGGGGACACTGCGTCCAGGATTCCCCCATCCAGGAGGGGGCGCATTCTGCACCGGAGGGGCGGCGGCGGCGGCCGCGAGGCGATGCTGAACGGAAGGGGCCGACTGGCGGGATGCCTGCCGGTGGGTTGGTTGGAGCGGTGGCAGATTGGGCACTTGGTAGCGGGGCGTCGGGAAGTGCTCCTCAGTCAGCGGTGGGGGTGGTTGGCGCTGGCGTTGCCGTCCCTGCTTCTTGGCGGACGCTTGCTGGCGGATTGCCAGAAACTCCGCACGTTTGGGGCAGTTGCGGCTGCTGCCCTCGTGGTTGGCGCCACAGTTGGCGCACTTCGGCTCGATGCCCTCCTCCATTGGCTGGCAAGTCGTAGTGGCGTGCGCGCCGGCACATTTGCCACAGCGAGGCTTCATGTGGCAGTTTCGTGTACCGTGTCCGAACGTGAGGCAGTTGCCACACTGCGTCACGTCCCGTTTCTTCGGGCGGTAGCGCTCCCATTCCACCACGATATGGAAGAGCGCTCTCACCCTTGTCAGGCCCGCCATGGTGGTGGACCCCTTCTCCAAATGGGCCAGGTAGAGCTGGTCCCGGTGTCGTCCTCCTTGGGCCCGCCGGATGGGGAACACACTCGTTGGCTTGAGTCCAGCCGCCTTCATTTCGTCGATGATGGCCTCCGGGGTGAACTCCGGCAGCCCTCGGACGAGGACTTTCAACGGCTTGCTACCGGGGGCATCGTGGGTGTAGAATTCCACCCCTTTTGCCTTCAGCAGCTTGCCGGCCTTGTCGAAATCGGCGCCGGAGGCGCACATGATCTTGGTGCCGGTATGGCACAGCTTGAACAGCGGCCGGATGTTGTTGGCCGCTAGCTCGGATCGCAGCGCCGAGAGGTCCTTCGACGCCGTGAAGAGGGGGGGAACCTTCGCGCCCGGGGGGGCTTGGTCCACAGGCAGGGAGGCAAACTGGTTGTTTGCCAGCAACCTGCTGTATGCCGCCGGGTTGGCATCTTCATTTCTTGCGCGTTTCGGCGCGCTGGTCTGCCCACTGTCGGCCAGCGGGGCGGGGATCGAGGCGGAGTCCGCCTTTTGCTTCCTGTTGCGACCCATCGCTATGGGCCGCGGTTGCTCTGCTTGCAGAGATGCCTTTTGGCTAGCCACCCCAAGGAGGTAGGTTAGCGCCGGAGAGCAGTCGCGGGAGCGGGAAATCGCGGAAAGTGCACTTCGCACACGAACGGGGGAGAATTCGAACTTGTCTCGCAACTCAAAAAGACACGCAACCGTTCACAACGGCAGTTCGATTCGGAATGATGATTGAATTTGCGCGGCTGCCGGTCCCTTTTATGACCTTCTCTTGCGAGCGAGCGAGACGAACAGTGAACAGCGAGCGAGCAAGAAGAATTCATCCATCGCGTACCGCATAAAAGCAGCCGAGCCGGCGGCCGAGCATCAGTTTTGTTACAATCGTTGCCGAAGTTAGACCGCCAGATGCAAAAGTTATCTTCTTTTTTGACGTTGGATAACGTCTTACGGCAACATACTGGGGTACAATTTCGAAAAACGAAAAATCGCTCGCGTCACGAAAAGTGGTTAGATTTTGACTGTTAATAACTTACTAATGCCCGGATAGATTTTCTAGATTCTTGCACCAATCGATTGGAAATCTTTCTACGAATCTACTCCAACAATGAAAACTATTGATTCTCATGGCTAAACTATTGAAAAATTGAGAAATATCGAGGCATGTCTTATTTTTCGAAGAAAAGCACATTTTTCCTGTGTATTCCTGACACAGACATCATTGAGAGATATCTTAGCCACTTTCGTCATTCGAAGGGAAACGCCCCTTTCGGTCTTCTTCTTACTTCTCTTTATTATCTCGTGTTCAGTCAAAGCCAATCAAATTCCACTTCACGCGCACGCGCACGACCGCATTTTAATTCAATCGTCTTCGGTAATCTTTTGGTGTGTTTCTGTCTAAGAATGGAATGAAAACCCAGTTCGATGGATTGTGACTACCACCAACCGTCCTTATCAGGACGACAATTTAATTTTGAAAGAGAGTTATGAGAATTTTGCACCGTGGAGAGCGACATTACTGGTGAATGGATGTGATGGATTCATATTTCGGTCAGTCATTTGCCACATGCATGCCAAAGCGATCAGTATAAACTTGTCGAATTGAAAGCTAAAACTTATCAGCAACAGCTTTGTTGATGATTTGATTTGGTAAGAAATTGTCGATCGAAACCAAATAAGCGCATAGAGAAAACTGCAAAAATGCTACCGCCGCCCGACGGGAACCTAGCTAAAACTTTGTTTGCCGTTGAAAAACTAATCATCCGAAATTTAAATTGGCAATTAAATAAATTAATTAATTAATAATAGGTGATATATCTTAAGCCGTAACTCTTTTACGTGGAATACATTTTTGTGGCTCTGAAAAGGGCCGTTTTGCCTGAAATTGCGTCCTAATTCAATTTAAACTCGTTCGCCACGGATACGACGAGCCAGCTAGAAGGCCTTCGGCATGATGGTGACACGCTTGGCGTGGATCGCGCACATGTTAGTACCCTCAAAGATAGGCCTCGCTCGCTTCCTGCTGGGCCATGACGCCAAGCTGTGTAATCGCAAATCGGTCTTGAAGTCCTGAGCGATTTCACGGACCAGGCGCTGGAAATACAACTTGTCGATCAGCAGCTCCGTAGAATTCTGGTAGCGACGGATCTCACGCAGAGCGACCGTTCCTGGCCGATAGCGATACGGCTTCTTGACTCCTCCGGTGGCTGGGGCGCTCTTGCGAGCGACTTTCGTGACCGGCTGCTTGCGAGGGGCTGCTCTCCAGCCATCGTCGTAGTAGTGTTCTCTGGACGGATTGAAACAAACGAATGATTGAATTTGCGCGGCTGCCGGTCCCTTTTATGACCTTCTCTTGCGAGCGAGCGAGACGAACAGTGAACAGCGAGCGAGCAAGAAGAATTCATCCATCGCGTACCGCATAAAACCAGCCGAGCCGGCGGCCGAGCATCAGTTTTGTTACAATCGTTGCCGAAATTAGACCGGCCTCGGAAAAGGAAGCGCCAAGCGTGACAACATTCATTGCATCATCACCAAGCCCGCCATCCGCCGTCTGGCTCGCCGTGGCGACGTCAATCGTACCTCCGGTCTCATCTACGAGGAAACCCGCGGTGTGCTGAAGTCATCCAGAATTCTGTCGGCTACGCTCTGAAGTGGCAGGGCCATACGCTGTACAGATTTGGAAGCTAAATCGTCCCCATCACCGACAGCAAAACTACCACTGAATTCACAAAACCTGAGCATGAAATGGCGATCGACGATATCCTCACCCAACCGTCCTTTTCAGGACGACAATTTAATTTTGAAAGAGTTTCGAAAATATTTCACGCAACATTATTGGCAATAGTCACAGCAACAGAACTGTCGGTGAATCAAAAATAATAGTTTTGGTGAAATTTTTAGTGATTTGCGGTAACATTTTACCAAAATCAGTAAAATTCCAACAATATCTACAAATTTTGTTTACCGAATGTTCCGCTGCTGAGTTATTATCAAAATTCGTAACTCACCCTTAGTGTGTGGACAAGAAAACCAGCATCAATAATTAACAATCATTAAGGTGAAGAAGAATCGAAGCCAAACCTCAAATTTTCAAGAGCTCGGATCTGGAGAACCGAAAACCCGTTTGAGCTGAAAACTTAATCGATTGGTCACCACCAGCGAGTGACCAATCGAAAAAGTTTTCAGCTTAAACGTATGTTTGGTTCTCCAGATCCGTGCTCTTGAAAATTTGAGGTTTGGCTTCGATTCATCTTCACCTTAAGCTGCTGCAAATCCAGTGTCCGGTTTGTGAAATCGCTGGCTACGAGATGGCTGAAGAAAATCAGCTCAAGCCGCTTGTTCAAGCGCCCATCATCATCGCCACCGCAAATCTTATCGGGCGAGGAGGATTTCAACCTGTTCGCTGGCAAAATGTGTCCGCGTTACTCGATTCTCACAGTTCAATCGGCCCTTTTCAGTGCCAACAAATGTGTCCTAAAGAGTTATTTGTGTAATATTTGCTAATGTGTTTACCATATTCTTACATTTATTCATCTCGTAGCATCATACAATATCTGATTAGTTATGAATAATTGACAAAACGACAAATCGAGAATGTTTCCGAGTCGTGCTGTCGGAATGCAATAAATATATTTTCTATTGTTAAGGAATGATTCAAATATTACATAACCCAAAATGTGCCAGTTCTAGACCCCCTCCTTCCCCACGTAACAACTTTTGTATGGAAGATTTAAATTGTGTATAAGGGCTGTAACACTATGGAAGACCCTCTCCCTCCCCCTGTGACGGAACGATATATTTGAACGATAAGGCCTGATGTCGTCACTGCGTTCGCATGTTTTCCAATCTCCGTTGTGATGCGCCGTCATTGCCAAAGCCAAGATAAAATTTTCCTCAGTACCGCCAGATGCAATTTCTTCTTAGCAGACGCAAAAGTTATCTTCTTTTTGACGTTGGATAACGTCTTACGGCAACATACTGGGGTACAATTTCGAAAAACGAAAAATCGCTCGCGTCACGAGAAGTGGTTAGATTTTGACTGTTAATAACTTTCTAATGCCCGGATAGATTTTCAAGATTCTTTCACCAATCGATTGGAAATCTTTCTACGAATCTACTCCAACAATGAAAACTATTGATTCTCATGACTAAACTATTGAAAAATTGAGAAATATCGAAGCATGTCTTATTTTTCATAGAAAAGCACATTTTTCTTGTGTATTCCTGACACAGACATCATTGCGCGATATCTTAGCCACTTTCGTCATTCAAAGGGAAACGCCCCTTTCGGTCTTCTTCTTACTTCTCTCCATTATCTCGTGTTCAGTCGAAGCCAATCAAATTCCACTTCACGCGCACGCGCACGACCGCATTTTAATTAAATCGTCTTCGGTAATCTTTTGGTGTGTTTCTGTCTAAGAATGGAATGAAAACCCAGTTCGATCGATTGTGACTACCCTCAACCGTCCTTTTCAGGACGACAATTTCATTTTGAAAGAGATTTATGAGAATTTTACACCGTGAAGAGCGACATTACTGGTGAATGGATGTGATGGATTCATATTTCGGTCAGTCATTTGCATGCAATCTTTCATAAGCGTCAACATTAGTGCTTTACGAGAATCACAGGGCCAAGAAATCAATTTCCCATCGCACTCTTGCAGGGCAATCTTCGACATTGTGTGCATGAGAGATAAATTGGGGACGGCACTAGAATGAGGATCCCGGTTTGCCTCGCATTATGCGATGATTGGATAATGCCGTTGTCGTCGTCGTCGCTAACCACATGCATGACAAAACGATCAGTATAAACTTGTCGATTTGAAAGCTAAAACTTATCAGCAACAGCTTCGTTGATGATTTGATTTGGTAAGAAATTGTCGGTCGAAACCAAATAATCGCACAGAGTAGACTGCAAAAATGCTACCGCCGCCCGACGGGAACCTATGTAAAACTTTGTTTGCCATTTCACTCCGTTGTAAAACTAATCATCCGAAATTTCAATTGGCAATTAAATAAATAAATTAATAATAATATGTGAAATATCTCTAGCCGTAACTCTTTTACGTGGAATGCATTGTTGTGGCTCTGAAAAGGGCCGTTTTGCTTGTGTCATTCAATTTAAATTTAAACTCGTTCGTCACGGATACGACGAACCAGCTAGAAGGCTTTCGGCATGATGGTCACACGCTTGGCGTGGATCGCGCACATGTTGGTAGCCTCAAAGATAGGCCTAGCTCGCTTCCTGCAGGGCCATGACGGCCAAGCGCTGTAATCGCAGATCGGTCTTGAAGTCCTGAGCGATTTCACGGACCAGGCGCTGGAAAAACAATTTGTGGATCAGCAGCTCCGTCGAATTCTGGTAGCGACGGATCTCACGCAGAGAGACCGTTCCTGGCTGATAGCGATACGGCTTCTTGACTCCTCCGGTGGCTGAGGCGCTCTAGCGAGAGACTTTCGTGGGGCCGCTTCCACCAGTGGATTTACGGGCAGTCGGCTTGGTAGAGCCATCGTCGTAGTGTTCTCTGGACGGATTGAAACAAATGAATGATTGAATGTGCGCGGCTGCCGGTCCCTTTTATGATCTTCTCTTGCGAGCGAGCGAGACGAACAGTGAACAGCGAGCGAGCAAGAAGAATTCATCCATTGCGTACCGCATAAAAGGAGCTGAGCCGGCGGCCAAGCATCAGTTTTGTTACAATCGTTGCCGAAGATAAACCGGACTCGGAAAAGGAAGCGCCAAGCGTCATCGCAAGGTTTTGCGTGACAACATCAATTGCATCATCACCAAACCACCGCCGTCTGGCTCGCCGTGGTGACGTCAAGCGTACCTTCGGTCTCATCTACGAGAAAACCCGCGGTGTGCTGAAGTCATCCAGAATTCTGTCGGCTACGCTCTGAAGTGGCAGGGCCATACGCTGTACAGATTTTGAGGTTAAATCACCTCCATCACCGAGACCAGAATTCAAAACTAGCACTGAATCCATCAAACCTGTGCATGGAATGGCGATCGACGATATCCAAACCCAACCGTCCTTTTCAGGACGATAATTCAATTTTGAAAGAGTTTTGAAAATATTTCTACCATGAAGCGCAACAGTATTGGCAATTCTCACAGCAACAGAACTGTCGGTGAACTAAATAATAGTTACTCGATTCTCACAGTTCAATCGGCCCTTTTCAGGGCTAACAAATGTGTACTAAAGAGTTGTTTGTGTTATATTTGCTAATGTGTTTACCACATTCTTGCTATAATTCATCTCTAATTAGTTATGAATAATTGACAAAACGACAATTTGAGAATGTTTCCGAAGACGCTGCTGCAGTGCTGTCGGAATGCAGTATATTTTCTATTGTTAAGGAATGATTCAAATATTTTGAATTAATTGCTCCAAATTAACAATGATTAAGTATACACTTAAAAATCAATTCTTCAATATAACGGACTAAGCTTCTGAAAGTGATTATTTTGTATAAACACAAAATAATAACACAAATGTCTATAATAAATCAGAATCGACATGCAACAAATAGTGTGAAAATTAATTGGATTTTTAGCAGTAGAAATCTTTCATAAGTTCGTGACGGTCCCAAGCCAGGAAATAGAAGAGGCTAACGTTATCCAACGTCAACTTGGCGGTCGTATCTTAGAAACAACCTCTTACTTTTTTTGTTCGAAATTAAACTCGAATTTCGCGAAATTCCGTTTTATTCCGTTTGTTTTCAATTTTTCGTGGAAAAATTTAACAATTTGGCGAAACGAAACGAAATAGCATAAATTTTAGGGGGGAGGGGGGAGTCTACAATTTTGCTACGCACCATGTATCGGGTATGGGAAAAAAGGCTACGAGGGGGGAGGGGGGGTGTCAAAAATTGGCCAAAAAATGCTACGTCATTTATGGACGCTGCCTTTGGCATTGTTCGGAAAAGGCTTTCTCAAGAATATTATTTCACTTTAACAAAAAAGAACTTAAATAATATTAAAGCTTTAGAAAAAGCTAAACTTATGTTCGATGTCCGTATGAAATGGGAATATTTCCAGAAACCTGCAGGAAATTACCAGAACCCCACTCAGTGCCGTCGGTGCCAAAAGTGGGGTCATGGTACAAAAAATTGTCGCATGGATGCTAAATGCATGATTTGCGGAGGTTCTTCTCATGCTAAGGACGTCTGTCCAGTGAAGGAAAATACCACCAAGTTTATATGCTTGAATTGCGGGGGCAATCATAAGTCCAATTTTTGGGCTTGCCCTTCACGCAGGAGAGTCGAGGCTCGTGCCAGGCAGATGAAAGATAATATCCGTTACGATAACTGTCGTTTCCGGAATTTACCTGGTAGAGTATCGAACAATACTCAGTTTTCAGTTAACGATCGCTTGATTAGAAATCATAACCATCAGGTAGATCATAATCATACTCATTCACAAACAAATTTTAATCCGTCGGGTAGCCGTTCGAATCTTTTAATTTCGAATGTATCTATCCACGGAAAAACCTTTGCCAATATCGTAGCAGGTAATTTGAACTCCTCCCCTATTCGTACTATGAGTAACCATTCTACTTGCTTCAAATCAAATGAAAAAAAAAAGTGTTCTATAAATATTAAGTTGAGAAACACACTGCGTCCCAGAGCTGTAACCAGCGTTGCCAACTTTCCAGATTTGTCTGGAATATTCCAGATTTTTGAGGTCCCGTAAAACGGGGTAACTTTGATAATGCGGGTACCGTAATCCGGGGTAACATTGATCAGCGGGGTAACATTGATCGGGATGACTCATCTTGTTAAACGTTCAAATAAAGATTTATTGATGAAACATTTTCGAACCATGAATGGTGCCTCTCTTTCGTATATTCATAAGCTAATGATAATTAAGGTTTTTGCCAAAATTGCGTTTAGTTCATGCGCAAATTTGTCAACTTTTTGAAACAATTATTTCTATCATTTTCACTGACACTATCGAAAATTTATGTCTCACAAGAGTTCTGCAGACGATGTGATCAAGGAAAATGCGGGTGTTACTAAAAATGGCATCGCCGAAAACGATTCCGTTGTCAAATCTTTCATAAGTTTATTCTATTAGGCAACATTAACTAATTACTATTACGAATGTAGAATTTCCTGAGGAAATTGCCTACTTTTAGGCGTATTCCGCGGTTCACGGTGTTTTTAATTTTGAAATTACCGTAAAACGGGGTAACTTTGATAATGCGGGTAACTTTGATAGTGCGAGACTCTCAACATACTAAACGAAATAACAAAGTTCCTGCTAATCTGTTAAGCAAAACGAATGCAACAGTAAAGAGTATTAGTATGACACTTCATGTTAAAGCTATTTTCGTTGGAATCAAGTACATTTGAGGATTTATATGCAAATATGGAAAATTTATAAAATTTTAGCAATTTTGAAATGCTCTCAAACAATCTGTTCTACGATCACTATTTGATGAAGTCATAATGAATTCGTCACTTTTACTTGATAGCCTTGTTATAGTAGAACTCGAATTCGGTCTCAAAACCCTTAGCGAAAACTATTTATACAAACTTGGACCATTTCTGTAATCTAAGTCAGAGATTTCCATATAGGGTTAAACGCCTAAAGGTATGCAACGCCCTACAAATGTTCCGCAATTCATTCAATTTTGTTCGATTGATGCTCCATTATCAAAGTTACCCCAAAACAGAAAACCGACTTTCGATTATATGAAAAATTATATATTCATTAAGAATAAATCTTTTGGAAATCTATCAACTGCAATCGATAGTGAGGATACCAGTACTTGTTTTAAAAATATTAATTATAATTCTTTGAATCAGCATGCATAAATATTCAAGTTTTCTTCGAAAAAACTATCAAAGTTACCCCGTTTTACGGTACTCAAAAAGTAAATGACTTGTAAGAGTTTGGTCTTCATATTCGGCTTCAGGGGCCCTGATTTTAGTAAGTAACGACATTTCCAATATTAGCGAACGTTGTTTACTTGGGTGATCAATGTTACCCCATATCAGCTGAATCAAAAAATCACTTAAAACATTTATTTAAACATGTTTAAATCTTTCAAAAAACAAAATAAAGTACAAAGTTAGGAGCGGTGGGTGCCAGTACTTGTTTTAAAAATATGAAACTTGTAACATTTGTATTGTGAAATGAAAAATTTAAGAAAAACTAAAAAAATGATCAATGTTACCCCGGCTTACGGTAACTTTGATAGTGCGAGGCCCACAATATATTAAACGAAATAACGAAGTTTCTGTTAATCAGTTATGCAAAACGAATGCAAAATTATTAAACTTCATGTCAAAGCTATTTTCGTTGGAATCAAGTGCATTTGAGGGTTTATATGCAAATATTAAAAATTTGTTAGCTTTTAGCATTTTTGCAACGCTTACAAACAATCTTCGAATTTTCACAGCTGAAGAAACACTACGACAGCATTAGGGCCGTAATTATTCCAGATTAGAACATTACAACAACATTAATGCCACGTACTAAATAGAGTATGGTCAGAGCATAAATTTAGGCGGTTTGACGGTCATTAGTATCACACGTGTCAATGTCGGGTCATGTTAAGGTGATTATGAAGCGAAGCCAAACTTTAAATTTCCAAGTGCACTAGACTGGAGAATCTGAGAACCGTTCGACAAACATGTTTTCTATCAAATAGTAGAAGCAGCCATCCATTTTCGTTTTTCTGGAGTTAATAAATCAATTTTTATAAAATGCTTGCTTATCTGCATTTTTATTTTTTTGCGGGGTGAAATTATTGCAATAAAAACCATGGTCAATATCAATATTAATAAGGATTTGAAGGGTTTTTTCATCAATTTTAGTTGGATGTGGTACAGATTTTGGTTACAGATTTTTAGAATCTCTGGTACAGATAAAAAAGATTTTTGAGCCTTCGGTACAGATATAAATGTGGCAACACTGTATTCTACTGGTCTTGTTCTTCTAGACATAGAAAAAGCATTCGAGTTGGGTAAAAGATCGTAACACAACATTTTTTTCAGAAATTGTGAATGCATCCCGATGTTATTTCTGATTCTCTCAAGTGATCTTCTAAGAAATTGCAAAAAAAAATGTGCGCAATTCGTTGCAGAACTCGATTTTTACAGCACCAGTCGTAATTATCCAACTTGGCAAGCCTCGTTGGATAAATGTATGACTCGTGCTGTACAAATCATCTTTCTGCAATTTGTTGCGTAAACTAATGGTATGTTCTCCTGAGAAATATGTAACTCTACTCTTATGGCAACAAGATGCATTATATCAAGCAGTTAATTAAGGTTTTGCATGCTGGAAAAATCTGGGTTTGTTTATTATTCACTGGTGAGCACGGTTTCAACTGAGATTTTTTTCTGATGATAACGGTCCTGGGAGCACCGTGGAAGCGTAACGTGCGACAGCGGCAGCGGCAAGGCATGACACGGCTTCACTTGTCCCGGGCGAAAATGAACGATTCGATTGAATCACAATTTCACTAGACTTGGAATGGATCGAACGACAGCGTCGCTACGGATTCGACCAAAGACGGCAGGTCCATCGGGATGCCGGAGAATGTCATTCAACCGATGGAAAATCATGTCAAGTTTGGGTTTCGAAGCATGTTTGACTTTTGATCTCGAGGGAGTCATTTTCGCGATGGATTCACGGAGTAAATATCCAAATTTCGAACGTAAGCTGATGCTTTCTCTGACACGGTTGATTTATTGCGCAGGGGTAGGAATGCTTTATGGATGATTTGAAAGTTGTTGCGACGGTGAAGTTCGACAGTTTGGAAAATTGCCTCTAATGGATTGAAAAGCAGGATTAAAGTGCATCAAAATGGCGCTTCACTCCGTCGGATTACGGCATGTGATGTAGTTCATAGTAACACAATTTGTTCGAAATTGTACAGAGCAAGCGTTTGATGAATGCTCAAACGATAACATACTACTTAACACTTTTTAGCTTTTCTAAATACTTGGAATTACAGATCGCAACAATACTCAAAAAGCTCTGCAGCATAAGGAAGGGTTTTCCAGCAAAATATACACGTGCGATGATTGTACCCTTGTTTTAATTAATATTCCATTACAATCCTGTTGTTATGCTCCATGTTTCATCATCTATTTCTCAAGCGATGCCACATCATTAGTTGCATGCTGTTGACTCCAATACTTTAGCTAGAAATAAAGGAGAACGGCTGAACGAAGCGCTTCCTTTTTCTTGAAAGCCATCTTCATGTTCTACTGATCATTTCTAGTTTTGCTGAAAAGCTACCACAATGGCATACGTAAGCTACGCCAGTCTCCAAGAAACTAAGCGGATTAAGTGCAATCCACAGGATAAGAACAACTGTAGCTGCAGTACGATGTGGTGCAAGAAAAAAAAAACTTTTTAACAATATAATCTTTGTCGCTAATTATGTGTACCCGGTACACCGTGTGCCACGTCGACTGCAACAGTAAGATGGCAAACGATTCCGGCGACGACTTGTGACAGAACGGAATGCACCGACTGCGCTCGCTGACTGTAGCTGCCAAGCCAAGAATGTTTCCACTGTCAACCTCGAAGCAAGACAATATTCTTCGCCAAGTGCGCACTGGAGAGATTTTCCGGGAACAGATGTTTTGCGCTCTGTGTCTTGTGTGTGCCATCGCAAAAGAACGCAATAAAATATTCCTCTCGGTGGCTCTGCCGGAGCAGAATGCAGTTTTCCACCAACAATGTGGATTACTGGGATTTGAGGAATAGGCTTTCTTTCGTCTTCGTAGTGCTTCATTCTTTCTGGTACTTGGAACAGTGCAAAAAAGTGCGTCCATAAAATGATAAAACAGGAACAGAACTTCACAAATACTTTTTTTCGGATGTATAGAATGTTCACCATTACTAAATAAATGGATTTGAAAGAATTCAAATATTGCCAGCTTTTATTTCTCATATCTCTACCTACAATAAACTTCGTTTTGATAGAATTGATGCTAAGGTCTATGCATCTTCAGAGGCACGAAGGCTTTCTCCACTATCTTATGAGCAATTCCAATGGGATCGATTTCATCTGTAAGTAGCATATGCTCATTGTTCTGCATCCACTCTCGAGTGCAATGTTGAACAGTAAATTAAAAACTAACTTCTATCCAACGTCACAAACGTGATTGACACTTCGTGTGCAATCCGAAAACTTGAAACATCGAGCGTTACACGCATGAGCCTAATTAGTCTTGCCGGACAACCATGTTCAGGCATTACCCTCAATTCTTTTCACTAAACCGTACGCTGACTTGAAGAACTCCTCGAGCGGTCTTAACAAGGTGAACAAGGCGCACCACAGTCTGTGCCTTTTTTTAGATTGGGTATATAAGGCCATCCAACTAACGGATAGGCGTTTCTTTGCCTACCCATACATTTAAAAGTACTCGATGGATCGAATAGTAAAGCTGCTGAAAATCTTTCGACCAAAGGAAAGGTTTAAATGGTTATAACCGAGCTGTAGAACTGTAAGGCTATTAGAGAGGACGAGACCCTGATGAAGCTTTTCATGCATGGAATTTAAAAACTTCACCAGGATCTCGTCCTTTCTAGTAGCCTTACAGTTCTTCAGCTCGCTTTTAACCATTTGGACCATTCCTCTGGTTGATAGATTCTCACAAGGGAAGGTCACGATGGTGTTACACGGGGTTTTCAATCGAACTATTTCTGTTAGATTCTACATGTCAAAATATGAAAAACCCCAAAGCCAGAAAGGGTCGATTTTGTACGAATATAATATTATTGAGTCAATTGTAAATTTGTCAAAAAGATTTTTCTCTGTATTTATTACGATAGTAATGAACAGAATTGACAATGTATGTTTGTAATGTATTTTTATGCCATTGGCGTAACTAACATGGAATATGGCCACCAAAACAAATTTGGTTTTATTGAAATAGTATACTAACAAGAAACCCAACCCGATTGCGCCTATGGCATGGAGAAAATACATTTTAAACATACATCAATGTCAATTATGTTCATTACTATCGTAATAAATACTGAGAAAAATCTTTTTGACAAATTTTCAATTGACTCAATAAAATTATATTCCTACAAAATCGACCCTTTCTGAGCACCTCCTGGATACATCACTGATTCATCACCCGAAAAGATTTGGGGGTTTTCATAATTCGAAATATAGAACCTAACAAAAATAGTCCGATTGAAAACCCCGTATAACATCATCGTGACCTTCCCTTGTCAGGATTCCCTCATGAATCATTCCAGGGATATCTTAAGAAATTAACCTCAGCCGACCTCGAAGGCTGCCCTATGAATTTTCTGCAGACATTTGTTCAGGGCCTCCATAATTTATCCGGGAATTCCTTAAAGAATTCATCTTGAAATTCCTCGAGGATAACATGAAATCCTAATCTTAGCAATCCTCCGTGGATTCCTTCTGAGTTCCGATCCGGGCCTCCAAAATTCCTTCAAGAATTCCTCTGAAAAATCCTTCAGAGGTTCCCCGTAAATTCATCCAGGAATTGAATCGGATATTAACATGAGATTTTTTTTAGGAATTACCCCAGGAATACTTTCCTGAAGAAATGTTGGAGAAGTCCTTGAAAGAACCTATATAAAGATTGATGGAAAAATCGTGCAGGAGAACTGACTTTAATAAATTTTTGAGCTTTTCCTAGAGAAATTCTCAAGGAAGTTTCTGGAAAAATGCCTGTAGAAATCTCTTAAAGATTTTTGAAGAGTTATTTATGAAAATTGCAGAAGGGGTATCTGAAAGATTATTTGAATAAATTGCAGATGGACTCCCTAGAGGCATCTCCGGAGAAAAACCTGGAGAATTTCTTGTAGATATCCCTGGAAGAATCACAGTAGTAGCAATCATCATTGAAAAAATGCGGTACAAAAACTTCGTGGTGTGAAGTACCTATGTAGTATATAAGGTAAGTCTGAAACCGTGAGACCATTATTGTTGTATCAACAGTAATTGTTCAGTGATTGTAGGTGACGTTTATTTGCCTGTGAAATTGACGTGCTACAAAAGAAGATACAGCATTATATTGTGGATTAAGGAAGCGTTTTACAGAGGTATTTATTTTTGTTGTGCGTGAAGCTGTACAAATATCATTTTTTCGCAATGAGTTATATCAGTTCAAGATGTTATAAGTGTTCAAACAAAGTTGTTCTAAACATTGTCGAAATCTTACGGAAGATAATATTCAGAAATTGGTTTTGTTGGGATTTGCTGAACAGAATAAATTAAATAGTAAGCATAAAATTTGTGGTTCTTGTCGTTTAAAACTGTCTAATTGTACTCAACGATGACTCATCACTGCTCGATGAACATGTAACTTCTGATACTGAAATGATATTCCAAGTCAGGAGTCTTTGGTAACTGTACCGTCAATGACCTCGGTCAATAGACTGATTCTGAAGTAGGTGAATGTTCACAAAGTGTAAATATTGAAATTTTTAACAAATTAATTTCCAGTATTTTAACATCTCCAATTGATCGTAAAAAAATGAATTCAATAAATTATGTAAAGCGAAAATATGAAGAAGTTAATAAAAAAATAAGAAGAGAAATATTCAAGTTAAATACAATTGATGAAATTGACAGAGATAAGGTTAACGAGTTTGATGAAATGATTGCACAAATTATTAATTTAATTAATTAATTTGAAATTAAAGATAAATTTTCTAAAGAAGATATCACCAAGCACGAAAAACTCCAACTACTTTCAATATTGCCGAGGTCATCAACGGTTCAGAAAATAATGGATACATTTAATACATCCAGGTATTTGGCAACAAAAGCTAAACAGTCATTAGAAAGAACAAGTAAATCTCGTACATCTTTCGGGCTAAGTAATGTAGCAAAAGAAATTGTAGTAAACTTTTACGAAGATGATGAAACTAGCCGAGTGATGCCTGGCCAACGTGATTATGTTTCTGTAATGAGAGACTGAAAGCGGCTGGCAATTCAAAAAAGGTTAATGATGACTACATTAAAAGAGTCGTTTAATCGATTTACTGAATTATATAGTGGTGTTCAAATAGGATTTTCATCTTTTGCAAAATTGAGACCGAAGAATTGTAAATTGTTAACTAGCTCTGGAATACATAATGTGTGCGTATGTACTATTCACGAAAATGTTAATTTGATAATCCATAATTTAAAGAAATATAATTTACTGCATGATTTAAATTTTTACTGATAGTTTATTATGTGAAAAAAAAACAGTGGATTGCAGCTTACGTTGTTGTGAAAAATGTTCAGATTCTACTACCTTTGAACGAAGCTTGTTATCAGAAATCGAAGAGAATGGCATTGACGAATTACAATTTGAACAGTGGGTCACAACCGACAGATGTGATATTGAAACTTTTTTAAAGCAGTCTGATGAATTTGTATCATATTTTACTCGTAAATTGGAGAAACTAATACCTCATGATTTCATCAAAAAAGAGCAAGCTACATTTTTAAATAACACAAAAAACAATTTGATAGAAGGTGAATTTGTGGTAATTTGTGATTTTTTGGAAAACTACACATTTATTCTTCAAGATGAAGTTCAAAGCCATCATTGGAATGCTTAGCAAGCTACTTTGCATTCGTTTGTTATATATTATCGTCAAGATGGCAAAGTCAAATTTTGTTGTAATTTCAGAAGATTTGCGCCACGATTCTGTATCTGTCAACTTATTCATATCTAAAATGATAGATTTTTTGCGATTGGATCACAAATTAACTGTCAACAAGATATATTTTATGTCTGACGGAGCTGCATCACAGTATAAAAATAGGAAGAACTTTTCAACTCTTTGGCAATTTAAAATCAAATATTATATAGAAGTTGAATGGCATTTTTTTGCAACATCACATGGAAAAGGGCCATGCGATACCATAGGAGGGACACTAAAACGTATGGCTACCAGAGCCAGTCTTGCCAAAGAACGTGAACATCCGATAAAAAATGCTAAGGAACTATATGATTGGGCTCAAAATCGGAAAGAAGAGCAGCTAACACAAATCTTCTTTTGTTATTCAACTACTGAGAAATATGATATCATTGCACAAGAACTTAACCAACTATTTTCAAGTGCAAAAACAGTTCAAGGCACTCAGAAATATTACTCGTTTATCCCTATCTCTGAAACACAAATTGAAGTTAGATAATTTTCGAGCTGTGACGATAACAAGAAAGCAGTTAATATAATTAAGAAATAAAATTACAGTATATATATAAAAAAAACAAACTCCTTCTCCATGGTTGTACGATCTTACCGCGATGAGAGGGCTTTACCCATTAGCCGGGCTTAGCCCTGGGGACCAAAGGTACACCGTTGTGATAGAATCACATTTTTAATGCCACGTTTAGATTTACCGTGTATATCTCGGAAGTGATGCATCTCAGCTAAATTTTACTTGAGTATTTTTCGATAGGAATTTTTCATATTTAAAAATATGTAGTTATTTATCTGTACTCAAAAAAAAAAAAAACAAACGCACCAAAACTATCGTTTTACATAAATTCGTTTTATTTTTTTTTTCAATAATTTATTTTTTATCCAAAAATTTTCTGTTTTGGGGCATTGTGCAAGAAATTACAAACAATATGCTGCAAAACATATCCAAAAATTAAAAACATCAATTTTGCGGTTTTAAAGAACAATGAACTTCAAATTTTCATTTGAAAATTTCGTTTATATTTTTTTTACCGTGCATACTTTTTTAAATACTTTAGTATATAGGTTTTGATCAACAATTAATAATTCAGCTACGATTCACTCAATCAAAATAAAATATTTCTGGAATGGAGAAACACGAAATATGTTTGAAAAGGGCCTATTTTACTTTTTTTTTATTTGAAAATTTTATGTAAATATGAGTATATCTCGAAATTGATGCAACCTTGAAAAAATTTGCTTAAGTACTTTTCGATTGCAATTTTTCTGTACTTTCAAATAATCACATAAAAAATTATTGTTTTCCTCTATTTTGATTTTTTTCAAAATCTGTATTTTTTTAAAAAAACATAACTTTTTTGTCCATAATTCTTCCATTTTGAAACATTGTGCAATAAATCACATAAGTTATACCCTAAAACATATCCAAAAATAAAAAAAATCGAAACTGCGTTTCTGGAGAAAATCGATTTTAAAATTTTGTTTTTGAAATAAAAAAATAATCTGTAACATTTTTTTACCGTGCATATTTTTCTCCATATAGTCCTAAGCAATACCTACATCTTTGTAGAAGATCTCAAATCGAACGGACAAACCGTTTTCGAGTTACAGTTTTTTAAAGATTTGCTATGCATTTTCCGATACGCCCTTCTCAAAAATAAGGCGAGGTTCAAAATGGCGGTCTGAAAGTGCATAATGGCATTTTTGGTCATAAAAAATCTGTATGCAAATTTTCAGGCGATTCAAAAAATACGAAAATAATCGGGTTTGCGAAACGGCGTGGAACCGCTCTTTGTGTAATATGGCTCAATTGCCCTATGCTGGTCTCCGCAACGCGAGTTCGAACATTGTTCAAGGTTATCACCACAGATGAATTAATACACAGAAGGATCTTTGACGATACTACTAAATAAATCTCCAGTCATTTGCAGGATTCCATCAAAATATTACAAAAGAAACTCCTAATAAATCTAGGTAGAATCACTAGAAACATTCCTGCAGGAATTCTAAAATAACCTACAAATATTGTTAATTGGATTTAAAACTTAATACAAATAGTGTATTTTTTCACTCGCATAAAGACGTTTGGCATAATCGACGTTTCTCATAAAGTTGTAACATATAAAGAATCAGGTTTTATTTTTTAAAATACATAGTATTCTCATTATGCCAAACGTCCACGCTTTATATTAGGTGAATAAATTGTATGTGAAATGGCCCACTTTCATAAACGGACACGTGGGGTGGAATGGTCTTTATGTCAGTTATCATGGTTCAACTAAAAGTACTATTAAAGAAACTACTGTACATTTCCACCTGATGTTAGCATCGAGCACGAAGGGGGTAATACCTGCTTTAATTATTTGAGACAAGGGAGGCATCGTTAGCGGTGCTAGTGCATAGGTAAGAGATGTTGTAACCACGGTGATTGTTCTTTACACTCGAGGAAAAACCGTAATGCAAAGTATATTCCTCATCCAAGTCAATGGATCCCAACCTTGCGCTTCCTGTTTCGTAACCTTGTGAGTGAGAGTACATCTCCCTAAATTTAAGACCCGGTTGATCCCGTGAATTGCTTTCGGAGATGCTTTTTGTCACACATAGCTCATTATCATCCATTTTTGGCATCGCTCATTCGCTTATTCTGGTATGACTTCAAGGAGCGTTATTACCGCTTCGGTGAGTGCTGTTCCTGCCAGAGGATGAAAGCTCCACACGACCATCATCCTTCGAAGACGCATCTCGAGGCGGAGAGTATGCAGCGGCAGCATACTCACGCACAAACCACCGGAGACCAATAAAAGTGAAAGCCTTTTTATTGAGCGTCATTAGAGCTTAAAGCGTGGCATAATCAACCTCCTCGTGCTTTAGTCCTCACCCGAAACGAGGCGATAACGAGAATCGTGGAATGTTGGGTACGTGGGCCTCGCTGCACAGTGCGTTGAACGTATGGAGATGCGGGACAAAAATCAAAACTTAAAGATCAAGCCATTTGAGCACCTTGGTATAGAAGGGAAAGTTGTTTCTGATCAAAAGAGCAACAATTTGCATAAATGACGTATACTAGACGCATAATCGCAAAACTGTCCCAAGCGCCAATTTCATTATTTGCCAAGTAAAGTCTTGCAATTCGTACTTTTATTGCTTATAATGATGTAAGAAGTTATTTGCAAGTATGTCTCTTCTCACTCGTAGCTGCAAAAGTGACTTATACGCCTTAATGCAACAAAATCGCATTTTTTTTTATTTTTCGGTTTTTAATATGAAATTTGAATAAAATCTTGGAAACTACATTTAAAATATATTATGTTAAGCATAAACTTGGTCTGGTGTAATGTCTGGTTGAGCCATGACTACATTGCGTCGCAAGATTTTCGGATTTTTCATCACAAACAACTCATTTTCATACTTGTGCTGGTTAAGAAGTATACCTCACAATAGTCAAAAATCTCGAAGAGTTGCAGGGAGTTGCAGCTGTATCTTTCCGATCTCCTAGAGGACACTCTAAGAAACGTGTCTGTGAGTGATTTAGGGTGGAACTCGGTAGAACTTTTTTTGAATCGATAATCAAAGTTACATGTAAGTATTTCATAAGTTTGATTTTATAGCCAACTCAACGTGCCAATTTCTCATATTCAAAGTTAAAATTGGTGTTCTTATCACATCAAATTTACTTTACCAACCTTCAGTCATGTTCTCTTTTAGATTTTGATTGAATAGATTGATTACGACACTCTCCGTGCTAGTTGAAAGGAATGCTGAAAACATGCGACAAAATTTTGTTTTTCTGCTACTTCGAAAACTGTCTCTTCCGACGCTTGTTGTAGATGTTTTAGTGCTTTGTAAAGCTTATAAATACTTGTTTCGATAACGGATGGTATCTATAAACACTTGTGGATACTTAATATCGCCGGAAAAATTAACTTGAAATTTGATTTTTGTCTATGGAACAACGCACTGTGCGCTGGGTTGACTGACGGTGGAGCCATGGGAGTAGTCAGGGAGAGGTTCGGAGGAGATGGCTTCTTCCATTCTCCTTAACTGACAGATAATCTATTTGAAATGAAGTATTCTTTTAATATTTTCTTTCAGTCTTTCAAAAATTGTCCTCATTATACACGAGATGGTATGTGAACGCCGTGGCGCCCAAAGATAACATTTTTGTAATGTGTCGTTTCGTCTGATATATCGTATTATTCTTTTTCCGGAAATTTGAGCAAAATGTCATTGAGGTCGATCACCCCCTCCTTTAAAAAAATCCAGGCTTTGCCCATGGGTGAAGCAATTGTTGAAGGTTGATTCTTGACGCAACGCCACCCGAAGAGCTATACAGAACAACTCAAGTGAACAAGACACTAGCAGTAGGCCAACGGGGGGGATGGGTAGAAGCCATCCGAAAAAAGTGGATCCGAGGGAGTAAACGCCGTGTAACGTTTAACGATGATGTAAATTTGATGAAGCAGAAATCAAGCCAGTTTGATCCAGGGACCACCAGCTCGGGAGTTGGGATGATGCGCTATCTTTTTTGGTTGATGGCGAGCGATGATGGCGGTATTAGTTGCAAAACATGAACACTCAGTACGTTTTAGGAGTTAAAATTTGTTTTCAGACGACGTAACAGCATCGGAGTTTATGAGCTGAGAGCAGATTGCCTTGAGATGAGAAATATTGGTTTTTGATATGGTGATTATTTTACTTATCGATTAAACGTGAATGGAACGTTAAACCGTAGGTATGCCTAAACTCCAAAAAATATTTGTTTCTAATATTTTCAGAATAATAAACTCTTGGCTGTAACAAAGATCCAAAGCAGTTTCTTCATTTCTTTGGCATAACGTCTCCATTTGGACAAAGCCTGCATCTCAGTTTAATGTTTAATGAGCGTTTTTCCGCATGTGTTTTATTTTATAATGACAAATTTCTCTTGTCTGATCGACTCTTAGCATCAAATCGCCAAAAATCTATTTTCTTTATTGTTGCGGTAAGAAGAATACTTTCAATGTCGCTCTACTTCTAGCAGAAAAACCATAATATTCAATTCAATTGCCTACTACCGGATACGATGTCCCAATCTTGTCCCAACTGTTGTGAAATATTGGACGGAAAAGATTTTCCATCAACTTCATAACTTCCTGCAGCTTCCGGAACCCAACTATCACCGCAAGCACTTAGCAAAATGAATCCTTTTCGTCCAAGAGCACCGCTGCATTTTTGTTTGTCCTATAGCTACTTATAACCTATTGAACACAAAACTATCGAAAGCTGAAGCTCCCTTTCACCGTAATGGCCGGAATGGGGTTGGATTGCCAAAAGGCGCAATTCCACTGCAAACCGCCGCTACCGCAACATGGCCACTTCACCCCGGGTGGAGTACTGGTAGGAAAGTGAATGAAAAATGCAAACATTGTTATTGGTCCCCTCGGTGCAGGAAGGAAAATTCACTTTGAAAAGGGCGTTCGATTTACTGGGGAAACTGGGCTGAAGGTACGGTGGTTTCCAGAACTTTATTGTCAGAAAAGACTTCATTAACCTTCCGTCAGTCGCTAAAAAAAAAGTTACACCAGCGGTCGCATCGTGTACTGCACACTTAAACAGACATCCTGTGTGCGGTAATCAATTTTACCGAAATGGTTCGGTAATCAACTGAAATACCGATTTTTCGGTAATTGGCCATATTTTGACAGCGTTCCTGGACCAAAATTGCTGACCGTCGGTAATTTGCAATCGAGCTGTCAACTTTTTTATCGTATAGTCTGTAAAATTGCTATATTACTGAATACGGTAAAATATTTAGCAGATGGTTCGGTAAACGATGCGAAGGATTACCGACATCGGTAATGTACCAGCCGGGAACGTCAAAGCCAGCATCATGATTGATTTTGTTGGCGTGTTAATTTTTCTTCAACATTTTCGGCGAATGCAAAACCAGATCCCTGATTTTGAAACGATGTTCTATTTAAGAGGTGGTAAGTACAGCTTAGCATATGGGAATATAATTCATTAAACCTAATTTTTGGTGTTAACTATCACTTTTTTACAGGCAAAATTGTCATCCGATCCACTGCCCATACTCGCATAACAGTCCCATATTGTATGGGATTTCCTATATAAATGGGACTGTTATGCGAGTATGGGCAGTCCAGTTCCTCCTGTTTCTCTGCGTCCAATTGCAAGATTCAACACCACACCAGCAAAAAGACATCGCACCGACAAAATGATATAACAACTAAAAACTGTGGTTATTCATCTACGAACGAGCTAGTCTTATAGCCAGACTGCTAGAAAAGGCAATCATGAATGCTCCCCTATAATCCAGCATTTCGATTTATGTATGTTCTGTATAGTTATGATAAAATTGAAACAAATAAATAATAAATAAATAAGTGTTAATGTGCTTCTTATTCATCCAATGAATACAGGTTCCACAAATCAAAAAGGGGAAAAAACAATTCGGTTGACCAGATTTACAAATATTCGGTAATGAACTACCGAAAAGACGGTAAATTTGACAGATGTGTCTTTCGATGCCATTTACAGACCGTTCGGTAATTTTTTGGTTTACCGAACTGGTTACCGACCGTTCAGCTGTTGAGATTTCGGTAAACGAATTACCGAAGTCGGTGATTTTTTCCAAGTGTGTAGTGGACATTTCGCAATGCAACATCTCGAACACAAATATCTCAGGATCTAGATTTTTTAGCAAGATGGTATCTTCAGTAAAGTTCTTTAGTAGGTCAATAGCTAAGATGTGATAGGCTGCTTGTTTCTGAATTCTGCCACCAGATGGTGCTAGTGAGCATTTAATTTTTCAAACACCGATATTTCAGGATCCTGATTACCTAGAAAGATGATGTCTTCCACAAAGTTGCTGAGCAGGTCAAGGACTAACATATGATAAGCTACCTAACAAGAAAATCTGCCACAAGATGGCACTAGTGAGCATGCAATATTTTAATCACGAATATCTCAGGATCCCGAGAAGCACACCTGGCGATACAGTGCGCATCGTACCTTCGTGCTGTGCGTACACGAATTCTCTCAGCTAAACTACCTAAAGCAAAAAATCAGTACTTTTCAGTGCTACATAAACAGTACTTTTCAGTGCTAAAATTAAAAACGGTACTTTTCAGTGCTACTAAAACAGTACTTTTCAGTACTGTTTTTTCTACTATTGATCCCTTTACGATCCTTGTTTGGATCCGTGCCTTCGATTTTTCGTTGGACCCGTTGGCGAAAGCTAGCGGTGGTACTCCTTCTTGGACACCGTCTTGGGAAAAAACCTCTCGAAGGTCACGTCTTTCTCGTTTATTAACTAAACATGGTATCAACAACTAACAAAAGGAAGGGTGAATCTCTAAATTCACTACTTCCTTCCAAAAAAGTGGGATTTAAAACTGTCACTACACGTGGCAAGAATGGAAGAAAGGACGCTTCCCCGGAATGCGAACTTTCTTCCAAGGGTGAAATGAATAATTGTATCGAAATGAACAATCAGTTCGATGCTCTAGACAAATTTTCCGAACACCAAATCGAAGCAGCCTCTAGCCCTGGCTCTTTGATTCAAGTGAGGAAGCAAAGAGTGCCGCCTATCGTGGTCAGTTGTTCCAAATTTGGGGGATTTAGGCAGGAGATCTTGAACTCCATTGGGGGAATCAAGGTTTCCTTCCAAATCGCAAAGAAAGGAGACTGTCGCGTTTTGCCGGAAACTCTGAAAGATCGCGAACTTCTCTCAAGCATCTTGAAGAGAAAAAGCACATTTTTTTTTTACTTATGACGACAAAACTGAACGTTTGTTCAAAGTTGTCTTGAAAGGTCTCTCAAGTGACTATAAGTCACCTGAAGAGATCAAAAATGGAATAAATGATTTACTTGGATTTTCCCCAGTCCAAGTAATCATTATGAAAAAGAGAACCCAATCTGGCATTGTTCGGAAAGGGCTTTCTCAAGAATATTATTTAGTTCACTTTAACAAAAAAGAACTAAATAATATTAAAGCTTCTGAAAAAGCAAGAATTATGTTCGATGTCCATGTGACATGGGAACATTTCCAGAAACCTGGAGGAAATTACCAGAACCCCACTCAGTGCCGTCGGTGCCAAAAGTGGGGTCATGGTACAAAAAATTATCGCATGGATGCTAAATGCATGATTTGCGGAGGTTCTTCTCACGCTAAGGACGAAGCCGTTCGAATCTTTCAATTTCGAATGTATCTACCCACGGAAAATCCTTTGCCGATATCGTAGCAGGAAATTTGAACTCCTCCCCTGTTCGTACCATGAGTACCCATTCTACTTGTTTCAAATCAAATGGAAAAAACCCTACCGCCTCAGGTAATTCCTACTCTGCTTCTTCGTCTACCGAAAATTCCAATGGGAAATCATCAGATGTACTCACTTCAAGTGACATGTCTGCCTCTGATTTTAATTTTCTAACTGAACAATTGAATCTAATGATTGATGCAATGTTCAAAGCCACCACTATGACTGAAGCAGTCCAAGTAGGTGTAAAATTTACAAATCAAATTGTTATTGGATTACGTTTTTCTAATGGATTCAATAATTAATAATTTGAATATTTTAAATTGGAATGCTCGTTTTTTGAATGGTAAAAAGGACGAGCTGTTAATTTTCTTACAGCTAATAACGTGCATATAGCAGTTATTACTAAAACGTTTTTGAAACCTGGATCCAAACTCATAAAAAATCCTTACTTTTTTGTTTATCGTAATGATCGACTTGTGGGGGAGTTGCAATCATCATTCATAGGCGTATAAAACATCAACTGTTTTCATCATTTGAAACTAAAGTTTTTGAAACTTTAGGTGTTTCTGTTGAAACACAGTTTGGTAAATATACTTTCATAGTTGCCTATTTGCCTTTTCAATGCTCTGGGCTGCAAGTTAATTTGCTCCAAACTGACTTGCGAAAATTGACTCGCAATAAGTCAAACATTTTTGTCATTGGTGACTTTAATGCCAAACATCGGTCATGAAATAATTCTCAAAGTAATTCCAACGGCAGAATTTTATTTGATGTGTGCTCTTCAGGACATTTCTCAATTCAATACCCTGATAGCCCTACATGTTTTTCCACTTCTAGAAATCCATCTACGATTGATTTGGTCTTAACCGACTCTAGTCATCTTTGTAGCCAATTAGATTCTGATCATGTGCCTGTTACATTTCAAATATCCCATGAAGCGATTCTCAATCCTATCAGCTCCACTTTTAATTATTTTCGAGCCGACTGGAATACATATGAAACGTATGTTGACTCTAATCTTGATGTTAACATTTCTTTAGAAACTAAACTTGATATTGACAATGCTCTTGAAAGTTTAACAAATTCCATTGTTGAAGCCAAAATGTGAGGTAAAATTTGAATCCGTGATTATAGACGATGATCTTAAACTCTTGATCCGTCTTAAAAACGTGAGGAGAAGGCAATTTCAACGCACTCGTGATCCTGCTATGAAAATTATATGGCAGGATTTGCAGAAAGTAATCAAGAAACGTTTTTCTAAATTAAGAAACAAAAATTTTGAACATAAAATTTCTCAATTGGACCCTGGCTCAAAGCCCTTTTGGAAATTATCTAAAATCTTGAAAAAACCTCAGAAGCCAATACCGGCATTGAAAGAGGAAAACAATTTATTACTAACTAATTGCGAAAAAGCTCAAAAACTTGCTATGCAGTTTGAAAGTGCGCACAATTTTAATTTAAGACTTGCTAGTCCAATTGAAAATCAAGTTACTCAGGAGTTCGAAAATATTCTCAATCAAGAGAACGTTTTCGAAAATGCCTGGGAGACTGATTTGGAAGAAGTGAGAACTATTATTAAAAAAATCAAAAATATGAAAGCTCCTGGCGATGATCGAATTTTTTACATACTCATCAAGAAACTTCCAGAAAGTAGCTTATCATTTTTAGTTGATATATTTAACAAATGTTTTCAATTAGCATATTTTCCTGACTAATGGAAAAATGCTAAGGTTGTTCCAATTTTAAAACCAGACAAAAATCCTGCAGAAGCTTCTAGCTATCGTCCAATCAGTTTGCTTTCCTCCATCAGTAAATTTTTTGAAAAGGTTATTTTGAACAGAATGATGGCCCACATCAACGAAAATTCAATTTTTGCCAATGAACAGTTCGGATTCCGCCATGGACATTCGACCACTCATCAACTTTTACGTGTAACAAATTTGATACGTTCCAACAAATCTGAAGGCTATTCTACTGGTCTTGCTCTTCTAGACATAGAAAAAGCATTCGACAGTGTTTGGCATGAAGGTTTGATTGTAAAATTAAAAAAACTTTAATTTTCCAACATACATTGTTAGAATAATTCAAAGTTATCTGTCAAATCGTACACTTCAGGTTAATAATCAGAACTCCAGATCTGAAAAACTTCCTGTAAGAGCTGGTGTTCCTCAAGGCAGCATTTTGGGACCAATATTATACAATATTTTCACATCTGACTTACCTGAGTTACCTCAGGGATGTCAAAAATCTTTGTTTGCGGATGACACAGGCCTCTCCGCCAAAGGTCGAAGCCTGCGTGTCATCTGTAGTCGATTGCAAAAAAGTTTGGATATTTTTTCTTCATACTTGCAAAAATGGAAGATTTCTCCTAATGCTTCCAAAACTCAACTAATAATATTCCCACATAAACCAAAAGCTCTTTATTTGAAACCTTCAAATAGACATGTTGTCACGATGAGAGGGGTTTCAATAAATTGGTCAGATGAAGTTAAGTATCTAGGGCTCATGCTAGATAAGAATTTAACTTTCAAAAATCACATTGAGGGCATTCAAGCCAAATCTAACAAATATGTAAAATGTCTCTATCCCCTTATTAATAGAAAATCAAAACTTTGTCTTAAGAACAAGCTTTTGATATTCAAACAAATTATATGTTTAGGTTAAGTTAGGTTAAGTATATTGAAAACGGTTTTTTTCTCTTATAAGCAGGTAAAATCAACTCACCTGTAAAAAATCTGAACTGCTACGGCAAATGAAATGTTATATGTTGTTAACAAAATGTTAATAAAATCCTAGATTTGTTTTACCAAATTAGGATGAAAGTGTTGCCGAAGAACACAGAACACCTAGATATAAGAAATAATGAATGTAATGTTTGGAATGATACTAATAACACCTGGCGATACCAAAATGACAAACCTTGCAACCAAATCGACCATGTTCCGATAGAAGGCCGACATTTTTCCGATGTCATCGATGTTAGAACTTTCAGGCCTACTAATATCAACTCAGACCACTATCTCGTTGTAAGCAAAATTCGAGCGCGATTATCAACGCTTCCGAGTTCTAGAGATCGGCAATGGGGTCTTCCTTAGCCGACTAGATAGAGTCCGCGTTGTTGAAGTTGTCTGGGTTCGATTCACGGTCGGTCCAGGATCTTTCCGTAATTGAAATTTCCTTGACTTCCCTGGTCATAGAGTATCATCGTACCTGGCACACGATATGCGAATGTGAAAATGGCGACTTTGGCAAAGAAAGCTCTCAGTTAAAAACTGTGGAAGCGCTGATAAGAACACTAAGCTGAGAAGCAGGCTCTGTCCCAGTGGAGACGCAATGCCGAAAAGAAGGAGAAGAAGAAAAAGAAGATCGGCAATCTTTGCGTTTCAATATCCAAAGCCTGTCAGCAGATGGTGTAGCAATGGACTACCATCAAAAGCTCGAAGAGCGGCTTAGTTAAATCAACGAGAACATCAACCTCAGCGTTCTGTGGGAGTCAGTGCAGAAAGTGGTGAGCACAGTAGTGCGAGAAGTGGTTGATACTGCTCAACGAAAACCAAGGAACAATTGGTTCGACGAAGAGTGCCAGAGAATGACGGACGAAAAGAACGTGACTAGAAGCTGATTGCTGGTGTCTGAAGCACGTCAGAGCAGATAGCGGTACAATAAAGTAAGGGTAGCGAAAAACGGATCCATAGCAGAAAGAAAAAGGAGCATTAAAAGGTCGTAATTGCTCAGGCGCAAGAAGCAATGGAACAGAACGACAGGCGACGTTCATCGAATCTGTCAATGGTGTGTGGAGGAAAACAGCGCCATCCGCCATGTGCAACGATCGCGAAAGAAACTTGCTGACGGAAGGTGGCAGCCAGATAGATAAAGCTCTTCGAGTCATTGTTGAATGGAGATTACGGAAGTAGATATGTTAGAGAATCCAAATCGATGAACCTATAAATCTAAATGAGGTAAAGAATAATTGGCTGAAGAACAACAAGGCTGCTAGGAAGGACGTGCTCCCGACCGAACTCCTCAAACACGGAAGTGAGCAGCTTCATGAATTCCTTCACCTTATCATTTCGAGGATACGAGAGGAAGAACAAATGCCTACAAGAGAGGGCGTCGACTGGAGTGCGCCATATACCGAGGGATAACACTCCTTAACCCCTCTACCGTCAGCTTCATTTTTTACCGTTAAAAAAATATTCAAATCGCCATAACTTTTTTGTTTCTCGATAATTTTGTACCATTTTTTCACAAGCTCTCAAAAAACTCTTCTAGTTTTAGAATCTGTGTCGATATTGATAATTGGTCATCTGGATCCAAATATATTCCAAAATTCCTTGGGGGACCGATGCGTAGCCATAACCCACGTAAATATCTCAGGCTACAAAATGTTTATCGTATTCGGATATTCACCCTCGGAATGATACATTAATGCGAGTATGTTGTGGAAAAATGAACCAATTTGGTGCACCCGTCTTTAAGTAATGAGCATTTATGTTTCTGGTACCACACTGGACAAATAAAGATCTTGAAAACTCTTAAAAACCTCTTATCGTAATTTTCAGATTTCTCCTTGAATACTGAACCGATTAGTATGATTTTTTCAGAGTAGCTCCTTATCACCTGGCTGGCATTATATAGTGCACATTTTATTTTTTTGATAAATTGACCAAAAACAAAATGGACGCCAAAGACATTTTGTATGGAGAATGTCGGTCCCCCAAGGAACATCGGAATATCTTCAACACTGGATCACCAATGATTAATATCGACACGGATTCTTAAACTAGAAGAGTTTTTTGAGGTCTTGTGAAAAAAGTGTGCAAAAATATTGAGAAACAAAAAAGTTATCACGATTTGAATTTTGTTTTAGCGTCAAAAATGAAGCTGCCGGTAGAGGGGTTAATTCGTCGTACAAAATCATGCCTGCAATTTAGTTCAACAAATTGAGACCGCATGAGGAGTCCTTAATCGGCGAATACCAAGACGGTTTTCAAGAGGACCGACATACCACAAACCAAATGTTTACCATGCGTCAAATGCTAGATGAATTCCGAGAGTACAACTTACAAACTCATCTTCTGTTTGTAGATTTTAAAGCAACAAACGATTCAGTGAAGAGATACGAGTTGTAGCAAATTATATCCGAACATGGCTTTCCGGCGAAGCTGATTACATTGATTCGTGCAACGCTTGATAGATCGAAATCATGTGTGCCGGTGGTGGACAAGATTTCGTCATCGTTTGTAACCTTTGATAGATTAATTCAGGGTGACGCTCTTTCTAACTTGCTGTTTAGCACAACGCTCGAATGTGCTATCAAGAGAGCCAGCGTGTAGAGAAGGGGTACCATTATCACACATTCTTATATGCTCCTAGGCTTTGAGATTGACCGTTGGGCAATGGAAATAATGATGTTACCTGTTGTATATGACCATTACAGATACGCGTATTTCGACTAGCTCTTGTGACCTCCTTCAGTGACAGTTACTTGTAGGGGAAGACGAGGTAAGACCTGATCAATTTGTATGTCAAATCAAGAATCAATAAATCGCTCTTACCCAGTCTTCCCTTAAGTGAATGCGTCTTACGAGTAACTGACACTGAAGAATACTACAAGCGGTAGTCTTAATACGCGTATCTGTCAAAAGATAAACAATTCGAGAGGAATTAATGTGTACAATACTCAACTCTTGTTTTGATTTGATTTTCTTCAAGTTTTGATGCTATGTATGTCTCTTCTGATAATCACAATAAATGAAACCCCGTTCAAATACCATTAATTTCCTTTGATTTATAAAACTTATAACATACAAAAGGGCGTAACTTCAAAACGGGCCCTGGTTTTATGAGTTTTGCAAATACATGCTGCTTGGCCATAGAAAACGACTAGTGGGCACAGATTCGATGGATATTTTTTTCTCATAATAACGGTCTGGGGTGCACCGTGCAATGGGTCCTCCCTGAAGGGGCTTCAGTACTGTACTGTAGTGGTAACTGCAACCAACCACTCAGCCTTTGCATTCGTTTCCATTGAACGGGGGGCCTCTGTGTGAGAGATAAAGGCGTTTGCCTGGATAGATTTTGATTTTTCTTTCTATTTTTGGGGCTCTTGAAAGAGAAGAGAGAAACGTTTCGATAAGTAATGACTTTGAACAGATTTGGCAATAGGAATTGTTAGTCAAGGGCAATATTTGTTGGTCTGCTCCTATAATACACTTTAAGGTAGACTATACAAAGTTTTGTGAATATTTATCAAATTCAATCAAAATTGCTTCTTTAATATTATTCGTCTTACCATCTGATGAATGATGAGTTTTCTAGCCCTGTGGAAAGTTCACGGTCAAATAACAAAGCCATGACGAAGGTGTCTGGGTTAAATTCCCGGACAGTGAAGGATCTTTTCGTAGTGTAAATTTCAATGGCATCCCTGGACATAGAGGACTATTGTGCCTGTGACACTTAAAAAGAATGCAAAAATGCAACCTAGGCAGAGAAAGCTCTCAGTTAATAACTGTGGAAGTGTTCTTAATACACTAAGCAGAGAAATGGGCTCTGTCCCAGAGGAGAAGAGTAACCAAAAATAAAAAGAAGATCTAAGAAATTTACAGCTTTTACATTTCCTTAAATATATCATATTAGACAAATTGCCCAAAATAATTTAAACTGTTGAAATTAACTGTAAAAAATAATAATAATGTTTTGGATTTCAAAAGACAAAATAGGGTGGGATCAGGTTTCCAGTCTCCTTTACTAAATCTTTATGATTATGTGTTTTAAATTTGTTTTTTTTATTTGTCAATGATCTCAAGAACACGTAATGCTAATACCATATCATTTCCAGTGTATTGTCATTTGCTAGACAATTCAATAAGCTATTTATCGAACTACTTACTGGACGAAGCGAAACGAAACCCCTCTCAATAACTCCAAAGAAATGTAATCCATTCCGATAAGTCGCCGCGCTTCAATTAGTAATGAATCAATTGTTATCGCTAATTGAATTTCCGTCATAATGCTGCCAGCGCTTCCAACCATAAAGGCCAGAAGAACTGGAAATCATCAAGCGGCGAAACCAATTTTACGGTGACCAAGTAAATCCTTACGGCCGACGGGGGTCCCATTCAGTAGTGTGGACCGATCTCGAGCAGATTCCATTAACCCGTAACTGCCCAGGACGATTTTATTTTGCTAAAAGCCTGTCTTGGTTATGTTAATCCTCTACTCTACTTACAATATTTCAACGAAAACAAAAAATTCTTTATTTGAAGGCTTTAAAGACATGTTGGCACTTTGAAAAAGTTTCAAATAAATAGGACAGATGAAGTTATCAAGATTCAGACTAGATGAAAATTCAACTTTTAAAAATCACATTGAGGGCATTCAAGCCAAATTTTACAAGTATTCGGAATGTCTGTACACATTTATTAAAAGAAAATCAAAACTTTGGCTTAAGAACAAGCTTTTGATCTTCGGACAAATTTTCAGGCCAGCCATGTTGTATACTGTACCGATGTGGACCAGCTGTTGTAATACCAAGAAGTAAGAACTAAGGAAGCAGGTACGAACAATATTTAGGAAATGATTCTGAAGTACTTATGGATTACACAGAATACCCAATGTTGAAGCATTGGAACAATTGTCGAATAAAATTGTCAATAATTAAGATAAAATTGTTGCAGTTTCGTAATTTGTCCTTAAGTGTTACTTGATGGGAAAGAGTCACCATTTAGAGGGAGAGTTACCATGCGCTTGTTAGCACATACACTCCCGTGCAAAAGTTTGGGTTCACCCCCTCAAAAACATACAAAAGTATTCTGTCCATATCTCTATGATTACACGTCCAATTGAAACTCTCTAAGCCGCATTCGAAAGGCAAAGAGCTATTATTGCTTCGTACGTATTTTTCCGAACACATTTTTTGAATTTTATATACTAAATTTTTACTTGAAATTGTTACATTTTTCAAAAAACACACTGAAAAATCATATCAAATTTCCTCAGCATTGGATCGACCAAAATTTTAAATCAAAGTGTCAATAGAATCGTAATCTTATATTCTTTGAAGAGACCCCACGAAATTTTGGCGGAAAAATCTGGAAAGTATTCAAAATCAATGAAACAGCCAGTCAAATCATCGTGCAAAAGTTTGGGTTCACCTGAGCCGCACGCACATCATTTTTGTCAATATCTCTGCCATTTTTCAATTCGATTTGAATAGTTTAAAGCTTTTTTGAGCGCAAATAATGACCAAACAAGATTGGTTTGAGATTACACAGATTTAAGTAAGTTCAAGTGAACCCAAACTTTTGCACGATACACCATACTGAGGGGTGAACCCAAACTTTTGCACGATGATTTGCCTGACTGTTTCATTGATTTTGAATACTTTTTAGATTTTACCGCAAAAATTTCGTGAGTGCTCTTCAAAAAATATTAGATTACGATTTTAATGACACCATTTTTTTAAATTGTGGTCGATCCAATGCTGAGGAAATTTGATATGATTTTTCAGTGTGTTTTTTGAAAAATGTAACAACTTTAAGTAAAATGTTAGTATAGAAAATTCAAAAAATGTTTTTTGAAAAATACCTACGAAGTAAGAATAACTCTTTGCCTTTCGAATGTGGCTTAGAGAGTTTCAATTGGACGTGTAATCACAGAGACAGAACACTTTTGTATGTTTTTGAGGGGGTGAACCCAAACTTATGCACGGGAGTGTAGTTTAATGAATATTGTATACAAAATATTGAAAACCACTAGTTCTAGCAATCTTAACAAAGTAAAAATGTC
Organism: Aedes aegypti; assembly: GCF_002204515.2. Classification (NCBI taxonomy): domain Eukaryota; kingdom Metazoa; phylum Arthropoda; class Insecta; order Diptera; family Culicidae; genus Aedes; species Aedes aegypti. The sequence goes on along the minus strand of NC_035108.1, from coordinate 89,139,095 downwards.
TTGGGTATTTACGGGTTAACCGACCGAAGATACTGAGTCCACTTGTCGTACTCAGAAGGGAGACCACAATCACCATCATGTTCCGGAGTCGCCACGTAGTCAGATATCATCATCGGACCGATACGCTCGCGCCCTAATGTATTCCAATTAATCTGAAAAACCGAAACTGAATCACCCGGCGCATTGGTGAAGCGCTCTTTCGGTTATTGTTTCCCCTCTCCAGGGAACTAAATGTCCTCGAGCAATGGACCCCCAGTCTCCAACGTGGTCTCGAAAGACATAAATCCTGCTCATTAAAGGAAAAGCGAATGCTGGAAAGACGGAATGGCACTCAAGTGAATCCATAATCCATATGGACATCTTCGGGAGTCTTCTCCCCCGGCCAGACGACAGGACTCGGAAACGATGGACTTCGGCTCAAGCTGGTCGCACGCATGGTTTATTCATAAGCTCCAGCTCTGTTGCCCACCCTCTCGGCAAAGCTTGTTGTGTTTTGGCACTTACTGGTTATAGGAATCTGTTGTTTGTCATAACGGAAAGTAATAACAATATCCGAACTGAATAATGCCTTTCGGCGCCCCGGTTGACAGTGGTTCAGAGGCGACCACGGAATCCGCAACAAAAAGTTTTATAGTATTGGTATGAATTTTACCGGTTCAATTAACACTTCCGTGATTATATCCAAAATCAGCTTCAAGATTCATTGGATTTCCAATAATACGCAACTTTTTGAGAGGACCATGTGCAGTAACACAATATCGTATATTCTAATAATACAAAAGTACAAAAGTACGAGGCGATATAAGGAGTGTATCGAAAAGTAGTCGCAAACATTCAAAACGGTATATCTCAGAGCATAGTTCATCTTTTTAAAAGCTTTTTTCACGCAAATCTTCATCATGTCATCAAATATTAAAGCAGCCAAAAGAATATTGAATAATATGCAGTCTTAATATAAATACAACAAGGTTTATAAAGCATGGAAAATAAAATCTTGCACAAAATTACATTTTTGAAGTGTTTTCTGAAGATTCGATGATTTGTATTGAACAAAATGTATATCAAACAAAATAGGATGAAAAGCTTATTCTATCGGAAAATATGTTTACTTCACACAGCACGTAAAAAGGAATTCAAAAAAATAAATTATTGCTCTAAAAAAAGCTCAATTATTGGAACAAGGTCGGTTTTAGAAAGTCACTTTTGTTTAATCAACTTTTGAAGCTCTGTCATATACAGCGGCAATTATATAGAACAACATTTTTTGCTTACATTACTTCATAAATATGCAAAGAAACTTTTCCAATCAAAAAACATTTTTTTTTTATTCATTACAATCGTTCGATATCACCATTAACGTGTAGAAAGAAAAAAATCAAGAAACAAGGTCCTTAAAAATCGACTTTTTTCGATTTTTGCATTTGCTCTCAAAAGCTTGTTAATGAATTTTTCAAAATATTTTTTACACTATGTCATGAGAGTTGTGGCACAGAATATATTAGCATAAACAAAAATCATTTTTTCCAAAAATTTTACACATTTATTAACATATCAATTTTTTCAGAGGTGTGCAAGATTTTCATCGACATTTGTTAGTAATTTGCAAAATTATCATGCAAAATGCCACTTTATTGAAACAATTTAACAACCTCAAATTTAAGTAGGTGGCTTAGTACTGGAAGTTGAGTTATTTGATCTGCCGGTTGAGTGAAAAGCAGTGATGGAAAAGTTCGCTTCACAAAGCAGCTCACGAGTGTATACCAACACATAACAAACATAACAGACTCGTGAACTGGCTAGGTGTGATTTAGTCCGCACCCGTCTGATCGGAAGAACATGCCAAAAGAAGTAGCAACAAGCTCGGGAATGTTTACTCGCGAGTAACCTAGCAAGGTGTGATTTAGTATGGTTGTGTCAGACAAATTAATTGTATAACCATCAAATCGACAGTAAACTACTAGTTTGTAGTCAAAATTCCTTGGAAACCATAAATCTGGGAGGGGAAACAGATTTTTTCTCAAAAGCACAATAAGACTCTGAACAGCTCCGAACACGATCACGAATCACTTTTAGCTTCGGTTGCTCGGGAGCACGCAGATGCGAGTAAACCAGCGCTCTGACGCTCGGGAGCGTTTGGTTTTGTTTTTGTTCCAGTTCAGCAGAAATGTTCGTCACTTTCCATCACTGGTGAAAAGAACTTAGACAGTAGCTATTTTATCGCATGGCTACAAATGAAAACAACTTCTACCCCATCAATTCAAAATTGAGGGCCCTATTTTATAAGTCGAGTCGATCAAAAACGACTCGACTGGAGTCACTGTCGACCAAAAATTTCGCTCGACTTGGCTCTGTCACTCGAGTTTATCGACAGTTGTCACTCTATGTGACTGGATTACTATGGGAGTCGACGGGTGACATCTAAAATATGCATGCTTACTTTGATCGACAATGACTACAGACGAGTCACGTGAATTCGCTCGAATTACAAAATAGACCCCTAGGTTAACGCACGAACCCCCCAATATAGTAAAATGAACTCACTTCGTTTTCTCCGTGTGGGAGTCGACGGGTGACATCTGAAATATGCCTGTTTGCTTTGATCGACAGTGACTACAGACGAGTCACATGAATCTACTCGATTTATAAAATAAAAATAAATAAACATGTACAAAACCCGAGTGTTCGGAATATGAGTCTGTTCGGAATTTGAGACAAAACGGTAAATCAACCAGGCATTGCATTTCATCCCACCTTTCGATCTTCTGAGCATGATATGGATCGAATTGTGAGAGATCATCTTAGAGCCCTGTGATCGTTATTTCGTCAATATCTTTTTCAGATGAGTCATCTTGAACCCAGCAATCCACGCGTTCGATTTAGTTGACGGAAATTTCAGTGAAATGATTAACCAGGCAAATGTCCAACTGACACGGAACTCATCAATCACAACTAAGGTTAGTAAACAACACATTTCAAAATAAGATCTCGTTTTTATTATTATTCAGCATGACCATGCTGAGGGTCGTGGGTTCAAATTCCGCTGGTCGAGGATCTTTTCGTAAAGGAAATTTTCTCGATTCCCAGGGCATAGAGTATCTTCGTATCTGCCACACGACATACAAATGCAGAAATGGTCATTCGGCAAAGAAAGCTCTCAGTTAATAACTGTGGAAGTGCTCATAAGAACACTAATCTGAGAAGCAGGCTTTGTCTCAGTTGGGACGTAACGCCAATAAGAAGAAGAAGAAACTTACCTTTTTAGAGTTTGCTGCATTTCTCTATCAACCCTGCTGGAAATAAACAAAATGATAATTATAGACAGAGATAGAATTGTTGGAATCAATAAAAATAGTTTTAGATGTTAATTAATGACAGCCATTTCCATGTCGGTTCGGGCCCTTCCTCAAGAAACACCGTAAAGTGGTTTCGGGGAGTAATGGGACTGAGGTCAAGGACATTAGCGAGAATTACTCATCTACAGTGCATGGGATGGTTTCATTGGGCCGTCGGAGGTGTCTCATCCACAAACTCCCTGAGTAACCTTCTCACGGGTCTGCTTGCATATTCCCCCCTCCTAACAATCCTTATGTTAGACTCTCATAAGCTCACGCACATTGTATAACCGTGGCAAATGGGATATCGTTAAATTATTTCGAACATGGTTCTTTGTGACAGCAATTATATTGCGTTCATTCCAACTATCATTGAAACCGAAATTATGTTTCATATCCATTTGGCTCTAATGACCTAAACGATGCGTCACTGTATGCCAAAACCTTATGAGTTTTATTCTTGAATATACACCGTATACATATACTGTTATTTTACTAGAATAATAATACTATACATATTGTGCGGTACGTGGAAAGTACTTGTGTTGCTCAAACTATGAATCATAGAAATTGCAGATTTCATTGCTTGTAAATTCAATGGCTGATCACAACTATTCAGTATTCCATTTTTTGTTTGTCACTTTCGATTGCCGAACACGACAGTACCGTTTTGATTCATATTACGGACAGCTTCAAATTCCGGACACTCTACTTTGTATGGGAAACATTTCACACGAAATGTTTCAATTTTTGCCGTTCAAAAGTTCTCAATTTCGTGGCTCTATGCTGGGTTATACTTCACTGAGTCCTTAAGTGTCCGTAATATGAATCAAAACGGTATATTTGAATATGACAGTTATTTATAAAGAAGTTTCAAAAAATTGCTATTCAACCTCTCGTTGTCAATTCTGCAAAGTAAGGTAATATAAAAAAATAAAAGATAATAGGACTAATAAGCTGAAAAGGTAAACTGGGCCAATCCACCAAACAGCTGTCAAGATTATCTCTTAATGCTCAAGATCTTGCGACAATGTCATTTCAGAGCGCTCTTGGATTATAGTGCAAATCCAACATAACTGGGCTTCAAATGCGGCAACATAAAGTAACCAAAGGATACTTAGCAACCATGATCCATATCACCGCCAACCTAGCAAAAAAAAAAATCAAACGTTGACATCACCTTCCTTGTTTGAAATCTTACCGCGTTTGGTGTTCCCGCATTTGATATTTGCATTTCAAACGCACAAAGCAATATCTTTCCATTATCCGAAGATGATCTTGCTAATCAGATGAAATTTCAATGCCTGTTGGTTAAGCAGGACAGAAAGGGTGAAAACGTGAGTGACCAAATAAGTTCCACACTACGGTATCACTTGTTATCCTACTTTATCGCATGTGCGTTCTTGGTCCGTTTCGTTCTGCGAAACGATATGATCGTAGGTACCGTAGTGTGTGAAAGTATCTGCTATCACGATCGCTTCTCGGTCGTAGATCAGCTGGTCTGCAAAGAGCGATAATTGATTTATATAGGCAGAAGTAAATATACCGCCGCGAGAACTAGACCTCGTCCGTTTTTTAATAAACCAGTGTATTTTCTGTTCGCGTGAATAAAGTGGTTTTTTTTCGATTCCAAATCCGTCGCGAGTTTTGAGAAAGTGTCCGAAAACCGGGTTTTATTTGACGCGCGAACATTTGGTCCTTCGAGCCGGATTACGTCCCGGCGAAGGTTTTCGGACACCGTTCCGTGAAGTTGGGCATTTTTAGTGACGGATAGTGATGGACGATTGCACTATTGTGCTGGTGACTGGTGAATAGTGTCACCATTTTCGACGCGGGTTTGCGCCATCGCGAAGGAATTTTGCGCGCCGTCGCACAGTGGTTCGGTTTAGTGCGAAGTGAGGTGGATTTTATCCGACTGAAGTTGGACGAACTGCATAGGAGCGGCCGACGGTGTTTACCCGGCAAAGTGATCGAGAACGACAACGACGACGACGACGAATTGGAATTACTGCGAAAGGACGGATACGATCAAGAACTAATCAGCTGCGGAAGTCGCTCGAAGGAATCGATAATTTCGTGAAGAGTTTCGACGTCAAGCGAGATGTACGACAGGTGAACGTTCGCTTGGAGGCACTGGAGAAGATCTACAGCCAATTCGTGGAGGTGCGAATGAAGATCGAGCTGCTTTTAGAGGACGCTTTGGAGGATTGCGATGGCGACGAGGAAACGCTAATGCAGGAGAATGATAAGGTTCGCCAAGATTTCGAGGACAGCTATTATTCGCTGAAGGCAGAGCTGATGGCGTTCCAATCGCTTGGGACCAGCGCTTCGAGAAATTCCACGCTTCAAGCAGACGAAACGCAAGCGGTGACTCAATTTGCGAAGGTGAAACTTCCCGAAATAAAGCTGCCGTCGTTTGGTGGAAAGATTCACGAATGGGTGCCATACCGTGACAGCTTCCGGAGTTTAATCCACGACAACACTCTACTCTCCGATGTGGACAAGTTCACCTATTTGAGGTCATCGTTGTCCGGTGATGCGCTGCAGGAAATTAATTCCATTGATTTATCTGCAGCCAATTACACGGTGGCCTGGAAGGCGTTGGAAAGTCGCTACGAGAACAAGAAGTTGATCGTTAAAGCGCATCTCGACGCACTTTTTACCGTGGAAGCGCTCAAGAAGGAAAGCTACGAGGGGCTCAACCAGTTGATTGGCGACTTCGAGAAGAACCTGCAGATGTTGGAGAAGATCGGGGAGAAACCATCAGACTGGAGCACCATTCTGGCTTACATGGTGTGTTCCAGATTGGACATGGCAACCCTACGTCACTGGGAGACCCATCACAACAGCAAGGACGTAGCGAAGTATTCGGCACTGATGGAGTTTTTAAAGGGTCATTGCTCCGTCCTGCAATCAATTGCTCCATCGAAGGCTACGAGTTCCGTGCAACAGCGACAGTTTCGTCCAGCGGTGTGTCATACCACCTTCAAGTTCGCCCCGAAGTGCCATTTCTGCAGTGAGCCGCGTCATTCTGTGTTTCAATGCGTGAAGTTCCAGCGGATGAGTATTCCAGAGAGAATTGAGGCTGCAAACAGGAACAAGCTTTGCCGGAATTGTTTGTATCCTGGTCATTTCGCCAGAACCTGCGAGAAAGGGGCGTGTCGACAGTGTCATCAGAAGCATCACACACTGCTGCACACTGAACAGCCTAGATCCTCCGTTCCACCCACGCAGTCAAGATCCCCGACAGTCAACCAACAATCTAGACAGCCACAATCCAAGCCGCCAACACCGAACCAACAGACTCGGATCGCTAACACTGCCAACACTCAAGACTCACACACTCAGCCAGCCACAGAACACGCCACCACAAGCCAAACACATGTAGCTCTCCCAATTACACCGACACAAAACATCATTCTTTCGACCGCGCTAGTCAGCATTCGAGATCACTACGGCAAGTCCGTTCCAGCACGAGCACTGCTGGACTCATGTTCGCAACATTGTCTCATGACAAAGAGTTTCGCTAGCAAGCTCAAGCTAGACGAAACGCCAGTCTATCTGTCGATTCAAGGCATTGGATCGTCGCAAGCAGTGTCAACAAGGCTGGTCACTGCCGTAGTGGGTCCGAGATCGCCGAATATTTCGTCATTCGCCGAAGAGATGTCCTTCCATGTGCTGCCGAAGCTGACCGTGTCGCTGCCTACCGTCAGTATCAATACCGCTGCGTGGAATCTTCCGAATTCAACGCTTCTTGCGGATCCCAATTTCTTCGAGATGGGACCGATAGACGTCATCATCGGAGCAGAATATTACATGGAGCTGCTGAAGGAGGAAAGAAGGAGAGCAACCGACGACGGCCCAACTCTTCAAGACACCGTATTCGGATGGATTGTTTCCGGTCGTATTCCCGAGGGTCCAGCGGCATCGTACTCCCTTGTTCACGTCTGCTCAACGGCGGAAATTCAAGATCAGCTTTCGCGGTTCTGGGAAGTAGAGACTTGCCAGTCAACCAGCACGCTATCCGTCGAGGAATCAGCATGTGAGGAGTTCTTCGACAGGACGACATACAGAAACGACGAAGGGAGGTACGTGGTCACGCTGCCGAAGAAAGAGAGGTTGATCCAGCAGCTAGGCGATTCTCGGTCAACAGCAATCAAGCGTTTCCTGGGGGTAGAGCGACGATTCGCCATGAATCCGGAACTGAAGAAGCAGTACGCAGAGTTCATGCGCGAATATCTGGCTATGGGCCATATGAGAGAGGTTTCCGAAGAAGGCACGAGCGCCCCGTCGTATTACTTACCTCATCACGCTGTTCTGAAGCCGGACAGCACGACGACGAAGCTGCGTGTCGTATTCGATGCATCCTGCAAAACGTCCACCGGGGTTTCGTTGAATGATGCCCTAATGGTAGGCCCCGTCGTTCAGGACATGATAATGGACATCACACTACGATTCCGTACCCACCGATTTGCCCTCGTAGGAGACGTCGCCGTATGGTACTCATGAATGCAGCAGACCATCAGCTGCAAAGAATCGTTTGGAGAGACAGTCCCTCGGAATCAATCCGTACTTTCGCACTCACCACAGTCACCTACGGTACAGCGTCTGCCCCCTACTTAGCCACGAAGTGTCTGCAGCGTCTGTCAGAGGAAGGTGAAGAGTCGCATCCTGCTGCTGCTAAGGTCCTCAAGAAGGATTTTTACGTCGATGACATGCTGTCTGGCGTAGACGACATCGAAGAAGGGAAGCGCCTTGTCATTCAGATGAATGATCTGCTCCAATCGGCAGGATTCTCCTTGCGAAAGTGGAACTCTAACAGCAAAGAATTGCTGTCAGCGGTGCCGGAGGGTTTGAGAGACGAACGATCGATTCTAGAACTGGATTCATCGAGTGCCGCAGTCAAAACGTTAGGTTTAACCTGGGAGCCTAGCACGGATTGCTTCCGATTCAGTTCGCCAGCGTGGAATGAGTCCACAGCAATAACGAAGCGTTGTGTACTTTCGGATGCGTCTCGTTTATTCGATCCGTTAGGATTGGTAGGTCCAGTTATCATCCAAGCGAAAATCTTCCTGCAGGACCTCTGGAAGCACGACTGCGAGTGGGATGAACCGCTCAGCCCGCAGTTAGAAGACCAGTGGCGTGAATATAGACGGAATTTGACCGGCTTAGACGGAATCGCTATTCCCCGTTGGGTTGGAACGAGTCGCAGTACCGAAGCGGTAGAACTCCACGGCTTCTGCGACGCGTCGAACAAGGCGTATGGTGCATGCGTGTACGTCCGCGCCGTAGCTGCAGATGGGAGTGTAATGGTTCACCTGCTAACCTCCAAATCACGAGTAGCTCCGCTCGAGAATTTGAAGAAAAACGAGAAGTCGCTATCCATCCCTCGGCTAGAGTTGTCGTCGGCACTACTTCTAGCACACTTATACGAGAAAGTCGCCAAGAACATCACCGTTGCCACCAAATGTCGTTTCTGGACCGACTCGACCATCGTCGTATGCTGGCTTTCATCGTCGCCTTCGAGGTGGAAGCAGTTCGTGGCAAATCGCGTCTCCGAAATCCAGCACATTACAAAGGGTAGTGTATGGAATCACGTCGCCGGTGAAGACAACCCTGCGGATATCATTTCTCGAGGCATGAGTCCAGCGCAGCTTCAGTACGAGTCTCGTTGGTTTCACGGGCCGAAATGGTTGATGTCGGACGAACATTACTGGCCCAGTTCGGCGCAAATCAACGAGAGCGAGTTCGCTAAGGCAGATTTGGAGGAAAAGTCCATCGTCGCGGCCCTCCCGGCGGTTTCCCCAAGTGAGATATTCGGTCTTCGCTCGTCGCTAGTAGATCTAGTTCGACTGACCGTTTACATTCGACGATTCAAATGGAATACGTCTCCGGCGAATCGTTCATGTAGGAAAGTAGGCAGCGTCACTTTCCAGGAATATCAAGAAGCGATTAGGGAGCTGGTAAAGTTGTCTCAGCGGGAAAGTTTTCCGCAAGAATTCTCAGACCTTGCCAAATACGGACAGGTGCAGGATTCCTCAAGAATATCGGCGCTAAATCCCCAACTTGTCGGGGGTGTATTGTGCGTTGGCGGCCGGTTGAAAAACGCGACAGTGGCAGATAGTAGGAAGCATCCTTACATTCTCGACCACCGGCATCCCTTCACCAAAATCGTCGTAGTCCACTACCATCGCAAATATCTGCACGCCGGTCAGCAACAGATGGTATCGGCAGTTCGAGAGCAGTTTTGGCCAACGAGCGTCAGAAATCTCGCAAGACAGGTTGTCCACGAATGTGTCCAGTGCTTTCGTGCAAAACCCAAGATCCAGGAGCAACTGATGGCTGATCTGCCCCCCGAAAGAGTCAGGCCATGCTTCCCGTTCCAGAAGGTAGGAGTCGACTACTGCGGACCGTTTTACGTGGTCTATCCGCAGCGCCGAGCTCGTCCGGTCAAGTGCTTCGTGGCAGTATACGTGTGCCTAGTTACCAAAGCTGTGCATTTGGAGCTAGCAGCAGATCTGTCGACGCAGGCATTCTTAGCGACATTGCAACGCTTCACCGCACGCCGCGGTAAACCGTCGCTGATAATGTGCGATAACGCGACAAACTTCGTCGGCGCACGACGAAAGCTGGAGGAGCTGGCGCAGCTTTTCGCTAGTCAACAATTCACCGAAGCAGTTCTACGACAGACGGTCGAACACAGAATCGAGTTCCGGTTCATTCCAGCCCGCTCACCGAACTTCGGTGGACTGTGGGAATCAGCGGTGAAATCGTTCAAGACCCTGTTCAAACGAACGATCGGCACGCGCAGTCTGGAATACGACAACATGCTTACGGTGCTGGCTCAAGCAGAGTCAATCCTGAATTCCAGACCGCTGACCCCAATCAGCAACGATCCGGAAGATTTTGAGGCCCTCACCCCTGGACATTTTTTGATCCACCGGCCGTTGATGGCCATTCCGGGATCTGATCTTGGCGAAGTTCCGGAAAACAGACTTTCGGCTTGGCAAAGGATGACGGATTTCAACCAGAGGTTGTGGAAGAAATGGTCGGAGCAGTATCTGTCCAACCTCCACAATCGGGCGAAATGGACGCGACAGAGGGACAACATAGGCGTTGGCACTATGGTTGTCATAAAGGAGGAGAATTTGCCACCACTGAAGTGGCAGTTGGCACGGGTGACAGAGGTTCACCCAGGTTCTGACGGCAACATCAGAGTTGTCACCGTTCGGACCAAAGATGGCAGTTACCAGCGAGCGATCTCCAAGATCTGTGTGCTGCCGATAAGAGACAATCTTTCGTCTTCTGAAGGGGAGAACTAGGACTCCTCCAACGGCGGAGGTCGAAAGGCCTCCGCAACCCCAGTTAAGTTATGTATTTGTTAAACTTTCGAAAAAGTAATCCGATCATTTTTCTCCAGACAAACCTCCTTCCGTTTTGGTTTAACCAAAGCTACAGACACTCAAATACAATTTATGAGTCGTCCCGCGTTCAATCTACCGATATTGAGGTAATATGTGTCGTGTTCGTTGGTGGTAGTTGCATGTGCATCGTTGCATCCAGTCCGTCTAGTCAGTCTAGCATACGGCTAGATAAAGTATTGGTGGTACCGTAAAACGGGGTAACTTTGATAGTTTTTTCGAAGACAACTTCAATATTTATGCATTGTGTATCAAAGAATTATATTTTATATTTTTAAAACAAGTACTGACATCCTAGCTATCGATTGCACTTGATAGATTGCCAAAAGATTTATTCTGAATGGATATATAATTTTTCATATAATCGAAAGTCGGTTTTCTGTTTTGGGGTAACTTTGATAATGGAACAAGATTGAATGAATAACGGAACATTTATAGGGCGTTGCATACCTCTAGGCGTTTAACGCTATATGGAAATTTCTGACTTAGATTACAAAAATGGTCCCAGTTTGTAAAAATGGTTTTCGCTAAGAGATTTGAGACCGAATTCATGTTCTACTATAACTAGGCTGTCATGGGTAAGTGACGAACTCATTATGACTTTATCAAATAGTGGTCGTAGAACAGATTGTTTGTAAGCGTTGCGAAAAAGCTAAAATCTTATAAATTTTAAATATTTGCATAAAAATCCTCAAATGCACTTGATTTCAACGAAAATAGCTTTGACATGAAGTGTCATACTAATACTCTTTACTTTTGCATTCGTTTTCCTTAACTGATTGACAGAAACTTCGATATTTCGTTTACTATGTTGGGGGTCTCGCACTATCAAAGTTACCCGCATTATCAAAGTTACCCCGTTTTACGGTATTCAGTTTTGTCCTGAAACTAAAGCTTCAAACCACGTTTGATCTTCCGAGGTACGAGTCTGCCGTCGCATTCAGAGGAAGAAGTGCGCAATTCAACCTCCTGGGTTCAAGCTATGATTGTCCACGGGTATGGCCAACCTATGGATCGTCACAGTATCAAGGATCCAGAATCGTAACCGCCACGGAGAGCATCAACACCGAAGATTATCAACGTTAACAAGAAACAGGGCAAAATGAATCTACTATCGTCAGTCAGAGAGACCGTCGGCGCCGCTCGGGCGTCCATCGGAGGCCTTAGGGCCTCCGTTCAGGCAAGTCGTTTTCGTTTTCAGCATTACATTTCAAAAAGCACCCTCTCATTTTATTCAGAGACCACCAGCGTTACACGGGACACGGATTGCCTCAGCATCCGTTCACACCAAATCATCCGTCCATCATCATCAAGTTGAAGTCGTCCAAGTAGCCAAACTCCAAAAGTCAGTCAAGTAGTCGAAGTTCACGGAAGCGTCGTCAAGTTTCGTCCAAATCGTCATCACCAAGAGTCCAGAGAAGTCTTCAATCGTCAATCCAGTCATCGTATCATCCAATTCGTCACCATCAGGAGTCGTTGCTTCAACAGAATCGTAATCAGCATACGAAGCATAGTTCATCATCGTGGTCCAAGCAGCAACACTGATCATCATTGGCACAGAAAAAGCTACAGTCCGCAATCCAGCACCAACAAACAGTTATGGTTGCAGTCCTGAATGCATTCCAGGACTCACCTAATTTCAACCGAAAGTCATCATCGACAACCGACAAGCCCTGGCAGACAGCTACTCAATATCAGGAACTAATTCAAGCGCAGAAAGTAGTCTGCCAGGTAAGTTGTTCCGGTTTTACACAAAATTTCTGCACGAAACTACATCATCTTTCCTTCCAACCGAGGCAATAAACAACAACAACGATCGATCGATCCCTAACTGATGTACAATCGGCTGATGGCAGCAAGTCCATCGGTATGTAGGCCAAGGTCAACCCGTTGTTATCATCGTCATCGCAGTTGTATCGTATATGGGTCAACTTCATCGTCAGCATCGGTTCTAGATTAACAGTAGCAGTAAGATACTAGTATAGACAAGACAAGATTGAAGACAAGATTAATTAGTAAGACAAAATTGAAATCAAATTACTACCTGAGATAAGTTTGAAAACAGTTGTGAGCTAGAGTAGGAGGTTTTGAAATTGTTTATTTCAAGGCGGCCGGCGTATGGTTAAGCAGGACAGAAAGGGTGAAAAAGTGAGTGACCAAATAAGTTCCACACTACGGTATCACTTGTTATCCTACTTTATCGCATGTGCGTTCTTGGTCCGTTTCGTTCTGCGAAACGATATGATCGTAGGTACCGTAGTGTGTGAAAGTATCTTCTATCACGATCGCTTCTCGGTCGTAGATCAGCTGGTCTGCAAAGAGCGATAATTGATTTATATAGGCAGAAGTAAATATACCGCCGCGAGAACTAGACCTCGTCCGTTTTTTAATAAACCAGTGTATTTTCTGTTCGCGTGAATAAAGTGGTTTTTTTTCGATTCCAAATCCGTCGCGAGTTTTGAGAAAGTGTCCGAAAACCGGGTTTTATTTGACGCGCGAACACCTGTAATCAACTTCCTATAGTCATGTAGAGCTTGTACTGGTAAAACGTTTTTAACTACTTCCTTATGAAGCTGTAGCTTTCGAAAAGTGTAAGGTAACTTGAAAGTATCTCTCAATGATTTGTTTTGCACAAATTTTAGTTTTTGGAGAGCAGTTTTTGGCGCAGCACCCCAAATGCTAAGTATTGAAGCTTGGAGCGCAGATATGCAAAGTAAATGTTTTGTAGAACTTTCGAAAGCACATAGTATGATAATTTGCGGATCAAATCGCATAATGGAGATAGTTCTAACTAAATGGTCAATGTGAGAACGCCAAGATAGAGTATCATCTAAAATCAAACTTAAATACTTAATTTCTGGGACTTGCTGGGATGCCTCATCTCCTAGAGTCACGGTTTCTCTTGGCTTTGAATATGATTGTTTTAGTTTTGGCTACGTTCATAAACAACTTATTCTGATTAAAGTAATCTTTGAGTAACTCTACTTCCGATTGCATGTAATCTTGAATAGTTGCTGCGTTGTTTCCACTAGTTTTTACGTTGCATCATCTGCAAACAATCTCAATTTTCCTTTGAGGGGAAGCCTTCCTAAGTCATTTATAAATAATAGAAGCAGTAATGGACCCTAACTACTGCTCTGCGGTACTCCTACTGAAAAAGGTTTCAGCGTACTTCGAATATTAGTAATTTCAACAAATTGCGATCTTCCATTTAAATAGCTATTTATAACATTACCTGCCATTCCTCTTACACATATAAATTCGAGTTTGGTTTTAAACTGTCATGACCAATCGTATCACAGACTTTTTGTATATCAATAAATAATCACCCAAAAATTTTTTTCGAATCAAAAGCACTAAGAATTTTATCAACTGATTCCATGAATGCAGTTTCCTTGCTAAATCCTTCTCTAAACCCAAACTGATTTTTGTAGAGGATGCTATTGCGTTTAACAAAAGACATGATTCGTTTAGCTAGTATTTTTCAAAGATTTTACAGAAAACGGAGATTATAGAAATAGGTCTATAATTGCCAATGTCTACTTTTGAAAATAGAAATAAATCTGCTTATTTTTAAACAATTGGGAAACTCGCCTTCTGCCATGAATGTGTTGAAAAATGTGGACAATTTTTTTTGAAAAGATTTCTCTATTTTTCTGCACATCTTGAGTCGATGTTTTATCGGGACCTGTACTTTAATTGGGTGGCAATTCATAAATAATATTGCTGACTTCAACCTCTGACACCACATTCAAAAAGAAAGCTTGCTCAACTGGGTTTATGTTCTTATTATAATCTTTGTTGCTGTTCAATTGCCTAGCTAGATCTAAGCCGATTGATGTAAAATACTGTTTGAACAGGCATGCTATGCTTGAAGGATCAATAATGCTATGATTATTTACTTTGATAGAAAAATTGCATTTTTGATTCTGGTGCATCCCTAGTAATTAATTTATATTTTTTGGTATTTCCGTCACTAAAAAGTGTTCTGTAAAAATTTGTTCTAACAATCTGTTTCGCGCTATTCAGCGTTTCATTATTGTGTTTTAAGAGTTCTAATGTTCGAGTGTCATTGTGGCTGCGTTTATGTTTCCTCAATAATTTGTTTTTCATCTGCATAGGTTTTCACACATCGAAGTCTTTCCTTGGACACGTTTTATCTTTAATTTTAACTTCGATTTCAAATGATTTAGTATGCTTTACCTTTGGCTCGTTGTATTTGTTGATCATGGATACAAGAGTATCATTTGGGTTCAAATCATTTGGGATGCTGCTTAATAACTACGAAAAATCTCTATGGAAAAAAGGCCTATTTAATATATTCTTCTCTAACACGCATGTTCTAACATATATTCTTCTCTGACACGCTGTGTTTTTGTGTTCAATTCTAGTTGAATTAAGACAGGAATATGGTCATGTTGTTAAAGATTGCACTGTTAATAATAGTTATAAAAATTTCCAAATTAATAACTACGTGATCAAGGATATTGTCATTGTGGTCAGGTGTCACTGTCACTGTCAGGTGTGGAGGAATACACTCCCGTGCATAAGTTTGGGTTCACCCCCTTAAAAACATGCATAAGTGTTCAGTCCATATCTCTGTGATTACACGTCCAATTGAAACTTTCTAAGCCGCATTCGAAAGGCAAAAAGTTTTTCTTACTTTGCACATTGGGGAAATTCGAACCCAAAGGTGGAAAAAATTGATAACTTTCGCAATAGAAAGATAAAAAATAAGTTTTATAGCTCATTCGAAAGAAAATTTTCTCAGGAATCGATTGGTGATGGTTTCATGAATGTGGGGACACTCTGGGATAAACTATGGTGCCCGTTTTGCCCCGATTCCTTGAAAATTTTAGATTTTCATGTTGTTTTGAGTGAAACTGTTTTATTGTGGAGATTATTTCCCATGAAATCCAACATTTCTAGTCCATTAAACAATGTTTCCCAGAGAACGTTATAAAAAGATAGAAATTTAGGGGATCATGGGGCCAAATGTACAATAAAATAGTCAAATAATCATGAACATAGCTTGCAGAAATAAGTTGCATTAAACTTTTTAGAATATGTATGATCATTATGTATGCTCTATGCAAAATATTGTGAATAATTTATCTTCTTATATCACAAATTACAAACATTTTCAAACGATGTGCGATAGTTGGGGTAAACGATACTGATCTAAATGATCGATTGCCGTTAGCCTCATTGATAGGAGATGGTGGGAGCATATAGTTTTTTTTGCTATGTTTGCCCCAATTCCCCTAAAAACGATTTATTTCATAATTAATTGAACAGATATCTTCGAATTAAATTTATTATGTACAAGGGGGCCCAGATAGCCTAGCGCTAAATGCGCAGCTATTCAGCATGACCATGCTGAGGGTCGTGGGTTCGAATCCCGCTGGTCGAGGATCTTTTCGTAAAGGAAATTCTCTCGATTCCCAGGGCATAGAGTATCTTTGTACCTGCCACAAAAAATTGTCAATCGGCAAAAGAAAGCTCTCAGTTAATAACTGTGGAAGTGCTCATAAGAACACTAATCTGAGAAGCAGGCTTTGTCCCAGTTGGGTCGTAACACCAGAAAGAAGAAGAAGATGTACTAAATTGTTTATTCAGTAGTTGATACAGTATTTAAATCCTAAAACATAGGAGATTATGGGGATCTTTTACACATAAATAAAAGTAACAAATAAAAACACTCAAAAATGGATCCATTAAGTAACCATCTACAGTTTTTTTCTGATTGAAACAAATCACTCATAATTAAATTAGTTACACAATCATACCTGAAGAAATTTCATGAGAATAAAATTGCATTTTGAGAATAAAATTGCGTGGAAGTGCCCAAGTAGCTCTGCCTGCACTCTACTACTGAAAAAGTGATCATAAACAAACAAAGTCTTCCATATATTTCAATATGGCACATTTTGATTAAAGATGTAGTAGTTAATAATGCTTAATTCAAAATAAATTGACGTTTATATTGAGCTGCCCGGTAATCCAATCCGCATGGTTATTAAATTAATTAACTCATGACTGAATTTCAAGCAAGAGCCTTCTAAAATGCATAACATGAAGAAATTTAAATTAATTAACTCATTACGCGTGGTAAAAATGGACAAATCATGGGTGAAATTATGAAAAATCGACGTGCTCGGCTGGGATTTGAACCCAGGACTCTTGTATGCTAGACGAGCGCTTTACCAACTAAGCAGCCGAGCCCGTAAAGCCCTCTTCTAGCATGAAAGAGTCCTGGGTTCAAATCCCGGCTTTGGGACATTTCGTCGAATGACATTTCGTCGAATGACGTTTGGTCGAATGACATTTGGTCGAAAGTACATTTGGTCGAAGGGACATTTTGCCGAATGACATTTGGTCGAATGACGTTTAGTTGAACTTAAATTTAGTCGAAAGCTTATTTTGAAATGGTTTATTGCAAGATTTTTTGGTAAAATAAATTATTGTTTTCTGAGCTTTTTCAATTTGGTTAGACAAGGAATTTTTTGATAAATCTGAAGTATCTACAGTTGTGAAATTAATGATAGGATATTTTATATAGTCTTATTTTCAAATTCGATACATCTATTTCTTTGTGATTTGAAGTTACACCAATATCTAGGATTTCGATGATTATTCAAATGAACTTTCTAGAAGTAGTGTTTTTTTTTTGTACATTGACTTAAATATTTAGCTCTAGTAAATTTATTATTATTTTAAAATATCATCATTCTAAGTAGGCGGTGCGCGTAAATGGACGGACGTGTAAAATTTTACTGCTGTCAATTCGTCGCGAAAAAAATCACTTTTTTCGGTATTTATACAACAAAAAACGTTTCTTTAATTATCTTTAAGGTGAAAATAAATCGAAGCCAAAGTTCAAATTTTCAAGAGCACGGATCTGGAGAACCAAACATCCGTTTGAGCTGAAAACCTAATCGATTGGTCACCACCAGCTAGTGATTGTGATGGTTTTGTATAAAAAAACAAGTGGACATATTAAGTGTTACTAGGTGACGGATATTGAGTCCGAGATATTTACGTGGAGTGGATAATGGACAGTTCTGCAAGTTGGTCTCACGTCTCACAAAAAAAAAACCATGCTGAATGCGGAAATCGGCCGAAAGCGGATAAAAGATTTGGTGAGTTTGTTCCGATTATTCTCTTTTAGATATGATATATCACTATATATTGGGTATTGGGGAGGGGTAGCTTAAGGGAGTTAATTGAACTGTTGACTGGATGAAAGTGCGTGGGGTCGCCAGCCTTTTGTCATGAGAAAACAGCCTTAGTGTTGTCTTCCAAAGGTCTTCAAAGATATTAACTAGCCCTGCTACAACATACCGTCAGGTAGATCATACCATCCTGGTTTGATTCTGCAGCCATAGGTAATCCTTGCGCTGATGGTGGCTAAATAATCATCATCATCATCATAATTTTAAAATATCATCATTCTTTGAAAAACTGCTCAACAAGTTAACAACGACGATGTGAACATGATGATTTTTTGAGTTTATTGCTTTTTAAAAATGTCATCGCTCTTCGTAATAAACTGCTGATCTTCATCTGATAAAAAAGCCAGAAAAAAATGATTAAATGGAAAACTTTATTATGAAGTAAATATTAGGTGTCGGTAACAGCATAAGTTATTCTATTTATGACCAATTGGCTTATTCTGACTTCCAGCTCCATGACATTCTTCAATCAAATACCGTTTTGATTCATATTACGGACACTTAAGGCCTCAGTGATGAATAACTCATTAGAAAGCATGTAAAATACATCATTCTGTATGGTTCCTCCACGTTATCGAGCCTTCAAAGCACTTTACTTCCGAATGGTGGGTGAAGATTTTGATTCTGCTATATGAATAATTTTATATAAATGGAAATGTTTGGACTATTCATGATTCTTATTCCGGACGCTTCCTTATTTTTGCCTGATATTCCGGACACTTTTATTCGAACTCCGGACAGCGCATGAAGGGCATAAATAGTAAAGTCAAATCATTATTTCAAATCGACAAACCACTAAAGAAACGTCTAAGTCAGTTGAGCATATACATTTTCAGAGATATCCACGGAAAATGTTGACTAAAATGAGCCTCGAAAGTAAGAACTTTTGAAAGGCAAAAATTGAAACATTTCGTTTGAAATGTTTCCCATGCGAAGTAGAGTATCCGGAATTTGAAGCTATCCGTAATATGAATCAAAACGGTATATGGCTTTCCTGACGATGATTACCTGAATAACAGAATTGCGGTAGAAACTAGAATGGTTACGATGAGAACATCGAGAAATAGTTTAATAATAAATAATTTAACAAGAAAATTGTTCTTATTCTATGTATCCAGTATGAGAAAACGTGACTAAGGCGACAAAAGTCAGCTTGCTTCCATTTAAGATTAGTTTATCTCGACTCGCAAAACAAGCCTAACAGAAAAAACAGCATGAAACTTCATAAACGCAAGAGGTTGATCAATATGTTGGGAAAGTAGGGTCCATCAAATTGAATAACAAATTTTTTTGAATCTATGACATTTAGTCGAAAGACATTTTGTCGAATGACGAGCCGAGCTCGTGGATTTTTTTCATATTTTCACCCATAATTTGTCCATTTTTACCACGCGTAATGAGTTAATTAATTTAAATTTCTTCATGTTATGCATTTTAGAAGGCTCTTGCTTGAAATTCAGTCAAACAGATGTAACCATAATTACTGTTTACAATATTAACCAAGTATGGTTCACCATGAGGAACAATGATGTCAACCAACAAGCAATCTGTTAACAGCAAATGTAGAGGCAACATAAAAAACATAGTTACTATAAATTATACTAATGAAATGAATGATCGATTATGGAAAAATCTAGAATTGAGCATTATTAACAACTGCATTATCACTTTAATGATAATTTTTTCTCTACTGTATGATGGCAATTAGAATATTGAATACCAAATATCCATAAAAAGACAAAATTATTTCCCGAATAATTTCTTGTAAAATGCAATTTGACTCTCACGAAATTGCTACAGTAATGATTGAGTAATTAACCTGATCCTGAGTAATTTGTTGCAATCAGAAAAAAACGGCTGATGATTTCTTGATAGATTCATTCTTGATTTTTTTATTTGGTTATTTTTTTGTTTATGTGTAAAAAATCCCCAAAATCTCCTATGTTTTATGATTTAAATATTATATCAGAAACAGAATAAACAATTCAGTACACAATAAATTTGACTCGGGAGAAAAAAATTGAATTAATTACGGAAGAAATCGTGTATAGGGGAATTGGGGCAAAAATAGCCAAAAACTATATGCTCCCACTATCTCCTATTAATGAGGCTAACGGCAATAGATCATTTAGATCAATATCGCTTACCCAAACTATCGCACATCGTTTGGAACTGTTTGGAATTTGTGATACAAAAAGGTAAATTATTCACAATATGTTGCATAGAGCATACATAATTATCATACATATTCTACAAATTTTACTACAACATATTTCTGCAAGCTATATTCATGATTATTTGACTATTTCAGAATTTATTTCAATATGAAAACACGTTGAAAAAATTTAAAACAAAAATTCCTCTTCAAAAATATTTCATTGAACATTTGGCCCCATGATCCCCTAAATTTCCATCTTTTTATAACGTTCTCTGTGAAAAAATGTTGAATGGACTAGAAATGATGGATTTCATGGGAAATAATGTCCAAAATAGAATACGTGTAAAGAGGAAACGCTCAGAAGCTGGCAGCAGGAATGGGATAACTCCACTAAGGGTAGATGGACCCATCGGCTAATACAAAATGTGTCAATTGGTATGGTAGTAACCATGGGGAAGTGAACTTCCACCTGATGCAGTTTCTGTCAGGACATGGTTGCTGTAGACAGTACCTGCATAGGTTCGGGCACTCAGAATCTCCTGCGTGCCCCAATTGTGCTGGTGTGGAGGAAACAGCGGAGCATGTCGTGTTCGATTGCCCCCGTTTTATTGTTGTGAGAGGTCGCATGCTCACCACATGCGGAGGGGACACGTCCCCCGACAACACGTGTTGTGCTATATGCACTGGTCCCTTCCCGAAGAAATACCGTAAGGTGGTTCCGGGGAGATGAGGGGGAAGGCCAAGGGTAATGTCGATGCACTGTTCACCACTTGAGCAATTCTAAAAAAATTGCTCAAGCCCAGTGCATAGGCTAGTTTTAGCGGGTCGTCGTTGGTGCGTCATTCCCGCATTCCCTAAGTTACCTTCTCAGGGGATCTGTTTGCAGATTTCCCCCTTGTAAAAAAACACGATATACGAATGCGAAAATGGCAACTTTGGCAAAGAAAGCTCTCAGTTAATAACTGTGGAAGTGCTCATAGAAACACTAAGCTGAGAGGCACGCTCTGTCCCAGTGAGGACGTCAATGCCAAGAAGAAGAAGATATTATAATTAAGGTGAAGATAAATCGAAGCCAAAGTTCGAATTTTTAAGAGCACGGATCTGGAGAACCAAACACCCGTTTAAGCTGAAAACTTAATCGCTTGGTCACCACCAGCTAGTGACCAATCGATTAAGTTTTCAGCTCAAATGGATGTTTGGTTCTCCAGATCCGTGCTCTTGAAAATTTGAACTTTGGCTTCGATTCATCTTCACCTTAAACTCCATAAAACTGAACATTACTAAATTTATGTCAAATGTATAAGTTAAACAAAATATAACAATGGTTGCCATCCAAATGGGAATTTGAGGTTTCGGTCGACATTTGTTCTAGATCGAACCACTGCAACCTTACAGGAGCAGTCCAGTCCGTGATTGTTTTTGGTACAAGGAACGGTTTTAATTTGCTCGTGTAACATAGGGGGACTACTCTATTATTCATCTCATGTTCCCATGTTTGACCTATATTATATCAAATGATGGATTCCGTTTATTTTGTTATCATGTCCCATAAACTCAAATATAAAAAAACAAATTACGTTAAAACTCTGTGTTGGCGCTCGCCAGTTACCCTACGTTGTGCTTTTTACAATGTCGTCCAAAATCCGTCGGTTGGGAGGGCCAATCTCGGTTCCGTTACCTTAGTTGTAGATCCAACTTGGCGTTCACGTGTGGGCAGAATTATAATCAGCAGCAGGATCACTATGCAAGACGACGACGGGGACGTATTCGTTCTCGAACAATTAGCAATCACGAGCTTCACTTAGAATGAGTGCAACACTATTTCGCGGTTACATACGACAAGCAACTTTATTGGCTTTCATGCACTTTATTAACAGGGGATTCTAATTGGATTTCACTACTGTGTTTCCTTATCAAGTGTTCAACTCTAACTGGGTGGGGTGGCTGATCTGAGTATGCTGGTTAGCTATCGTCATCATCGGTGGGTTAACTGTGTTGCCAGAATAACCAGACAAGCACGTCTAAAACCACGGACCGATAGCACCATCAACTGAGTGAGATGATGATTCTCACACAGTGCCGCCAGATTTGATAATGAACCAACATACCCGCCGCCTTGAACTACAGTGTTCAACATAGAAAAGGTAAACAAACAACATGGTAACTACAACTATCATTACATGGATATTTTGCATCTTAATTCTAACACTTTTGTTGTTTTCAGCTTAAATTAAACAGAAACTCGACGATAAACACATCTACTTGCTGTTGCTGGATGGACTTGGAGCATCTTCTGCATTCTGGAACACCGAGGAGCACGGCAGCAGGCAAATTTTTGTAATTGGACGCGTGATGATGCCCCGGCTTGTACGAAGCAAAACAACTCGAGCTAGTTGGTCCTTTCCCGGTAGAACTGATTCGATGCGGGCTAGTGGCCACCGAATCGCAGCTTGCATTTCATCGACAAGGATGACCAGCCGCCCTGGAACAATTTGCTCATTGCGTTGCCACCCGCGGGTGTCTTTCAGTAGCTCCTGCAAATATTCCTGCCGCCAGTGTACCCAAAATCGTTGCACATGCTGTTGTAACTGCTGATAATGCTGGAGTCTGCTGGTGGGTATGCTGTGGATGTCGGGGTCGGGCAAGGCAGTTAGAGAAGATCCGATTAGGAAGTGTGCCGGGGTCAGCGCCGCCAAGTCATTTGGGTCCTCGGTCATAGGAAGCAACGGTCGGCTGTTCATGATTGCTTCGATTTGCGTCAAAACAGTGCACATATCCTCGAAGGACAAACGTGAAGATCCCAATTGACGGAAGAGATGTTTTTTAGCTACCTTAACCTTCCGCGGATGTTAAGAAAAACAACTTAATAAGATACTGGGGTCATTATGACCCAGAAATGTATACCCCTATAAATCAACGAAATATCAACCGAATAATGAAATTTATGCCGCATTCGAAAGATATACTCCTCAAGATTCTGATCAGTACCTGGAATACCGGTTCCGGTTCCAGTGGCCACCGGGAATCGGCTACGAAGGGGACCATGTTGGCCACGTGGAATTTCAGTACACCCAGTCCAGAAATCTGCAGTCATCACCAAATTGTATGAGATGCAGGCCATATAGGAACATACTGCCTTCAGCAAACTTGCTTCAGGGAGCAAGAACTTCCACATGGGATACAATTTAGTTCAGAACTCGACCACCGCGTGGCGCTAGCGTCGACATGAACTTCCGGTAGGGGCTAATTATGCGATAACTCGAGATTGGGAGCATATAGAAGAATGCTGTTTTCGGCAAAGTTGCTCAGAAGGACAAGGGCTTCCACATAAGGTACAATTTAGTTCAGAACTCGACCACCGCGTGGCGCTAGCGTCGATATGAACTTCCGGTATGGACTATTTATGCGATAACTCAAGATTGCGAGCACATAGAAGGTTGCTGTCTTCGGCAAAGTTGCTCAGGATGATAAGGACTTCCACATAGGATACAATTCAGTTCAGAACTCGACCACCGCGTGGCGCTAGCGTCGATACGAACTTCCGGTATGGACTAATTATGCGATAACTCGAGATTGGGAGCATATAGAAGAATGCTGTCTTCGGCAAAGTTGCTCAGAAGGACAAGGGCTTCCACATAAGGTACAATTTAGTTCAGAACTCGACCACCTCGTGGCGCTAGCGTCGATATGAACTTCCGGTATGGACTATTTATGCGATAACTCGAGATTGCGAGCACATAGAAGGTTGCTGTCTTCGGCAAAGTTGCTCAGGAGGATAAGGACTTCCACATAGGATACAATTCAGTTCAGAACTCGACCACCGCGTGGCGCTAGCGTCGACATGAACTTCCGGTATGGACTAATTATGCGATAACTCGAGATTGGGAGCATATAGAAGAATGCTGTCTTCGGCAAAGTTGCTCAGAAGGACAAGGGCTTCCACATAAGGTACAATTTAGTTCAGAACTCGACCACCTCGTGGCGCTAGCGTCGACATGAACTTCCGGTAGGGGCTAATTATGCGATAACTCGAGATTGCGAGCACATAGAAGGTTGCTGTCTTCGGCAAAGTTGCTCAGGAGGACAAGGGCTTCCACATAAGGTACAATTTAGTTCAGAACTCGACCACCGCGTGGCGCTAGCGTCGATATGAACTGCCGGTATGGACTATTTATGCGATAACTCGAGATTGCGAGCACATAGAAGGTTGCTGTCTTCGGCAAAGTTGCTCAGGAGGATAAGGACTTCCACATAGGATACAATTCAGTTCAGAACTCGACCACCGCGTGGCGCTAGCGTCGATACGAACTTCCGGTATGGACTAATTATGCGATAACTCGAGATTGGGAGCATATAGAAGAATGCTGTCTTCGGCAAAGTTGCTCAGAAGGACAAGGGCTTCCACATAAGGTACAATTTAGTTCAGAACTCGACCACCTCGTGGCGCTAGCGTCGATATGAACTTCCGGTATGGACTATTTATGCGATAACTCGAGATTGCGAGCACATAGAAGGTTGCTGTCTTCGGCAAAGTTGCTCAGGAGGATAAGGACTTCCACATAGGATACAATTCAGTTCAGAACTCGACCACCGCGTGGCGCTAGCGTCGACATGAACTTCCGGTATGGACTAATTATGCGATAACTCGAGATTGGGAGCATATAGAAGAATGCTGTCTTCGGCAAAGTTGCTCAGAAGGACAAGGGCTTCCACATAAGGTACAATTTAGTTCAGAGCTCGACCACCTCGTGGCGCTAGCGTCGACATGAACTTCCGGTAGGGGCTAATTATGCGATAACTCGAGATTGCGAGCACATAGAAGGTTGCTGTCTTCGGCAAAGTTGCTCAGGAGGACAAGGGCTTCCACATAAGGTACAATTTAGTTCAGAACTCGACCACCGCGTGGCGCTAGCGTCGATATGAACTGCCGGTATGGACTATTTATGCGATAACTCGAGATTGCGAGCACATAGAAGGTTGCTGTCTTCGGCAAAGTTGCTCAGGAGGATAAGGACTTCCACATAGGATACAATTCAGTTCAGAACTCGACCACCGCGTGGCGCTAGCGTCGATACGAACTTCCGGTATGGACTAATTATGCGATAACTCGAGATTGGGAGCATATAGAAGAATGCTGTCTTAGGCAAAGTTGCTCAGGAGGACAAGGGCTTCCACATAAGGTACAATTTAGTTCAGAGCTCGACCACCTCGTGGCGCTAGCGTCGACATGAACTTCCGGTAGGGGCTAATTATGCGATAACTCGAGATTGCGAGCACATAGAAGGTTGCTGTCTTCGGCAAAGTTGCTCAGGAGGACAAGGGCTTCCACATAAGGTACAATTTAGTTCAGAACTCGACCACCGCGTGGCGCTAGCGTCGATATGAACTTCCGGTATGGACTATTTATGCGATAACTCGAGATTGCGAGCACATAGAAGGTTGCTGTCTTCGGCAAAGTTGCTCAGGAGGATAAGGACTTCCACATAGGATACAATTCAGTTCAGAACTCGACCACCGCGTGGCGCTAGCGTCGACATGAACTTCCGGTATGGACTAATTATGCGATAACTCGAGATTGGGAGCATATAGAAGAATGCTGTCTTCGGCAAAGTTGCTCAGAAGGACAAGGGCTTCCACATAAGGTACAATTTAGTTCAGAGCTCGACCACCTCGTGGCGCTAGCGTCGACATGAACTTCCGGTAGGGGCTAATTATGCGATAACTCGAGATTGCGAGCACATAGAAGGTTGCTGTCTTCGGCAAAGTTGCTCAGGAGGACAAGGGCTTCCACATAAGGTACAATTTAGTTCAGAACTCGACCACCGCGTGGCGCTAGCGTCGATATGAACTGCCGGTATGGACTATTTATGCGATAACTCGAGATTGCGAGCACATAGAAGGTTGCTGTCTTCGGCAAAGTTGCTCAGGAGGATAAGGACTTCCACATAGGATACAATTCAGTTCAGAACTCGACCACCTCGTGGCGCTAGCGTCGATATGAACTTCCGGTATGGACTATTTATGCGATAACTCGAGATTGCGAGCACATAGAAGGTTGCTGTCTTCGGCAAAGTTGCTCAGGAGGATAAGGACTTCCACATAGGATACAATTCAGTTCAGAACTCGACCACCGCGTGGCGCTAGCGTCGACATGAACTTCCGGTATGGACTAATTATGCGATAACTCGAGATTGGGAGCATATAGAAGAATGCTGTCTTCGGCAAAGTTGCTCAGAAGGACAAGGGCTTCCACATAAGGTACAATTTAGTTCAGAGCTCGACCACCTCGTGGCGCTAGCGTCGACATGAACTTCCGGTAGGGGCTAATTATGCGATAACTCGAGATTGCGAGCACATAGAAGGTTGCTGTCTTCGGCAAAGTTGCTCAGGAGGACAAGGGCTTCCACATAAGGTACAATTTAGTTCAGAACTCGACCACCGCGTGGCGCTAGCGTCGATATGAACTTCCGGTATGGACTATTTATGCGATAACTCGAGATTGCGAGCACATAGAAGGTTGCTGTCTTCGGCAAAGTTGCTCAGGAGGATAAGGACTTCCACATAGGATACAATTCAGTTCAGAACTCGACCACCGCGTGGCGCTAGCGTCGACATGAACTTCCGGTATGGACTAATTATGCGATAACTCGAGATTGGGAGCATATAGAAGAATGCTGTCTTCGGCAAAGTTGCTCAGAAGGACAAGGGCTTCCACATAAGGTACAATTTAGTTCAGAGCTCGACCACCTCGTGGCGCTAGCGTCGACATGAACTTCCGGTAGGGGCTAATTATGCGATAACTCGAGATTGCGAGCACATAGAAGGTTGCTGTCTTCGGCAAAGTTGCTCAGGAGGACAAGGGCTTCCACATAAGGTACAATTTAGTTCAGAACTCGACCACCGCGTGGCGCTAGCGTCGATATGAACTGCCGGTATGGACTATTTATGCGATAACTCGAGATTGCGAGCACATAGAAGGTTGCTGTCTTCGGCAAAGTTGCTCAGGAGGATAAGGACTTCCACATAGGATACAATTCAGTTCAGAACTCGACCACCTCGTGGCGCTAGCGTCGATATGAACTTCCGGTATGGACTATTTATGCGATAACTCGAGATTGCGAGCACATAGAAGGTTGCTGTCTTCGGCAAAGTTGCTCAGGAGGATAAGGACTTCCACATAGGATACAATTCAGTTCAGAACTCGACCACCGCGTGGCGCTAGCGTCGACATGAACTTCCGGTATGGACTAATTATGCGATAACTCGAGATTGGGAGCATATAGAAGAATGCTGTCTTCGGCAAAGTTGCTCAGAAGGACAAGGGCTTCCACATAAGGTACAATTTAGTTCAGAGCTCGACCACCTCGTGGCGCTAGCGTCGACATGAACTTCCGGTAGGGGCTAATTATGCGATAACTCGAGATTGCGAGCACATAGAAGGTTGCTGTCTTCGGCAAAGTTGCTCAGGAGGATAAGGACTTCCACATAGGATACAATTCAGTTCAGAACTCGACCACCTCGTGGCGCTAGCGTCGATATGAACTTCCGGTATGGACTATTTATGCGATAACTCGAGATTGCGAGCACATAGAAGGTTGCTGTCTTCGGCAAAGTTGCTCAGGAGGATAAGGACTTCCACATAGGATACAATTCAGTTCAGAACTCGACCACCGCGTGGCGCTAGCGTCGACATGAACTTCCGGTATGGACTAATTATGCGATAACTCGAGATTGGGAGCATATAGAAGAATGCTGTCTTCGGCAAAGTTGCTCAGAAGGACAAGGGCTTCCACATAAGGTACAATTTAGTTCAGAGCTCGACCACCTCGTGGCGCTAGCGTCGACATGAACTTCCGGTAGGGGCTAATTATGCGATAACTCGAGATTGCGAGCACATAGAAGGTTGCTGTCTTCGGCAAAGTTGCTCAGGAGGACAAGGGCTTCCACATAAGGTACAATTTAGTTCAGAGCTCGACCACCTCGTGGCGCTAGCGTCGACATGAACTTCCGGTAGGGGCTAATTATGCGATAACTCGAGATTGCGAGCACATAGAAGGTTGCTGTCTTCGGCAAAGTTGCTCAGGAGGACAAGGGCTTCCACATAAGGTACAATTTAGTTCAGAACTCGACCACCGCGTGGCGCTAGCGTCGATATGAACTGCCGGTATGGACTATTTATGCGATAACTCGAGATTGCGAGCACATAGAAGGTTGCTGTCTTCGGCAAAGTTGCTCAGGAGGATAAGGACTTCCACATAGGATACAATTCAGTTCAGAACTCGACCACCTCGTGGCGCTAGCGTCGATATGAACTTCCGGTATGGACTATTTATGCGATAACTCGAGATTGCGAGCACATAGAAGGTTGCTGTCTTCGGCAAAGTTGCTCAGGAGGATAAGGACTTCCACATAGGATACAATTCAGTTCAGAACTCGACCACCGCGTGGCGCTAGCGTCGACATGAACTTCCGGTATGGACTAATTATGCGATAACTCGAGATTGGGAGCATATAGAAGAATGCTGTCTTCGGCAAAGTTGCTCAGAAGGACAAGGGCTTCCACATAAGGTACAATTTAGTTCAGAGCTCGACCACCTCGTGGCGCTAGCGTCGACATGAACTTCCGGTAGGGGCTAATTATGCGATAACTCGAGATTGCGAGCACATAGAAGGTTGCTGTCTTCGGCAAAGTTGCTCAGGAGGATAAGGACTTCCACATAGGATACAATTCAGTTCAGAACTCGACCACCTCGTGGCGCTAGCGTCGATATGAACTTCCGGTATGGACTATTTATGCGATAACTCGAGATTGCGAGCACATAGAAGGTTGCTGTCTTCGGCAAAGTTGCTCAGGAGGATAAGGACTTCCACATAGGATACAATTCAGTTCAGAACTCGACCACCGCGTGGCGCTAGCGTCGACATGAACTTCCGGTATGGACTAATTATGCGATAACTCGAGATTGGGAGCATATAGAAGAATGCTGTCTTCGGCAAAGTTGCTCAGAAGGACAAGGGCTTCCACATAAGGTACAATTTAGTTCAGAGCTCGACCACCTCGTGGCGCTAGCGTCGACATGAACTTCCGGTAGGGGCTAATTATGCGATAACTCGAGATTGCGAGCACATAGAAGGTTGCTGTCTTCGGCAAAGTTGCTCAGGAGGACAAGGGCTTCCACATAAGGTACAATTTAGTTCAGAGCTCGACCACCTCGTGGCGCTAGCGTCGACATGAACTTCCGGTAGGGGCTAATTATGCGATAACTCGAGATTGCGAGCACATAGAAGGTTGCTGTCTTCGGCAAAGTTGCTCAGGAGGACAAGGGCTTCCACATAAGGTACAATTTAGTTCAGAACTCGACCACCGCGTGGCGCTAGCGTCGATATGAACTGCCGGTATGGACTATTTATGCGATAACTCGAGATTGCGAGCACATAGAAGGTTGCTGTCTTCGGCAAAGTTGCTCAGGAGGATAAGGACTTCCACATAGGATACAATTCAGTTCAGAACTCGACCACCTCGTGGCGCTAGCGTCGATATGAACTTCCGGTATGGACTATTTGTGCGATAACTCGAGATTGCGAGCACATAGAAGGTTGCTGTCTTCGGCAAAGTTGCTCAGGAGGATAAGGACTTCCACATAGGATACAATTCAGTTCAGAACTCGACCACCGCGTGGCGCTAGCGTCGACATGAACTTCCGGTATGGACTAATTATGCGATAACTCGAGATTGGGAGCATATAGAAGAATGCTGTCTTCGGCAAAGTTGCTCAGAAGGACAAGGGCTTCCACATAAGGTACAATTTAGTTCAGAGCTCGACCACCTCGTGGCGCTAGCGTCGACATGAACTTCCGGTAGGGGCTAATTATGCGATAACTCGAGATTGCGAGCACATAGAAGGTTGCTGTCTTCGGCAAAGTTGCTCAGGAGGACAAGGGCTTCCACATAAGGTACAATTTAGTTCAGAGCTCGACCACCTCGTGGCGCTAGCGTCGACATGAACTTCCGGTAGGGGCTAATTATGCGATAACTCGAGATTGCGAGCACATAGAAGGTTGCTGTCTTCGGCAAAGTTGCTCAGGAGGACAAGGGCTTCCACATAAGGTACAATTTAGTTCAGAACTCGACCACCGCGTGGCGCTAGCGTCGATATGAACTGCCGGTATGGACTATTTATGCGATAACTCGAGATTGCGAGCACATAGAAGGTTGCTGTCTTCGGCAAAGTTGCTCAGGAGGATAAGGACTTCCACATAGGATACAATTCAGTTCAGAACTCGACCACCGCGTGGCGCTAGCGTCGACATGAACTTCCGGTATGGACTAATTATGCGATAACTCGAGATTGGGAGCATATAGAAGAATGCTGTCTTCGGCAAAGTTGCTCAGAAGGACAAGGGCTTCCACATAAGGTACAATTTAGTTCAGAGCTCGACCACCTCGTGGCGCTAGCGTCGACATGAACTTCCGGTAGGGGCTAATTATGCGATAACTCGAGATTGCGAGCACATAGAAGGTTGCTGTCTTCGGCAAAGTTGCTCAGGAGGACAAGGGCTTCCACATAAGGTACAATTTAGTTCAGAACTCGACCACCGCGTGGCGCTAGCGTCGATATGAACTTCCGGTATGGACTATTTATGCGATAACTCGAGATTGCGAGCACATAGAAGGTTGCTGTCTTCGGCAAAGTTGCTCAGGAGGATAAGGACTTCCACATAGGATACAATTCAGTTCAGAACTCGACCACCGCGTGGCGCTAGCGTCGACATGAACTTCCGGTATGGACTAATTATGCGATAACTCGAGATTGGGAGCATATAGAAGAATGCTGTCTTCGGCAAAGTTGCTCAGAAGGACAAGGGCTTCCACATAAGGTACAATTTAGTTCAGAGCTCGACCACCTCGTGGCGCTAGCGTCGACATGAACTTCCGGTAGGGGCTAATTATGCGATAACTCGAGATTGCGAGCACATAGAAGGTTGCTGTCTTCGGCAAAGTTGCTCAGGAGGACAAGGGCTTCCACATAAGGTACAATTTAGTTCAGAACTCGACCACCGCGTGGCGCTAGCGTCGATATGAACTGCCGGTATGGACTATTTATGCGATAACTCGAGATTGCGAGCACATAGAAGGTTGCTGTCTTCGGCAAAGTTGCTCAGGAGGATAAGGACTTCCACATAGGATACAATTCAGTTCAGAACTCGACCACCTCGTGGCGCTAGCGTCGATATGAACTTCCGGTATGGACTATTTATGCGATAACTCGAGATTGCGAGCACATAGAAGGTTGCTGTCTTCGGCAAAGTTGCTCAGGAGGATAAGGACTTCCACATAGGATACAATTCAGTTCAGAACTCGACCACCGCGTGGCGCTAGCGTCGACATGAACTTCCGGTATGGACTAATTATGCGATAACTCGAGATTGGGAGCATATAGAAGAATGCTGTCTTCGGCAAAGTTGCTCAGAAGGACAAGGGCTTCCACATAAGGTACAATTTAGTTCAGAGCTCGACCACCTCGTGGCGCTAGCGTCGACATGAACTTCCGGTAGGGGCTAATTATGCGATAACTCGAGATTGCGAGCACATAGAAGGTTGCTGTCTTCGGCAAAGTTGCTCAGGAGGACAAGGGCTTCCACATAAGGTACAATTTAGTTCAGAGCTCGACCACCTCGTGGCGCTAGCGTCGACATGAACTTCCGGTAGGGGCTAATTATGCGATAACTCGAGATTGCGAGCACATAGAAGGTTGCTGTCTTCGGCAAAGTTGCTCAGGAGGACAAGGGCTTCCACATAAGGTACAATTTAGTTCAGAACTCGACCACCGCGTGGCGCTAGCGTCGATATGAACTGCCGGTATGGACTATTTATGCGATAACTCGAGATTGCGAGCACATAGAAGGTTGCTGTCTTCGGCAAAGTTGCTCAGGAGGATAAGGACTTCCACATAGGATACAATTCAGTTCAGAACTCGACCACCGCGTGGCGCTAGCGTCGATACGAACTTCCGGTATGGACTAATTATGCGATAACTCGAGATTGGGAGCATATAGAAGAATGCTGTCTTAGGCAAAGTTGCTCAGGAGGACAAGGGCTTCCACATAAGGTACAATTTAGTTCAGAACTCGACCACCGCGTGGCGCTAGCGTCGATATGAACTTCCGGTATGGACTATTTATGCGATAACTCGAGATTGCGAGCTCATAGAAGGTTGCTGTCTTCGGCAAAGTTGCTCAGGAGGATAAGGACTTCCACATAGGATACAATTCAGTTCAGAACTCGACCACCGCGTGGCGCTAGCGTCGACATGAACTTCCGGTATGGACTAATTATGCGATAACTCGAGATTGGGAGCATATAGAAGAATGCTGTCTTCGGCAAAGTTGCTCAGAAGGACAAGGGCTTCCACATAAGGTACAATTTAGTTCAGAGCTCGACCACCTCGTGGCGCTAGCGTCGACATGAACTTCCGGTAGGGGCTAATTATGCGATAACTCGAGATTGCGAGCACATAGAAGGTTGCTGTCTTCGGCAAAGTTGCTCAGGAGGACAAGGGCTTCCACATAAGGTACAATTTAGTTCAGAGCTCGACCACCTCGTGGCGCTAGCGTCGACATGAACTTCCGGTAGGGGCTAATTATGCGATAACTCGAGATTGCGAGCACATAGAAGGTTGCTGTCTTCGGCAAAGTTGCTCAGGAGGACAAGGGCTTCCACATAAGGTACAATTTAGTTCAGAACTCGACCACCGCGTGGCGCTAGCGTCGATATGAACTGCCGGTATGGACTATTTATGCGATAACTCGAGATTGCGAGCACATAGAAGGTTGCTGTCTTCGGCAAAGTTGCTCAGGAGGATAAGGACTTCCACATAGGATACAATTCAGTTCAGAACTCGACCACCGCGTGGCGCTAGCGTCGATATGAACTTCCGGTATGGACTATTTATGCGATAACTCGAGATTGCGAGCACATAGAAGGTTGCTGTCTTCGGCAAAGTTGCTCAGGAGGATAAGGACTTCCACATAGGATACAATTCAGTTCAGAACTCGACCACCGCGTGGCGCTAGCGTCGACATGAACTTCCGGTATGGACTAATTATGCGATAACTCGAGATTGGGAGCATATAGAAGAATGCTGTCTTCGGCAAAGTTGCTCAGAAGGACAAGGGCTTCCACATAAGGTACAATTTAGTTCAGAGCTCGACCACCTCGTGGCGCTAGCGTCGACATGAACTTCCGGTAGGGGCTAATTATGCGATAACTCGAGATTGCGAGCACATAGAAGGTTGCTGTCTTCGGCAAAGTTGCTCAGGAGGACAAGGGCTTCCACATAAGGTACAATTTAGTTCAGAGCTCGACCACCTCGTGGCGCTAGCGTCGACATGAACTTCCGGTAGGGGCTAATTATGCGATAACTCGAGATTGCGAGCACATAGAAGGTTGCTGTCTTCGGCAAAGTTGCTCAGGAGGACAAGGGCTTCCACATAAGGTACAATTCAGTTCAGAACTCGACCACCGCGTGGCGCTAGCGTCGATATGGACTTTCGGTTGGAGATAATTATGCGATTACTTGAGATTGCGACCATATAGAAGGATTTTTTTTTCTGTCTGGAACATAACCACTGCGACCAACATTTGATCTATTGTAGTGTATCTCGTGTGTTTTGTTTAGTTCATATCGTTTTACTCTGTCACTATTGAGAAGAGATAAAGTATTCGGTTTTCTTACAGTTGTAATTCGTAACTCGATCGCTGGAAAGGATTCTAATTGGAAGGTTTCGCTTTTTATTCCCTTCGAAGAGTGTGGTGAGTGCACCTTTGTCAGTCAAAATCGGATCCTTTGATAAAGCTAAGAAATTACACAGATATTGTCCATGCATCAGAATCCTTCTCCTTACTTTTTCAAACTAGAGAACTAAATGAATAAAGGATTAGATAAAAAATTGTTGAATTAGACTCCATTTTTTTCCGTGTCTCAATCATTGTCAGATCTTTCTCGGCAACTGGGAAAACCGAGACTTGTCATTTTTAACAAGGTTTCGAATGTTACAAGGACTAATAAGTGTTCCTTTCATTACTAGAACATCCTGTTCTCTTTGTTTGAAGCAGTCAGAACTAGGGTTCACTAAGTTAAGTCGAGTCTAGTACACGACACTGAAGACGGCCTTACAGTTGAGGTCGAAATACGCGTATCTGTCAAAGGATACAAACTCTAGTGGAATTAAATGGTATAGTACTAAATTCGGTTTTTTCATCTACTTAGGGTTCACTAGTTCACTTATCTTTTCCCTATAACGCACCACGAAAAGTTAATGTACCCGCGTTATGGGTCATTTAGAAGGATGCTGTCTTCCGCAAAACTGCTCAGGAGGATAAAGACTTCCACATTGGTTACAATTTAGATCAGAACTTGGCTACCGCGTAGCGCTTGAGTCGGTATCAACTTCCGGTAAGGGCTAGTTATGCGATAACTCAAGATTATGTGCATATAGAAGGATGTATTTGGTAAAGTTGCCCAAGAGGATATTTTTTTGTCTCTTATAATGAGGATTTTAACCCATAGCAAGTTTATCTCGAGACCAACGGCTCCAAAGTGACCATCAGGTTATGTGATTTGATCCCAGGTCTGGTATGATACCATAAAGGACTATTCGGAATTAGTCAACTTGACTCTATGGTTGTTGATTATGTTCTCCCTTTTATTTTGAAGTCAATCTTACAGCTAACCTCGAGCTTAATCTAGTACTCCACTATATTACGAGAAGGCTGAAACAACCAATATCAATTAACCAATCATAGAATACAAATTTAAAAGAAGGCGTTTACCAAACGGATGGGTAAACGTTTACATGTGTGTTCGCTGGGCCGTTGCACTGTCGGGTCAAATCAGTGCAAAGGCAAAAGTAGAAATTGTCTTTATGGGAATTGAAATATGAAGCTTCTCAGCATGAATGCGCTTCGTCATGAGAACAAAATAAGTTGCTCAAGTTGTGTGGTATGTGGATAATCGATGGGTTGTGAAAAATGAAACCTAGTCGATTAGTTGAAAAATGACATGTACCAAATGCTTTGAAGATGCAAGTACAGCTAACTTGCGTGTGGGAATGTTTTCCTAGAAGTTGAGCAATGTAAGCTGTCATGATCCTTAAATTATGATCTTTTTGAAATGCGTTAAGATAAACATGCTACACCATCCCCCTTTGGGTGAATGACGTAACGTAGTGAAGACATTCAATTCTTGTCAACATATGTGATATAAATGGAAAAAAAAAAATGTTGTTTCAATCTCCTTTACAATGTTAGATTATATTATTTTGATAGAATATTGGTAAATGTATTCAAAAACAAGAAGAAAAAATGCTTAATTAAATATTCGAATTTCTCACTTCTCAGCTTGCGCTAAGAATTTTGACCTATCTCATTTTTTTATTGTTTTTTGATTTTCATTATTTTTTTATGAGATTAGGCTCGGTTTTAAAACTAACACTTCCTAGGATTTAATTAACCTATTTTTATGAACTAAAGATAATTGATTTGTTTGTAAATTGATGATCTCACAATTTGGTTCTGTTATTGATTTTACTTTATATGGACCTGAATAAAATGAATCTAATTTACGTCTGTTTTCTTTTTGCAAATAAACTATATCTCCTATCTTGATTTGTAATGGGTTTATCGAACGATCATTTATTTCCTTTCGTATTTGTTTTTGTTCAAGTAATTTTTGTTTAACTATTTCATGTGACTTTTGAAGTTTGTATCTTAATTCTTTACTATAGAGATCAAAATTATAAACAGGATCAATTCTATCTGTGTATGTTTCGTGTGGTACTCTTGCTTTAACTCCAAAAACCAATTCATATGGTGTTAAACCATGATCAGTGTGTGGGCTAGTATTATATGTAAATGCATAAAATTGTAACCAATCATCCCAATCTGACTGATGTTCGTTGACAAAATTTCGCAGGTATTCATTTAAACACCTGTGATTTCTTTCCAACGAACCAATCGTTTGAGGATGATAGGCTGTAGAAAAAGTTTGCTTAACCTGTAATAGTTTACAAATTTGATCAAGGACTTCATTTTTGTATTCAGTTCCTTGATCCGATTTTAACTCTAAAAATTTTCCATATATTAAAATAAAATTTTCAACTAAAGATTTAGCAATTACGTTTGCTTCTTTTGTTGGAATAGGGACTAAAACTACATATTTAGTTAATTCACACTGTATCGTTACAGCATATCTATTATTATTGTTTGATTTGGGAAGTGGTCCTATAGTATCAATAGATACCACTTCAAACGGTTTAGACGGTGTATTTGTAATTGTTAATTTTTCCTTTGTATGTTTGGTAATCTTGTTCAGTTTACACAATTCACAGGCCTTTATAAATTGTGCTATTGAACTTTTCATATTTGTCCAATTATAAATTTCTCTCAACTTGAGGTATAGTCTGTGCTGACCTATATGTCCTCCAGTCGGTGTTTGATGGTAATTTTCAAGTATTCTTTTAATCTCATCAAGATCACTAATGAACTTGGGTGGATTATATATTATTATCTGCAAATTTTTTATAGATTTCAAAACTAGTTCTTTAAATGTTTCTTTGGGTACCCATTCAAAAATACAGTCATGACTCGATAGCGCGATTTTTGTAATTCTCTTCATTTGCATTTCTTTTTCTAACACTGAAAGTGCAAACACTAATGTTTGTCTTATACTTCGCAGTTGTGTTGTAATTCGTATTATTATTTTATTCTTTTGTGATGCTTCATGTAATGTAAAAATTAAATTCTCATTTTCCATTGCACTTCGAAGTTTTGGTAGTTTTCTAGTTTCAGTCGGATTCTCTGTCGTATAAATAACAAGTTGATCAGGCTTATTATTAACGGCATTGTTTTGACTTTTGTTTTCATCAGGTAGTTCCTGACTACGTTTAGACTCTTTCAGTTTTCTTTTTGTCATGGCTCGTGTATTAACAGTAAATATACTTTTAGATTTTAATTCATCTGACGTCGTTACTATACGTGATAACGCGTCGGCAGTAACATTTGTTTTACCTTGAATATATTCAATAGTAAAATCGAAATCTTCCAAATCTAATCTCATCCGGGTCAGTTTGGATGTTGGGTTTTTCATATTAAATAAAAATACCAATGGACGATGATCTGTACGAATTACAAATTTACGTCCATACAAATAAGCTTTGAAGTAATCGATAGCCCAATGTATTGCTGTCAATTCCTTCAAAATTACTGATTTATTCTTTTCTCCAGGCGTAAAACTTTTACTGGCAAACGCTATGGGTAAATCGTTGCCATCAATATTCTGTGATAATACCGCACCACATCCTACATCTGATGCGTCGGTAGTCAATATAAATGTTTGCTTAAAATCTGGATATTGTAATAGTTTTGGTGACATCAAAAATGATTTTAGAGCATTAAAAGCATCTTCACATTTTGATGACCATTCAAATTTTATGTTTTTTCTCAACAATTGATTCAACGGGTATGCAATTGTTGCAAAATTTGGGACGAATTTCCGGTAGTAGTTACAAAAAGCTACAAACCTTCTGACTTCGTCACTGTTCTTGGGAACTGGATAGTTCTTTACGGTATCATATTTACTACTGTCGGGCAAAATACCTCTATCGGTTATTCTGTGCCCTAAGTACGTTACTTCTGTATTAAAAAATTTGCATTTTGACAAATTTAATTTTAAATTATATTTTCGAATTCTTTCAAAAACAACTGATAAGTTGTGTAAATGGTGTTGCATTGAACAACCTACAACAATTATATCATCGATGTAAACAAATGCTAGTTCTGGCGTCAACCCAGACATTGCAATTGTCATCATCCTTTGAAAGCTGTTTGGGCTAATGTTTAGTCCAAACGGCAATCTTGTAAACTGGTAATGACCTGATTGGGTCGAAAAAGCTGTATATTTTTTCGAATTTTCATCCAATGGGATTTGGTGAAATCCCGACATTAAATCTAAAGTTGAAAAATACTTCGCTCTACCAAGCTGATCTAATATGGAATCAATTCTTGGTAAAGGAAATTTGTCACTTAAAATCTTTTTGTTGAGTTGTCTAAAATCTATGACAAGACGCCATTTTTTCTTATCATCTGTTGATTTCTTCGGAACCAAGAGTATTGGACTATTATATGAGGATACTGAGGGTTCAATAATATTATCCTTCAACATTTTATTAACTTGGGATTGTATTTCATTACTTTGAGAATGAATAGTTTTATAATTTGGTATATAAGTTGGAACTGGATCATTCAAATTAATGGTCTGTTCGTAAAAATTGTTTGTAGTTACTGGTTCATCGGGTAGTGAAAAAATATCTGTATATTTTGTAATTAATTGTTTTAAATCATTTTTTGCATAATCTGGAACATTTGTTAAGTCAACTTCCTTCAAAATTTCATTATTTCTTTTCTGTGTGTCATCGGGTTTATTAATTTTTCTAGTATTTAATATTTGATAACGGGTTAATGGTTCTAACATAAATTCTAGGTCAACATTTGAAACATTGATGGGTCGTGATGTAGTATTCATAAATTTTACATACTGACAGGTTGGTGAAATTATTGCATTACCACAGAAAAGACCAGGCTTAATTTCCTTAGAAAATAAAACCATGTCTTCCGTGATTTTTAAATCTTTGATCTTCCGAATCACTTCACATCTCTGCGGAATTATGTAATTCTCATTTACTGTATCTTGGATTGGAACAGATACAGCTATATTATCAATATAAAAATTCAAAAGCCAAGATTCGTAATCAATATTGCATCTAAAAAGAGACAAAAAATCTCTTCCTAAAATACCATCTGTTAAAATCGGAAAATTCGCATCAACTAAATGAAATGAATGATTAACTCTTATCCCATTTCCAAAATTCAACACTGTCTCTGTTATTGCCATTGTTTCAATTTCTCCTTCTGTAATGCCTGTAATTCTTGTTTTAACTTTGTAGTTTATATTGTGATTTGTTAAAATTTTGTCAGTTTTAAATATAGAAATGTCCGCACCAGAATCTACAAGTAAAGTACAAACTGAATTTGCCATTTCTACTCCAATCTCGATAAAATT
Source organism: Aedes aegypti (assembly GCF_002204515.2). Classification (NCBI taxonomy): domain Eukaryota; kingdom Metazoa; phylum Arthropoda; class Insecta; order Diptera; family Culicidae; genus Aedes; species Aedes aegypti. The sequence goes on along the minus strand of NC_035108.1, from coordinate 89,099,831 downwards.
AGAAGCAGAAAGGTTTATGGTTAACACTGACCTAAAAAATTTCTTTGACTTTGTTGTTGTTGTTGTTGTTGGGGAGCAGCTCTGTTTGGAGCATCGCGGTTCTGGTTTTGTGGTGGACCGTACGGTTGATCCACATTTGCCACATATACTCGATTAGGGTTGTCATATCGTGGACGATTATCATTAAATCTTCCACGATTATTGTATCCGTTATGGTAACCACCACGTTGGTATCTTCCACGCGAAGAGTTATGATAATAATTGTTTTGGGGTCTTTGAGAAAAACCTCCTCTATAGCAATTTCCAAAATTTCGGTTTCTGTTGAAACCATTACTTCGGAAATTCATTTTCCTTTCATTTGGGTTAAATTGTTTATTCCGCAAATTGAAAACTTGCGATGATGTATTATCAGTAGCACTCTCTTGTGCTTTTTGCAAGGCTTCTCTAATCGAAGAGAAATTGCCAGCTTTTAGGATTAGTTTAGTTTCGCTAGCGTTAATGCCATTAATGAGAGCATTTACGCCTGCTTTTGTGGTCATTGCCTTTGCTACATTTTCCGGGACCTTTTGGGAAATGTAACTATTTTCGAGTTTGCTACAGAGATTTTCAATCTCTTCACAGAAATTTAATACTTGCCCTCTCTGTTTTGTTGCATTTAATTTTGCAACAATCAGATCTGGTGTTAAAGTATCTTGACACTTTATTTTAATGTGCTCAATTAATGCATCAATTGTTACTATCGTATCTGGAAAGCCACAGCGAGCTTTTCCTGTTAAACGTGTTTTAAGGAATTTTACGGCCATTGCCGTATGGTTAGGTTGAATCAATTCTTTTAAAAAAATTACAGAATCGATAAACGATTCCAAACCAGCCGCACTACCATCATAGGGCTGCACTAGCGCTGTTGCTTGTTTAACGTCAAACTGACGTTCCACTTCTGGTTGCACCATACTGATCGAAGTTTCGTCCAACTGGTTTTTGGTGTTTAAATTATCTAACTTGGCTTTTAAAACTTGATTTATTTCTAAATACCACTTTTTTGCATTACTTATTAAAATTTCATCCACAGAGTTTTCACTAAAATAAATTTGCAAATTTTCATAAATTTCCTTACAAGAATCTGATTTCTCTCTCAGGGTGTTCTCTGTGAGAGGAGTGTTAATTGATTTTTTTATATAATTATATAAATGTTTTAATTTTTCATATTCACTCATTTGAAATTCAAGATTATTAAATCTTTGGAAATTATTAACTATAAATGAAATTACTAAAATAACAATAAATTTGTGATGCTTGCTATGTGTTACATAATAATTTTTCCTAAATCAGTATATGATGGTGATGTAATAGTGATGTAATTGCACGTAGAGAAATAGATACACTGACCTCATCTAGTCGACTGGTCCGCGACTACAAACCTCAGCGACGGTAAGCCGGAATCATCTTACGTACGAACTGGTCCGCATTCCGCAACCACCAATCTCCGCGGCAGCAAGCAGGCATCATCTTCTTATTAAGCTGCCTAGAATCACTGGACACTGGCACCATCCCTGTACGTTGAATTGTTGCACCACTGCTCCACCGCAAAAAATCTCAAATTTACACGACTCGCAATTTCACCTTGAACCATGTAAAGTCATTCTTTTCCACTTTTCTGAAATAACTTTTTCCGTGAACTCTCAAAATGCTCACATAATTGTGCACTGTACGGTGGTATTAGATTTTCATTTGCACACATACTGTACTGGAACCAAGAATGTTTTGTTCGTAATCACCTTTTAACCTTTTCAAACTGTGCGGAGGTTACTTAATTGTACTTCTCTCCTCGCTTCTTCTTTCACTTTTCCTTGCATGTACTTTGTGTACATCCTCATTATGACGAAAAGAATTAAAACTGCCACAATCACTACGAGTGTAGATGCAATTACTGTGTTCTCGGGCGTGGATGCATTGGCAACAATCTCATCGTTACTGAAAAAGCCCATTATCACTTATAATATCACTGTTTTTCCACTAAAACTTTGTCTGATTTTCCACTAAGACTTTGTCAGTTTTTCCACTAAAACTTTGTTGACTGTGAATATTTCACAAAGTGTCAACCAGTCCGGTCGCCATCTGGTATGATACCATAAAGGACTATTCGGAATTAGTCAACTTGACTCTATGGTTGTTGATTATGTTCTCCCTTTTATTTTGAAGTCAATCTTACAGCTAACCTCGAGCTTAATCTAGTACTCCACTATATTACGAGAAGGCTGAAACAACCAATATCAATTAACCAATCATAGAATACAAATTTAAAAGAAGGCGTTTACCAAACGGATGGGTAAACGTTTACATGTGTGTTCGCTGGGCCGTTGCACTGTCGGGTCAAATCAGTGCAAAGGCAAAAGTAGAAATTGTCTTTATGGGAATTGAAATATGAAGCTTCTCAGCATGAATGCGCTTCGTCATGAGAACAAAATAAGTTGCTCAAGTTGTGTGGTATGTGGATAATCGATGGGTTGTGAAAAATGAAACCTAGTCGATTAGTTGAAAAATGACATGTACCAAATGCTTTGAAGATGCAAGTACAGCTAACTTGCGTGTGGGAATGTTTTCCTAGAAGTTGAGCAATGTAAGCTGTCATGATCCTTAAATTATGATCTTTTTGAAATGCGTTAAGATAAACATGCTACACAGGTCTTCAGCGTGAGGGGTTTGTGGACCAACCACAATATTAGAGTCAGTCTCACAAAAGAATAAGGTATTCCACATGGGCTACAGTTCAGTTTAGAACTCGACCACCCGGTGGATTTGACGTCGTTTTCTATTTCCGGTAGAGGTTAATTATTAGAGGGGGGTTTTTTCGAGCCCAAACCCAACCCGTACTCTACTTACTTTATTTCTTCAAACCCGGAACCGACCCGAACCTGAAAAAATCCTCTGTTCAAATCCGTACTCGACTCGAAACTCAAGAATTTTTTGTAAGAAAAAACAGAGTTTTAAAAATAGATAAATTCATCGTTTCTGATGCATAAGGAAGCTTTCTGGATGTTAATCTTTCCATAACTTTTACTAAACTCCACCTAAACCCGATTTTTTACAAGCCCGATTCCGACTTAATCGAAAAAAAATTTCTAGCCTGCAAATCCGACCCGAACCGGTCGAGTTCGGGTTTGAAAACCCGAGACCCGACCATCTCTACTGATTATGCTATATATTGAGATTGTGAACTTATAGAAGGATGCTGTCTGCGGCAAAATTGTTCGAGAGAATAAGGAATTTGGCATGAACATACGTTCCGTGACCGGCATGTGGTGCTGGCGTCTATATGCATTTCCCGAAGGAGCTCTCTTTTGAAGGTTTTATCTTCGGCAAACTTGTTAAGTTTTTTTTATTCTGCGTAGTAAATTCCGCGTGACGCTCGTCATTATATTGCTCTATATGTTATGAACTACACGATCTGAAATGAAGTATATGGTACGATATAAACTATATAATATGAAATGAGCTCTATGATATGATATGAACTATATTGTAGTCACTTTTAAAATTCCAACAAGAGTTAGATACAGATAATGTCATAAAGTTGCGGAAAAAAATACTTCTAAATTTCTTTAGAAGTTTTTGCACTTTATTTTTTAATTGGATCCGGAGGAATCTTATGACTTTACACCAGTATTTCCTTCTGGAATTCCTTCAAAAAATCATCTGGATCTCAAGACGTAGTTCACATCAGAGTTATTCAAAGGAGATAGTCCAGTAACCTTATATGATTTGTATGATGAATTCTACAGTTTTTTACCGAGAGCTCATCCGATGGTATACAACCTCAAGCCCTTCTGCTCATCATCTTCTACAAATATCTTCAGAGACTCTTCCAGAGATTTCTTCAGGAAATCTTTCGAAGATTCCTCCTGGGATTTTACCAGAAAACAATCCAAGCTGATCTTTACCTTAATCCCTACAGTGATTTCTCCTGGAGATCCACTAGGACTTTTGCCAGAGATTCTACCAGGAAGAACTTTTGTTCGCCATGCATGAAATTGTAGTTATTTGAAGACGTTTTCCTCAAAGCAGTTTTTCGAGCTAAGATTATAACTAACTGACAGTATATTTGATTCTTGGTTTCCATACTCATATTTCTCCAGGCCAGGGAGTTGACAAGAAATTTTCACAAGGATTCCTACAAGAAAATATGTTCTTTAGCGATTTCGCAAAGATTTCCAGCAGAAATGTCTTTAGTGATTCCTCCATTGATTCCTCCAGAAAAATCTTTACTGGGATTATTTCAGGAATTTCCCCAATGATTCCTCCAGGATTCGTTTCAGGAATGCTTCGAAATTTCTCCGAGAAATCCAGGGATTTTTTAAGTAATTTCTTCTGGCATTCCTTTACAAAACTTTCCACAGACTTTTGCAAGGATTGCTCCAAAAAATGTGTCTACAAGGATTCTTGCACAGATACTTTCAAGGCTTTCTCCAGGAGTTACACTAAAACAATCTCTTCAAGGATTACTAAAGATGTTTCTCTAGTGATTTCTCCAGAATTTATTCCGAGGATTCCTCTACGGATACATACAAAGATATCCCCAAGCAGTTCTCTCGAGATTCGTCCAGAAATTATACCGGAGATTTTTTCCAGGATTCCTCCACGGATCGCTCCAGGGATGATTCTTCGAGGAAATTCTACAAGGATTTCACAAGGAATTTCTGCAGCCGTTCTAAAACTCACAAATTCCTCAAGGAAATTACATGAATTGCCTCAAGGATTTCCCAAGATAATCTTTCAGAATTCCCCAAGAATTTCTTCAGGGATTCGTTCTGGGTCCAATAATACTCCATGAATTCCCCCAAGACTTCTTCTTGAAATTTCTTCAGAGATTCTCCCATAAATTCCTGCTGGAATATTATCAGAACTTATGCTAAATATTTCTCTATGGATTACATTAAGAAAATCTCTACATATAATTCTCCAGTTAAATCTCTACATTTTTTTTTAAATCTCTTCATGGATTCCTTCGAATATTTCTCCTTAGATTTTTCCAGAATGTTTTTCCATTTAAATATTTCTATAAAGATTCTTCCAGAGATTTTTCCAGAAAAAAATCTACAGGGGATTTTCCAGGGATTTCTCTAACGATTCCACCATCAAAATCTCTATAACGATTCTTCCTGGGATACCTCCAAGGATTCTCCAGTGGTTCCTCCAGATATGTCTCCAGGAGTCCTTCAGTAATTGACTTATAGAATCCTTCATGGATTCTTACAGGAGTTTATCCTAAGGCTCCTCCAGGGATTTCTCTATGCAAATCTTTACAGTTTACTGTAGATATCGTTTCAGGAATGAACTGGTAGAGATTTGACTGTTTATATAAATGAAATATGAGTTTCGTCTACGTTGTCTTTATTATAAATAGAATGTTGAAAAAAATAAAGACTGCGTAACTGAAAAGCATATTTGATGTTCCGGGAATTTTTGTAAGGAATTCCTCCAGAGTTTTCCTCGAGAATCCCTTCTTAGGCTCCTGCAAGAATTTCTTCAGCGATCCCTATAAGAACTCATAAAATAATTTTTTGTAAAATCCCCAATTGAATGGTGGAATCTCTGGAATAATTCGTTATAGAATTCCTGGAGGCAATTTTAGGACTAATTCCTAGAAGAATCTTGAGAGGACTACCTACGGAATGTCTGGAGAAATATCTTAAGTAATCTTCTTGGAGGAATCCTTAGGGGAATCTGTAATTTTTATTGGAGGAATGTCAGGAGAGATAGCTTGAAGAATCTTTGGAATAATCGCTGTAGAAGTCCTTGAAGTAATCTCTGCAATAATGCCTGGAAAAGTTCCATGAGGATGGATTAATTCCCGGAGAAATCTTATAAATCTATAAACTCCCTCAAAAGAGTACCTTTTGAAATTTTCCAAAATTTTTATCTGGAGCGAATTCTTCAGAGTTTTTGTAAATCCCTCACAGGTCTTTTTTATTGAATTCTTCTACGATCTGATTTTAAATTGTTTTAGGTATTTCTCAAGTTATTATTTTTCGATTTGACGATTTGAATTTTCTCAAGAGGGTTTTCTTGAAAACACTTCCGGGTACAGTTTAATAATGCGTCCCTTTGAAGCTATTTCTGGAATTCCTCCAGCTGCTTTTTCTAGTATTAGTCCAAAAGATGTTTGCAACATTCGTTCAAGTTAGTGTATGAATTCCTCCACGGTCATTCTTGGAATTGCTCTGTAAGTCTACTGAAAGTCTCGTTGAAGTTCTACATGAGTTGAATTTGATTCTTCTAATAATTTATTATGGAATTTCACGAGAAAATTGATTTTTTGTACAAATCTTCTTTCAAGATAATGTGATGAAATTTCTCTAAGTTCTTCATGGTAATATTGTTATGATACAAAATTTTTACACTAAATCTTGTACGCAATATATGTTGAAATTTGCAGAAGTTAACGAAGAAGATTTTTTTTTATGTTGACATTACTATCCTGTTAATTATTTGTACTTACGCAAAAATAATTTATTCTGAAACAAATCAACTACTTCAGCACTAAATTTAACGTTAGATCAAATTTACGCACCTTTTCATTTTACTATAAACTTGTATTTATCTCAATACAGGTCGGACTCGATAATCCGGAGTATCGATTTTTATTTCATCCTCCGGATAATCGAATCGCCAAAAAAAAAATTTAAATTTGCGATAAAATTACTGAAATATTATCGTTTTTCGTTGTTTTTATTTATATTATGCAGTGGCGTAGCCATAAATTATTTCTAGGTACATTGGGGCTTGAGAAGAAAAAAAAATTGACTAGTATACACAAGAAAAAAAAACTTTTCTCAAACTCTCATTTTCTTACCTACGCCCAAAACTGCTTAACCATTTATATTGTATATAACAATACTAAACTATCTCAAATTTATGCATAAAAACTGAAAACAAGAATATCAAAAACAAACTCCGGATAATCGAGTCTGACCTGTAATAACATTGATGATTATCACTATCCGAAAACATTCACATCTTTGTACTTCAAGTCATGCTAGCAAATCTTCTTACTTCTAACTTGCGAAGAATAGTTTAGGTGATAAGATAATCACCATTCACGCAGAGGAATACGTTCAAATTAAAGTTTACGACGTGCACTTTTTTAAGTAAAGGTAAGAAAAGGTAAGAAATTTCTTAAGAAAAAAAAACAAGCTCAAGAGTTTCTTTCGGAATTCTATCTTTAACTTCTTCTAGGGATACGCCCCAGAATATTTTTTGAGGACATCCTTATAAATTATCTCCTAGGAGAGACGCCCCTAATACTCTTCAAGCGTAAGTTTATCAATCTATTTATTTTTCCAATGATTTTAAAAATTACTCCTTACTGTTTAGGTCATTTTGGAGTTTCTCACGGATTTCTTTCAGCAATTTGTTTTTCTGTTTTCATAGAAAATTGTTTGAAAGTTCCTTGCACAAATTATCTACCTATGCATTTCCTTCCACAATCTCTCCAGAAATTGTTTCTTCACTTTTGCAAGAAATAGTTTGCAACTATTGCTAATTTTTTTAATAAGAGGTTTCGTTGGATGTAGTTAATGGGTCCCGCTTTTTATGATACTTTCATGATTTTCTCTTGATATTTTTCCAGTAATTTTTTCAAGTTCCTCTAGGAGGGTTAAAAAATCTCGCTTTTGTTAAATATTAGAACACTAAAATGTTCGTACTTGGTAAAATATTTCTTCCTCAAAAATGCATGGTAAGTCTGAAAATTGTCTGAAAAACGAGCATCCTTCTATGTGTATGCAATTTCTAAATATCGCATAACTAGCTCCTATTGTAAGTTCATAAAACGCCAGCACACTGCGGTGGTCAAATTCCGAGCTAAATTGTATCTCATGTGACTTATCATGTAACTTATCCTCCTGAGCAATTTTGCCGAACACATCATCCTTCTATATGCTCACAATCTTGAATTATCGCATAATTAGCCGAAAGTCCAAACCGACGCCAACGCCACGCGGTGGTCGAGTTCTGAACTGAATTGTATCCTATGTGGAAGTCCTTATCCTCCTGAGCAACTTTGCCGAAGACAGCAACCTCCTATGTGCTCGCAATCTCGAGTTATCGCATAATTAGCCCCTACCGGAAGTTTATGTTGACGCTAGCGCCACGAGGTGGTCGAGTTCTGAACTAAATTGTACCTTATGTGGAAGCCCTTGTCCTCCTGACCAACTTTGCCGAAGACAGCAACCTTCTATGTGATCGCAATCTCGAGTTATCGCATAATTAGTCCCTACCGGAAGTTCATATCGACGCTAGCGCCACGCGGTGGTCGGGTTCTGAACTGAATTGTATCCTATGTGGAAGTCCTTATCCTCCTGAGCAACTTTGCCGAAGACAGCAACCTCCTGTGCTCGCAATCTCGAGTTATCGCATAATTAGCCCCTACCGGAAGTTCATATCGACGCTAGCGCCACGCGGTGGACGGGTTCTGAACTGAATTGTATCCTATGTGGAAGTCCTTATCCTCCTGAGCAACTTTGCCGAAGACAGCAACCTTCTATGTGCTCGCAATCTTGAGTTATCGCATAATTAGCCCCTACCAGAAGTTCATATCGACGCTAGCGCCACGCGGTGGTCGAGTTCTGAACTGAATTGTATCCTATGTGGATGTCCTGATCCTCCTGAGCAACTTTGCCGAAGACAGCAACCTTCTATGTGCTCGCAATCTCGAGTTATCGCATAATTAGCCCATACCGGAAGTTCATGTCGACGCTAGCGCCACGAGGTGGTCGAGTTCTGAACTAAATTGTACCTTATGTGGAAGCCCTTGTCCTCCTGACCAACTTTGCCGAAGACAGCAACCTTCTATGTGATCGCAATCTCGAGTTATCGTATAATTAGACCCTACCGGAAGTTCATATCGACGCTAGCGCCACACGGTGGTCGGGTTCTGAACTGAATTGTATCCTATGTGGAAGTCCTTATCCTCCTGAGCAACTTTGCCGAAGACAGCAACCTTCTATGTACTCGCAATCTCGAGTTATCGCATAATTAGCCCATACCGGAAGTTCATATCGACGCTAGCGCCACGCGGTGGTCGAGTTCTGAACTGAATTGTATCCTATGTGGAAGTCCTTATCCTCCTGAGCAACTTTGCCGAAGACAACAACCTTCTATGTACTCGCAATCTCGAGTTATCGCATAACTAGCCCCTACCGGAAGTTCATATCGACGCTAGCGCCACGCGGTGGTCGAGTTCTGAACTGAATTGTATCCTATGTGGAAGTCCTTATCCTCCTGAGCAACTTTGCCGAAGACAGCAACCTTCTATGTGCTCGCAATCTCGAGTTATCGCATGATTAGTCCATACCGGAAGTTCATATCGACGCTAGCGCCACGTGGTGGTTGAGTTCTGAACTAAATTGTACCTTATGTGGAAGCCCTTGTCCTCCTGACCAACTTTGCCGAAGACAGCAACCTTCTATGTGATCGCAATCTCGAGTTATCGTATAATTAGTCCCTACCGGAAGTTCATATCGACGCTAGCGCCACGCGGTGGTCGAGCTCTGAACTAAATTGTATCCTATGTGGAAGTCCTTATCCTCCTGAGCAACTTTGCCGAAGACAGCAACCTCCTATGTGCTCGCAATCTCGAGTTATCGCATAAATAGCCCCTACCGGAAGTTCATATCGACGCTAGCGCCACGCGGTGGTTGAGTTCTGAACTGAATTGTATCCTATGTGGAAGTCCTTATCCTCCTGAGCAACTTTGCCGAAGACAGCAACCTTCTATGTACTCGCAATCTCGAGTTATCGCATAATTAGCCCCTACCGGAAGTTCATATCGACGATAGCGCCACGCGGTGGTCGAGTTCTGAACTAAATTGTATCCCATGTGGAAGTTCTTGGTCCCTGAAGCAAGTTTGCTGAAGGCAGTACGTTCCTATATGGCCTGCATCTCATACAATTTGGTGATGACTGCAGATTTCTGGACTGGGTGTACTGAAATTCCACGTGGCCAACATGGTCCCCTTCGTAGCCGATTCCCGGTGGCCACTGGAACCGGAACCGGTATTCCAGGTACTGATCAGAATCTTGAGGAGTATATCTTTTGAATGCGGCATAAATTTCATTATTCGGTTGATATTTCGCTGATTTATAGGGGTATACATTTCTGGGTCATAATGACCCCAGTATCTTATTAAGTTGTTTTTTTGTGGCGCCATCTTAGAATCACCTTAAGAAAAAATTTTTTTGGTCTTGCGCTTCGTTTCCACAAAATATTAAAAGTCAGGAAATTTCAGAAAGATCCGTTTGATAACAACAGAGATATTGCAGGTTGAAATCCGATTTTGGGTCATAATGACCCCAGTATCAAACTAAGGTTAACGGCCGCTTCCCATAGGCCGCCAAAGTGAGGAGCTTTGGGTGGGGTCAAATGCCAGGTGATTCCCTCATCGGAGCAAAAGGTGGCGATTTCATTATGTTGGGACTGATCCTGAAATCTAGCAAAAAACTCAGCCAACTCATTTTTCGCTCCCTCAAAGTTCTTCCCGTTATCTGAGTGGATATGCGCGGGTCGACCTCGCCGTGAAATGAAGCGACGTAGCGAGCATAGGAACGCTTGAGTTGATAAATCGCCTACTAACTCGAGATGCACGGCTTTGGTCGAAAAGCATACGAACAGGCACAGGTATGCTTTGGCAGGTGAGGCACGTTTATGAATCGGGCGGAGATAAAGCGGGCCAGCATAGTCAATGCCAGTAACACTGAAGGGGCGACTTGGAATTACTCGCTGGGCTGGAAGCTGACCGATTTGCTGTTGGGCAGGAACAGGATTGAGACGAACGCATCGAAAACAGTTCCTAACGACACTTTGGACCAATTTTCGACCCCGTGGAGGCCAGAATTCTTCCCGAATGGCAGTCAACAGTTGACGCCCGCCGCCGTGGATCAACTTACGGTGGAAATGCTCAACAATTAGACGCGTAAATGGATGCGTTGTTGGCAACAGGGCAGGGTGTTTCGCTTGGTAGGGCAGTAGGGCAAAGTTAAGGCGACCTCCAACTCTCAACACCCCCTCCGGATCAATGAATGGGCTCATGTTGCGAATAGGCGATTGTTTTGATACCTTTTTCACCTTTCTTATTTCTTTTAATTCAGGTGAGTATCCATCCTCCTGGGCTAGGCGTGTGAGAATCGTTTTGGCATTGGCAATTTCGTTAACCGTTAGACACTCTGGAACAGGGCTAGCTCTAAATGATGGATTTGTGCGGGTTTTCGAACGAGTGTTGCTGACGAATCGTATGATGTACCCGACGACGTGGAGCAAACGGTTGTATGAGGACCAACGAAGGAAGATCGGATGAACTGATGAAGATACTTGGACAGCAGCAACGGTAGATTTCATTTCCAGCTCTTCGGCTGGAACTCCAGGAGGGATTGAAACCGGCCAATCTTGTGCAGGTCGTGCTAGCCAGTTTGGTCCATGATGCCATAGTTTACTCGAGATGAATTCCTCCACTGACATACCGCGTGAGACCAGGTCGGCGGGATTTTCGATTCCGGAGACGTGCTTCCACTGGCAGCCATGCGTGTACTGTTGGACTTCCGAAACGCGGTTGGCTACAAAAGTTGGCCAGGTGTTTGGAGGCGAGCGAAGCCATTGAAGGGTGACTGAGGAATCCGACCAGAAGTAGGATGCGGAGATCTCGATGTCAGTTGCCTTTTTTATTCGGTCGTGTAGGTGAGCAGCCACTACTGCTGCACAGAGTTCCAATCTGGCGATAGTGATCCGTTTTAACGGAGCAACACGGGATTTCGACGCTAGAAGCTGGATTCGAATCCTACCTTGATTATCTTCACAGCGGGCATATGTACACGCACCGTACGCATTCTGAGACGCATCAGCAAAGGTGTGTAGCTGGATTTTAGAATCGGGTAGAAAGGCGTAACGGTCGACACGGTGCTCGGAGATCGTTGAAAGCTCTTGATGATAGTTTTCCCATTTCGATTTTACAGGTTCCGGTACAGGCTCATCCCAATCGCAGGACAGAAGCCACAGCTCCTGCATGAGGATTTTTGCTCGAACAACTACGGGAGATATGAGCCCAAGAGGATCGAACAGCTTCGCTATGTTGGACAGAATCGATCGTTTCGTTGGTGGTGCATTATCGTCCCGGATTTGGGAGTCAAATCGTAGAACATCAGCTTCAGGTTCCCAGTTGATTCCTAACGCCTTTATCGTTTCATGGGGTTTGAATTCGAGAGAGGATTTCGTTCCGATTTGCTCATCGTTGAGGCCTTGCAATACTTCGAGCCGATTGGAGGTCCATTTGCGTAGTTCAAATCCACCTTTCTTCAACAGTTCGCTGAGTTCGTCACGTAAGAGGATCGCTTCTTTGACGGATTGAGCTCCACCGATAAAATCGTCCACATAAAAGCCTTTCTTCAATGCTGGAGCTCCTTTGGCGAATGGTTCACCCTCATCATCAGCAAGTTGTTTAAGCGTACGAGTCGCAAGAAAGGAGGAAGGCGCTAGCCCATATGTGACGGTGAGAAGTTCGTACGTCTGCACCGGAGATAGCTGCGTGAAACGCCACAGGATACGCTGAAGAGGAGTGTCGTCGGGATGAATCAGTACTTGCCGATACATCTTGGCTATGTCTCCCACGAGAGCAACGGGAAAGGTACGAAATCGCAAAATGATGTCAATAAGCTCGTTCTGCACCACGGGACCCACGCATAAAGCTTCATTTAGAGAGAAGCCGGTGGAGGTTTTTGCAGAACCATCAAATACAACACGGACCTTGGTTGTCGTACTTGCCTCCTTGATTACGGCGTGGTGGGGCAGGTAGTATGTTCGAGAGCGTTCTTCGTCGTCCGCATCGACCAACCGCATGTGGCCGAGGGAGAGATACTCTCTCATAAACTGGTGGTATTCATCTTTCAATTGCGGGTGTCGTTCTAGGCGTCGCTCCAAAAATCCAAATCTTCGAAGAGCGTTTTTCTGGGATTCACCAATCATTTCATCGAAGCCAGTCTTTCGGGGATAACGAACAACATATCGGCCTTCAGAATTACGGGAAACTGTTGAAGAGTACAGGGTTTCACAACGACGTTCTTCGACAGAATAATTGTCCGTTGTTGTCAGCTGCTCTGCTTTCCAAAATCGTTCCAAACTGTCCTCGAGCGAAACCATTGATACAGTGACCGCTTCGCATACAGCAGACGAAGATTGAACAGGAGATGTTGCGCCAGCCGATCCAACGACAATCCAACCAAAAACACTGTCGACTAAGAGGGGAAGGTTAGTGTTGAGTTGAAGGCGTGCCGCGTTGGGGAAGAACGTGTAGAAATGTTTTGCCCCTAGTAGCATGTCTATTGGTTGACTTTCGTTAAAGGATGGATCTGCTAGGTACAAATCTTTTGGTATTTTCCATCCTGCGGTGGAAACGCTTTGCGCAGGGAGATTAGCAGTTAATTTGTCCATCACCAGAAAATTTACACCACACGAAAAGTCTCCTCGTCTTGATTGTACCTGAGCGAATACTGATTCGCGCACCGAATTCGAAAGCTTGCCGGCTCCCTGCACCGTTACGTTCACTTTGTGTCGACGTAGTCGTAGAATCTTAGCCATCCGGTCCGTAATGAGGTTTGGTTGGGAAGCGCTGTCGAGAAGAGCACGAGCTAGATGTTCTATACCGTAATCGTCGACAATTTTTACCATAACGGTAAGGAGAAAGACATTTTCACGAGGATGCTGCACCGTTACACTAGCTTCCACGCTAGGCATGGATTCAGAGGCAGCGACCATGGACTGCATAGATGACTCCACGACAGAAGAAACATTTGACGAAGCAGACGTTGCAGGTGGTGCTGATCTAGAAGCGGAGCCTTGACTGCTAGACCTTTGAGGACCCTCGGGCTGTTCAGGGTGGAGAAGAGTATGATGGCGTCGATTGCATCTACGACAAGTGAAGCTAGACGGACAATTTCTGGCGAAATGATTTCCTCTCAAGCAGTTGTGACACAATCGTTTTGAGCTCACAAGCTGCTGGCGTTCATTTGGGGAGAGATTATTGAACCTCTGGCACTTCATTACAGAATGAGACTGACCACAAACGATGCACTTTTCGCCTTGATTGGTGGTTGTTGCACATGATGACAGCCGAAACTGGGAATGCTGGTAACTCTTCTTCGGCGGGTGAGCTGCACCACCAGATGAGGGTGGCAAATCCGGTGCATGATGGTTCACGGAAATCGATTCCAATACCCGAGTACGTCGCTGCAGAAAATCAATCAAACAGTTGTAGTTGGGATTCGCCACAGTCGACGCGTGATCCTCCCAAGCCTTGACCGTATCGTTGTGCAGACGTGTGCAAAGCAAATGCTCCAGGATGGAGCTCCAAGAGTCAGTCGGTTCTCCAAGCTGATGCAGAATTTTCGTATGCCGTTCAAACTCGTCCACCAACCCGTGTAGTGACGCAGCGGACTCCTTCTTCATGCAGGGGATGTCGAAGAGTGCCTGCAGGTGGCGCCTCCGGAGAAGGTAATCGTTCGAATATCGGTTTTCCAACGTTTGCCAAGCCAAGCCGTAATTAGCGGAACTGATTCCAATGGACTCTATTAACTGCGCAGCTTCACCCTTGACAGCTGCACGTAAATAGTGAAATTTTTGGATATCCGGCAAGTCCGGATTGGAGTGAATAAGCGCCAGGAAAGTATCATGAAATGCCAGCCATTGCATATAGTCGCCGTTGAACTCGGGAAGCGAAATCGTTGGTAATTTGATCCCAGAGAGAGTGGAGGACACCTGAGGGGGGTGAGGGACTGCACTGCTAATAACGGGAGGTGGAGGCAATTTTGATAGCAGGCTAGCCTTTATTGAAAAAAGACGCGGCTCCAGTTCAGCTCTAAATGTCGCATGCCCTGCCCTACCTTGATCAGTGGTTTCTCCATCCTCGAGTTGCCCTTGGACCGTCTCCAAGCTGTTCCATAGTCCGTTGATGTACTCCAGCCGTAGTGGAAGTTGCGCCTGATCTCTTTGAGCATCGAAGTTGGCAGCAAAAGCCTCTGCCCGACCCAATGCAGCAAGCAGAGTATCCCTTCTTGTTAGCAGCTGGTCTCGCTGCTGAGCATCCATGACAATGCAGTCCGAAAGCCGGATACCTGTGGACCAATGGACCAAGAGTAGACCCACGCAAATGCAATAAATTACTTGGAAAGGTGCTCACCTGTTCCAAGGCAAACTGTGCCTTGTATTTTTAATACCGCCAACAGGAACTAGTTGTAGTACCGTCCGTACTGGGTAACCGAAAGCCCTGTGCTGGATTGGCAAGTCGAAAGCAATCACGCTTGTTGTTGGAAAAGCCACACGATGGACAATCAACAGGCACAGCAACTGGATGGCACGCGGTAGCAAGCACACCACGTGTCGTGTCGAGGCTGGGAGCGCCACAGTAGCAGAAAAACTGCCAAAATCAATGAATGCGTTGCAGCAGGCGAGGAACTGTGGCTGGGGACGCCACTGCGATACAATAGTCCAATTGTTCTTGGAAATCGGCGGCACAATGGCGCTCAGAGGCCGATAGCAGTATCACACTCCAGACGAACGGCAGCGAATGCCAAGTAGATTCACGCATGCAATAAGAGAGAAAAGGTATCTAAAGGGTACCCGTGGGTACAGCAAAATCGAAGTGGAGAGGTCTTTACCTTCCGCTCGATTATTCGAGCCTTGTAGTAATACAATAAGCAGCAGCAGCCAGATCCAGAACAATCCAACGAGCCGGAGTCCAAGATGGCAGCGCCCAGTAGACACCTCACCACGCGGTCCGACGTATCCTGGTCACGGCACCAAATTTTATGTTGGCGCTCGCCAGTTACCCTACGTTGTGCTTTTTACAATGTCGTCCAAAATCCGTCGGTTGGGAGGGCCAATCTCGGTTCCGTTACCTTAGTTGTAGATCCAACTTGGCGTTCACGTGTGGGCAGAATTATAATCAGCAGCAGGATCACTATGCAAGACGACGACGGGGACGTATTCGTTCTCGAACAATTAGCAATCACGAGCTTCACTTAGAATGAGTGCAACACTATTTCGCGGTTACATACGACAAGCAACTTTATTGGCTTTCATGCACTTTATTAACAGGGGATTCTAATTGGATTTCACTACTGTGTTTCCTTATCAAGTGTTCAACTCTAACTGGGTGGGGTGGCTGATCTGAGTATGCTGGTTAGCTATCGTCATCATCGGTGGGTTAACTGTGTTGCCAGAATAACCAGACAAGCACGTCTAAAACCACGGACCGATAGCACCATCAACTGAGTGAGATGATGATTCTCACACAGTGCCGCCAGATTTGATAATGAACCAACACTCTGTTATCCGTTTGTAGGACCATCATATGAGATGACCCTTATAGATGGTAACCCTATCCCATATTCGGTAAACATTGACATGGAGTCTTCTTTCAACTTCCCTCGTCAATGGGATGTGTGATGATCTGAGAATAAACCGGAAGCTTCGACGGACTGCGTCTAACATTACGCCCAACCCAGCCTTCGTGAATATCACAGGGAAGAGAGATAATTCCACTTTCCATACACAATGGAAGATAAACACATTTTCAGCCGGAGGACAACAGTGTTGTAAGCAAACAGGTCTCGATAAGCTTGTTATCGAATAACGCACTACACCGGAGGGGGAGGAGGACGAACAGCCACAGCATAAGTAACGACAGATTTGCTGGACCAAATATACATGCATTAAGGTGAAGATGAATCGAAGCCAAAGTTCAAATTTTCAAGAGCACGGATCTGGAGAACCAAACATTCGATTGAGCTGAAAACTTAATCGTTTGGTCACTAGCTGGTGGTGACCAATCGATTAGGTTTTTAGCTCAAACGGATGTTTGGTTCTCCAGATCCGTGCTCTTGAAAATTTGAACTTTGGCTTCGATTTATCTTCACCTTAATACAAGCTGTGTCGTGTTTAAACTGCTGGAGATGATTGTTTGTTCAGCTTATGCACTGTCGTCATCATTTGATGCAACTTGCAAACACCACTGGCAAAACATTGCGGAAATTTATATCAATAATGCATTGAGCAAAATAAGCGAATTAATTCGGAAAAATTCATGTTGAGCTTGCACAGCAAAAATATTAAATGTATTTTTACGTCAATTTAGCTACACAATCACGTCGTGATTCTTGCGTAAAATTACATGCGACTCTTTCAAAAAAAAAAACATACGCAAAAACATAAACACTGCGGAACAACTTTTGGTCTCAAGCACCAAAATACCAGTATTTAATTGATTTTGGGCTGCTGCTGAAGCTATTCACCAACTTGTGATTTATTTGTTCAATTTACTATAGAATCCAAACTTCATGTGCTAAACAAAGTAAATAAAATTTTCGATGCTCAAAATTTATTTTATGATGATTTTGATAAGTATTGTATATTGTCATGTAAAATAAACGAATAATTTTGAATGGCGATAGCAAACATGTTGAAAAAATCAATTCAATCTGTTTTTCGTCGTACAATTTAAATGATACCGTGAATGAAAGTTGTAGTCCTATTTCAAATGTTACCCACCCAGAAGAGCAAGCAAGATTTTTCAATTAAGTAAAATTTTATCGCATAATCTGCGGTTTTAGCCCGAAATGTTCTTCCCAGCTTTCCATACCAACAATTCCGTATATTGTTTTAAGGTCCAGTAAAAAATCTGCACCACGAGCTTACTTTCAACCAAGGAAAAATATCCAATTCACTACCTCCACAGGAAAAGCAAACATTCCACTAATATTGTATGGCTACCGAGGAATTTCAACCACCGCATGAAACTTCGTTACTCAGTTCCCCTGATAGTTTTTCCACGCCACTTCTCTAGGCGAGCAAACATCCCAGCAGCCAGACAAACAGAGAACGGGAAAAAGCGGTCAGTGCACGCTAATTTCCCACACCGACGCGTGAAAAGTGCTTTTAAGTGTAAATTATCCTCACAGGGTCGGAGTCGACCAACCGCAACAACCACGTCGCCGCTGCCATCTTTGAAAGAGGGGCGAAAGTTTCCATTATGGTCCGGGCTGAATTTTTTAACCCACTCAACTGGCCCACATTCTCGTCGACGTCCATTCGCAGCGTGTGTGAAAATCTCCACTAATAGGGTTTATGGCGTAGGTAATCTTTCCGACACTAGGCTACTTGTACAAGCTGCACCGCGGCTTAACCCTTTCAGGAAGACCTTTTCTATACACATGTTACGTATGGATATCAGTTTTCAGCTTGAATGTATCAGAAATTGATCGTTCGCTTCTCTTTTTCTTGTACCAACCGGATTACTATGTTTTACGAGATTGTTTTCCGGCATTCTCACAACTTGCCCTGCCCATCGTACCCTTCCAACTTTTGCAACTTTCTGGATACTGAATTCACCTTAGTGATGCACAACCACGTGGTTTATTCTTCTTCTCTTTACGCCGTCCTCACATACTTCATGAAAGTCCAAGTACACGTCGTTCAAAAACTTCTAGCAGTTGCAGACCCTCTTCAAGATTTGTCCAAGTCTCATGCCCGAAAGGGGCTACCCGTCTTATAAGCATCTTGTACATGGTACACTTAGTAAGTTGGTGAAGCTTTCAAGACCGCAAGCTTTTGTAGAGATTTTAGTAAGCAGGACTTTCAGCAATAATGTCTTTGAATTTATCTGTTGCAGTTGTTATCCGACGTTACCAATGATCCGAGGCAACTCATATCCGTCGATCATCACACGTATGCAAACGCAAGCTCTATTGCGCTCGGTTCATTCAGCCAGCAGATACTTCATCTATGACGTACTTACCTTCAATCCCATCTTTTCTGCTTTACGTTTCAGCCTGGTATACTGCTCAACAACCACCTAGTAAACATTCTTTCGACTACCTCATTAGCGAAACAGATGAACTTGTAGTTAGTTCCGCTTCAATACCATATTTACCAGCTGCTTTGTTATTCTTGAGCTTTTTGATATCATCCTTAACTTCATTTATTGATTGAGTTGGCCCGTCTCGCTCATCCACCGTACCGATTTTTTCTGCTACCTCGGTCTTCCTCCTGAACGCCTTTCAGGTGTGTAGCGTTGTGCTAATTCAACATTTCGGCTCGTGGTATAAAGCCTCTGCGGGATGCATTGAGTTTTTTGTAGAACTTACGCGTTTCTTGATTCTTCAAAACGATGCAGCTGCTTCATCTCTTCACACTCCAACTCCGCTTCAACAATTTTTACGGGTACCTTGCATCAGCACCAATGCTGGCACTTTTGTTTTAACTTATGTGGTTTATTTTGGCAGGCTCGGAAGCCATTGAGCATGACAGAGCCGTTTTTTTCAATTTTTTTTTGTGTTTTATAATTTGTATTTATTTAAAAAAAAAACTATGTTAGTTCGGGGAACCGAAGTACTTGCGGTTGATTCGAGGTGAGGGAATACATTTATACTACAGGTAAGGAAAGGATTTTTCGGAATTTCAATTGTACTCTTTCAATGATTCTTATGCTACTTAGAATATTAAGTTAATGAAGCTTGATGGGACAGGATGTCCAGATCTGTAACGAAACTAAACAGAAATGGTCTGTGGGGACATGACAAGAAGAGACAATTTGTAGGGAAAACGAAACACAGGGAACCAACGACAATCAAACTCGGATATTGATGGGCACACGAATGAAATTACGGCACATGCCCAACCCCTTAAACCATGTTTTTTCAACACCTGTGGAAATATAGAATGCAGCCATCTACCCGTTTCTCCGCCTCACCATTTCTGTTGCCAGCTGATCAAGGTCTCCGACGGGTCAATGCAAAATATTCATCGAAGGCGATTTGACGCTTGTAAACATCGCCTTCTTTAGCGTCTACCTTAGCCAGAGAGTCCGCTTTCTCGTTGCTCGGAATGGAGCAAAGGGAAGGGACCCAAGCTAGGGTAATAGTGTAAGAGTGATTTGACAAAGCACGCAATGCTTGTCGTATTTCATTCAGGAAGTACGCTGAGTGCTTCACCGGCTTCATTGACCGAACAGCTTCAGATAGCTCAGACTGTCGGAAAAAATGAAGAAGTGCTCGGGTGGAAGAGTACTGGTGTTCTCTAAGGCGTAATGTATAGCTGCTAGCTCAGAAACATATACAGAACATGGCTTTTGAAGCATGAATAAGGTGCTATGAAAAACGTTGTAAACACCGAAACCAGTGATATCATCCACTTTTGACCCATCAGTTAAGAACTGTCGATCCTCACTGACATGCCCAAATTTACTTGCAAACATGGGAGTGATAAACTATGAACGAAATTGATCTGGTATACCATGGATATCTTGCTTCATGGACAAATCAAATACTACAGAGGAACAGTCGAATTTCAGGAACTTGTCACAATTGGTGTTAACCGAAGATGGGCTGAACTCCAGCGTCGTGTAACAGTACACACTCACAAAACCTCATTCAAGTGTCTAACGCCGAGCTGATAACGGTTGTGATAGGACTGAAGCTGAACAAAGCTCCCGGACCAGATGGTATCCCTAACGTAGCGCTAAGGGCAGGAATCTTGGCGATCCCAGACATATTTAGGACAAAGTTGCAGAAGTGTCTAGTGGAAGGCAGATTCCCAGACAGATTAAAGGTGCAGAAGCTGGTGTTGCTGCCAATACCGGATAAACCGCCAGGAGATCCTGCTTCATATAGACCAATATGCTTGCTGTATACTCTTGGCAAACTTCTGGAGAAGGTCATCCCCGACAGGCTGACGATCTATAGGGAAGACGAGAACGAATTATCGAAAAGGCAGTTCAGATTCCGTAAAAAGACTTCGACGGTGGATGCTATTTGGGCAGTCATCGCGTGCGCGGAGAAAGCGTCCAAGCAGAAGAGGAGAGGCAATCGATACTGCGCAGTGGTAACAATAGACGTCAAGAACGCGTTCAACAGTGCCAGCTGGGAGGCTATCGCCGCAGCCCTACACAGAAGGCGAGCTCCCGAATATCTGTGTAAAGTTCTGCAAAGTTACTTTTAGAACCGGGTACTGGTTTACGAAACAAACCAGGGACGGATGTCAATTGAAGTCACGGCGGAAGTTTCAAAGGGATACATACTTGGACCAACATTGTGGAATACGATGTACGATGGAGTGCTAACCTTGTCACTGCTGAATGGAGTCGAGATCCTCGGGTTGCAGATGACGTCGTTCTTGCGATAACTGGAGAGACTGCGGAAGAGGTGGAGATGCTGACGGCGGAATCGCTAGACACCATTGAATCGTGGATGACTGGAGTCAAGCTGCAGTTGGCTCATCATAAAAAGGAGGTGGTGCTGGTCAGCAGCTGTAAGGCGATCCAAAAGCTCGAGATCAATGTCGGAGGACACGCCATCTCATCTAAGCGCTCTCTAAAGCACCTTGAAGTAATGGTCGACGACTGGCCAACAGCCAACAGCCGCGTAGACTATGCCTGCGAAAAGCAGCGAAAGCAGCTAACACCGTAGCTAGGATCATGCCCAACACTGGAGGGCCAAGAAGCAGAGTACGAGGCGTCTTCTGGCGACCGTTTCATCGTCTATACTGAGGTACGGAGTCCCGGCTTGGGATGCAGTGTTGGGAACCCAACGTAACCGAGATAAGCTGGCAGGTACGTCCCAGGCAGTGTGCGTTATTGCCGGAATGGTCCCCATCTGCATCACTCTGGCTGAGGACATAGTATGCTACCACCAAAGGGACACAAGGAATGTGAGGAATACCATCAGAATGGATACAATGGCGAGGTGGCACCAAGAGTGGAATAACTCGGAGAAAGGAAAGTGGACGCATAGTCTAACTCCTAACGTGTCGGTGTGGCCGTCGAGAAAATATGGAGAAGTTAACTTCTTCCTGACTCAGTTTTTGTCAGGCCATGGATGCTTCCGGAAATATATGCACAGATTCGGACACGCAGAGTCTCTACATTGTCCGGCCTGCCCAAATATCGAGGAGAGTCCGTAGCATGCCATATTCGACTGCCCTCGGTTCAGGGATATACGACCGTAGATTATGCCAGAAAACGCCAGCTTCCTAAATCTGGACAGCATCGTGCAGAACATGTGCCAATTATGAAAGCACTTGGAATGCGGTGAACAGGGAAATAACGGCGATTATGTCGTTGCTGCAAAGAAGATGGTGAGAAGACCAGAGAGCTCCGGGTCGCGATCGAAGTAGGCTAAGACCTTCGTCGGGGACTAGACCGAGTAAAGCGGGCGTAGCGTAGTATCGGTTTAAGGTCGTCGGGGCGCCTGCAAACCGGTAGTCATCCTCCAACATGAATTGTAGAACTGACCCTGGCACTTGGCCGACCAACGTTGACTCGGAGTAAGCTGAGTCCACCACCGGGGTCTAGCTGAGTAATTCGCGAAATAGCACCGGCAAATGGTCGTCGGCGTGCCTGTGAACCGGAAACTTCCCACCACCGGAATCGCAGGACCGACCTCAGCATCTGCCCGGATAGCATCGGTTCGGGAGATCTTCTGCCACCGGTGAAATCTTCGTCGGAGTAGGATAGATCCACCGCCGGGGATTACTCTGAGTAGTACGTAGCGTATCACCGGCTTGAGTCGTCGGAGCTCCCAGTGAACCGAAAGCCATCCTTCAATCGGAATCGCTGGACCAACTTCGGCACTCCACCGGCCAGTATCGAAGCATGAAGAAGCGCGTAACCGTAGTAGGCTAGCTTCATCGTCGGGGACTAGGTCGAGTAGCATCGATCGTCACAAACCAGTTTTGGGTCGTCGGGGTGTCAGTGATCCGGCATCCAACTGGTCAACCAGGAGAGCTCGAACAGCAGCAGCGGAGAACGAGTCGTCGTAGAGCAAGGAAATGCACATGAGCGTCCAGAAGAAGTTAAACAGGGCTCTGACACGAGGCCAGCCCAAGGGAAGTACGCGTCGTCGCACAGAAAGCTGTCCAAAGCCCCGGCGAGATCTTCAACCGCCAATTGGGCAAAATGAATAGTCGCGGAGACACCGTAGAAATGTCGTGGTGAGCAGCGTTTTTGACGACATTGAGCTCCTACAGCGAACTAGCAGAACAGCTAGAGGCTGAGATTGACGATGTGCATGAGTGTGATGATGTAATTCAGAAAGGGGGGGGATCCAGGCACAGGAGCAGTAGGGAAAGTTTTTTAGTGGTTAAGCACGCCTAACGTGAGTCCCACACCGTGCCAACTCACAACAGGACCGGCTTTTGTAGTGTTTTTGTACCCTACTACTCCAATGCAGGCACTTCCCAAGCAATTGAGAGACCTACAGTTCCATGATATCAGTTTCTAATCGTTAGTCTGTTTTTGATGCCTTGGTCTATGTCGTTTGGTCTGGCGCGAATTTTAGAGTGCTTCCTGTTTTAATATTTTACCTGATAGTCTACGTCTCATGCTCGGTCTTATGAGCGTTTTGTACATCGTGCATTCGGTGCTTGGGTGAATCTTTCTTGACCGCAGTTTCTTCTGGAACCCATAGTAGGCACGACTTCCACTGATGATGCGCCTTCGTATTTCCTAACTAACATTGCTGTCAGCCGTCAGCAAGGAGCTGAGGTAGACGAACTCGTCCACCACCTTGAACGTATCCCCGTCTATCGTGACACTGCTTCCTAGGCGGGCTCTGTCGCGCTCAGTTCCTCCTGTCAGCATGTACTTTGTTTTTGATGCATTCATCGTTAGCCCGACTCTTGTTGCTTCGCATTTCAGGCGGGTGAATTAATCTGGCACCGTTTCAATTTTTTCCCAATAATATCCATATCGTCCGCGAAGCAAACAAATTGTCCGGATCCCGAGAACATCATGCCTCGACTGTTAAGTCCGGCTCTCCACATGACACCTTCCACCGCAACATTGAACAATAAGCACGAAAGCCCATCGCCTTGTCGTAGTCCCCACCGAGACTCTAAAGAACTGGTGTGTTCGCTTGGGATCTTCATGCAGTTTTGCACACCGTCCATCGTTGCTCTAATCAATCTTGTGAGCTTCCCGGGAAAGCTGATCTCGTCTTCCATAGCTCTCTACACAGTCAATACTATAGTATGCCGCCTTGAAATCGATAAACAGATGGTGCGTAGAGACCTGGTACTCACGGCATTTCTGGAGGATGTGCCACTCGGAATAGATCGGGTCCGTTGTCGAGCGGTTGTCGATGAAACCTGATTGATAACTTCCCACAAACTCGTTTGCAATAGGTAATAAACGACGGCAGATAATCTGGGATAGCACTTTGTAGGTTGCGTTTAGGATAGTGATTGCACGATAATTTTCACACTTTAGTTTGTCGCCCTTTTGGTAGATAGGGCATATAACGCCTTGCTACAACTCCTCCGGTAGCTGTTCCTTCTCCCAGATTCTGGCTATCAGCCTATGCAGACCAGCGGCCAACCTGTCCGGCCCCATATTGATTTGTTTAGCTTCGATACCATCCTTGTCAGCGGCCTTGTTGTTGTTGAGCTGTTGAATGGCAACCTTAACTTGCTCCATCGTGGGAGCTGATTGGTGTCCACTGCCCGCTGTGCTGTCGTAGTCATCGCCTTCGCTGTCCTAACCTTCTGTGTCTTTGTTCTCTGCGCCATTCATGTGTTCATCATAGTGTTGCTTCCACCTCTCGATCACCTCGCGTCCATCCGTCAAGATGCTCCCTCCGTATTCCGACACATTTCAGCTCGTGGCACGAAGCCTTTGCGGGATGTGTTGAGCTTCTGATAGAACTTCCGCGTTTCTTGAGAACGGTACAGCAACTCCATCTCTTGGCATTCCACCTCTTCCAGGCGGCGCTTTTAATTCCGAAACAGGCTGGTTTGCTGTTTCCGTTTCAGTCTGTATCGTTTCACGTTTTGTCGTGTACCATGCTGCAGCATTGCAGCCCACGCTGCATTCTTCTCCTGGCACTCCTCGTCAAACCAATCGTTTCTTGACCTCCGTTCAACAGCTTGCCCTCATCCAGGAACGCTACCTCAAGATGCTGCGTGTATGCATTAGCGACATCTGGTAGTTACAGTCGCGCTAGATTGTACCGAGGTGGGCGTCGGTACCATACATCGTTGATGACGAATAGTTTTGGGCGCAGTCCTCACTGGGACAGAGCCTGCTTCTCAGCTTAGAGTTCTTATGAGCACTTCCACGGTTATTAACTGAGAGCTTTCTTTGAGAAAGTTGCCATTTTCGCATTCGTATATCGTGTGGCAGGTGCGATGATACTCTATGCCCAGGGAAGTCAAGGAAATTACCTTTACGAAAAGATCCTGGACCGACCGGGAATCGAACCCAGACACCTTCAGCATGGCTTTACTTTGTAACCGCGGACTCTAACCACTCGGCTAAGGAAGGCCCCTACAGATAGGCTTATAGAATAGATTGGCCGTTATCAGACATATTCAAAATGCTTAGACCAAAATTTCTCGGACATCTGGATATTTAAGATTAAGCAAACTTGACTCACTAATATTTTGTGAAATGTCAATGGGCTAATGGATTAGGACCCATCCGTCCTGAAAGGGTTAACAATCTCGTATGTATGTAATATTTTTTTGCTACTGTTACTTTTCGTTGAAAGAATTTTACAACGGTTTAAAACATGGACGCCGTTTCCTATGAAGCATGTTCCTCCTGTAGGGCACTACACTATAGTGGAGCACCGAGAAGAATGATCTGAAAATGATCCAACCAAAGCTTATTTAGTCCCGCTGAGGATTCCAACAATCCAGCAGCAGCAACAGCAGTGGTTAGAGCAGCGACCCGTACCTATTGGGACTACCTTACCAGGGAGCACTTCCAGCTTAAAACGCAACTAAAAATTATATATTCAAACTATGTTCAATATAAATGAAACTTTGCGGTATTGTTCATTATTTCATAGACTACGTTTTGAAAAAGGTCTTTCAAATAAATTGAATGTATGGTTTGAAAATTATTAACATAGAAACGGTACATGGTTAAAATAGTGTCTTCGGAAAAGTTTCAATAAATAACAAGAATTATTAGAAAAAAATACACTGAAAGAAAAATGATGGAGCCACGTTTGATTATTTATAAATCATATTTTCTCAGAACCATACCATTTCATATTTTTATATTTTATCATGAAACAGCTCTAAATTCTAGCATAGAACCTTAATTCGTGAAAACACATTTTTTTTCTAGCTTTTATAAGGTTATTTACAAAATTGGTTCACAGAGAAAATTATTGATATGTTGACATAAAAAACTAGTTCTACGGAAAATTTCCTCACAAATTGGTTATACTATTTTTACCTCTATCCAACAATCCTTTTTATAATAATTTGACCCATTTCATTCATGGTGTTCAAGTTTGTACACACAGCAAAAAATATGTTGTAAATTTCAATTGATTTTTATGCACATATTTGAAGCATCAAAATAAACTGAAATGTCAACGCTATTTTTTCAATCGTACTTTAAATTTACACTATCATGTAACATTCAACCATCTTTAGTTGAAAATTAAACGTGATGCTGTAACAATAGATGAATTTGATTTACTTTTACTATACGCTTCTTATTACGCTACATTGAAATTTAAATATTTTTATCTGTGTAGTGCTTATTTTTGTTTAAGGCACTATTCAAATGAAGACAGGATTGAACTTCCCGCATACTCCTGAAAAGTGCATATTAATGATCCACGTCGGCACAAGTCAAATGATATCAGTCAGTTGGGATGGGGAAGGAATGTCAGTGTGTAATAATTCAAACCTCTGCATCTCCGCAAGCACCACGGGAAGGGGGTTGATTAGTGAGGGAGGAACTAGATTAAGGAGTCACCTTTGGTCGGTGATGCAATATATGAATAAGGAGGATAAATGCGACCCTGTCTTGTGGTAAAAATATATTACTAGAAGATTGAAAAAGTAATGCGACATTCATGTTGTCGACATATTGACGACATATTGTCGAATAATTTAAAGATTGTTTTTAATAATGACGAAAAAGGAAAGACAGATATGTATACAGCCATTCCATGAAAAACCGATCTAGTGGGTCTCCGAATTCCGTGAAAATTTGCTATTTTGTTCCTTATCCCTAGTAAGGATACACGTATTTTTGGATTTTTTGATTAGGGTGACCATTTCCAAAATAGGGTGACCAGAAAAATCGCGATCTTGCAAAATTTTTATTTTTAAAAAAAATTATAACTTTTGAACCGTTTGACCGATTTTCAATCTTTTTAGACGAAATGAAGGGTAAAGATTTTGAATTTTCGGGAAAAATATAAAATTTCACAAAAATTGTGTTTTTTACATGAAAAAACTCAATAGTTTCCGTTTTTTCGTGTTTTGAAGGCCTCGGGACCAAAGGGGCTATTGCTGCTCTCATTTTTTCTTAAAAGTTCAGAAAATTTTACGTATACTGTTAAATTTTCAGCGATGTATGTTTTTTAGTTTTTGAGATATATTTCTTTGAAAATAAAAAATCAGTCATTTTTCATCGGCACACACTGTAGATCTCAGCGCATTAGATTTGTAATGTTTAAAAAAAATCATAACTTTTGAACAGCTCAATCGATTTCCAATCTTTTTTTTATGGAATGAAAGATTAAGGTCTCAACTTTTCAGAAAAAATAGAAAACTTTGAAAAAAAAAATTACATTAAAATATATGAAAATTTGTAAAAAAAACTAGAAATTTTTTATATTTCTTCACGTTTAAACATATTTTTATCAATTTTATTCAATTTTGTCTGAATAGTTGAAATTTTAAGCTTTCATTCCATACAAAAAGATTGGAAATCGGAGGATACAAATCTAATGCGCTGAGACCTACAGTGTGTGCCGATAAAAAATGACTGATTTTTTATTTAAAAAAAATATATCTCAAAAACTAAAAAACATACATCGCTGAAAATTTGACAATATAAGTAAAATTTTCTGAACTTTCAAGAAAAAATGAGAACAGCGATAGCCCCTTTGGTCCCTTGGCCTTCAAAACATGAAAAAACGGAAACTATTGAGTTTTTCCATGTAAAAAACACATTTCTTGTGAAATTTTATATTTTTCCTGAAAAGTCAAAATCATTAGCCTTCATTTCGTCCAAAAAGATTGAAAATCGGTAGAACGGTTCAAAAGTTATATATTTTTTAAAATAAAAATTTTGCAAAATCGGAAATGGTCACCCTAATCCAAAAATCCAAAAATACGTGTATCCTTACTAGGGATAAGGAACAAAATAGCAAATTTTCACGGAATTCGCAGACCCACTAGATCGGTTCTTCATGGAATGGCTGTATAGTTATCAATACACGCGCAAAACTTTATTCCTTTCGGAACAGGTAGTGTCTGTGCGATTTCCGTTTCAGGCTGGAAATGCTCCCTAGTGGGGAAAATTGATTTCGGTTAGTAAATGGGATTCTATTTTAGCGTTTCGTGGCATCGTTCGGGGTGTAACACGAGCAGTGCGCCTTCGAACAAGTTCCATGTTTGCATTGCGGTTGAGAACGCATCTATCATATTAGCCTCCACTCCATGGGATCTTGCATGAATGGATGGCTAGCTAGTTCACTGCTTTGGCTTATTATTTGACTGCCGAGTTGACTCTGACTGTTCAGAACAAGTAAGCAAATAGTCATGTCGTTTGGGCTCCAATTTGAAACCAGATACCGCATAACGGAGCCACATTAATGTAAGAAACCTCAAATGATTGTTTGGCTTTCAACGTTATTAGCTTTGCATCGTTCTATTTTGTGCCATGGAAGGGCGTCCACCGATTAGACAAATATGGATAATGCTGAAGTCGCGTGCGTTTGCTAGAGCAGAGCACTGTTGTTGTAGGATGGCTCCAATCTGTAGCCAAATTATGTACCAAATGAGTTTCCTTCCCGCTGTTTCGAATAAGCGGTTTCCGTGTTTATGATTACATTCGGTTGGCTCAATAACGATTTGGAGTTCTCATTAAACATTCCGATTCGAATGATACACAAGAATTATTCTGGATGCGAGTTACAAACTAAGAAGAGGTAGGAAGTTCGTAAATTAAGTTGATAATAACCAAGAAAATTAAAAACGTAAAACAAGGTTTTCCTGTTGGATTTTACGGATTAAGATAGAGAGGCCTTAATTGAAAAGCAAGGGTTCGCAATAGGAAGATTAGAGATATTCCAAAAAGTTCACAAATTGGATCTCAATCGGTGCTCAAAGAACTCGAAAAACATAGGTTTACCCCGTATAGATCTGAATGAAATGAATAAAAATTAAAACTCTCTCCGCCCAACGAATACTTAACCTATTTAAGTCAGAACGTTATCTTCCACCACAGAAAGATTCTCGACAAGCGAGATTGAAACCCGCCACTCTCAGTCCTGTTGAAAAGGTACGTTTTGACTATTAGAGCCCACCTTCTCATATTAATGAAAAAAATCGTCATAAACTTCAGCTGTTCATTTGTTATTTTAGTTTTTAGAAATAAATTGGCCCTCCAAAGCCATAGGAAGCACAAATGTCAAACGTATCGCTTCAAACTTCACTTATCCCGCCAATAATCGGCAAAGCGTGCAGAATTGTCTTCCCCGGAATCGAGACAGAGCATGTCTCGCTTGCTACTCGTTCCGAACAGCCCGTTTTATTTTATCGTATTGTTTTTCACTTCTAGTGGGAACAATCTCGTCACATTTTATGTGAATTTCCCTCGACGAGCGACATCGTCATCATCCTTGTTCAGACTTCCTACACGTTCCGTCGGTTGGTATTTGCTCTCGTGGCCACGTGGCAGCAACTGATCAAGTACACGAATGCGATCCAATTTTTTCCATTGCCCTCAAGCTGTTGTTTCGCCATAATCCCCCTTCCGTTCCCTCAAAATTCCACTGCCGCCACCGCCCTGGAAAACAGAAGCCCCGACGGGGATTAGCGGAGCAATTTGAAAGGGATATGACGCATCATTTGGCACAGGTTATACCGATATCCACGAATTTCGAATGGTATCATATGGGAGGGTGACCTTTTCGGGGCCGACTGAGGGCCAAATACCAATAACATGTAATGGCCCATTGGATTCGTTGTTTGTCACTGTGCCGAAGAAAATTGGCATTCATGAATGCTGAATCGTATCCGAGATGGGAATGCTGGCACATGTTATAATTTATAAACATCATTAGAGTTAGGTGGGGCAAAAATTTGACCTTAGTGGAGTAATTGATAGTTCCAGAAAAACTCAAATAGTTATGAAGAGATCAATACCACAAAGTTAAACTATAACATATCGGGTAAAATTTTGCTAAACAAGCAAAATTAATTTAAAATAATAATATTTTTAATATCGATTGCCTAAACTGAAAGTTTAACCCATAATTTAATTAATTGTAACATACCCAAAAATATGTACTAGAAAAATAAAAGATAAAATTTTAAATTTTATTGACTTTTTTCAAATTTTCATATTTTTCCGTAAGTTAATACATTGGTCGAACATTAGCTCCACTGGTTTCCATTCGTTTGTTTAAAAACGAATACACCTCAATCTTTTTTTACAATAGGCCTTACCTTAAAAATCGAACAAGCCTTACTTTTTATTTTATTTTTCGTGTTGAAAGTTGGATAGAAAATACAATTTTATGGCATTTGCATTTCTTATAATTTCGATTTCTATAATTGTTTAATTCAAACTTTTTTAATTGAATAGCATTCAAACCACCATTTATTTTGAACTATGGTAGAAATCTTATATGACCCTTTTTCTCTACTCGAACATTTGCTCCAATTCACTCTATCCTTTATAGTACTGGGTACGAAGTTTTGAAAATTATGTATGTTTGCCATTGTTTGAACGATTTTGATGAAATTTTCAGAAACAACCGAAAATGGTTAAATAATTTGACCATTGAAAATTATAAATTCAGTGATAGTTTTGGACTTAGGGTTAAACGTGTTGGGATACCTACGGTGATTTGAAATGAAGATGGTAAGGAAATTCATGGAATGAAAACATCTTCTTGAAATTGATATAAAATTGATCAATTTGACTGAATCACTTGTTTCAGTTTGTAACTATTGTATACAAACGCCCGACATTGGAGAGTGTTCTAAGGAGGCCAGCAGGCGGGTTCAGTATTCGCTTCGCCGGAGTGGAAGTTTGTTATTTTCATTCGGTTTTCGACCAGTGCGCTTCGAGAAGGGAGTAAGCAAATGAGTCGGTTTCGTGCTTCGTTGGTGTTGTTTTTGTCGTTCATTCGGAACTCGCGCGTTTTGCTGGGCAGTGCTTTGTGGAAGCCCAAGTACTTATTCGTATTTTTGTTTTGTCAGAGCGATTTTTTTCATGAGAAGCAAAAGTGTTATTTTCCTCCCGTCTTCAGAGTGGTTTCCTTTTGGTTTTTTTTTCTGTTCAGAACATAAACCACTGCAATCAATATTAGATCTATTGTAGAATAATCCGTGTCCTTTGTTTAGTGCATGTCGTGTTACTTTTTCACTATGGAGAAGTGATAAAGTACTCGGTTTTCTCACAGTTGTCATACCTAACTTGGAACACAGGCAAGGATTCTAATTTAAATGTACCTGTGTGGTACTGAATGAACATTGTCATAGATCTTGTCTTCCAACCCTGTTATGATGGTTGACAATCAAAATGTAACATCGGATCGGACATCAAACGATCTAGTAGGCATGGCACAACTTCGACGCCTCACTCCTATAGTAATGTCAGAATGGAATGTAAGGTTCTTCGTGGTGCTCCCGCTTGCCAACAACGATTCTGAGCTTCACAGTACCGCTATTTATTCCTGAGTGCACTCTCCACAGGTGCGCCCCTTTGTCAGTCAAAATCGGATCTCTTGATAAATCCAAGAAATTACACCGATATTGTCCATGCATCAGAATCCTTGCCGTTACTTGTACAACCTAGAGAACGAAATAAATTAAATATTAGAAACATTGTTAACTTCGATTTATTTCTCTAGATCATCCGCGGCAACTGGGAAAACCGAGACTTGTCACTTTCAACAAGGTTTAAAATGTAACAAAGCAGAGCATAGCATAGCATAGACTGACTGTACATGTCAATGGTTGCTACTCCGTGATTGATCGGAACTGGTAAGAATTGCACTACGATCCAAATGAATAAGGGATGGAAGTTTCCGCTTATTCTCGAAGTGCAATTTTAGCAGATCTAATATTATTGATCAATAACGGCGCCGGCCAAGTCCTTACAATCAGTTGGGATGGGGAAGGAATGTTAGGGTGTAATGATTGTTGCTTCTAGAGACCGAGAATACCTCTGCATCTCCACAAACACCACGGGAAGGGTGTTTATTAGTGAGGGAGGAAAAGATCTGGGAGTCACCTCTGGTCGGTGATGCGATCCATGGATAAGGGGGAAATATACGACTTATATTTAAAGCTAGTTTTGTATTTTTGTCTCGAGAAGTTTTTGGTAGAAGCTTTAAAAAATACGTCAACATCTATAATGTCGAACAATTCAAAAGACGTTTTTATTAATGAAGAAAACTGAAAATTACATGTATATATTTTAACTTATATGAAACAGGAATAATGCCGACACTTGTAATGACGAACCATACATACTTTGTTTGAAAATTACATATGAGTATTTCTGTGCATTTTGTCCCGATATGGTAGAAGTTTTAGAAAATACGTCAACATTCACAATGTCGGACAATTCAAAAGATAATTTTTAATAATGTCAAAAAGAGAAAAATATATGTATATTGAAATTGTATGAGAAAAAAGCATAATGCCGACACTTATAGTGACGAACCATACAAAGTTTGTTTTAATATTAAATAAAAGCTACGCTTTCAAGAAAAAATGTGTTATCATAAGCATGAAACGAACTCACCAGTTGATAATCCATTCTCGACTGAACACAAAACTGACTTTGACAGCAAAACTTCTTGGCGTCCCGAAAACAATCCGTCTTGCTTGGGCCTTCCCAAATACCTACCCAGCAAGACGATCCAAAACAGGAAAAAAAACTATAAGAGTACATCCCTATGGGGTTGTACGAACTGGTGACATAGGACCACGATGGTTAATTTAACTGAATTTGATGTCGTTCTTGTTACTCGTTTTGGCTTCATACTGTTTTCAGTGCTCGAAACATTCGAAAATATTTATGCATATAACGATTTGCAGCCAAGTGTACGTTTAATCATGTCCCAAATATACATTATCTTTATCCGATGAATTCGTCATAGTTATCTATGAAAATGTGAAATTTCACTTCAGTTTGTATGATCATTTTGAAATTATATTAGTAACCTCCTATGAAATATATGGTAGCATTGGAAAGAACAGTAGTGATTGAGGCTTGTTCAGCATGCTGAAGCAAAATCTAACCCAGACAACCAAAATGTACGTATAACGAAATCACCTGGAGGCTCTATATGTGCAAAATTTCACTTATAAGATGATGCGAAACGGCCTTCTACGTACAAAAGTGGAGGCGATATGCGTGCATATATTATGTGATGAATAATAACATACAATGCGAGTGTAAAAATATTCTACCGAAGTAACCTGCAATATTATGCGACTTAACTTATGATAACAAATGATGATTTGACAGCTGCTACGGATTGATCCGACTTACTTTGTACGTGTGTACGGGACGAAACAAAATGTAGAAATGAACTCAGAAAAGAAGTGTTTTATGCGAGGAAACTCATCAATCTGACGAGTTTATCCACGGTGTTTAGCGAGTTTGATGTAATTAGTATGAATAAACGAGTTGTAACGTGAACTTTCATGCGATTTCTGGTTGTCTGGGAAGAAATTCTAATTAAAGAATATTTAACAGCAATGTGTCTATAGGAAGTTATTCGAGGATTATAATGAAATCTTCAGTCATCGCTTTGCTGATTTTATGGTTTGAGAGAAATATTATTCATTGCTTGGCAATGTGATAAATAAAGTCGGAAATATTACTCTGTTAACTCTCTTACATACATTTGGTGGCCCTGAAAAGAGCCAAAGGCTTTATTAGCTCGGATGCTGTCATAGATGAATCGCACTACAGGTTGTTAGCAGTTGATTGCCATGGTTAAACGAAGAATCCCCAACGCAATTGTAGAAATTTGTATAAGTTCCCTGCTTATAAGACGAACCAGTTGAATGTTTCGTGGTGTGGATGGCACACATCAGCAATAAGTATTAGATCACACGGCTGAAGTCGAAATCTGAAAACGTAGCTTAAGTTTGAAATCTTGAGCAATACCACAAGCCGGACGATCGATTTGTCGTAATGATGCCTAACGTAGTAATGATGCCTAACGGGCTTGATTCTTGACTGCACCACAGATGAGTTTATCACGAGCCTAAATCTCATAAACCAGATGCTGATCAACAGCTCAGCAGGCTTCTGGCTACGAGGTGCTCCTCGCTAAGCAGGCTCGGAGGAGCTCTTACCAGCTCGAAAGCGAAATGGAATGAAACCGAAGCCGGCGAAGGATGCATGCTTTAAACCCTTAGATTAGCAGATGATGCTCCTCCCATTCGTGCTCTTCTCTTCTAGTCGACTGGAATCTGGAAAATGGGTATGTGCCAATAATGTGTTGGGCTTAGAATTACTTGAAAATTGCGAAAAATGATAATGCGTGAGAAATTGATCAAACATGAATAGTTGGAATGCTTGACATTTACTAAATATTCTCTTGTTAGCCATTGATAATCAATAGTTTTCTTGAGTTTGAAGGTGAATTTCTGATTAATGGGTGCCAAAATGATGAAAATTGTTCAATCAGAATTTCTCTTCAAAACCATTATAAATATGTCGCAATTTTGTTACATGTGATTATTTTCATAATCGAAGTGCTCCCATAAAATATGGCAAATCAAAGACACTGTCGGAAATTCCACTATTGGAAATGCCACTCTAGTTTACAATCGCTATGAAATGTTGAGCACTCACCCCGACGGCACAGCAGCAGCGTCCACGAATAATCTCAAATTGTCGTGCCATCAATTATTCATGACAAATTAAATTTTGTACGAAACTGTGAGATTGATTGAGGAATATAAGATGTAATAAGGTCGGAAATATTATTCCTTCAATTCTTTTCCACAAATTTGATGGCCCTGACAAGGGCCGATGGCTTTCCTAGCCTTGATGCGGTCACAGATAAATAGCACTGCGGGATGGATCAGTTGATTGCCATGGTCCGTGGATGGCGCACAACAGCAACGGGTAGTGGATCACCGGGCACAAGGTGAAATCTGGAAACGATGCTCACTATTGAAATCTTGAGCGATTTCATAAGTCCGACGCTTGATTCGCTGCTCTTTTCTCTTTGGATCAGCTTCTGGAATTTAACGGGCTTGCTTCTTAACCACCGACCACCAGACGCTGGATCGCTAGCATGAATGACGTCGCTGCCAGCTCGGAAGTCGAAACGGAATGAAACTGGATCCAACAATCTGGGAAATGCATATGTGCCAATAATGAGTTGGACTTAGAATTACTTGAAAATTGCGGAAAATGATAATGCGTGAGGAATTGGTCGAACATGAATGAAAGGGTTGACATTTACTAATTATTTAATAGTTCGCTATTGATAATCAATAGATTTCTTTAATATGAAGGTAAATTTCTGATTCATGGGTGCCAAAATTATGAAAATTGTTCAATGGGAATTTCTTTTCACAAGCATTCTAAATATGTCGCAATTTTGTTACATGTGATCATTTTCGTAATCGAAGTGTTCTCATAAAATATGACATATCAAAGACACTGTCGGAAATTCCACTATAGTTTACAATCGTTGTGAAATGTTGAGCACTCACCCCGACGGCACTGTAGCAGCGTCCACGAATAGTCTCAAATTGTCGTGCTTAGAGTTACTGTGCACGTGCTGTCGCCTTAGGTGCAGGAGCCTCTTTGCTTGCCAGCGCACGGGAGCGCAGTACATTGTGAGACCTTTTTTGGTGCGCCTCATTTTGCTTGAGATGTGTCTCACTGCGGTCTCATGCGCTCCGTCACATGTGCTGTTTAAAATTCAGCGCAATAATTGAAGTGATTATAAAAGAGTTCAACGAGGATTTAAATTGTAACACTTGGATCGCGAGTCTTCGACCATATCATGTAGGCCATCTAGACACCTGCATAACGAGGCGAAGATAGTTGTAGAGGTTCTTCGTTACTAAGCAGTTGTTTCACGACTTGGTTACCGATGGCAAGCCATAGTGCCGAGCAGCGCAAGAGACGAGCCTCCCCGAGAGCACATTACCTAGCGCGCGCTTTTAGAATTTTCGTGAGCCTCCGTCTAGCGCAGCACACTAGGATTCCGATGAGCTGAGAGACGGTTTGGTTGGAGGCTCGTTAGTACATTTATGTGCTCCTGAGAAATATGTAACTCTAGTCGTGCTATCAATTATTCATAACAAATTAAATTTTGTACGAAGCTGCGAGATTAATTGAGGAATATAAGATGTAATAAGTTCGGAAATATTATTCCTTCAACTCTTTTCCACAAATTTAATGGCCCTGACAAGGGCCGATGGCTTCCTTAGCCTCGATACGGTCCCAGATAAATAGCACTACGGGATGTTATCAGTTGATTGCCATGGTCAAACGGGGAATTTGCTTATACGACGAACCAGCTGAATGGTTCGTGACGTGGATGGCGCAAAACAGCAATGGGTATTGGATCCCCGGGCACAAGTCGAAATCTGGAAACGATGCTCACTCTTGAAATCTTGAGCGATTTCACTAGTCCGACGCTCGATTAGCTGAAACCAGCTCGATCGCTGAAACCAGGCCGCCATCGGCACCCATCGTTAGAACTCCAATTTTATGTCACTGATCGCTAGTTTTCTGCTAGCTGAACAGTTTGCGAAAAAGTCAATTTTTTGATAAATTTTGGGTATTTCTTCACGTGATATGTCTCATATTTCCTTTGGAACACATTTGGAACAAACAATTGGCATCGTATAGAAAAAGGATATAGCTTTCATTTGAAGTTAAAAAAATTTTGGTGGCCATTTTGAATTTGGCCGCCATCTTTGTTAGAAAAATCGTTTTTGCACCATTAGCGCACCGCTAGTTTTGAATTCTGAGATCAGCATCAGATAGTTGAAGAAAAATTGCGTAAGATAGGCTACAGATACTAGGTGAGCAATGGTATTTACCCTATGAAATGAACGATTTTCTAAATCATGTTCTACTATTTTGACGTATACGGCGAGTGCAATCGATGCAAACATCATTTTTGTACAACAAAGAAACAAGTTTTCAATCTTTGGTGTATTATTCGAGTCAGATGAAGAATAGGATTATTTTGAGTGGAAAAATCTGTCGGCCATCTTGGATTTTGACGCCATCTTGATTTTAAGTAGTAGAATGAATTTTTCACCTTGATAGCACTCAGCATGTTGAATTTAGAGGCTCCCAATAAAAACAAGATTACGTATACTCTTCTTTTTATTATACTTTATTTTTCTGACGTTACGTCCCTACCAGAACCGAGCCTAATACTCAGGCTTATTAGTTATAAATACAGGTTATTAAATAGGTTTTTTTATAATGCGATTTTTAATAACAGAATAATTTTTCGACATATCTTTGAATTCAGATATATTGAATACATATATTTAATGAATTAAAGCCGTCCAAAAACATTGATTGAAATAAACAAACATTTTTTTACCATATGCATTTATATCATTGAATAAAGTTTATGAATTGCGCGTTGGGACATTAGTAAGTCTTGTGGTTATATCTATTGTTTTAACGTAAAACATTGCCAAAAGTGCATTAATTTAGAATGGAAATCTTATGTTTTTGAGCATAAAAATCCTTGATTTTCTGAGCCATCAAGTATCGTTTTTACTACCACCCAACATACATATAAAAAATAGCAAAATTGAAAGATAAATAGCAGGCGTTGTTCTAGTGTGGACGTAATGCCGAAACGCAGGTGTATAATTTTGAGGTTAGAGAATTCGGCGGCCATCTTAGATTTCGACATCATCTTGGTTTTTAGCAGTGGAATGATTTTTTACCATCTCAGCGCTCATCATGTTGAATTATGAGGCCTCCGTTAAAAAACAATCAGATTCTTTATGTCTTATCTTATATTAGTTGTTTAACTGATTGTTCATTTCTAGCAATGGTTTCAGACCAAATAAAAGAAAGAATTCTCGATTACTTTTTCAAGTCGATGTAAGTAACTTCCATACGGTTTTGTGAAAATTAATTCAGAAGAATCACACCGTGTCTTCAAAAACTGTTCTAAAATGAATCACCTTTTTAACATTTTTTTGCCGTGTACATTGCTTAAATTTTGCATACAATAAGCTCATATTCAAAAACTATGGATTTCCTATTATTTCCCACAAAAATTTTATGACAAAATGATAAGCCGTTTTATTTAGTTACTTGCGACGTTTTTGTACCAGTGTAAAATCGACTCAAGTAGTGTTTTGTTTTGATTCGTGGTTAAGTCCCTTTGTCTCTCCATACAGCGGAGCGGCGAAAGTAGTGGTTAGGTTACGAAAGTTGAAAATCTTACCTTCGTTGTTTTGTAAATCCAGTTTAATTTCGTTCAGAAGTGAAAATTCAAGTTGGTTCAGAGCGAAACGTGTAGAATATCGTCTGTAGAATCGATAAAGTAAGTTCGTATAAGGTACCGCGGGGCAAGTGGGAACGAAAAAAACGATAGTTCAAACAAATTGTTCAATAAAATTTTCAAATGTCAATATTGTTCAAATCCAACAACACAATCACGTTTTGGCAACATATTTGCTGGTGTGTGCATGAAACTAATCTAATATTATCGAAATTGTGAAAACCTTGGAAGAAAGTTTTAGAATGAGCCATTGGACGCAGTTACCTCGCTAAACGGGGCAAGTGGGACACATCCAGTTTCATGCGTCAATCCACATCAATAAGTCAATCATTACAATAATAGGATTGATAAGTCATAGATTTTTAATTTTAGGTACATATTTGATGTACATAAGGGATCAACCATAAAATACGTTACGTTTTAGGAAGAAACCCTTTATTTAATAGTATGTCACCTCATATATAAATTGACTGAAAATTCCTCAATAAAAGCGTAAAGAGGAATTAAACATGTTCAAAATATATCATTGATAAGTTTTAAATTAAAATGTAGCACATAAACAAAAAATAATTGACGAAGTTATAAATATTTTTTGTTATTATTTATATGCATGGCAGAAAACCACCTTATGGGGTGGAATTGTTTTCCATCATTACTTAATTTGGAAGAAATAACAAATACAATTCAAATAAAATAGAAAAGTAATCGTTCTCATGATACATTTCAAATTTCAGCTGTGTGTTTGTTAAATTTTGTAGTCGTATTTCAAAAATAAAAAATAAATTTAAAAATAAAGAATAATAACACTTTTCTTTTCCCTCTTATGCAATTACGTAATTTGAGGTTGATCTTTTTTGATAAAAATCATTTGTTTCAATGTTTTAGTGCTACTCTCTAGGAAAATGTATGAAACGTATACGAAGAGTTTTAATTCTGGTTTTTGTTTTGGTAGGTCCCACTTACCCCAGGTACAAATATATTTTGGGGTAAGATAGACCATCGAAAATTTCATATGAAATGAAAACAAAATACTGGTTTATCGTTAGCAGCTTGTAATAATACTAAAAATTATAGCTTACTGATGGAAATTCGATTTAAAACCCATTTTTTGCGAGTTAATGCAAGACGTGAAACGTGTCACAATTGATCATGCAAGTTGAAAATGGCGCTGAACTGACAACTGTTACATGAACCACATGGTAATAAAAATAACAATATGTTTAGTACTAAATACATTCCTTGTCATTGTATCTTCAACTTTCTAGAAGTATACCCCCATGAAAAACTTTTCCTAGTTGAGCTATGACGAAACGCCCCACTTACCCCGGATTCTCATTTGCCCCGGGGTACCTTACTTTTTTGACTTGAGTCTGTTTGAACAAGTTTTCGAGAATTTATGCTTTTTTTCGATTCGAAGATATACAGAACAATCATTCAGGTAGCAAATAAGTGTTAAAAAATCCTACTCGATAATTTGTTTTCGAAGCACGTTAAGCTGAAGGGCTGGCTTTGTTCCAGTAGGAATGTAACGTCAAGAGAAGAAGAACAACAAGAAGAGTAAGTGTAACGGTAGCATTAAAATTCAACTTGTTAAGTGCTATCACGGTGAAAACTCATTCTCCTAACTAAAACCAAGATGGCGTCAAAATCCAAGATTGCCGCCAGATTTTTTCACTCAAAATAATACACCTATTCTTCATCTGATTCGAATAATACACCAACGATTGAAAACTTGTTTTTTTGTTGTACAAAAAATGATGTTAGCATTGATTGCACTCGCCAAAATCGTTCATTTCATAGGGTAAATACCATTGCTCACCTAGTTTCTGTAGCCTATCTTACGCAATTTTTCCTCAGCTTTAAGATGCTGATCTCAGAATTCAAAACTAGCGGTGCGCTAATGTTGAAAAAACGATTTTTCTAACAAACTTCAAGACGGCCGCCAATTGTTTTTTTAGCTTTAAATGAAAGCTATATCTTTTCTCTATACGATGCCACTAAGTTTACTATGTATTCCAAGGAAAATATGAGACATATCACGTGAAGAAATACCCAAGATTTATCAAAAAATGGGCTTTTTCGCAAACTGTTTAGCTAGGTGGCGTACGAGGGGTCCACCAATTTGAGAAAACCGAAAGGACCACCATTAAGTTTTATCGAAAACTAGTGATCAGTGACATAAAATTGGAGTTCTAACGATGGGTGCCGATGGCGGCCTGGTTTCAGCGAGAATTGCTCATATATACATGCAACAAGCTCACCAATTTCATTGATATCCGTCGTTTATCTTTTGCATTTATCATCATATAAATGAAAGTATAGTACTAAACATCAGAAATGGATTGTACAACAAGTGATCAAAGATTTGGTTTAGCAAAGACAGCTCTGTTAGCCTTTCAAACGATATCAATCAAAGAATTCTTAATAAATCGTGTCATCACAAAGTCAATCTTAGTTTTTTTCTTTCCTAATTTACCGTTGTAATTTCCTTCCAGCTCGGACAAAGGCACCTCTCTGTATGAACTGTTGTCGTTGACTTCACAGCCATGGATTATTGTCGGCAACAAAACACCATTCTTTCCAATCTTCTAGAGTGCTCTCCTGATTGATTCTGCTTTAAGTGAGGAAGCGGTGTTCGAAAATGACTCATCGATTGTAGATGTGGTTCATTAGGTTATCTGCAATAATTAAACTGTAATCGGATTAAACATCCACTGGCAAATAAATTAATCCTAACCCTAAGGGCATTAGCGTCGCTATTTTTAAATGAGTTACATGACTCTCGAGAATGAATCTCAAAATATTACAATGATTGCTTCACTTCCGATCTCCTTTCCAAAACATCGAACTCTAGAGAACGTTAAAAAAGGCCATTCAGAGTGATGCTTCAGCCGCAATCAAACAGAAACACAAACATCCCCAGCACGAGAAGTTTGACTCTTCCCATGCTTCTCGTTGACTTGGATGGACCAGAGCCGGAAATCAGCATTATAGTAGTTCTCAAAAATCTATCGTTCAACATCATCGTCGTCGTTATCATCGATTGATACAATTTCCCTAGAAAAGCCCTCGAGCGCTCGAGAGCACATGAAAGAAAGCGCTACATGGAAAGCATGGTACCACTTCAAACGAGAGCATGTTCTTTTTTTTTCTCTGTGCGAACATGGAACATTCGATGCTGTTCTGCTGCTGTATTTCATAAAGAAGCTTGATATCATTGTTTGGAAAACTGCGAAGATACTGCAACTGCCAAAGAACGTTTACAGTTCAAAGGGCAATTCGCGTAGTTGATGTTTTTTACGATTTTCATTTAACCTTTGAACTCGTTTTAGTGCGTTCATTCAATCGACAATTTCCATTCCCTTCTGTAGATTTTCACCCACTACAATTTGAAAATGACTTACATACAACCTGTTCAATAATATGTTATATTCTAATTTTCACTTAAAAAATAGATAAACTTGATAACTCAGTTATTATTCAAACGATTACATTTATTTCAAATATATTGTTAAATGAGAATGAACTTATGAAAAATACTTTATAAATAACATTTTAACATTAGAATCATTAGAAACCCGTTATTAAATGGTAAAATAACACATTTCTTTTAACATAAATAATAGTAATATTTTAAATATCATATTTTGTTTGTTTGTTCGTTAAATATTTTAATCTGTTTTACTATTTTGAAGCTTTGAGAAACATTCGAATCCTCTTTGTTGATTTTCGTCAATTCCAGTTAAGTTTCAGTTCAGTTTCAGAATGAGTTTAGTTCTCTCTTGATGAAAGTGAATTAATTTTTTCAACAAATTTCATTTACACCCTATTGATCTCGTCAAATCTACTGGAACCGGCTAAATTCAGCTATCAGAGGATGACAATTTTTGAGTTGTTTCTCCTTCAATGACAAACACTATCGATTTATTGCCAGAAAAATTGTTGCTCGATTTCGTTATCCGAAGGCCGACAGTATTGTCCTTCGAAAGAACAAGCTTTATTTTACTAAAGCCTCCACCAGTCGTCAAACCACCACAAGAGAGAAGATTTCCCTTCATCGAAGGGGAGGAGGCTAAGGTGCGGAGTTTATCGGGGCGGCAGACGAGATAAGATTCTTCCAATATTGATGGCATCGTGATTGTGCTACAACTTTCGGAATTCTTCTTTCAAAGTTGTGCACGAATGAGTTTCCGCTCCCGTTCAGACGTCTACCGGGTTTGAAGCAGGGTTAAAGAAACCCTGCTCCGGCGAATCGTTCCCAACGGAAAAAAAATTAGAGGATGGAACTTCAAGAATGGTGCAATTGTAGATGAGGATGTTATGTTATTTGGACGAGTTTGGTTTTATCTTGGAAAGCCACAAATGGAAAGTTATCATGACAGTCGCCCGTCGTCGTCGTCATAGTTGCTGTCGTCGTGATTTGGACAAGAATTTCAACATCAATGAGAGCAAGTATTTTGTGAGTTAGTTTTACAGTTGAACGGATGGCCCTGTGGAAGTTTTTGCTCGGTGTCGCAAAAACTGTCTGTTGAATTGATTTGTTAGAAATGCTGTTTCGAACTGTTTGTTGCCTGCCTCCCACTCGAATTCTGGGATAGTTTTATGCTATCAGACCTCCTTGAAAATGAATTCGAAGAACTTTAAAAGAATTTTACCTTTAACAGTACTGGGTGCCGACATCAAAGTTTCAAAATTCTCAAAATTCACCTTCATTTGATCGATTCTGAGGAATGCCTAGCTGACTGGACTCTCCGACAACCAGAAGTCGCATAAAAGTTTATCCCAATTCATCGTGCAAAAGTTTGGGTTCACCGCTCAGTAAGATGCAAATCGTTCAAAAGTTTGGGTTCACCGCACATCATTTTTGTTAATATATCTGCCACTTTTCAACTGATTTTATTAATTTAAAGCTTTTCGAGTGCAAATAATGGCACGTAAATGATTGGTTTGAGATTACACAGATTTTTTGTGTTTTAAGTAAGATCAGGTGAACCCAAACTTTTGCACGATGACTTGACTAACTTTTCCGCAAAAAAATCGTGAGTGCTCTTCAAAGAATATAAGAATATAAATTTTGGTCGATCCAATGCTGAGGAAATTAGCTATGTTTTTTCAGTGTGTTTTTTTTAAATGTCACAACTTTAAGTAAAAATTTAGTATACAAAGTTCGAAAAATGTTTTTGGAAAAATACATACGGAGTAAGAATAACTCTTTGCCTTTCGAATGCGGCTTAGAGAATTTCAATTGGACGTTTAACCACAGAAATATGGACAGAACACTTTTGCATGTTTTTGAGGAGGTGAACCCAAACTTATGCACGAGAGTGTATATTTTCTGGAACCTTTTTGAGTATATATATTAACTTTTAAGAGATCTCAAGTTACACTTGTAAATATGAAGTCCTGGTTCCCAGGGAGTTTTTGGCTACCTCAGATCACCAAGGCAAAATAGCAGATAGCTGACATTTTTGGATTTTTTTTTTATTTGGGTGACCATTTCCGAAATAGGGTGACCAGAAAACTTCGCAAAATTTTTATTTAAAAAAAATCGTAACTTTTTAACCGTTTGACCGATTTCAATTTTCTTGGGCGAAATTAAAGCTAAAGATTTTGACTTTTCAGAAAAATGAAAAAAAAACAAAAAAATCCGTTTTTTCGTGTTTTGAAGGCCTTGGTACAAAAAAAGCTATTACTGTTCTCATTTTTTTTGGAAGTTCAGAAAATTTTACGTTTATTGTTAAATTTTCAGCGATGTACCGTAAAATGGGGTGTTAAGGGATGAAAAAAAAATTCTACCTAAATTTCGAGCAACTTCTAGTATGTCAATAATTTAACAAAATACAGTCCTACCATTCTCCCGACGTGTATATCAAAAGCCGATTACAATGAAGATGATCCTATGGCAGATTTCTGAGATAATCATAAAAAATTGTGATTTTCGACGAAAATGCAACATGGGGTGTTAAGGAATTTGAGCTTTGTAAATAAAACTATATTTTGCCAACAGCAAAAAAAAAAATTATTTTGGTCAATATCGATGATGTGTTCAATCTAAAGATGATATTACTTCAATATAATTCAAATTGGAACTCCTGCAAACGTTAACCGTTTTAATTTACCTACTTAATCTCTTAT
Source organism: Aedes aegypti (assembly GCF_002204515.2). NCBI lineage: Eukaryota > Metazoa > Arthropoda > Insecta > Diptera > Culicidae > Aedes > Aedes aegypti. The sequence continues at coordinate 89,055,143 of NC_035108.1, read as the reverse complement.
GCATATTGATTTTTTTTTCAACCATCTTTTGTGCATTGCATCGCACAATTGTCTTGAAAGGATTTGTATACTTATATGCAGTATTCGTATCCTAGAATAGTGCAGAGCAACCTTGTCATGACTTGTCAAAAGAAGGATAATTTCAACAAGTTTTCAGTTGAATAGATTAAGTGTCCAATTGCCATTTCAATAAAGTTGAATAGAGTAAGTGTCCAATTCGCCTTTTCAATAAAGCAACACACCAAATAACGGATTTGCATGTAACACCCAATGGCATAATTGGAAAAAAAATCTTAACGAACAGTTTCCGGAAATCGCACACACTATACTACAATGTACTCAATGCTCGACAACACTTAACACATGACCACGAGTAAAAGTTTTCCAAAAAGAGATCGGAAATAACCTTATATTACTATTGTTCATCTAGGACGTAGGTAGTTTTAAAAAAAAAATCAATAGCTCCAAAACCATCTCATATAAGATGACCATTCCTATTTCTAAACTTTTCCCCAATGCGATGGAACAACTTTTGAAAATAGTATCATGAAAATCTTGTGAAAACCCCATATTTAGATTAATCAGTTTTTATCTTGTAGGTTGTTGCCTTCAGTCTATTATGCTCAAAACGTATTTTAAGTTTTCATCCGACGTTTCGGACATGAACACTTAAAATCCGTTTTTGAGCATAATAGAGTGAAAGTCATAACTATCACAGTCGTATCCCCAATTCAATTTTAATTTACATTTTCCTAACAATTTCACCAAATTTTGAGATATTTTTGTCTGATGATATTCAGTGACTTACGAAATAGATCCCTTAACTTTTCATGCAGGATAACTTCACGGAACAACCCAAAGCTATATTGAAATACATAACGGCATAAAACAAATGAGTTTAGTAACTTAGAAAAGTTAGAATAGATAATCCCTTAACACCCCACTTATTTTCAAAACGAGACTTTTTTCATAAAAGTTTCTCAAAATTGAAACCCAGATATAATTTTAAGAAGTTTTTGTCTGCATTATGATCTCAATTAAATTTACTTTTCTTCTACGTTACTCGAGAATTTTTCTCAAATATACTTCATGGTTTTGTAGATGAATGTATTTAGCCCATAAAATTCGAACAAAATGTTTTGAAAAGTTTTCAACATCTAGCAACCACAACACTTCATATTATTAGATAGCTCCTATTACATTATGCAGCTCACAATCCTCCGAACAAATTGAGCATTTCAGATGATTTATATATCGATTTTCCACGCTTCTGGATTTTTTAAACCTGACTGAGAAGTTCAATCCCTTAAAACCCCACGAGTCCTTAACACCCCATTTTACGGTATGTTTTTTAGTTTTCGAGATATTTTTTTTTTTTTTGAAAATAACAAATCAGGCACTTTTTATTGGCACACTTTGTAGGTCTCAGCGCATTAGATTTTTTTATTTTTGAAAAATCATAGCTTTCGAACAGCTTAACCGATTTCCAATCTTTTTTATGTAATGAAAGCTTAAAAATTCAGCAAAAATATAAAACTCTGAAAAAAAAAATTACGCAAACAGATGTTTAAAAAAAAAACTAGAAATTTTATATATATTTTCATGTAAAAAAATAAGAACAGCAATAGACCCTTTTGTCCCAAAGCCTTAAAAACAGGAAAAAACGGATTTTTTTATTTATTTTTTCATGTAAAAACTTTTTTTTTTCATATTAACAATTTATGTAAAATTTTATATTTTCCTTGAAAATTCAAAATCTTTAGCTTTCATTTTGTCCAACAAAATTGAAAATCGGTCAAAAGGTTCAAAAGTTATGATTTTTAAAAAAATAAAATTTTTGCAGTCGCGATTTTTCTGGACACCCTATTTCGGAAATGGTCACCCTTATCAAAAAATCCATAAAATACGTGTAACCTTATTTCGGATAAGGAACAAAATAGCAAATTTTCACGGAATTTGGTGACCCACTAGATCGATTTTTCACGGAATATGTTATATGAGTTACATCATTACATTTCACTACTAGGGTTGTCATGTCTATTACGGCTTAAACCAATCGAAGGTGTTTAAAAAAAAGCTGAAGTTCGTAGACACAAAAGTCAATTTGAATAAATTGTGAAAAACAATAGAATCATTCTAGTGGACTCCAATCCCACGACTCCCAATACGCTAGAGTGGGCGCGTTAACAAACTACGCCACAGAACGGGTAACGATTCTGCAGCATGATCACTGATCAGCCTACCTGAAACCAATGTCCGTTACAACCCCACATTCTCCTCCACAACCTTACATCTCCTTCGGCTATCTTAGAAGCCCAATTTGACTCTCCTAAGCATGCCTACGAACAACAGTGAGAAATTTTATTTTTAGCGTCGCTCTGTTGCCTTGTTTGTACTACGCTACTCATAAGCCAACGTTGGCTCAATGAGATGGTTAGTATTGGTCGACGTAGTCGTATCCCGTCAAACCGTCCCCTTTTGCGATAGAGAGATCGCCGCTCGATTTTACGCAACTAGGGTTGTCATGTCTATTACGGCTTAAACCAGCCGACGGTGTTTTGTAAAAAAAACTGAAGTTCGTAGACACAAATTGAATTGTAAAATTGTGAGAATTAATGGAATCGTAGTTGGTAAACGCGCCCAGTCTAGTGTATTAGGAGTCTTGGGATCGAAGCCCACCAGAACGATTCCATTATTTATCAGAATTTTATATCCCAATTTGTTCAAATTGTCTGCTAGGAACTTTATAATTTCATACTTGGTGTAATCACAAGATTCCTTCATAAGATACAGATTCTAGCTAAAATTCTGAAATTCTCAGAACAATCTTTGTTGTCAAATCATTTTAAAATTCACATGATCATAAAGGGAATGGTTATCGCAAATTTACATTTCAAATCGTGTAAAATTACATAATCTACGTGAATTTGTGTTTATGATCGATTATGCGATGAATAGCGGGAATGTAGTAATATTCATATTTTCACATAACACTGTTCGACAAAAAAAGTCGATATGAATGCACAGAGACCGGACACCCCGGGCTTGAAAGTATAAAAATAAACAAAAATAATGGCGTTTTCAGAATGTTCGTGTCTGCCCCAGGTCATTTTTAAAATATACTTGAACTTTTTGCATTTTTTATTTAAAAATCTAATCTAATCAATAAACCGACACAGTGTTTTATATTCAGGACAGGGGAATTCATGTGCCATATAATGCTTTCAACTTAAAATACAATATGAAGAGTTGTAATAAGATTTGCAGGGAGCCCTCCCCCATTTTTGTACCCTCCCCATTTTTAAAGTATCGCAAATGATGGAATATTTGATATACAGGGGGTTGTCAAAATAACTGGGACAGGCAAAAATTGGGCCAACTTTGGAATGCTGTAACTTTGACAAAAATTGACCGATTTCAATTCTTTAAGAAGTAATGGACGGGTCAACTAATCTAGTTTTGAGGTGCATCCACGGAGATGAACTATGACCACCGGATACCGGTGATAATCCGAATTTCCGGAAGCATGTCTTATGCAGTAAAATTATGACGTGTTTTTAGCAAAGGTCTCGGCTAAAAAATCAAAATTTTACTACACATGAAGATAGAAGATCTAATTCTGAAGCGATTGGTGCGCCAAGTATCAATATTGATCCAGAAACAGCCAATATATGACCATTTCCCCGGAATCGGTGCCGGTAGTGGATCCGAATTGGGATCAAACAATTTATTCACTCAAAATATGTCGCGCAATATTGTTTTCTCCCTAGCTTATCATAAAATACCCTATTATAAGTTGAAAATGAGTCTTGTACAGATTTGGCCACTCATGGCGCTCCCAGTGCCCCGGGGGAACCTTGCATAGGGGACATTTCGATTTTGACACCAAAGCATATCATGCGACGGCTCATTCTTCATGTCTTGTCGTAAATAGGGCAACTGTAGACTCAAAATGGATAGTTGACTACAGTGACTACTTCCGGGACCACCGGATGTCCCCGAGGGAACCTATAATTAGGGACAATTGAAATTGAACTCCAATACATATCGTGTGACAGTTCATTTTTCATGTCTTGTGCTAAATAGGGCTATTGTAGACCTTGAGTGGATAATTGACTACAGTGACCAATTTTGGGACTACCGGAATTTCCCGGAGGCACTTGTCATTGGGGACATTTCTGTTTTTACACCAAAACATATCATGCGACGGCTCTTTCTTCATGCTTTGTCGTAAATAAAATAACTGTAGACTCAAAATGGGAATTTAATTGAATTGGCCACTTTTGGGACTACCGGGTGTCCCCTAGGGAACCTATGATTGAGGACAATTGGAATTGAGCTCCAATAGTCATCGTGCAACGGCTCATTCTTCATGTTTAGTCATGAATAGGTCAACTTTAGACCGAAAATGGATATTTAACTAGAATGGCCACTTTGGGGACCTCCTATAGTTCCCTAAGGACCTATCACTTTTGGGACCACCGGAATTTCCCGGAGGAATCTGTCATTGAAGACATCACAGCCTCCCTCAGGGATATCCGGTGGTCACAAAAGTGGCCACTGTAGTCAAATATCCACTCAAGGTCTACAATAGCCCTATTTAGCACGAGACATGAAAAATGAACTGTCGCACGATATGTATTGGAGTTCAATATCAATTGTCCCTAATTACAGGTTCCCTCTGGAACATCCGGTGGTCCCGGTGGTGCAAGGTTCCCCCGGGGCACTGGGCGGCGCCATGAGTGGCCAAATCTGTACAAGACTCATTTTCAACTTATAATAGGGTATTTTATGATAAGCTATTATTGGTTGTTTCTGGACCAATATTAATACTTGGCGCACCAATCGCTTCAGAATTAGATCTTCTATCTTCATGTGTAGTAAAATTTTGATTTTTTAGCCGAGACCTTTGCTAAAAACACGTCATAATTTCACTGCATAAGACATGCTTCCGGAAATCCGGATTATCACCGGTATCCGGTGGTCATAGTTCATCTCCGTGGATGCACCTTAAAACTAGATTAGTTGACCCGTCCATTACTTCTTAAAGAATTGAAATCGGTCAATTTTTGTCAAAGTTACAGCATTCCAAAGTTGGCCCAATTTTTGCCAGTCCCAGTTATTTTGACAACCCCCTGTATATCAAATATTCCATCATTTGCGATACTTTAAAAATGGGGAGGGTACAAAAAAGGGGGGAGGGCTCCCTGCAAATCTTATTACAACTCTTCATATTGTATTTTAAGTTGAAAACATTATATGGCACATGAATTCCCCTGTCCTGAATATAAAACACTGTGTCGGTTTATTGATTAGATTAGATTTTTAAATAAAAAATGCAAAAAGTTCAAGTATATTATAGACCTGGGGCCGACACGAACATTCTGAAAACGCCATTATTTTTGTTTATTTTTATACTTTCAAGCCCGGGGTGTCCGGTCTCTGTGCATTCATATCGACTTTTTTTGTCGAACTGTGTAATTTGTCGTGTGAATAAAAGACAAATTTGGCATCCCCTTATATGCATTATTATATTGATTTTACGCTGCAATCTGAATGAACTTTTCTTAACATGCAGCATCAGTCACTGCTCATGTTCGAAAGTAGTACGTACTACATGTTCGAATGGTTTTTTATTCATACCAAAAGTGTATTAAACTTTGTGGATTTTGTTTTTGAGTAGATGCTACATGTAGTAAAGTTTAACAATTTTTATTCACTCCACCCAATGACAGCGATTTTTTTCAAATTCTCTTTCATTTTTCCGTCGCAACGGCTTGTCACGGAATCCCAAACTTGTTAATTCTGAGTTCTTTATCTGATATGATTGTTATCTATACTGCTAGAATCATGAAGGGATACCCACTTAACTTATCAAACACATTTTCATTCCAAAATTCTCCAAAACAAGATAGAAATTGTAATTGCAAAACAACATTAAAATATAAGCGTCAATTTATTAAAATAGCTCCATTACGTGGCGAAGTGAGCACATGATATATAGCTTCGTCCAATGACAGTGAGAAGACTCGTTCCATCAGTGTCGCAAGTCAGCCCTACTCAGGGATGTCAAAAAACGTCTCTGCTAAAAGACGAAGCCTGCGTTTCATGTGTAATAAGTAGATTGAAAAAAAAAAATTGGATACATTTTCATCATACTTGCAAAATTGGAAACTTTCTCCTAATGCTTCCAAAACTCAACTAATAATATTCTCACATAAACCAAAAACGTTCGATTTGAAACCTTCAAGTAGACATGTTTTCACAACGAGAGGGATTCAAATAAATTGGTACGATGAAGTTAAGTATTACCAGGCTCATGCTCGATAAAAACTTAACTTCGCTTAACTTATCTTAACTTAATAACGCATTTAAGTCAAATGTAACAATGTATGTAAAATATCTTTATCCACTTTTTAATATAAAATTTAAAAATTTGTTCTAAGAACAAGCTTTTGATCTGCAAATAAAAGTTCTATAGAGGATTCAAAATAAAATTTTGAAAATCAAGAACATCTATTATTGAAACATTGGAACAAATGTCAAATGAAATTAATAATAATTTTGGATAAAAATCGTTGCAATCATCTATTGCCACAATAAATGTAATGTTATGTAAATCGGTAGCGTTTTTTTCTCTCTTGTAAGCAGGTGAATAAGTTGTTAACAAAAAGTTAATAAAAGCTTAATTTAAATTAATTAACTCATTATGTGTGGTAAAGATGGACAAATTATGGGTGAAATTATGAAAATAATTCACGTGCTCGGCTGGGATTCGAACCCAGGACTCTTGTATGCTAGACGAGCACTTTACCAACCAAGCTACCGAGCCACTTGGTGACCCAATAACTGAGTTGGTTACAAGTTTAGAATTCAAATCCCTACAGACCACGCGGACCCCTTTCATAACCCATATCCATCCATCTCATGTTCACTACACACACTTAATTTAGTTTTACCAAATTAGTATGATAGTATTGTCTAACACAGAACACTTAGCTATAAGATATGAATTTGATGGTTGAAATGATACTAATAATGAAAAAAAAAGGACTTTTCAATGCCATAAGTATGTTGAATCTCATTCTTACCTAAGAACCTTCAAACTTCCTTCAAAAATGTCTAATACACCCAACTCGTCCTTCCTTTCTGAAACGTTAACGGGAAACGTCAGAAAATGATGTGCGTACAAAATTTGCCAGACCCTCTTTGTTTGTACCTTCACAGCTTTTCCCTTCCAGGGGACAAATTCCAATCGAGGGTGAGATTTTCCCGGCTTCAAACGAAATTGAAATTTCATTATAGGTCTGATCCAATCGAACTCTGACACGTTATATACTGGCCAGAGTCCCGGACAAAAGACCGTCGTTCCCTTCGTCATGGTCCGTGCCTTTCGTCATTGGTGCCATTGGATGTTAATTCTGCTCGAGCATCAATCTAATTTATCCCGCGGGAGGTCACATGGCATTAGTGACAAATTGGCAATTCATTTGATTAAAGCTGGTTTCATGCAAATTTAAAGCCTCTGGATGTCGTGCATTATATGTTTGCAAAGCCAATAAGTCTGGTTGTGTGGTTCAAATTAGTATGAGAAAAAAAATCCCAACTAATTTCGATGGCCTGGCTTCATCAAAATTTCTATTAGCACACAGCCATTAATTAGTCATCAGTTTGAAATTAGTTGACGGGGCACGGTCATAACTATCCGGAAGGCTTTATGAAAAATTAATAAACAATTTTGGACTTGTGCTAGAATTGAATTAAATATTCATCGCGAGTTGGAAAGTGGATCGTTATTGAAACTAGAAAATATTGTTTTTCGCCAGTTGCGTCCAGAGCGATGACGGGAACTGAGCACGGTGAATAGCCCTCGTAATTGCCGAAAATCATGGTCAAACGAAATGGGAAAATATGAGTTTCAATATCCATAATTAAATTGTGTCACAAATGTTGCCGTACAATCAACAGCTGAATTGCTCTATAAAACATGGTTATTATGGTGTTATAGTCGTCCAAGGATACATTTTGTTATAATGGAACTGTTTCAAATTTAAAACACATTACATTTTTCATGTCTTTTACAAAGTTGTTAGATATCTTCAAAAGCGTGTTTTTTGCTAAACGTCGCGCCTCTCTATCTCTTAAAGTAAAGGAATTATCAGTCGAATTCATTTTAAGAAGGTTTATTTGTTTGATAGTAAAAACCCATGCAAAGAAGCTTATAGATGAAAGTTTTTATCAACTTCCGAAAGAAAAGATATGATACTTTCATGATTTGTATGAGTTGTCTGTGCCATTTTGCGCCGAAGAAGAGATGAAGGGAGCCCCTCCCTGGTATTGAAAAAAAAAAGTTTTCTCTAAAATTCAGTATGGCCGATAAATATGTTTTTTTTTTAATGAAACTCTTATCCTTTTCTCTTTCTTATTATACAGTTAACTTTCCCTTACTCGATATGTATTCCGTTTCTCGATATCGAGTTAGAGAACCATAGTAAAAGTTGGTTTTCATGGCTAACTCGATGGTCCCTTGGATCGTAGTTGCATTGGTTTTGTGTTTTGTAACTCGATACCACCCTAACTCGATGGTCCCTTCAATATCGAGTAAGGGAGAGTTGACTGTAAAGGGGTTGTTGAACAAATTCCTGAGTTATGTCAGTTTGAATGATCCAAGAATTGTCAAAAATCGAGGGGTCCTCAAAAATTGTTTTTGATAAATTACTGAGGGTTCCATCAATTTGAGATCATAAATTTTGAAAGACAAAGTGTAAATAATGGGCCGTTCTCAGCGAGAGTTACTCCTATGCGCTTTGAGGGCAACACTGGTCATTTGTCAACGAAAACTCTTAGCATGAAAAACTGTTCAAGTGCTTATAAAACGACAGGCTGAAAAACAATTCAGAGGAAAGGAATTCTTGAAGGCAATTCCAGGCATCCCACTCAGAAAAACACTTCCCACGCAAATGCGTATTACTTACTCCGATAATAAATTCTACGCTCACTCTACCCATATTTCTTCGCATGCGTGTATATCAAATTCATCACTAGAAAACGACAGCAATGATGACGGGGATCATGATGTTGATAAACCATTATGGATGAATAGTAACGAGATAAGCAGCTTTATCCCAACATGCGGTGATTGCTACATCATAAATACACCCCGGGGCGTAACAAAATACTGACGATGAGTCTCGATACTTTTGAAGTGAAATTCTGTTACCGTTTTGTGTAACCCACACCCACTCCTCCCTCACACTGACGATGAGTGAGCTGAGGTGACTCAAACGCTCAAGCTCAATTTATCAAAATCAAAATCCTTCGCATTCATCTTATCGTTACGAATCCATCCATCCATCCACCGAACGAAACATTCCGTAGCAAAAGGCGCTCCTCGCATGTTCGTATCTTATCATATCAGGATACTTAGGATGATTACGTTTTCTCGTGGGAGCATATCTCCTTTGGATCTTCGACGCGCTAACGTCGTTCCTTATATTGAATGAAAGGAAATAGCGGAAAGCGTTAGGAAATGAGCTATAAATACCCAATAGACCAGACTTGCGGAATGAAGCCTTCCGGCCATTGTGAATCGGTCGTTATATGGCTCATCAGCACGTACGCAACGGATCAAAAGAATGCCGATGATATGGTGTGGCATTTGCTCTTATGAAGCGAGTTATTGTACCCCAAAGTGGATGGCAACGCTCGGCTCCGAAATAACTTTCCACATTTGGAGTGTAATTTATTTGAATTTTCTAGAAACTTTTTGCCTGGGATAACATTTTCATTCCGGTCACAAACAATACATTTTTGAGGGAAATGTTATCCCATGGCTGCTGCCGAGCTGCATATGGTTACTAAGGGTATGTGATATTTTGAATGGTCTCGTGTTTGAAACTAAAATTCGCCGATAATAATGGAATGAAATAGGGCGAATGTGGTGTTTTTTTTTTAATTTTGTTCAGTTAATTTGAACATATTTCGACGATATTTTTTGAGAACAAACGAAATAAAGTTAAACCTCCATATTTATGACGTAACCCTCATAACCTTGAGATATCTTATCTTTTACCTCGATGTTAAGTATAAATTTGGGTCCCATTTTTTGCAGTTTCCGTTGTGAACATGATTTATGAACTTAAACAACATATGCAAGATTCAATCAAAATGCTAGCGTTTATCTCTTCATCATAAAATTCGGAGGAAAATTTCAGGAACTCTCCCAAGGTGCAATCTTTCCATCTGGAAGTCAGGATAAACTGAATACAGTGTAGGCATTCATTAATTGATATCTACGATCGGTTTTATTACAAGAGTTTCCTCAGGGATTTATCCAGGGATTTGTCCTACAATACCAGCAGTGATTCTATCTGATACTTTTCCTTGCAAAATCCTTCAAGGTTAGTTCTTCGTTTTCATTAGATTTCTCTAACGATTTCTCCATAAATTCTTTCCAAACAATTTCCTAACAATTCTCCCCGGAATAATCTATTTCTCCATAGATCCCATCTACTTCCTCTTATGGGCATTACGTCCCCACTGGCACAGAACCTGCTTCTCAGTTAATCGTTCAATGTGCACTTCTACAGTTACTAACTAAGAGCTTTCTTTGTCAAACACCTTCAGCATAGTTTTGCTTTATAGCCACGGACTCCAACCACTCGGCTAATCGCAACACATCAAGAATGACTACGAACTGCTTTACATAAACCATTCCACAAATGTCTGAATCTACTTATCTGTGTACTTTATTGCAAGAGTCTCTCTTAAAAGTTGTTCAAGGGTTTTTTCCAGGAATATTTCAAAACATATTTTCAAAGATTTTTCTTGTAAACAGTAGCTCTGTGTATTCCTGCAGGGATTATTTTAAAAAATGCTCAAAAAATTATTCAGAGCATTTTTCTTAACTATGATCTTGAAATTTATCCTACCCTTAATCATACTCATGCTCACAAGAGATTTCCATACAATACTTCTGTAAGTTCTCTATGTATTTCTAAAGCAGTTCATGTCAGGATTTATCTGAAGAGTTCTTTGGGAACATCTCTCTGTATTCTTGATAAGTTCATTTTCCTTGAATATCCTGGATACCATTGATCATTTCTAAAATGTTTTTTTTTAAAGAAATTTCCTAAGCGCAAACGTGCATCCATTTCTTCAAAGTTTTCTCCAGCTACTCCTTAAATAATTTCAGCAGTCTCTCAGCTTATTCTTGTATAAGCACTTTCACAGTGCTTCACTGAGGGCTTTTTATCAAATTTACCGTTTGCGCATTGTATACTAGGCACGAGGCCAGGGAGTACAGAAAATTCATTAAATTAATAATCACATCATTAAAGTCAATTAGTTCATTAGCTGACCAAATATTGGATCACACCTATGAATCCTATACATCGGCGTTGAAACAATTTGATTATTTTTTATTCGTTATTCGGCCATATGATGCTTTCTGGATTGATATATGATCTGTCAGTTTAAACAACTTCACGCGATTCTATGTTGCAGTATATACGACATGTTTTGCTGTCAACATAGATTGTCGTATATGAATCGTATTGGCGATTTATATACAATTTGTGTTGACATTGATAACACTTAATTTGTGCGATTCTGATTTTGGACGCATGAATATGCGATTTTGGATGCACATTCTTATATGATGGGATGATACCGTTCTAAGATGTCCCAGATTCCGGTTCCATAAGGTCGTACATAAACTTATCCAGAAATCATGGTTTACACAACTAATATCTCCATGGCGTGATATATTTCGTTGATAATTTAACATTTGTTTGTTAACTTTTAAGCTGACGTGTTGTTGTGACTCATATGCTATCATTTTGTAACAAATATACCTATCAACACCAAACCAAGAATCTTCTCAAGAACAAAACTCAACAGTTTTTGTTTAAAGTACGGCCCTTATAATTCAGTACATAGAAGTCGCATAGTAATGAGCAACGCTGGGAATGGTAATAGTAGTAGGCTTGAATTTTCGCGAAAATCACGTGGCTCTCCCAGTACAGTAGTTCAAAAACGTGAATCTCATCAAGTAGCCTCTGTTGGGTGCACGAATTTTCTAAATCGTGAGTGTCATTGAAGGCTCTAAATGCGGGAAATAGAACATTTTTCTACAGTAATTTCGGGTTGCCCTTAGCAACGGGTGTTTTGCAATTTTCAAGGCATTTGCCTACAGCAGCGATGGGCGTGAGTTTCACTGGCTTCGCTGACTGTGATTGGCTTTGTTTGGCTACTGTAGAGTGAGTTTCAGATTTTTTCCCAACCCTGGTAATGAGTGCGTTCATACGGTTCGAGTAGACCACAACTTGAAAACGATATATTTCAAATCATCGAAACTTGGGGTCTTCACTAAAGTTGTTTTAGAGGTAGAGCGCTATCTGATGGCTCCTCATTTAAATCGGAATTTGACCGCTAGTTATTCAAAAGTTTTTCCACCATTCTTCACTAGTGAGCATGGAAATTTTGTTTTGCAGATATCTCAGGAGACTGTCCACTTAGAAAGATAACGTCTTCGGCAGATTTGCTCAGTAGCCTAAGGGCTATCATTATATGAGCCAAAAATTCAAGAAAGTGCCACTAGGCGGTGCTAGTGAGCATGAAACTTGTTTAAGGCGCAAGAGAAAATGGCACAAAAGTCAGAACTGAAAAAGCAGTTTTCTCCTTTAAAAACAACAAATTGATGAAAATGAAAACACTTAACCTTTTCATTTGGCAAAAACAAGAGCTGTGCTTTTTTATTTTCTTCGATTTGTCTATTTCGAAAGAGAAAACTGCTTTTTCAGTTTTGACTTTTGCACCATTTTCACTTGGGCCTTAAAGGAATAGAAAAATGTTCGAATATCTTGACTCGTGGGATTTTTTTTCCCATTATTCAGTTGTGAATAAATGTCATTTCAAATGTAGCTCGCTTTAGAAATTTATTCAATCAATTCTGTCGAAGAAATTTCCACTTTTCTTATACGGAACAATATCCCGAGCAGGCGAAAAAAGCTTAGCAATAGCAAATTATAATATGGATAGCTTAAAGTGATATTAACTTGATAGATATAATTAATAAAAGATCTGGAAATGATATCTAAAATTAACTACATAAAAAAAAACAAAATTTTGATGTTGTCTTCAGATCTTTTATGTGAATCAAGTCAATATCACGCTTTGTTGGTCAGTACTTCGCTCCTACTAGGAATACTTAGCTCAAATATTTGTTTTTCAAAATAATCCTACATTTCTGGAGGCTGACCATGTTTATTTTGTGAACAGCTATTTAAAAAGTTTCGAGCAGTGTTGATAGACTCACACTCAAATCTCAATCAATACGCTCTCCCGTGAGAGCAAACTCACTAGAGATCTGTTTCGCAAATCTCACGATTGAGATTTTGATGCAAAATCACTCAATCAACTCAATCCGTAAAAAAAGATTCAGTCACAAAACCCGTCAAAAACTCGTGAAACCCGAATGTTGTTGTTTACGTTAGAAAGGATTACTATTATTTTACCAGACTAACAAGAAATTTCTGCCGTGTGTGAGTAAACTGTGGAAATACGAGACAATGAGTCAAAAAGGTGAGCCAACTCATCCATGATTTTTTGTCTGCTGAGTTGCGTGAGTTATGAGAAATTGAGTTTTTCACAACACTGGTTTTGAGAAAGCATAAGTTATAAGCTTTGAAATGCATTTGGAACTGAACACGAATTTCGGATATTTTGTCCATTTTATGAAATTTAGCTAAAGTATGATCGCTTTTACAAGCCTTATTTATTGCTGAACATTGTGTTTGTTAATTGTCATTTTGGCCTCTATTGGATCAACTGTTAGCTACTATATTACTGAAGCTGAATTAGGATTTTATAAGATATTCATTCAGCTCTTATTCATGCTTGTGTTAAACGTGTGGAAATAGCTGAAATGTGACGCAAGTAAAACGTTGGTTCGTCTTCTCAATATCATTTTATACATACCGTGCACCCCCGTTAATTTGAACGGTATCTCATGCAAACCATCGGGGTTCATTTTTAATTTGAACATCTAGTTACCTTAGAAACGTGTTTCTGGTTACCTCTTTCACTGTTTTGTTTTGATTCTGCGATTCGTTCAACAGCGTTCCATTCCACTTTACTCCGTTCCATGAGCTTAACGACGTTTGAACCTTTTTTAATCTGAACCATGTGCAAATTAGCGGGGTACAAATTAAAAAATGTTCAGATTAAATGTGGTCAAACCAACGGGGGTACCCGGTATACTTTTTTTATTGGAATATTGGCTTTTTAATTCGGTCAAACATGTCTTGTTCAGCTCATTAGTAAATCTTTGAAAACGTTTAATAAGTGGCGATTCCACTTTTGTTCATTCTAATACATAACGTTGAACATTAACCTAAGTTTGTGTTAAAAAAGCATCTTCTCAGCTCTTTATGGAGCAAAAGTTTTATTCAGTTGTCATTACCATTGTTCACACAATTCCTCGGTTCGTGGGTTAGAATCAGCTCCATCAATTTCACGATCTTATCACAAGCCTTAAATCTTTCTCAAACAGCTACTCTAAGTTGTTCAGCGTAGTAGAAATCAGAACTTCCGCATAAAACCAGCCCTGTCGCCGTAAAATTTGAGCTTCATAGTCATCCCCTTTTGAGGAGGGCGTTGCTATAGCCCAGAGGGCGATTGTACTCCCAGGCATTAAAGAGGGAGTCTCACAAGAAAATTGTATCAAATTAAAATATATTCCAAAATCATGAGAACTAATATGCATTTGCACGTGTTAAGTTTGTGTTCAATGCTCATTCTAATTAAAATGTGAAACGGAGAAATACCTATGAATTAAAAAAATAAATATATATGGATAATGTTGAGCCCTCTAGATACATCGAATTTTTCTTTTTGTTTCTTTATAAAGATGACATTGACGTATAACTAGTTCTTCATCTGAGATACATCGAAATATCTTCAAAAATCCAATTGTTTGAAAATACATCGAGAATGATCAAAATTCACACAGATTATCAAAATGGAGAGTATTTGCTTTAACTCAATGTTTGTTTCATTTCAAAATGATAAGTATCATCATACTCATACTTTTGCTTAAAATCAAGATAGCGTCATAATACAATATGGCCACCAGATTTTTTACCCAAAATTTAACCCTATTTTACAGTTTACTCGAGGAAAGAACCTGCGATTAAATAATTATTACTTTGTTGTACGAAATATGTTGCTTTCACAAATTTAGAAAATCGTTCATTTCAAACGGCTAAAACCATTGCTCACCTAGTTTTTGCAGCTGTTCTAATTCAGTTTTTTCTTAGGGAAGTTTCCAATGCTTTTTCCAATACCTGATACATGCACTGTCAGGACTTTCGTAGACCATCCCCCTCCCTCAAATGATGGATGTCATTTTTGGGGTGACCCCTTATTTAGCTTTTTGATGGCGACCGCAAAATTAAAAATGAATGGTGCACTAATGGTGAAATTCAAGATTTTTCTGATAAAATTCAAGATGATCAAATTTAAAATGACCAAATTTATTGCATATGAAAACTACATACTTTCTCAGTTTGATTTGTGTTTAAGGATATATGAAAAGAAAGATACGTGAAGAAATCCCTGAAAGGTATCAAAAAATGAGCTTCTCTTCAAACTGCTAGCTAGCGTAAGAGTGATCCACTAATATGCCTGCTTCCCCCTGAAGAGATTTTCGAACAAACAATTTCGCCAGAAATGTCATTGATTAAAATAAATACGCCTCAAAATACGGCTTATGTGGAATTGTCGAAAAGATTTGCCTGCAGTTCTTATGAGAAAGGCTGCCGGAGAAAACGAGGATGCCGACAATAGTCACAATAACATGAGATATTTGAAGTAATGTAAAACGTTTCTAAAAAGTTTTCAACAAGCCTGCCGGTGAGCTCCAAGACAGCGCATAAATCTAACAAACATTTAGTTTGTCTGCGTATGTCCGAGAAAATTACAAATGAATCGTGGCATCGGCTTAAACTCCTGAAAATACGTAAATTCCCTAATATTATTTTATGTTAAAGATAGAATCGAAAATATAAGCTCACGAAAAAATGCTCAAGGTTTATTAAAGCAGGGCATCTAGAAAGTTTGAACCTTATTTTTGAATTAAACCAGAAGTTCGATCTTCAGCCAAATATATCGCTTAATTTTAAAATAAAATGTCGGTCTTGAAGTGATATCAAAGTGCAAAAAATTTGACAATTGCCCTGGATTTCAAAATATTATTGGATTTTAGGATTTTGGAATTGATAATTATTCATTAATATGCAGCTGATCTACGTATGATAAGGTCACATTACTCCAGGTCTTTGATACGGCTTGAAATTTTCAAATGATATAGAGTGTTAATTCGCAAATGATCTACATAAGACAATGTCAGATCACTCAAAAACGCATTAGCGTTTTAGAAGCTTGTATTTTACAATTGATATCCTTCAGGGCGTTAAAATGCACTTAATCTTCAGGAAATAAGGTCAAAATTCTCCAGGGCGTCGATACAGCATGGAATTTTTAATTGGGTTACGGCGTTAAGGCGCACTTTATATACATAGGATAAGCTCAATTTTTTCGTAGGTACCGCTTAGAATTTGCAATTGATCTTAATCAGGGCGTTGAGATGCAACTGATCCAAATAACACAAGGTCAAATAATTTCAGTGTGTGAAGCAGCATGGAAATTTCGATTGATTTTCGAAAGGGGTTTCAAGATCCTCCAGATCTTGCAAATATATAGGTGAAATAGAATCAAATTACTCCAGGGCGTTGATATAGCTTACCAATTTTAATTGATGTAGGATCAATTTTAATTTGATACAGGACGTTTTAATACACCTGATCTATTTGGAATACTGTCAAATTTCTCCTGGGTGTTGATACATCCTATAATTTACAATTGAAGTTCTACAGGGCGTTAAGATGAACCTAATCTACAAAGGATAAGAACAAATTACTCCAGGACGTTGATACAGCAATGAATTTATTAAATGATGCCCTACAGGGCGTTAAGATACAGCTCATCTATCCCAAGTAACACCGAAAACATCTTTCTTGGCAGAAGATATAAGAAATTGTTATATAGGAGTTTTATAGGTGAAATCCATGACAGCGTTGGTCATATTAAAGTTATAAAATAGTTTACAAATAACATATTTTGCCCAAACTTAAAATCGAGGAAGTCAAATTGCCTAGGTGAAATTAAAGCTCGTTGAACGTCAATATAACTTATATAGGACATACGATGCACTTTTCACCTCCAATCCATAATCAGCTTTCCAGATGCATTTTACAAGAGTCAAATTTTTACAACGTGACCTAGTACGTACACTATAACCTGCACCATTTACCCACTCCCGTTTGCGATGCTTATTCCAAAATTCTGATGGCTCTACCTCGCGATGGCAATCGAAGATTATCTTCAGATGGTAGTAAAACAACATACCACAATGTTGTTTCGTATCTTTTAAAAGCATGGTACAACCTGCCAGAGTTTAACTGTAAGATCGGATGATGGATGCTGGCATACTGATTATGTGAATCATGCTGAAAACAGAAACTACACAACAAACACAAAACTACACTTCAGAATCGGCGGCATTTAATCGAAAGGCAATCGTTCTGGTCCACCAATGGCTTTTCTGGAAACGGCAGCTTTCTCTCGAGCTAACAGATATAATATGAATTACTTTCCTGTGTATTACTGTGTTCCATCCTTGGGAACAATTGACTATGTTCCAATTCATTGAATGTCTATTTACTGCAAACTTCAAAATTTCTCAACTCTTCACATCTTCAAAATTTGTTTAGGAGACGTAGATAATCTTTTCACGCGCTTGATGCAAATTTATTTGATAAAATTCGAGCCGTTGTATGAGTTGAATTCGTCATTATTGCTGTAATATTTACAAACATATTAAGTTTTGACGTTTGATTTATTTTGATTTGGGAATTTGAGAAGATGCTGTTATTATGTTATAAAGGTGTTATAATTACTATCGTGGTACAAAACAATAACTCATTCGAGAGTAGTTTGTGAACATGCTCTAATGATGTGTTATTGACGTATATTATAAGTATTTTTATATTATATATACCTGTTATTAAGCTGTGAACATCTAAATCCAAGCAAGATTTTATTGGTTAGACTTGATACATACGACAGCACCGGCCAAAAATTTGAAACAATGCTAGCGAGTTAGAAATGCCATAAATTTTAGAAAAGGGATTGGTTATGCGGTTTGGATGTTGATTAATTTTAATCAAGAAGCGCCGAGTACAATTTTAAGTTAAAGGAATATATTATTAATTTGGATATATAACTAATACATATTAACCGTTCTAAATATTTTCTAACGTCACTGTAAGCTTCGTGCCATATTGTTTTTTATTGTGGATCAAAACAAATCTAACCAAAAAAAAAAATACTTTGGCATTTTTTTATTTCGGTTTCCAATTATTTAACTGGCGCATGAATTATTGGGGAGTACAACTAAAAGTTGCACCATAGATCTTAAACCGCATTGGAAACATGACGACGATTGTTAAATATGATGCTTTATTTCATCATTTAATGACTTGATTTTCATTATATGATGATTTGACATAATTAAGAGTCTCCATTAATGGAATTATTTTTTGGAGTCTTGAACCTAGCCATAACAAATCCAAACATTTTTTTCTGCAATCACGTGCAAAACAACGTGATAAGAATTGGTTGTGAATAGTTTGGTATACAACTGTTTTTTTCGGGTTAAATCACTTGATAATAGCTACATTACAACTTATACATCATGCTATTATATAAATGTATTTTGAGAGTTATTATACTTGCATTATACTTGATTACAACATATGCAAGTAGTTGGAATATGCATGTATTTTGTTAGTGTTTATTGCTGTCAAAAAACTTCATTATAGCTTGTTACTGTTTTATACTTAATTGATATTTTTATTATGTTGAGAGTACGTTTATAGATCGTTGATTAAACAAAATCTTAGTTCTTCATTTTGTATTACGAGACATCTATAAGATGTTATATAAGCCGCCATGTTTTGCGCTTTTTAAGCTCTAGAAGTGTTTGATTTTTAGTCTGAAATGCTAGAAAAATACAATCGAACATGTATAAACTGTGAGTTTTAAACTATTATATAACAAGTTGTGTTACTTGGGATTTGAGGCAAAATCAAATTACTCCAGAGCGTTGTTACAGCTTGACAATCTCGATTGAAGTTATACAGGGCTATGAGGTGCGCATGATCTACATAGGATAAAGTCAAATAACCGTACAGGTTTAATAAAGCAAGAAAAATTCGATTGATTTGCTATATGAGGTAAAGATGCTTCAGATCTCGCCAAGGGCGGTCATATGCACTTGATTTAAAAGGTCAAATTATTCCATGGTGTCGATCCAGCTTAGAGTTTACAATTAATGTCCTACAGGGCGTTAAGTTGTATCTGATATACATGGAATAAGCTCAAATTACTGAAAGGTGTATCAACGCCCTGGAGCACGTAAGTTTCGATTGATTTCCTACAGAGTGTTCAGATGCTCTAGAGCTCGCAAAGATCTGTGTGGAATAAAGCCATTTTTTTCCAGGGCGTTGATAAAGCTAGGAATTTTCAATTGATGTCCTATAGAGCGTCAAGATGCACATAATCTACATGGAATAAGGTCAAATTACTCCAGGACGTTAGCACAGCATGAACATTTCGATTGATTTTCTTCAGGGCGTTGAGATGTTCCAGATCTCGCAAAGATCTATGTGGAATAAAGTCAAGCTACTCCAGGGCGTAGACACAGATGGATCGATTTATGTCATACAGGGAGTTAAGATGCATCTGATTTACGTGAAACAATATCAAATTAGTGCACAGCGCTGATTAAATTCGGAATTTTCAATTGATGTCCTACAGAGCGTTGAGATGAACCTGATCTACATAAGGCAAAGTCAAAACAAGGCATAAAGATGCTTCCGTTCTTGCAAAGATCTGTGTGGAATAACGTCAAACTATTCCAGGGCGTTGATACAGCTTGATCGATTGATGTCATACAGTGCGTAGAGTTGCACCTGATCTACATAGATCAGTAGTAAAGTAAAAATACTCCAGGGCGTTGATACAACTAGGAATTGATGTCTTCAGACCACTAAGATGTACTCGATCTATTTAGAATAAAGTCAAACTACTCCAGGGCGTTAATATAGCTTGTAATATTTCAATGATATCCTACAGGGCGTTAAATGCAACTGATCTAATTAAGACAAAGTCAAATCACTCCAGGGCGATGATATAGCTTGACAATTTCGATTGATGTTACACAGGGCGTTTAGTTGCACCTGATCTACATGCAACAAAGTTAAATTAATTCAGGTCGATGATACAGCTTAAAAACTGATTTCTCAAAGGGCGTTAAGAAAAAAAATCTGAGAAAAGCTTCTTAGTCGTCGACTAAGCGCGACTAAGCAGGACGACAGGGCTGCATAAAACCCTGGCAAAGTTCTTCGAAACTTGGTTGATGAATACTTGTAGGCACCACTTTTTCCTCTAACCTCCACTAAAACTCCGAACTCAAATGCAACGAAAACTTTATTGCAATAATAATCGTTTATTTGGACGCGCGAATCAAACCTTTATTACTTGACGATCTGTTGGCTACTGACGAGCAAAAGTTTTCCCAATCGCATCTACATATCGGTTCGGTTTATTACCTACACCTATAACTGAGTTTTAAATACTTATGTGTTGTGTATTCATTTTATATGTGTTATCAGTAGATGCATGTGTAGTTATATCTGTTCAGTGTTGTGTAGTTCAATCGTGTGTATAACAGTTTTATCCTATTCAATCCTAGCTGTAAGTTTTAATCCACTGATAGGCTTTATCAATTCTAATAATATTTTAAGCAGTTCTTCATGTGCAATCGGCGAACAATCATTATTGAACAATAATTAAACATGCATGCATGCAGTTGGCTTCGTGGCCGAGTGGTTAGTGTCACCAGGCAGTAATCGCTTCGTGTCATGAGGTGTGGGTTCGATTCCTGCTTCATCCGTCGAAACTTTTCGTCAGGAATGTTTCTCGCCTGTGTCACTGGAGCATGCTTGTCCGTTGTCTAGTGTTAAGTTACAGTCTGTGCAGCTAAATGGCTGAAGACGGTGTCCGTGTCTTTTTTTTTTTAAATTGACGCTTATATTAAGCTGTTCGGTAATCCAATCCGTATGGTTATTAAATTAATTAACTCATTACGCGTGGTAAAGATGGACTAATTATGGGTGAAATTATGAAAAAAAATGCATGCTTGTTTGTGGTCAGTACTTACACATTGAGGATGCTACTGATCCCGAGTAGCGTCTGTTGATTCCCTGTGTAGGTGTGTAGCTGTTCTTGCAATAACGGAGTACCATCTGCGGGCGGCCAATCATGCTCATGATCAACTAGCCCTAACAATTGAAGCCATTGACCTACTGAACAGCTTTGCCGAAGAAGCCATCGTTCTAAGTAGTCACGATACTGAGATGTCCGCATAACAAAAGCTTCATGCTCACTAGGTATTTATGGTAAGGATGGGACATTGGATTTACAAACATTTTTAAATTTTGAATCGCCCTAGTGACCACCTCATATCAGCCCTTGACCTCCTTAACAACTTTGCCGGAAATGGTTTTTTTATGTTTAATTTAGATCGTGAGCTATAACATCTAAAACCAAGGGCATAGTACAAAGTACAACGCGCGATTGCTCACGATATAAAATTTTGCGCGGCAACCGAAAGTTTAGTTCATCCGCTAGGTGGCGCTAATAACAACTTTTCTGCAATCGTCTGTATCTAAAGCTTGAGCTAGAGAGTTGGTGTTTTCAGCACAGTTGTTCAATAGATCAATCTCATTTGAATTTCATCCACTAGGTAACGCCAGTAACACATTTTTTATCTTCTGGATCTTAAAATCTTCATCAGATAGAAGATTGGTGTCTTCAACAAAGTTGTTCAGCGTGCTAAGATTTATCTGGAGGTAGACAATCTAATTGATAATTCATTCACTAGATGGCGTTAGCAAATCAAATTTCACCTTTCTTGGTTTTTCAAGATGCTTATAGCAGTTCAATTCGGCATCAAGTTTAACAACATTTTAATTATGCGTAACTTTTATTCAGACGTAGTTCACATAAATTTGGAGAAACTTTAAAGTATGTCGTTTAGCAACAACTTTCTTTTCATTTTAAAATCGTTTTATAAGCATTAAGATCAGCTTGTATTCAACTAGATTCAAAATAATGGATAACGAATAAATCGCTTCATTCTGCATTTCAAATGCATTGTATATATCAATGAATAAATTTAAATCATTTAAAGGGTACCAAGGGCTATGCACCTGACAGCATATCTTGATACGTAAGAAATTTCTTTCCAAATCGTTTTTCTTTTATCGTAATATGCAGTTTAGAAGAAAGGTTATTTTTAAATGTAGTTCGCTATAGATTCGTTTAATTCAATTATTTTAGAGAACTTCCTACTTTTCTTGTGTGGAACAACATTCTTAGCTTAAATCTCTAATTTTGTTTTCTGTTATGACCTCATTTTTCTGGAGGCTAAAGCTTTTGGTACACACTTTGGCAAATGTGCCAATGTTTGCCAAATTTGTGGTTCTGTAAGTTATGAAGCCATTCTCTAGGTGGCACCAATAACACATTTTCTACAATCGTCTGTATCTCAAGAACCTACAAGGTTGGTGTAAAGTGTAAAGTTATTCAATAGATCAAGGGCTTTTCGACGGGGAAATATTCGAATGGTAATCTGCCAGGTTCACAACATTTTTTTTTGCAATTCTTTCTTTCTGTTTCATATCGGCCTACTTTTTATTAAGGGAATGGCCAACATAACGGCTTACTTTTCCTACCGATACAAACAGTGTTGTAAAGTGTTTCTTTTCAGCACTAATATCAGTATCGAAAAGTAGCACTTTTCAGTACTGTTTCGGGAGTTATCAAATCGACGTCGGATTACCTTCAAACGCCATTTATTATATTGCTCTGAATTTCTCAATGAGCGGTTTCTTCACTACCGCTTAGGCATTAAACCTAGTTTAGCCATATGAGTGTGGTTTTTGCTATCAGCGAAGGTGAAGAAATCAGCCCTTAGTTAACAAAATTCCGATACTACATCAATTTGACGAATCAAATCGAGTCGGATTCAAATCGTAGAATCAGAAGCTAGTTGACCATGAGGGGTTCTGAGTTTTGCGGACGTAGAGGAGCGGTTCCACGCCAAATCGTCCAACAATGCTGAAATCTGACATGTACCATTCCGATTTGGATGAAACTGCGCAGATGTTTTAAGTTTATGAGACGATAATTATCTCATATAATTGGGGATCGTTTAGAATCGAGAGTAACTTCTGATAAGGGCGTATGTATTTTTGGCACCACCATTTAAAAAAAATTGTACCTCAGAAACCGTTTGTTATAGAGAAAAAGTGTCTGAGGAGGGATGGTAGACAATCAAATAGGCTTTGTAAAAAAAATATAAACTGAAAAATAATACTTTTATTTTCATGATAAAATCGAAATTAAACCTTAAAACACAAATTGCAAAAAAAAGGTATCTTCGATATTTTTCAAATTTTTTCTGTAAAATTTCAATGTAAAACCAGATGTTTTAAGCACAGTTTCAACATGGTGCAATCTAAATTAAAAAAGTTTCTATAAGAGCAACTTTTGGTGCATTTCTGAAAATGCAATTTCTGGCCGTAGAAAAGACGTTTTGATGCTGTAATATGATTCTTCACCCTAAAACAATTCAAAATGATATATATCAATGATCTTCCTAAAACTAGCCGTTTTCTAGATATTTAGGATTCAATCATATTAATATCATAAAACTTAAGAAAATACGCCCGTTTCATAAGTTACTCCAGATGCTCCACCAACAATGTTACGTTTATCTCTTTCCACACTCCGCAAGGTGGAGTTATCTCTCCCCTCCTCTGGTCCCTAGTTGTTGATGATCTTCTTATAAAACTAAGGGTTTGAAGTAATTGGATTCGCGGATGATACCATCATTATTGTTCGTGGAAAATATGATGCAATCATTTCTGATCGAATGCAATCTGCGTTGAGCTACACTTTAAGGTGGTGCCAAAATGAAGGGTTAAACGTTAACCCTAACAAAACCACAATTGTACCGTTTACTAAAAGACGCAAAATCTCCATATCGAGTCTAAAACTATGAGATGTTAGACTGTCTCTGTCTTCAGAAGTAAAATTTCTTGGAGTTATCTTAGATAGTAAGCTCAGTTTGAACAGACATGTTGAACAACAGATAGAAAAAGCAAGAAATGCTTTCTGGGGCTGCAAAAGAACTTTTGGTAGAAAATGGGGACTAAAACCAAGGATGATACTTTGGATTTATACAGCCATTGTGAGACCGACTATTACATATGCATCTGTAATTTGGTGGAAAAAACCAAACAAATCTCAACTCAATCCAAATTGAACAAGCTGCAAAGATTGGCTACAGCTGCATTAACTGGGGCGATGCGTAGCACTCCTTCTAAAGCTTTGGACGCAATGTTGAATCTACCTCCTTTGCAAGATTTTATATAAATGGATGCTGTTAAAAATGCTTCACGACTCAGAAGGTCCTCTACTATTAATGATAGCGATCTCAAAGGACATATGAGCATCGTAAAAACATTAAATATAAATCCAATATTTTCAATAAGCGAAGATTGCATGATGAAGCGAAACTTTTTCGATCATCTCTTTTGTGTTCCTGATATAACTCGTCAGGACTGGGAAGTGGGACAACCGAACTTCCGTTCTGGCTCAACAATCTTTTTTACAGATGGCTCGAAGCAAGATAACCTTGTTGGTGCGGAAATATCTGGCCCAGGAGTAAACGTTTCACTACCACTAGGTTGTTGGCCAACAGTTTTTCAGGCGGAAATTTTTGCCATCTTAGAATGTGCTGACATCTGTCTAAAAAGGCGCTATAAAAATGCTAATATCTGTATTTGTTCGGACAGTAAGGCTCTCAATGCTTTAAAGTCGAACGTTTATACATCTAAACTGGTCTGGGAATGCACCATGCTACTGCAGCAGTTGTCCTGTCACAATAAGGTCAATCTTTATTGGGTTCCTGGTCATTGCGGAATAGAAGGGAACGAGAAAGCTGATCAGCTAGCTAAAATAGGGTCATCCACTCAATTTATTGAACCTACACCAACTTTTGGTGTATTTCTGAAAATTCAATTTCTGGTTATAGAAAAGGCGTTTTGATGCTGCAATATGATTTTTTTATCCAAAAACAATTTAAAATTCTAATATCAATGATCTTCCTATAAGTTACCGCTTCAAGATATTCGAGATTGAATTATATCATAAAACTTAAGAAAATACGCCCGATTCTTACATTATTCCAGATGCTCCATCAACAATGTTACGTTAATCTTTTCCCACATTAATATCCCATCTACTTTTTCTTTGACATTTAGACGGTTAGATGAACTGTTCGAAAGATACAGGATGATTGTTGGAATATTGTTGAGAATTAATATAAGTATTACCACAGACAAACAGACGTAACACTGGATAAATTTCCATCGCCCACGAATTTAACGATCAGTTTAAAATACAACAGTTGTCAAGTTCACAACCAGAGGCGCGCGCGTCGCTTTCCTTCGTGTCACACTACCGCCACCTGTTGGACATGTGGCACAAAAAGTTATTTCGTTCAATAAGCTCACTAGATGGTGGTAGTATTTGTGGTCGAGAGAATTTTGTGAAAAATGTTCTAGGTGTTACTTCAGGCTCTGGGCATTCTTGTGTAGATCGTGGTCGAGATGTGACGTACGGTCACGACACCTAGATAGGAAACGCATATAAAAATTCTAGTTCAAGCACTAAGAGAACAAAGGATTCGTTGAAGTATGTATGTATAGAATGTGCCCCGAGCGCTTGATCAACTATTGTTTTCATTGCCTCCGTATTTGTCTTGGTTTGTTTGACGGATCATTTTGGAGGGATTGGTGGCGGCTTATAATATTGTTACATATTGTTATTGTTACTTCTCAACAATTCGTTTATTTGTGTAAGTGTCAAAGATAAAGTTGATGGGATATTATTGTGCATTTCATTCATCACTGGACTCCACAGTTAGTTTTTATAAGTGAGGGAAGGAAACTAAAAGTGCGATTCTGCATCCAATCTTGTTGATGTCTTCAGCGCACTCATTCATTATAAATCGTAGAATAAGTGCGCTGAAGACACCAACAAGATTTGATGCAGGATCGCACTTTTATTTACATTCTCGCACTTATGCAAACTGACTGCGCAGTGGTGAACGAAATACCCAATAATGTGGGAAGAGATTAACGTAACATTGTTGATAGAGCATCTGGAATAATGCAAGAAACGGGCGTATTTTCTTAAGTTTTATGATATTAATATAATTCAATCCCAAATATCTTGAAGCGGTTACTTATAGGAAGATCATTGATATTAGAATTTTGAATTGTTTTTGGATAAAGAATTATATTGCAGCATCAAAACGCCTTTTCTATAACCAGAAATTGAATTTTCAGGCAACACCAAAAGTTGCCCTTAGAAAAACTTTTTTATTTTAAATTGCACCATGTTGAAATTGCCCTTAAAACATGGGATAATAATGTGGAAAGAGATAAACGTAACATTTTTGGTGGAGCATCTGGAGTAACTTATGGAACGGGCGTATTTTCTTAAGTTTAATGATATTAATATACAGTGCTGACCCGATTTTGTCAGCCCCCGATTTTGTCTGCCCCCGATTTTGTCTACCCCGATTTTGTCAGCTTTTTGACCCGATTTTGTCAGCCTATTTAAAATTTGTCTAAAAATTGTTATCGTCATGTTTTACCACGTTTACATTAAAATTGATGATGATGTTTGATGTCATGCACGCATGGGCGTAGCCAGAGGGGGCAGTGACAGCGCCTTTTATTAAGTGTTTAAAATCGATATTACCAAAATAAGGGAGGGGAAAGCCCCTGATAAAAAAAACTGGCTACGCCCATGTCCATCGCCCTCTTCAAAGTTCATGTAACCATGTAACACGTCAAGATTTGAAAAACAGGAACAAAATAAATGACCCGATTTTGTCAGGTTCCCCATTTTGTCAGCCTAAAATTCATCGAGGGGCTGACAAAATCGGGTCCTTACTGTAATTGAATCCTAAATATCTTGAAAACGGCTAGTTTTAGGAAGATCATTGTTATTAGCATTTTGAATTGTTTTTGGGTGAAGAATCATATTACAGCATCAAAACGTCTTTTCTACGGCCAGAAATTGAATTTTCAGAAATGCACCAAAAGTTGCTCTTGGAAAAACTTTTTTTTATTTTAGATTGCACCATGTTGAAACTGTGCTTAAAACATCTGGTTTTACATTGAAATTTTACAGAAAAATTTGGAAAAAATCGAAGATACCTTTTTTTTGCAATTTGTGTTTTAAGGTTTAATTTCGTTTTTTTTTCATGAAAATAAAAGTATTTTTTTTTTCAGTTTATATTTTTTACAAAGCCTATTTGATTGTCTACCATCCCTCCTCAGACACTTTTTCTCTATAACAAACGGTTTCCGAGGTACATATTTTTTAAATGGTGATGCTAAAAATACTTACGCCCTTATCAGAAGTTACTCTTGATTTTAAATGGTCTCTCCACCAGTGGAAAAAACTTATTCTATTATATCGAAACTATGCGCAAAATTCCATTTGAATCCAAGGTACCGTAATCCGGGGTAACATTGATCATTTTTTTATTACGCGTTGCAAGAAAAATTTTGAATCATGGAAAATTCAGAGCTCTTGATTGCCAAATTTCCCAACAAAATTGTCATAGCCACCGATGACTTTGAAGATTGTATTACTGCTATTTATTTTGTATCAACTGTCACAATGATCGATTTCGACAGATTTTGTTGAATCCCTTGGTCACACGAGAACTTGCGGAGAACAACTTTGAAATGGAGATCCTGTTAGTTCATAACTCATGAATAGATTGCACCATTACACCCTAAAGCGTTAACTGATGTTTAGCTAAATCGAATGTTCAGCTTCCATTGATAGTACCTACATCTTGGACAAAAATGATTCAACTCTATATATAGCAGTATGTGAGACGATATCTGGTAAACCGTATATATGGAAATTACATACTTAGAGAGGGAAACCATCTGGAATCATTCTCAAAAATGAATAGTGACACAATCCCTGCTATAGGAAACACTTTATCTATGGTTTTCAACTACGTTGGTCTTGGGCGTAGTCATGCGTAGTTAAACAGAATACATGGAAGACCGTAGTCTACGAGATTTGAGCAACTACGAACCATCATTCATCTCCATCATGAGTTTTAATTATGCAGAACCTCTCCAACAACATGCCGAAATGCACCAATCGATTTACTGTAAGTTGTCAACGATTTGACTCATGTTTAAAACTGCAATGCTTACTGTGGTTCATTTACTCTGTGCGGGGATTGCTAGCTGCGCGTTATTTCCGCGAAGCAATCCAAATTTTTAAATTTCCCCGCAATAATATTTCTCAAATACTTTGTTTGAAAATTCAAATGTAGCAAATTTTATATTTTTAAAACAAGTACTGCCACCCATAGCTCGCGACTATACACCGCATTTTGTTTTTTGAAAGATTTAAGCATGTTTAAAAATATGTTTTAAGTGATTTTTTGATTTAGCTGATATGGGGTAACATTGATCACCTATGTAAAAAACGTTCGGTAATATTGAAAATATTGTTACTAACTTAAATCATGGCCCCCGAAGCCGAATATGAAAGCTAAACGCTTACAAGTCATTTACTTTTTAAGTTATTTCAAAATTAAAAACACCTCGAACCACGGAATACGCCTAAAGGTAGGCAATTTCCTAAGGGAATTCTATATTCTTTACAGTAATTCGTTATTGTTGATTAATTCAGCATACTTGTGAAAGTTTTGACAACGGAATCGTTTTCGGCGATGCCATTTTTAGTAAGAATTGCATTTTCCTTGCTCATATCATTTGCAGAACTTATGTGAGACATGAATCTTTGGTAGTGTCATCCTTACCCATTGAAATCACTGTTTAGAAAAGTTGACATATTTACGCATAATGTAAAAGCAATTTTTGCAAAAATCCTCACTTACATTAGCTTATGAATATAAGAAACAGAAGTACCATTCGTGATTTGGAAATGTTCCATCAATAAATGATGAAAAGTGCGTAATGAATCATTACACAACCATTTTTCAGAAATTGTAAAATGATGGTGAATGCACGTAACTCGTTGCAGAACTCGATTTTTACAGCACTCGGCAAGCCTCGTAGGATAAATTTACAACTCGTGCTGTAAAAATCATCATGCTGCAACTTGTTCCGTAAACTACTATTGCTATCGTCTGCAGCTTAGGTTCCGCATCAGCTAGATTTTTTTGTATTTTGTCTCGTTTCGTCATTATCAGTGCTAGGAATTCCGTGTATCGTTTCCCCTTATATGGTGTGGTGAGTCGTTTTCGGTATTTCATGAGCGAACAAACGTGTGGGTTTGGACATCATCGGAGTCAAGTGGAATACGGTTTTATCTGCTGCCCGGCAGAAAGCGACCCCATTCGAAGGAATGCTCCTCCGCACAGCAGGAGGTTGTTCTCCGAATTGTGTGAAAGTCATACGCTGGCTGGCTGGAGCTTAAAATTCGGTTGGCTAAGAAATTCCATCTCTCCATTCGGTTGCAGCATCCGAACAAGTGCAGTGCCCGTTTTTCATTCGCTTTATCCCATTTTGGTTCCCATACTGAAATCATAGTCTGCTCCGTACAAACATTCGGTTGGAATGGGATATGCTTGGGGAAAAGTTTGTTGACACAGAATTTTGACATGCATGGATTGGGCACACACACTGCAAACTGCACACAGAAACGGAGGCAAACGGATCCAGTTCATAAAGCAAAATTAAATTTTAATCAAGAGAATTGCATCGCATTCAGGGGATATTTTGTTCTGCTTTTCGAATGCTTCGGTTGACGTGGGTTGCACCG
The DNA here is from genome assembly GCF_002204515.2 of Aedes aegypti. Taxonomy (NCBI): domain Eukaryota; kingdom Metazoa; phylum Arthropoda; class Insecta; order Diptera; family Culicidae; genus Aedes; species Aedes aegypti. The sequence continues at coordinate 89,025,053 of NC_035108.1, read as the reverse complement.
ACAACAAAAAGTGCACATAAAGGCATGACGTGTTATTTGCATGTTATACAGGAATCTGCTCTTTTTTGTGCTCAAAAGATTTTTGTCTGGTTTTGTTGATTAAGTGTATTTTAGAAACAAGTTTCCATGTGGTGTGGGATGCCAAGAAAGTTGCTAGCATTCGTAAGACACATCTTCTGATTGCGTCAGTCATATAGTTCAAAATTCAACTGAGGAGCATTCATCTGACACACATACATTAGAATGAGTTCGAACATAAATAAACATACAAATAGCTGATGCCACTTCAGAACCAGTAAAATTGTACAGAGATGATGTGAGGAATCAATTAACCGTTCTGTATGCACACTCGAACTCTTGCGTCGGAAGTAGTTTAGTCGGATCCTACTCCTATTATTGGCACTTTTAATTCACTTCGGCAGTGGGATTTTCCGAAAGCTCATATTTGTTCACACTATGCGTCGTACTGAAGCGCTTCTCATTGTAATGGTTCAGACGAAAAAAGCCCCTCATGCCAAAGTGAATCATGGAAGTGCTTAAGTGGTTCTGCACTAGAATGATGAAAATTTTGAAATTTTGGCTCCTCTATGCTTAAACGATTTCTTTTATTGAAAATAGCATTCTACCAAAGTTTGAAATGATTTGAATGAAATTTGGCTGTGCACACGCCATTTGAAGTTTATATGAAGATTACTATGGAAAATGCCAACATTTTGTGTTCAGCCCTCTATCTCTTTTTATCATAATATTTTATGGAAAAGTGAACACACTCTTCTCATATGAAATCCTTCTAGCTAAAACTTTGCCGAAGACCACATTTTGATTGGACGTCTAGATAAATTGTTATTCATCATCATAAAGTGAATTTGCATTTCACATGCTTCACCAACTGTTCGGCAGGCAACAGTGGTGCTCCCGGCGGGATGAATAGATCAAAGTAATCCAGACTACTATGTTCTACAGCAAAAAGGCAGTGTTGCTTTGAAAGTTATGGAATGATCATCTCAGCATGATTTAGACTTTCTTATCAATAATAACAAATTATCCTTACGTCCCATCAAAATGTGGTCTTCGGCAATGTTGTAGCTGGGAAGATTTCACATGAGTAGAGTTTGTCCACTTTTTCATAGATTATAATTACGAGCAGTAAGAGGACTGAACACAAAAGGTTAGCCTTTTCCATAGTAATTTCCATATAAACTTCAAATGGCGTGTGCACAACCAAATTTCTTCCAAATCACTTCAAATTTTGGGAGAATGATATTCATCATAATTGACACCTTTTAAGCTTATGGGAGTTAAAACTTCAACATTTGCATCAGTCTATTCTGCTTCTCTTTTTGATAAAAGATTTTTCAGACAGACTCTTTTCAACGGGAATGGAACTTTGCGCATGAAGGTAATTGTAATCCTACGACATTTTCCGTCAACATTTTGTTTATTTTTCCAGATAATGCTTTCAAAAGAATCCATATAAAAAACAAGATTTATATTTGTAAATAATTGAAATTAAGTCTTAGAAGTAGATTCATAATATCACAAGGAAGCACAAGCTACTGAAGATTGTGAAGACGCTTTTTACGTCCAACTCGAAGGCACATACGAAAGGTGCCCTAGCTTCGATGTCAAAATCATCTAAATAGCATTCCCGGAATCTGAATAATCCTGGATCCTGGGGCATTTATCAAAAGTCCCGAGAATTCCCGAAATTTTATATTAGGCATTTTATGGGATTTTTTTTTATTTCCGTACAAAGTACGCCGAAGGGTCTCATATTTTCATGAAACTTTTTCCACAGGCAGGGCTCATCAATATATGAATAAAAAAAATTGAGAAAAATTCAGGGTCGCTTATTTTCCCGGAAAACTCAGTTGGATTTTTTTTTGTTTTCCTCTGACACTACTTAGGGGGAGATCCCCCAGTACCGGACACTTAAGCCACTAAATTCATAATTCGAAAAATATTGATTTGATGGGCTCGTGTTACCCATTTATGATAAATATTATCATTTTTATAGTGTACAAAAATAAATTTGAAAATATAAATATGAATTTTGACATTGAGTTTTGATGATGTATTTTAGTACCAAATTGATCGATCTTGAAAGGTGGCACCCAATACCGGACACGATCTGGAAATGCCTCGAATTCTGTAAATTTGAACATCATTGAATGTGTACATTATAGAAATAGTTTATAATTACCAATTCAATGCAATTGCAACATTTACAAAAATAATTTGAATTTTTCTTAGTTTGCAAGATGCCTATCAAAAACCTCTTTCATATATGATGAAAAATAGCACATTTTACGATGTTGTTATGAATTGTTCATTCTGCTTAATTTTATGGCATGCTTGATACCATGGTCTTCGGAACCCATGAAAAATTGAAAGTATTTTGAGACACTGATGCAATAATTACAAAGATATCATATAACAAATCAAGCTGTCCGAAACTGAGGGACAGGAGGTGCTTAACCAAAATTGTAATTTGTCCATATTTACTTCAATTATGGTACAAAATACATTCATACTATCAAATTAGGATTGTGTTCGATCATGCTTGCGGGATCCAAAGTATTTTTTCAATTTCAAAATAATTACTAAATAGGCTCAAAATTGAGAAGATACGTCAATTTTTTAAAGATTTTCAAACTTTTCTACTTTTTTAAAAAGGGATGCATATTTCAAGGATGTGTTATTCTACGCAAACATTAGTGTACACAAAAGCTTTCTTTTCTACTAATACACCATCTTGATTGGACCATGATTTCTCAATGTTTCGACTTTGTCCGGTATTGGGTGCTGTTCGGCACTGGGGGATCTCCCCCTACTTTGAAAAATCATAACTCAAGAACGAAGCATCGTAGGAACAAAGTTTTTTATGAAAATGAAAGAAAATTTTCTCTGGAATAAAAAATAATATTAACTGGAAAAAGTTTTCCACAAAATTTTCCACCGTTGAGAAAAATCGTAAAGAAAAGCCGGAAAAACTATGCTCCAACTCGTGGAAAATTTTCAAAAAAATATTTTTGAGTAGATAATTTCATAAGCTTTAATCGCTGAAATTTGTGAAATGTATTTTTTTTTCGTTTTAGAGTTATGGCCAATTTTGTGGAACATGACCGTATAAGCCTTTTCTTTGAAAACCCAATTTTCAATCGGAAAAACTAAAAATTTTTATCAAAGCAATTGCAAATTTTCTAAAACATCTGAAAAAAAGATATGGGATTGGTTTTAATGAAGTATAAGTCGGAATGGATGATATTTTTCATGAAAAATTACACCGCTAAGAAAAACTGAAAAAACTGTTTCTGCCTCAATTTTTCATTACATTGAAAAGGGATTCTTTCTTTTCAATGGAACAAATAAGATTATTATTATTATTTTTTAAATTTTATTTATTCAATTATTCAGTATATAATTTATATTTTCATCTTAATACTATCTATTTTTTCAACCTGGAAGATTGTCTACAGTTGCTAACACCAGAAGATTTTCGTTTCTGGTTAATCATAATCATACACTTCATGCAGATTTTCATCTTTTCCGTAATCCACTGAACTCCATTCGAATGAAACTTGGTCATGAGACCATGGCTTATCGAGCGTAAATTTGTCCTTACTGATTTGTGGCCGTCCAGTCCGAAGGGGTTACAATATAGCGAATAGTATTCGTAGTATTGAACTTTGCCCATTTCAATAGCTTCGGTAATAACTAGTAATATACAGCTGACAACACTCGCACTTTCTCACTGCTCTTTGTTAGTTTTTTGGTAAACTTATGATTCTCAAGCCATTTCAACGCTTTAAATCAGAATTGGTAAATACCTAATTGCCATATTGTCTACCCATTGATTTAACTGTCAGTTTTGTAGTTACCTAACAGGTAGCTGGAAAAAATGCCTACATTATGATTGAAGAAATCTTTGTTTCTATGCTGTTTCGTTCTTAAGTAGTTTTGTTTATAAACTAATAAATTTAAAAATAAGCTTTATAAACTTATAAATGTATAAATTTATAAACAGCTCATCTTTGCAATATTTGATCATGATTTAGGAACGAAAAATAGGCGTTTTTAAAAAAAATGTTTAGAATTGGATCTTATTGATCGCACTTTTCAAATATACTTTGTTTGTAAGCTGGAATAGCTAATCGGGTTATCATTATTTATTTTCCTTAACGGTGAAAAATGTCCTCCTTATTCCATTTCAAAAAATCTCAAAGTTTCGAGAAAATTGGATTCCGATTTGACAAAAGGGCATTTTTTTATTATCGGACAGGTTTGGGCCGGAGGTTCTCCGATTTGCATGAAATTTTCACCAGAGGTATAACTCGTGGATACATGACCAAAAGTGAAATTCAAAAAAATTATAGTGGCCTATTTTCTTGGAAAACTCTAGATGAATTTTCACGATTTCTCTATATACCTCAAACTTTGAAAATTCATATCTCCTAAACTATGCATCGTAGAACAAAAGTTGTTTTAATGAAATCGAAAGTAAATTTTCTCAGCAATCTATTAAAAATATAAAAAGAAAAACATTTCTCGGAAAATTTTTCACCATGGAGAAAATTGTCGGAAAAATAGCTTAAAAACTATCGTCTGTATCATGGAAAATTTTCAAAAAAATATTTTTTGTTTTATCAATTTATACTTTGACTTTCGTCCATAGACGCTAAAGTGGTATCTTTTACCGTTTAGGCGACAGAACTGAAAAACCGATGACCACCCGCACGCTTCTCATAAAAAAATGTGTTCTATTGTGGGCCTTATAACCGTGCGCTAACGGCGGCAGTAATTAACACGCATTGTAAGTGTAACACAGTAAACCATCCTTTCCTTTCCAGTCAGAAGAAGCTTTTCGTCAATCGGACCACTCTATTTAGTATTAAAGCTCACAGCCTCTATGAAAGCCGCACGGGAAGTTCTTGTTACAATAAATCATTATGGTAACGTTTGAAGGATCGAATCTCAAGATCCACTTTCTTTGAAAACTTATGAATATATTGCTAATATGTTGTTTCGGCCAGGACGTCTTTCCTACGTTGTGTCTTTTACGATACAACGGACGGCAAATCAAGCGAACGGCTTCAATTTAACAGATTTATTACCACTGAGAGGCAGCATGCCTACTCGGTGGAGAAACGAAAGAAACTACATTCTTACAAATTCAATGGGTGCGCCTTATATAGGCACACGATACGGCCAAACAAAACATACAATAATTATTCATTACGCACGAACGCTTCTCAATACAGTTTGGCGCGCTGTTGAGTTGGAAACCAACCACAGCAGCCATCAATGGAACAATAGATAGCGTCCCTGAGTGTTATACAGTTGATTGATATTATATACATGCAAATACTATACTATATTCTTCCAAGGAACTATCAGAATTTATATCTAATATATCACTTTGTTTAGAAAACAAAACTGAAGAAAACTAAATTGAACAAAATTTGAAAAATAGCAAGAAAATTACAAATAGCACTTTATGTATGCATAAATATCCTTTTTGTTTGGCAACTATATGATACTGATGGTCAAGCATGGGAAACACTCACTCAGTTATTGTGTTTCCCTCACTCGTTTCCACGCACAGTCGGGAGCGAGAAAGCCGTTTTTTAATCAAACCGAACGTTTCAATTTCCAGTTCCCATTCTGCTTCTTCGGCGAGCACTAAGCGAAACAAAAAAAAACGGCAACTGATCAGTCGAATGCAATACCAAAATTCGGACAAAGGACAAACATTTGAAAAGGGCCCAAGAGGTCTTGAGCCTTTTTTCAGAAACGTTGCTGTTGAGCCCTTTTTAGCCCGCCCACGCAAACTAACCCCACTATCAGAAATATTGGTCGTTAGCTCTTCCTGATAGTGGTATTGGTGAGCGTGATCGAGTTGAATTGGGTTCAACAGCGGCTTGCAAAGCCAATGTTTACCAATGTCGATGTGCCCTTTTGAAATGTTTGTCCAGGAATGATTGTTTACATTCTGATTCCGTTCGAATGGCATTCGGGTTTGAGTGCTAATGAGCGTTCACTGACTGGCAGTCCATACCACGGAATGATTCAGTGAGTAGGAATCCTCTCAGTCAGTTCAATGCATTCGGCGAATGGATGCTAAGTGCATTAACTCGTGCCTCGCAGATACAAGTGTATTGGTATGCACTTCTCTTCGCGTTCCTTCCGATTATCGCTTTTACACAATCGGTTTCGACGCTTTCATGCTACACTCCGCCTAGGACGGTTCAGCTATCACTGAATGTTCGATAGCAGCAGATTTTTTGCTATTATTCATCGGTGGCGTACGGGTGAGTGAGTGAATTTTCCCATGCTTGCTATTGCCTATATTATTAAATGTTAGGATCGTTTTCAATTAAAGACTGTTGGTCTCAATAGTAAAGGTTACGAATAAAAGACATACAAAACACCCAACAGACCAAAGGAGAGTGCTCCGATTGACGAAAGGCTTCTTCTGACTGGAAAGGAAAGGATGGTTTACTGCGTTACACTTACAATGCGTGTAAATTACTGCCGCCGTTAGCGCACGGTTATGAGGCCCACAATAGAACAAATTTTTTTATGAGAAGCGTGCGGCTGGTCATCGGTTTTTCAGTTCTGTCGCCTAAACGGTAAAAGATACCACTTTGGTGTCTATGGACGAAAGTTAGAGTATGGATTGATGAAACAAAAAATATTTTTTTGAAAATTTTCTATGATACAAACGATAGTTTTTTCGATATTTTTCCGACAGTTTTCTCCATGGTGAAAAATTTTCGGAGAAATGTTTTTCTTTTTATATGTTTAATAGATTGCTGAGAAAATTTACTTTCGATTTCACTAAAAAAAATTTGTTCTACGATGCATAGTTCAGGAGATATGAATTTTCAAAGTTTGAGGTATATAGAAAAATCGTGAAAATTCATCTAGAGTTTGCCGGTAAAATAGGTCACTATATTTTTTTTGAATTTCACTTTTGGTCATGTATCCACGAGCTCTACCTCTAGTGAAAATTTCATGCAAATCGGAGAACCTCCGGCCCAAATTGTCCGATAATAAAAAAAAATCCCCAAAAACAAATGTTTCTGTGACGCTTTTATCTTCAGTTATGATTTTCGAACGAAAAGACTTGTACGAGAAATCTGGGCATTTTTCACAAAACTATGACCAAACGCAGGAATTAAAAAGTAGTACATCTTAAAAATTTCAGTGATTGAAATTTATAAAATTCTGTTCTCAAAAAAATTTCTTTGAAAATCTTACACGAGTTGGAACATAGTTTTCCCGGCTTTTCTTTACGAATTTTCTCAACGGTGGAAAACTTTTACCAGTTAACATATTTTTCCTATTCCTTAGAAAATTTGCTTTCATTTTCATAAAAAAAATAGTTTCTACGATGCTTCTTTCTTGAGCTATGATTTTTCAAAGAAAAGGCTCAAAATGGCACATTTGCATAGTTTCCCCGGCTTTTCTTTACGAATTTTCTCAACGGTGGAAAACTTCTTCCAGTTAACATATTTTTCCTATTCCTTAGAAAATTTGCTTTCATTTTCATAAAAAAAATAGTTTCTACGATGCTTCTTTCTTGAGCTATGATTTTTCAAAGAAAAGGCTCAAAATGGCACATTTGCATAGTTTCCCCGGCTTTTCTTTACGAATTTTCTCAACGGTGGAAAACTTCTTCCAGTTAACATATTTTTCCTATTCCTTAGAAAATTTGCTTTCATTTTCATAAAAAAAAAATAGTTTCTACGATGCTTCTTTCTTGAGCTATGATTTTTCAAAGAAAAGGCTCAAAATGGCACATTTGCATAGTTTTTTCCGGCTTTTCTTTACGAATTTTCTCAACGGTGGAAAATTTTGTGGAAAACTTTTTCCAGTTAATATAATTTTTTATTCCTGAGAAAATTTTCTTTCATTTTCATAAAAAAAACTTTGTTTCAACGATGCTTCTTTCTTGAGTTATGATTTTTCAAAGAAAAGGCTCAAAATGGCACATTTGTACTTTTTTTACAAAATTGGTCATAACTCAAAAACGAAAAAAAAGTACACTTCAAAAATTTCAGCAATTAAAGCTTATGAAATTATCTTCTCAAAACTTTACATCTTGGACATGTTAAGAAGTTCAGAAGAATATGTTGCTTTGCTTTTGTTGTGTCGCATTTTCTTGGAAAATAGGTCTTACAATCTTCATACGTACCACTAGCGTAATAAGTAACATAGTGGACGATTATTTATGCAGTATGTGCTCAGTCACTTTTTGGACCCTACCAATTACATGTGAGCGAAGAAATTTTAAAAGTAATTGTCTAGAATCAACCAGTACATGTTTAAACGATCAATATAAAATATCTCAAAGTAAAGCTTTTGGCGCTTGGTGTGGTTTAATAGAACCTCCCTGGCTGTGCAGAATATAATTATTTTCGAGCATACAGAATCTAAACTCGAGAATATTTACGGAAAAGTGTCGATTCCTTTGGAAATTTCAAACATAGTTCATCACACAGATGTGGACCGATTCGGGAGATTTTCCGCCGCAGGGGAAATCTGGGCCGGAGTATGATAGATCCAATCTCTGGGAGTATTATGAGCGTATCACCCACTTAAGTCGTCAGAATGCCAGTGAACCAGAAGCCATCCTTCACCCGGAATCACTGGACCGATTTTGACAGCCTACTGGCTTGTATCTGAGCAAAAATAAATACGTAGCCCAACTTTCGGTTCGGGAAATATTCCTACGTCGGGAAACTCTTCGACGGAGCAAGCTTGCTCCACCATTGGAACCAGGGTGAGTAGCACCGATCGTGAAAAACGATGACCCATAAGTCGGGGTGCCGGTGAACCGGAAGTCAGTCATGCTTGATAATACTTCTCAATATCACCTGAATTCGGTAGCATGCTCTAGAGTAGCATGCTGTGAGGGAGCAATAAAATATACTAATCAGAGAGGAAACAAAAAATGAGCGTGGAAGATGCGACACAAAACACAATGGAGGAAAATTCCATCAAAGAAGAGTACTATCACAACTTTCGCGACGCCTGTTTTGTTCGGAGACGCCACTCAAGAGTTCTTTTGAAATACAGAGAAAGAAGAGTACTCACTGGAATAGTTTGAGAATTCGTGTTGTGAATTTTGAGTTAAATTTTCGGTCCGGAAAAAACTTCGAAATTGCCTCATTTCTTCATCGCCGAGGAGTTTCTGTTAAGCCAGGTTCTATCAGCGAGCTAGTAATACAGTGGTCACAACAGCGGGCCCAGAATTGAACATTGAGGTACTCCCGCGGTAATTCGAACGCTTTTCTGCCCCTCCTCTGAGTCATACGGTAGAATACTACCATCAAAATAGCTTTCTAGAAGCTAACGCAACTGAACCGGTACCTTGAGGGGGTGAAGGGCGTGTGCTATTGCTTCCCAGCTTGCGCTGTTGAATACATTCTTCATGTCCAAAGTGACAACCGCGCAGTAACGGATGCCACTCCTTTTATGCTCGATTGTCATCTCAGCTGTTTGAACGACCAACTGGATAGCGTCCAAAGTAGATTAACCCTTCCTGAATCCAAACTGGTTGTTGGACAGGTCGTCCGCACCTTCCGTATACGGTACTAGCCTGTTCAAAATCATCCTCTTCAATAACTTGCCCATCGTATCTAGTAGACAGATAGGTCTATACGCCGACGGGTTATCTGGTGTTTATTTTTTTTAAATCGATAGATATGGGTTACCTGGTGGTTTTCCCGCCTTTGGTGGAGTTTTCGGAACTGCAATCTTGTTGAAGCATCTCTTGACGACTGCTGAAGTATAGTGAAAGAACCCATCAACGATACGACTGAAAGCAATTATTGAAGATTATCAACTGGAACTCAAGTTTACTTTCGGATTGGCTTTCTCAGGCTGGAGGTTATCGAAACGGCTCGCTTCGAATTACCCGACATTTCAGCTGGATTCATTTGACCTTTAAGCAATGTTGGATACGTGAGACGTGAGTCGATGCTCTGACTCGGCTACGAATAGGACAAATTTTAAGCAAACCGGTTTGTAGTTTTGTAGGCTTTGATGGAACATGTCCATAAAATTATCCTAGCTTAATTTTGAATCAAAATCTCATTACCCTGATTTCAACCATAACGACCTCTCCATCAAGCAAACTTCAAACTAATCCACTTTCATGCACTCAACCATCACCTCATTACTTAAAATTTGAACTTTATTTTTTCAAGTAAACCACTTCTTCCAACACTTACCGCTCAATCATTTCGCTAATTATTCTCCACAGTTCCCGGTGAGAAATCACTTCGACAGTGATGGAGCAGCGAAATTAACTTTTAGTTCTGAAAAAAAAAACGCAACCAAAGTCACCGTAAATCAACGTTACCTGCTGCGTTTTTCCCGGCCTTCCCACCTGGCAATGACGGACCCATCCCAAGTAATTACATCGACCGACCTTCCTGGACGCGGTTCTTGGCACTTGGCACACGATTTGGGCACAGACAAGCTGATGTTACACTTGGAGAATTTTCCTTTCAAATCCATGACATCTGGTTGCAATTTTTCATGAAATACGATTATGTTCACATATAGCGCTGTTATACAGATGACATGTCATATATTAGCCATAAAAGGCGAATTGGCGAGATTTAAATTACTTGGGAAGACCTATAGGAAACGTTAGATCAAACACGAAGGAAATCGACCCTTGCGTTTTGTCTCAAATTCCGAACATGCCTCATACATCGAACAGTAGAGATTTCAAGGTTAGAATTAATATGTTCACAGCTTTTCTAGGACCTAATATATAGAACTTCATGAAAAAATTGATCATCACATGAAAAAATTTGAGCGATTTTGTTTTGAGTCATGTTTGGAACATAGAAATATAAACGTTCAATTCATGATCAATAAAAATTTAATCAGTGTTACATCTGTTAGTCTAAGGCTCAAGCTTCAAGATGACAGATGAACTGGAGTTTAGTGCAAAAGTTCCACCGGAAGAAGGAACCGTCACCGTTGTCATCATCGCCGTCATGGTACAATCCCGGCAGCGAAGGATTAAGTGCTTAGCCCCGTTTCCACATTGGATTGCATTGTGACAGTTACCAACCAAGCCGTCTCAAGGTCAAGCTTCCCTCTGGAGAATGCACTTTCCGAATGGGACAGAAGAAAGTTTCCTAATTGTTTGATTTGTTTTTGCGCCATCCGGGGAGACAACGTTTCGGTGCAGCAGAGCCCTAGGGAGGAAGTGCTCTGCAGAGCACTATAGGGAAAAATGGAAAAGTTTCTCCAATGAACATCACAAGTTGCAACGTGGCGCGACGACCGGGTCGCAGTGGTTCAAGATTTGCGATACAATTACAATTCCTTAATTTTAATGAAATGGTAACTTATAGATACGAATAGAAGGAATGTAATCATTCATTAATTGAGTTAACAGATATCACTGAATTGATAATTTCTCGCCACGTTACTCGCTTCGTGGCCGCATCTCTCTATCCTCGATTCTTCTCCACGCTTGCCAAATCAATGCGCACTTGATCCGCCCGCCTAGCTCGCTGTGCTCCACGCCTTCTTGTACCAACCGGATCCAAAGCGAACTCCATCTATGCCCTGCCTATCGTATCTTTCCAGTTTTGGCCACCTTCAGGATACTGGGTTCGCCGTAGAGTTGAGCGAGCTCGTGGGTAATCCTTTGACGCCACACACTGTTTTTTTGCACACCGTCAAAGATCGTCCTAAGCGCCCGGCGTTCGAAGACTCTAAGTGCTTGCAGGTCCTTCTCAAGCATCGTCGACGTTTAATGCCCGCGGAGGACTACCGGCCTTATGAGTGTTTTGTACATGGTACATTTGGTGCGGGTTGTGAATCTTTTTTGTCCGCAATTTCTTGTGGATGCCATAGCAGGCCCAACTCCCACTGATGATGCGCCTCCGTATTTCACGGCTAACGTTATTATCAGCCATCAGCAAGGATTCAAGATAAACGAATTTGTCGACCACCTCGAACGTACCCCCGTCTGTCGTAACACTGCTTCCTAGGTGAGCCCTGACAAACTAGCATATACTTTGTCTTTGTCATTCACCATCAGTCTATCTTTTGCTGCCTCGCGTTTCAGACGGGTGTAGAGGTCTGCCACCTTTTCAAATGTTCGGCCGACAACGTCCATATAATCCGCGAAGGAAACAAATTGGCTGGATCACGTAAAAATCGTACTCTGGCTATTAAGCCCGGCTCTCCACATAACACCATCTAGCTTAATATTGAACAACAGGCACGAAAGTCCATCACCTTGTCGTAGTCCCCGGTGGAATTCGAACGAACTGGAATGTACGCCTGCAACCTTTACACAATTTTGCACACGTTCCATCGTTGCTCTTATCAGTCTCGTAAGCTTCCCGGGAAAGCTGTCCTCGTTCATAGCACCTATTATCAGCACAGCCTTCCGTACCGATACACCTAGGGATTACCACAAAAGACAAATATACAAATCGACCACGTTCTTATTGATGGACGACACTTCACTGACATTATCGATTTCAAGTTCTATCGTGGTGCTAACATCGACTTTGACTACAATTTTGTGATGGATGAACTGCGTCCCAAAACTAAATGTCATCAACGATGTTCGGTACTGGCTGTCGCCTCGGATTGACCTAGAGTGGCCAAAATATACGCGAAGAACCCCGAGGGCACAATACCGGAAGAGGGTGAGCTTGACAGAGTCCCTTGTTTGAACGCAACTGGCGTCGGTGTCGAAGGACCACCGAAAAGTTCCTGTAGTCCGCCAAACACGTGGGAATTATCTGACTGAAGGCATGGGATGCCACAAGTTTCTTGTCTCCCAGATTACCACTCGATTGTCTTCAACGGTAGGCCACTAAAGTTCTTTTTCACTAAGGTCGGCCCGAGACACAAGACACGGAAAACTACTGAGTCTCTTGGCAACCGAGCACTTAGAAAAAGTCGCACAGAACGAAATCATCACCGCACAACAGCGATAACGACTAAGTCCCTTGGTAACTTATGCAGCCCACAGACGCTCAGACGGTTTGACCAACATTGACTCCACCCCCAAGTTAGTCAAACCGACTTATGTTGATACAACCGTTTGACCGACTGTCAAGGTTGGTTGCAGCAACACGATATTTCTTCATGTTTTTAGACTTGCCGAGAGTCTAGTGAATATGTGATTATTATTTTTTCGAATGCTGTGGCTGTGAGGGAGAATCTTTTCGTGATTTTCTGGAAATAATCCCAGAAAGGAAGAGAAGAACTTTCAACATTTAAGTACCGGAAGAAATAAATATTTAAGAGGAATTCCAGTTATAATTCCTACGATATATTCCGGCAAAACTCAGATATCATGACGGGTCTTTCGGGAAATATTCTGAGCAGTCATTGATATGGGAGTGATCAAGGGATTTTTTTTTTCAAACATTCTATCCAAAATCTTTTAGTCGTTTCCTCTAGTTATTCTGATTTGAAGTTTTTCCAGGAATCCATAAACTATACTAAGGATTCCACCAAAAGCTCTTCCTGGGATTCTACCACGAATGTGATCAATAATTCCTTTAGAAATTTATCCACAGATTCAACCAGAAATTTCTCAGGGGAACATTCTTCAGGCATACCTTCAGGTGAAATTTTTCCAAGGATTCCTTTAGGGGTTCCTCTACAAATAATTGTGGATTTCAACAACTAATTCTTTAAAAGATCTGTCTAAAAACCAATTTCTTCAGGGCAAACTCCAAGGCTGCCTCCTAGAATTCCTCCAGACTGTTATAACAATTTTTTCAAAGATTTCCTCAGAAATTTCTCTGCAAGATATTTTCAATTGTACAACTTAAGTATTCCATCACGCGTTACCCAAGAATCGCATCACGAATTCTTTCAGATACTTCTCAAGGGATTTCTCCTAGGTATCAGAAGGCCGGCTCCAGAGGCACGTTCCCCGCCATTTGGGAGATTTGTGCCATCGCCATATTTGAGCCTATTTCATCATCTACCCGAAGGGAGAGGAAAGGGAAGGGAAAGATGGGAGGAAATAGGAGTGGGGTCCCTTGAAGAGGGAAAATCGCATAAGCGAATTGAGAGCATGTAGCTCCATACCACAATGGGTTCGAACAGCGCCCTAAAAAGGACACTGCAAATACGCATGAGCGAAAATAGAGCCTATAGCTCATTACCACAGCGGGTTAAGAATAACAGAATGTCCTAAAGATTCAGGTTTCTGAAATCAGTTTCACTTAATAAGTGTTAACCAAGTAATTGGAATCGCAATTACGCGAAGATTGGATAGTTACATATCAGATGATAAGAAGTTCCATAATCGGAATCACAACTATCACACAAAAAATGTATCAGCACACTGAATATTTGCCATGTGATAGTTGAGTCGGCAGTAGCCAGTCAAGGTTGTTACCAAGAGACTGCAATTCTGCTTTGACAGATTTGTTAAATACTTAGCCACCTTTGGGATGGCTCAGTAATGTACAATTTTGTTTGACGACATGACTCAAAATTATTCCAATATTGCTTGTGCTGAGTTGCCGCCCAAAAATTTCTGAAGCTTCACCCAGCACATCGAAATTGGAATAGCTGCCTGAGAGCGAATGAAGTCATGCGATGCTCCATTGCGAGCTAATTCATAAGCCAATTCATTCCCAGCAATGGAAGAATAGCAAGGACCCACATAAGTTTAACAGAGTTCACTGAATTCAGTTCCTCAAATTGAGTTCGACGTGCGATAACAAGCTTAGACCTTGAGTTGGCCGAAGCAAGAGCTTTAAAAGCAGCCTGACTATCTGACATATTCCTTTACAAATAGCCAGACGTCAACTAGTCCCGCAAAGGGAGTTGTGAGTAACAAAGTGACAAGCAATTGTGGGTTTCACTCGAATCAAGGACAATTGTGTCCCAATTCACCGGAAATGGAAACATTCAAATCACTAGGATTTCCAATGGACGGAGAGAATTCATAGAATTTGGTCACAATCAATTTCCAGTTTGTGGAGAGTAACAAATGCAAAGTCTGCAAATTTACATTCATATGTTCATATAGAAATGTAGCGATGATCAGATAATGATTCATCATCTGATACATGACAATTCGTCAACTCGTGACTAATTCTGTTCAAGCAGAGCATTATGTCTAACACTTCTTCTCTAGCAGATACCATGAAGGTTGGGCGATTCCCTAAAATAAGTAATCCAAGATTTGAACAACTTGAGCATTCCATCAGACTGGAGCTTCTCAAATTAATATCTGAGCTGCTCCAGATGATGTGATGAGTATCAGCATCACTACCCACAAATCAGCAGAAGGCCTTTTCATAGGCAGTGAACGACAACTCGTTTGAAATCATCCATTGGGGATGGTTCATCATGTGGTAAATACACCACAAAACGAAAGACGTATTTTCTATTGAGGTCACCAACAGAAATATCAATTGTGACAGCACATACATCTCTGGTTGTTAACTCAGAAATGAGTGTAGCAACGTCAGCGCTATTTACGAGCACGCATGCACGAGGTATGGCACGCGAGTTTGCCATTTCATGTTTATGAAAGTAACAAAAACTGGATCCACAAGGTTACCTAGCAAAAAAGTTCACAAAAGTAAGGTTTTTGCGCCATTTGAACTGTACCATTTGCATTAGTCTACAAAGATTAATCGTTGCTGATATTTTATGCTGAAGATTGGTCTGACTAAGCTATCCTAACCGTAGCCACTACCCACTACTAGGCAGGATTAAGCTTTTCGCAATCTCAGAACGAAAAAGACCAGCAGCGAGAAAACCAGATCGGTATCTCTTAAAAGTCGCCAAAGGCGAAAAGCACAGACTGCACTGTGTAATACGCATAATGCGGAACCATAGAGGTGGAAATTTTAAACTAACTTACAACGTATTAATAATCCCACCCTTATTTAGCCTCAGGCTTGAGACTGAAGAAGGGCAGCCGATTATCTCGGAGAAACACAAGGTCACCTGCACCTTTGCTCCGGGTAGCACAGGAAGGGCATAATACTGTAGAGGGCGCCCTGGTACTCCACAGGCTCCGTTTGCGGTTAGGTTTTATTTAGACCCCCCTAACCATTCATTCTTAGGCACGGTAAGCTTAAAGCCGCATGAATTAGAGGTCACCTGTGAGGTGGACTTTTACCACCGGAACAGGCAGTCCGTAGTGTTAATTCTTAGCCAGTTGAAACAACCGCTACCGACACTACACGGCTATCTAGGCTGATCGGGAAAAGGAAGTTAACATTGATGATTAACTCCTGACGTGCCCAAACAGCCGCCCCTCAGATATCATGACGGGTCTTTCGGGAAATATTCTGAGCAGTCATTGATATGGGAGTGATCAAGGGATTTTTTTTTTCAAACATTCTATCCAAAATCTTTTAGTCGTTTCCTCTAGTTATTCTGATTTGAAGTTTTTCCAGGAATCCATAAACTATACTAAGGATTCCACCAAAAGCTCTTCCTGGGATTCTACCACGAATGTGATCAATAATTCCTTTAGAAATTTATCCACAGATTCAACCAGAAATTTCTCAGGGGAACATTCTTCAGGCATACCTTCAGGTGAAATTTTTCCAAGGATTCCTTTAGGGGTTCCTCTACAAATAATTGTGGATTTCAACAACTAATTCTTTAAAAGATCTGTCTAAAAACCAATTTCTTCAGGGCAAACTCCAAGGCTGCCTCCTAGAATTCCTCCAGACTGTTATAACAATTTTTTCAAAGATTTCCTCAGAAATTTCTCTGCAAGATATTTTCAATTGTACAACTTAAGTATTCCATCACGCGTTACCCAAGAATCGCATCACGAATTCTTTCAGATACTTCTCAAGGGATTTCTCCTAGGACTCCTCCTCAAATTCCTCAATGAGTTACATCAGAAAATCCACCAGGAATTTCTTCAGCGATTCTTTCTAGCAATTTTTCAACAGATTTCTCCAGGGATCTATAAAAATACTTCCCAAGGGGATTCTCTAGTGGTTCATCCAATGCTTCCTTCAAGAATTCTACAAAAAAAAACCTTCAAAGATTCATTTAAGAATTCCTCCAGCGAAACTTCAAGCATTTCTATACAGATACTACCCATAATTTATCCAAAGATTCATCAAGTTCCTCCAGGAATTCCACCAACAATTCCTCCAAGAATTCCATCAGAGAGATTTCAAGGCAAACACTGCAAATTCATCATAACTTGATCAGCAGGATTTTCTTTAGAGATTCCACTTGTAATTTTTTGAGAGGACCCCCCAGGTTATCCTTCGGTATTCCTCTAGAGAGAATCTTCCATATTTTTTTTATAAACTCTACCAGTATTTCCTCAAAAGATTCTTCCTTGTATCTCTGAAGGGAACCTACGAGGCATTCGTCCTGGGGTTTCTGCAGGAATTACTTCAATAATCTAGTATAATTTTTTCCGTGGATTCCTAAAGAAATTTATCCATCAATTCCATCCAGTATTTCTTGAAGGATTTTTTTCCAAGGAATCTATCAGGAATTACCTTAGAGAATTTTTCAGAAACTCCTTCAGGGATTGCTTTAAAAGTTCTTCCAGAAAAATACTAGGGAATCTCTCCAGGAAGCTCTCTAGGAGTTAATCTATTGATTTTTTTGGTGATACCTCCAAGAATTCCTAAAGATATATCTCCATGGATTTTTTTTTTTCAGAAATGGAAAAAAACCTTCTAGGTCTACTTTAGGGATTCATCTTGAGGCATTTAGAGGAATGTGTTGTTTGAAACTCTGAGTAAATATCAGTTTACTCCCTGGAGGAGTTTATGATAATCCTGAAGCACAATCCTAGTAACACCTTTGAAGTATTTTATGGTTGAACTTTTGGCGAAACTCTGGTAGATTTTTCAGGTGGTAATTCTAGCGAAACTCTGGTGATATTCCCAGCGTTAACGCTAGAAGAACTTCTAGTGAAATTCCTTAAATCTTCTCTGCGGAAAATTACAGGTGATATAATTAGGGAAAATACTGTTGAAGTATCTGAAGGAATAACTAGTGGAATCTTTATAGGAAATTGTGATTAAATCGCATAGGAAATTCTTTATGGTATAATTGGAGTTCATCTTTGTGGCATCCACGAAGGAACCTCCCAGAGGAATCCCTGAAGGGATTCCTATTTTGAATCCCAGGAGGAATTACTGATGGAGTCACTAGATGATATACTGGTAGATTCCCAAATTACAGGTAAAACTATTATAAAATAAATTCTGGTTAGTTATTATTATAGTTATTCTACGAGAAATTCCTTGAAAAATCTGGAGAAATCCCTTGAGGATTTCTGATAAAACAATTCTGATAAAATCCCTGGAGGAAATCCTGATAATCTTCGAGAATCGTTGAAGATTTTGCTGAAGGAATTCCTTGAGGATTGATACCTTGAGGAATTTCGGGAGGTATCCCTTGACTAATTCCGGGAGGAATCCCTTAAGTAATTCCAGACTACCTTGAAGAGTTCTTGGATGAATCTCTTGAAGTATTCTCTAGAAGTTCGGGTAGTATCTCCTAATAAATTTCGAAATTCATAATAAATTAACCCAGAATAGCCCTAGAAGGATTCCTGAAGGAACCTTTAGAAGAATTCCTGATAGAATCCCTAACAGAACTTCTGATGGAATCCCAGGAGGATTTATAATAAAGTCTTAGAAGTTTTTCTAATGGAATCTATGAAAGAACTTTCGATGGAATCCCTGCAAAAATAACCAATAAAATCTATCGAAGAACTCCTTCAGATGGAATTGGAAAAACCTGTGATGTAATCCCTGGAGTAATTCCTGATAGAATCATTAGAGAAACTCTTGATAGAATTCCTATAGAAATTCTAGGTGGAATCTCTGAAGGAACTGCTGATGAAATCGCTGGAGAAACTTCTAATGTAATTGCTAGAGGTATTCCTGATGGAATCCCTGGAGAAGTTCCAGTTGCTACGCTGAAGGAACTCTTGAAGGCATCCCTGGAGGATTAAAACGCATTTTGACTTTCCACTCCTGATGAAATCTCCAGAAGCCCTAAAGGTACTCCCGATAGAATCACTACAGAAGCTCTTGGTGAAATCCCTGGGGGAACTCCTGAAGGAATCCTTGGAAGAATTTTGATGAGATATTCTTGAAGGAACTCTGGATGAAATCATTTGAGGAATTTCTGTTAAAATCCCGAGAAGAACTCCTGATGGAATCCCTAGGGCAACGACGGATAGAGTCCATAGAGGAATTCCAGGTGGAATCTCTGAAATATCTCCTGATAGAATCCCAGAAGAAACTTCTGATGAAATTCCTAGTTGAGTTCCAGGTGCAATCTCTGAAAGAACACCTGATCAAATCTCTGGAGGAATTCCATATGGAATCCCTGAAGAATTCCTGATGGAATCCCTAGACGAACATCTGATGAAACCCCCAGAAGAATTCTAGATCGAATTCCTAGAGGAACTTCTGATGGAATCCGGAAAGGAACTTCCAATGGAATCCCTAGAGCTAATCCTGATAAAAGCCCTGAAGGAACTGCTGAATGAAACCTTAGTGAAATTTATGATTGAATCTTTAGAAGTTCTCCTGATGGAATGTTTAATTTCCTAGAGTAATCCTGATTCTAGAGGCATTCCTTAGCCGAGTGATCAGAGTCCGCGGCTACAAAGCAAAACCTTACTGAAGGTTTCTGGTTTAAATTTCCGGTTGGTCCAAGATCTTTTCGTAATGGAAATTTCCTCGATTTCTCTGAGCATAGAGTATCATCGTACCTGCCACACGATATATGAATGCGAAAATAGCAACTTTGGCAAACAAAGCTCTCAGTTAAAAATTGTGGAAATGCCCATTGAACTCTAAGCTGAGAAGCATGATCTGTCCCAGTGAGGACGTAACGCCAAGAAGGAGAAGAACTCCTGATTCTCAGAGGAATCAATGATGGAATCCCTGTAGGAACTCCTGATAGAATCCCATGAGGAATTCCAGGTGAACTTTCGGAAGGAATTTATAAATGAATTCTTACAGGAATTTCTTGTTAAATCCCTGGACAAAATGTTGATAAAATTTCTGGAAGAACACCTGGTGGAATCATGAAGCAGTTTTGGAAGAATTCCTTAATATATTACAAGAGGATTACCTGGAGAAATTTCTGATAAAACTCCACAGTACAAATCCAGGTACAATCCATGGATGGATTTTTTGAATCACAGATGCAACTGGTGATGGATTCACTGAAGATATTTCTGGAGAAATTGGTTGAGGAATAATTAAAGAATCCTTGGTAAATTTGCTGGAGCAATAGTTAGAGATAGTTGGAAACGATAGTGAAATATATAGAATCAACTCAAGAGCGTGCATTTGATAGATCACTATGGCACCGACGCTGCGTAAATTCACGCATTTTGACTTTTCACCCGCATCGGCAGTTCATGGGACGTCAAAGCTTCAATTTGACATGATGACGTCGGTGTTCATGCAACATCCCTACAGACGGTACGATCGATTCGTCGAACATTTGGCGTCGCCCACCGGTGGTTTGAGCGAAATCAAACTCGTTTGATTTTGGCCGACCGATTCGTCAACCGTCAAATTGGTTTCACAAACTGTCAAATTGGTTCGTCAAACAGCATCACATACGGTCAAACATAGCACCAACATGAGCATCAACCTGGGGGTTGGAGTCAATGTTGGTCAAACCGTCTGAGCGTCTGTGGGGTGCATTATGTGCATAATAGGGTAGTGTAAGGATTGTAGCAATTCTGGCTAAATAAAATTCAATTAGACTAAAATAAATCACTGGATAGACCTATTTCAATGAATAGATGAGTACGGCTCCAACATTCCGGCCACCTTGGAACATGCAGGTGATCCAAACTTCAGCGTTGGATGGGTTCAGTACATTGGTTAGCAGATGGACATCGGTACGGATGATGATCACTCCGTTGTAGATACTCGCTAAAAACTGGGAACAAAAGAGAAGATCAGGTAGTTCGAACGAACAGTTTAGAGGTATTGGAACCATAATTATCTGTACTAAGCGCGGGTGCATTTCGAGCAAGTTCTCCCTTGTGGGTTGCTCTACCAGGATCGAACTATTAGATGTTTGGATCCGGTGTTGACAGTAGAGCGATCTTCGCTACCGCACGAACCGTTTCCTTTCTCGGTGCTGTCTGGAGTGTTACTACTCGGACGACACCATCCTTGCCGGATTAAGCTTGACGATCCCTCCAAGTGGCCGGAGGAACGTTGTCTTCCTTGGTGACGACAACGCGATCAACCTCGAGGGCGACCGGTGATTTGCAGCCCTTGGTAGCTCTTGACTGCAGGTGTACTCTGGGTCCGGGAATCTCATGCAGATTAACTTCAAGAACCGCTTAAAAATTGGCTCCAACGAGAAAGTGTCCAGGAGTTAGGACATCCACATCCGACGGTTCGCTCAGCATCGGCGTTAGCTGACGGGTGTTCAGGCACATCTCGTCTTGAGCCAAGAGAGAGACAGCCGTTTCGTAGGCGATGTTGGTGTTGCCGACGGTTTGCAGGAGATGCGTCACTGACTTGACAGCGGCCTCCCTTATACCTCCAAAATGTGATGCTCGCGGTGGGATGAATTTCCACCGAATCTCGTTCTCGGAACACCAGCTGAAGATTCTGTTTCGATCGATATTGTCCACTTTCAGCATTTGGTAGACACGATTGAGTGCGTGCCAACCCTTAAAAGTTGTGGCATTGTCCGAATACAGCTCGGTGATTCTTCCTCTGCGAACGACTACCCGGCAAAATGCTGCCATAAAGGCCGCCGTGATAAGGTCGCTCACAAGCTCAATGTGCAAAGCCTTCGTAGCGAAACAGACGAGCTTTTAGACTGGAGCACGTTTACGGACGGATAATTTGATAAAGTACGCTCCGCAGTAGTCTACGCCGCAAACGGAAAACAGAGGAGTTGACTAGACTCGAGATGCCGGTACATCTGCTGTGCTCTGCTAGACTAGCGTGGGATTGCTACGAAAGCAAGTGAGGCAATGGTAAAAGACGGATTTTGAGAGATTTCTGCCACCGGAAGAAATCACAGCGGGGACTATGAGAAGGCATTGGTCTTCCGTGATTGTTCTTCTGGAAGGTGTTATGCCCCAAACACAATGTGAACGGCAGCACGGTACAACGGAAAAACGACAAGCCCATC
Source organism: Aedes aegypti (assembly GCF_002204515.2). NCBI lineage: Eukaryota > Metazoa > Arthropoda > Insecta > Diptera > Culicidae > Aedes > Aedes aegypti. The sequence goes on along the minus strand of NC_035108.1, from coordinate 89,002,892 downwards.
TTGATCTACACTCTGCTAGCCAACTCAATATTGAATCTGATTTAGTCAACATTGATCAAAACATTGACATGTCATTCAAATCGGTGTTGCCGTTTTGCCGTTCTTTCCGTAATGCCGTTGCATTGTGTTTGACCCTTTACGCGGAGATCCGTACCCGTAACGCGGGTAGATCACCGTTTAGAGGTGCGTTATGGGGTAAAGATCTACCAATGAATCTTAGTCCTGACTGCTTCAAACGAAGAGGACAGGATGCCATAGTAATCAAAGGAACCCAAGTAGCACGCGAAACATCTTGCAAAGAGATGCTTTTTAAAAAATGGTTTCAATCGCGTATCAATATAAGCATATGTAACTTACCTGGTTGTAGTTCGGTTGCATATCAATATCAAGGCTCATAAAGTTTCATTGCCGTTCCAATGAACATGCGTTTCACTCCTTATATGACGTTGAACATTTATGAAACGACAAGATTTGCTGCAAATGTCCCTTGCAAATAACAATGAAGTCAAGTTTATCAAGATGTTTGCAGCAATTTTTCAAACAAACTCTTGAAATATTTCCCAAAATGCCGGTTTTATTATGTTTTGAATTACTTACATTTAAAACACCCACAACTTGTATTCAATTTTCGTTCCCATACCCACAACTCAAGAAGATTCATCCCAGTTGCGAGAAAGTTGCACTAAACTACGTGTATAAAAGCTAGAAGTTTGTTTGTTTCAATCCAGTTGCAATTGGTTGAGTTGCACCTTACGTATTATCTAACAACGAAAACATGGTTTACCAACAGTTTGTTTGTTTAGATGGTATTTCTCATGTGTTGCGCAGAAGTTTTTGTGAAAGTTTAGATTATTCCAGGCGTGGCCTAATTTCGTCAGTAATGAACTTGTATTTCGAAGGGTGCAGTAAAGTTAAAAGCAACAAGCTTTGATCAATGAGCCATGTGGTCGCTTTTATAGTGCATTGGCGAAACAATTGTTCGAAGAGCTGGTGGAGAAGTGAGTAGAGGAAAAGATTGGTGATCTTGAGGTCGGAAGTTAGTTCATTTTTTTTTTCTCTTAAGTATTTTGCAACAAATAAGCAATTTCGATATAACTTAAATATGTTGCAAACAGACTCCACCTCTTGCGCTTTTTGCGTTGCTATTCAGTGCAATTGTTAGTCACATTTTCAACAATTGACAATTCTAATTAGTTTCAAGAGATAATTTTATTCTTGAGTTGAAACAAACTGTCCTGCTTGGGAACACATTTAGTCCTTGTCACATTTTAAACCTTGTTAAAAGTGACAATTCTCGGTTTTCCAGTATCCGAGAATGATCTTGAGATAAGGAAAAATGAGTCGAAATCAGCTTTTTGTTTTCTAATCTTTAATTCATTCAGTTCTCTAGTTTACAGAAGTACGGACTAGGACTCTTATGCGTGGACAATATCGGTATCATTTCTTAACTTTATCAAGGGATCCGATTTTGACTGATAAAGGCGCGCACCTGTGGAGAGTGTACCTATCACACTCTCCAAATGGTATAAAAAGCGGAACCTTTCAATTAGAATCCATTCCTGAGATAAAGTTAGAAATAGCAACTGTAAAAAACCGAATACTTTTTCACTTCTCGATAGTGACAAAGTAATACGACATGCACTAAACAAAGGACACGGGATATACTACAATCGGTCAAATATTGATCGCAGTGTTCCGAACAGAAAAAAAAAAATGCTTAGATCCGGGGTACGATTTTCAACATATCCAGTCAACTTGTTTGCTTCGTGGTTGAACTAATTTGTATCAATTTGAAGTATCAACGTTTAAATTCGATCCTTTTAGGCACTTCATCCGGACGGACATACCACTGTGCAACGTTTTAGCGCTGGGAACAGAAATTGCGGATGCCGGAGAGAGAAAAAGCTTGCGATTGGGCTTCGCAGGGTGCACAATGGGAAAAGTTTCGAGAACAGAAAAGTTCTTATCGCTAATTATGGATCTCGGTTGGATGAGGACAGACTATGTCATTATTCATTGAAGAGACTTTCAATGGTTTGGCAAATGCTAATACCTTGTGGCAAGCTTTAATAGAAATAACACATAATTTACATAATTTGTTTTGTCATTACTATAGAGATCTATCATCTTGATTTTCTCACCTACGATGATTATCAAGAATCTTTAAATAGAAAATTGAAAATATTCTAAGGGTAAGATGCTTCTAACACTAAACATAAATTTTATTGGTTACGAATAAGAGATGCGGATTAAGGGACCTTCCTTAGCTTATTGGCAAGAGTCCGCGGCTACAAAGCCATGCTGAATGTGTCTGGGTTCGATTCCCGGTCGGTCCAGTATCTTTTCGATATGTAAATTTCCTTGACTTCCCTGGGCATAAATTATCATCGTACGTGCCACACGATATCCAAATGCGAAAATGGCAACTTTTCAAAGAAAGCTCTCAGTTAATGATATGTGGAAGTGCTAATTGAACACTGAACTAAGAAGCAGGCTCTATTCCACTGAAGACGTAAGGCCAAGAAAAAGAATAATAATAATATAATAATGATAAAAATAAGAAGAAAAAGAAAAATATATTCAAAATCGTGATTATCGAATAAATTGAACTGTATTGCATAACATTTGCAATGTGCAATCTAATACGGTTCATTCAATCATCACCGGTTGACATCGATTATTTGTAACCAATCAAAAAGCATAGTTTTACAATATTGTTGAATATGTTTAACGAGGTCTGACTTGTCTTTTATGATTTTTCTCGTCTCGTTTACAGCAATGCGGATGACACCGCCAGTCAACAAAATGGACGTGGCTGCACTAATTGATGTCAATCAACTAATTTCCATCGGAATATCAACCATCGTGCTAATGATGCATCAGCAATGTGAGTTCCATCTCTGACATTGATACGGGTTGCGATTTGAAACTGATGGACGGGTACGTGATTGTGACTATACGTAATTGGCATGTTCGAGTTTAGCATAACATCCCCACACTTTCCCGGAAACGGCGTTCAAAAATTGCTACGACATCGTTTCCAAATCGTGTGTGTGTGTCAATATGCCTATATAAGTCAAGCATACGCGCGCCGTAAATTCTCGACATAATTTGATTTTACTTCGGCGCACCACATCAAACGAGGAGCCCATTAATTACGCACTCCACTCAGGTGTACTCACGAAAGCACAACGGCGAATCCTCCTCTTCCCGGAGCTCTTCCCAAATCATTTCTAAGTCATACTTTCTTTTACTTCTTCTTGGCAGTATGTCCCTACTAGGACTGAACCTGCTTCTCAGATAGTGTTCTTATGTGAACTTCCACAGTTATTAACTGAGAGCGTTCTTAGTCAAAGTTGCCATTTTTGCATTAGTATATGACCAGGGAAGACAAGGAAATTTCCATTACGAAAAGATCCTGGACCGACCGGGAATCGAACCCAGATATCTTCAGTATGGCTTCACTTTTTAGTTGCAAACGTAATCACTAGGTTAAGGAAAGCCCCAAGTCACATCTTCACTGTTACTGTTTAGAAGCGTAGAACCTTCACGGTTTAGGAACAGGATTCCGCAAACGTAAACTCACGGCTGACAGCACTATAGATTCGCTGGTAGGTATCTTGTTCTACACTTTTGCAGCAACGAAACTCGTCGTCGTCGTCGCCACCGTCATCACAGAGATCTTCCACAAGAAGCTTTCACAGTGCGCCGCGAAAAAGCGTAAAGCCATTTATCATGTTGAGCTGAAGTTGGAGTCAAGTCGTCGGTTTTCCTTTTCCATTTGTAACTGTGCTATCTGCCATCCATTCTGCTCTTATTTTTCTGGGGGTTCTCAACCGCTCCTTAATTTGTCTGAGTTTAGTATTATATCAAGGAGGGAGCTTCTGAATCATTTTCAAAATTTTATCTTGAATCCTCAGAAAAGCTATCTTCCTGTTAATACAACAGCTAGTCCATATTGGTACAGCATACAACTTGGTTGGCCTAAAATATTAAAGAACAAAAGCTTGTTCTTAAGGCAAAGTTTGTATTTACTATTGATAAGTTGATAAAGACATTTTGCATATTTGTTACGTTTGGCTCGAATGCTCTCAATGTGATTTTTGAAGGTTAAATATCTATCTAGCATGAGCCCTAGATACTGACGAAAATATAGGTACCCCAACGTGACAACATGTCTACATGATGGTTTCAAATAAAGAGCTTTTGGTTTATGTGGGAATATTATTAGTTGAGCTTTGGAAGCATTAGGAGAAATCTTTCATCTTTCTTTATGATGAAATTCACCGAAACATGTTGTAGAATTTGCAGAATTGGCCTGATTAATTCATAGTCTTATTGTTAATTACAAATTCGAAGTCTCATTAGATATGGAGAAGGATTACAAATTTGAAAACAAGCTTCCATGTGTTGCTATCCATTATCTAGATTCTTTTCTCAAATAAATTATTTTTAAATGTTGATAAATGTTTTTGTATAAGAGTTATGGTAACGGCAATTCTTTGAAACAAACAATGATGCAGCGAATGAAGTTTATTTTGAATACTGCATCATTGCAAACTTTAGAATGTTTTAAAATTTATGAGTCATTCGATAAATTTGTCTCTGAGTCGTCGGGAACAGAGATGAACTGCTATTAAAACTTCCAATTGACGTAAAAACGTGGTGTTGCTTGTTAGAAAAAATAGTTAAAACTTGCTTCTAAAATGATGACGAGATATCGATGATGCATTGCTTTGTAACAATGTGGAATCCTTTTAAATATACTTGATATTTCCCCAAATTAGGATAATAACTAATATTTATTTTTATATTGTAATTAAGTGCAAGTTTGAAAAATCTGTAAGACACGCAAATATTACTAATTTAAGCATGTAAATCCAGAAAATATTCTTAAACATCTCTGGAATCGGATTCTTTATTTTACAAAGTCCAATGAAACAGCCGTTACTTAGGCGTCCTTCACTTATATCTATACTTGTCGGCTGGTTAAAATCTGGTGGTTTTCCAAGAATTAGCTCATGCATTTTTCAGTAAAGTTTCCTCATTTAGAGTGGAATTTAAAGGTACTAGGTACTTCAATCTACTTTAAAGTTCCTCCATTTATTTTTGTTTAAGACTCCTGTTGGTTTCGATTTTTAGTAGCCCAAAATAGAACTAACCATCAAAATTGGATATTATTAAATTCACGAATAAAATACCGTCCATCTTGCTAACTTCAAACAGCTGTTACCGTATAAATTTGAGGTTGACAGATTTATTTGAAAAAAATTTCAATCCTTCAACTGATGATAGCCATGAAGTTAAAGCATGTAAAATCTTTAACTTTAGCAAAAGATATTATTCAATCTTATGATAGAATTTTGGGAAATTCTTAATTTATATTAGTTACCTTTTAAGAGCTTTGTAAAAATGAAACACTCAATACTGAAATGCTAAGCAACAATAATCCGTATTTTCAAACGTGCAATATGTTTTGACTTTTAGATGTTGGATTTATAGGCTCTTCGACTTCAATCATTTTGATCTTGCACTTTAATCCAACTAATCAAACATTTAAAAATGCATCTTGTTTTTAAATTCTACTAAAATTCTAGTTCAAACCGAATTGAAGTTTCCTACTTTTAGTCTCCTTTTAAACCATTGTAGATCCATGTGATTTGATAAAAAACGTCATCTTAGTAACAAACACCAAAAAAATATATTTTAATAACGTTGACTCTTTCCCCATGACAGTGACATAGGGTATCTAATAAAGTTGATCAATCGAATTGGAACTCTTTTCATTTGTTGATCTATCTCTGTGTAACGCCACTTATCGAAACAAGCATTGAAAAGTAATGTAAATCCTTTACGATTTTTACCTCCAATGAGAAGGGGCCGTGTCCCCTCACAAGATTGAAGGCTATTAACGCCCATGGTGCCTCGTGGATTTTCTTTGGAATTTTTCATGGAATTTCATCAGAGTTCCTCCGGGAATTCCTTCAGATTTACTCTGGGATGTGTTTCTGGAGGTCTACCGGGAATTCATCAGGATTTTCTGCATAGTTCGTCATGGATATTTTTCAGAATTTCTCGAGGAATTTTTTCAAAGTTCCTCTAGTATTTTTTCGGAAATCCTCCAGGATTCCATCAGGAATTTTCTGGAGTTACTCCGAAGAAAACCTCTAGATTCCCACCGGCAGTTCTTACAGAGTACCTCCGATTTTTATTAAAGAGTTTCTCGTGTAATTCCTCCAGAGCTCCTCCAGGATTTTTTTTATTGAGCTCCATCGGGAATTCCTTCGAATTTCCTCCATAGTTCCTTAAGTAATTACCCCGGAGTTCCTCCAGAAACGCATCCAAAGTATGTCCAGGAACGCCTCCAGAGTTCCTCCGGGAATTGCTCCGGAATACTTCCAAGAATTCTTTTGCAATTTCTCTTGGCTCATATCATGAGTTCCTTAAGAAATTTGTCCGGAAATTCCTTCCGAGCTTCACCAGTGATTCCTCCCGAGTTCCTCCGGAAATTACTCCGGTGTTCTTTCAGCAAATCTTCTGGATTTTATTCAGTGTTTCCTCCGAAGCTTCTCCAGAGCTCCATCGGGAATTACTTTGAATTTCTTTCGGTGGTAGGTCATTTGGCATAAAGTCGCTTGGCATAATGGTCGTTTGGCATAATGAGTCTGAAAACAAGAATTTCTCAATTGATCGTTTTTACGTTTCTATTGAATCTTTCTGATGACATCAGGCTTATATTGGAGTCAATTGATACAAAATGACACTTTATTCAACAATCATTCGCTCTTGAATTAATTTTAGCATAATAGGAAAGTTATTGCCAATAGTATTTTATTATTACTTATCTTTCATATATTAATTCTTCTTTTGAATTTCGCTATTGGAACAAATTTTTGCACTGAAGATTTTTATATATTTAGCATAAATTTACCCTTCTTTCAATTGTTCTTTTTTTTCTAAATATGATGTAACCATAATAATAGGTATGAAAACCGTTGATTCAAAATTACAATTAATATATCCTTCTTCTATGTATATGCTGTTCTTTGGAGCAATATTTTTAAAGTAGTTTTTTGTTTCCAACTGACAGAAGGGCGGCAATCGTAACATTAATCTGCTCAAATTATCATCGAAAAGAGAAATCGATTACTGCAGTTACTTCGATGGGTTGTGTAACTTTTCCTCGAATGTCGGTTCCCCGAATGTCATTTCCCCGAACGCCAGTTTCCCGAATGCCAATTCCACGAATATCCCGTTTCCCCGACTAGCCCACTTCCTCGAAACCTTTTAAGCACTCATAATTGTCGTAACTTTATACATTTCAGGGTGGAAATTCTTTTAGAGTTCATGCGAGAATTTCTTCAGAATTACTCCAGGCATTCTTGCAACAATTTCCTCAGAGTTACTCCAGGATTACTTTCGAGGTTTTCCCCAGGAGTTCCTATTAAGCTTCTTTAGAAATTCCTCCGTAGGTTCTTCAGAAATTCTTTCAGAATTTTTGCTAGGATGTCCTATGGAGCTCCACCTAGAATTCCATTGGATTTCCTCCATATATTCTCCAGAAATTTTTCCAAAGAATTCCAATTCCATCCAATGTTTCCATCAGAAACTCCTTGGAGCTCCTCCAGGAATTCTTTTGAAGATCCTTCTGGATTTCCTACATAATTCCTTTCATAGTACGGAGCGGAATTAAAAAGTACACGGTATTCCATCTACTTTTAAGTTTTGCTATATGTATGTTATAAGCTGTTAGAAAACTAAACAGCTCGTCCTCTTTACCGTTCTAGGGATGAGCATTCCAATTTAAAATATTTTAGTTATTATTTATTGGATCTATTAGAAACACGCAATCCAATAACAAATTGATCAATAAATATGTTTACACTAACTTGGACTGCTTCAGTCATAGTGGTGGTTTTGAACTTTGCATCAATCATTTGATTGCATTTTTCAGTTAAAAAATCAAAATCAGAAGCAAAAATTTTACTAGAAGTAGGTGCATTTTCTGATAATGTTTAGTTGGAATTGTCTGTTAATGAGGAGTGTTGGCAGTGGTTTTCCCATATGATTTGAAACAATTAGAACGGGTATCCGTAGGTATCCCTTGTAGCACACTTGTTATAATAGAGGCAGAATAACTCTTATATGACCGGATCTGGTCATATAAGAGTTATTCTGCCTCTATTATAACAAGTGTGCTACTCGGATACAATTTGAAGGGGAGATGCTGAAAGTGACGATTCGTTTACGTGAAGACAATTCAAAAATTTGGATTTATGGGTGCCCCCGCAATTTGCACATACAAACTTTTTGGTATCTTCCTTTACCGGACAAATGTCCTTAGGGTGAGAAGAACTTCCGCAAATCATGCATTTAGCATCCATGCGACAATGTTTGGTACTATGACCCCACTTTTGGCACCGATGGCACTGAGTGGGGCTTAGGAAATTTCCTCCTGGTTTCTGGAAATGTTTCCGTGTCACACGGACATCGAACGAAAGTCTAAAGCTTTAATGTTGTTTAGACATTTTTTGTTAAAATGAACTGAATAATATTCTTGCGAAAGCCCTTTCCTAAGTATGCCAAATTGGGTTCTCTTTTCCATAATGATTACTTGGACTGGTGAAAATCTAAGCTAATCATTTATTCCATTTTTTATCTCTTCAGGTGACTAGCTTGAGAGACCTTTCACGACGATTTTGGACAAACGTTTAGTTTTGTAGTTAGAAATAATAAATTTGTGCTTCTTTTGCTCAAGATGTTTGAGAAGAAGTTCACGAATTTTAAAAGTCACCTTTCCTTGTGATTTGAAAGGAATCTTGACTCCCCTAATGGAGTTTAAGATTGACTACCTAAATCCTCCAAATTCGGAACAACTGACCACGATAGACGGCACTCTTTGTTTCCTCACTTGAATCAAAGAGCCTGGACTAGAGACTGCTTCGATTTGATGTTCGTAAAATATGTCTAGAGCATCGAACTGATTGCTCATTTCGATGCAATTATCAACATTATCCATTTCACCCTTGGAAGAAAGTTCGCATTCCGGAGAAACGTCCTTTCTTCCATTCTTACCACGTTAAGTGACAGTTTTAAATCCCACTTTTTTGGAAGGAAGTTGTGAATTCAGAGATTAACCCTTCCTTTTGTTTGTAGTTGCAACAACGTTTAGTGAATAAACGAAAGAAGACGTGACCTTCGAGAGGTTTTGTCCAAAAAGGATTATCTCCGCTAATTTTCGCCAACGGGTTCAACGAAAAATCGAAGGTACGGGTCCAAACAAAGATTGTAAAGGGATCAATAGTAGAATAGCACTGAAAAGTACTGTTGTATTGCTTTAAAATATTTCCACGAGCAAAGAGAATTCGTGTACGCACAGCACGAAGGTACGATGCGCACTAGCGAATATCCGTTGAGCACCCCTGCAGCGCAACAAACGACTCCTCGGAATAGCCCACGGGAAGCGGCACGCGAATGATTTGAAGGTGTGTTTCCTTCCATTCCGACCCGACCGCCATGAAGACAACGGCTATGTCTACGATTAGGAAAGATGACGCTTTGGGGGTACGCTCTCAGGGACGGACTCAAGATACATTTTACAGGGTGCGAATGTAAATGTGTTTGTGTCTGAATGTGTGCATGCGTGTTGGACTGGGGTGAATGTGTGTTGCCTCTCGAGTAGGAACCGAGCATAAATAACCACCAACAGCACCTTCAACCTTGTGGCACTCAAGCATCCCTGAGGGGGGGAGGGGAGAAGACGGACGGCCGCAGACCGGAGGAAAGAGGTGAAAGTCATTAGAGAGAAGTGTTATGAAGATTAGTGCGAAGGCAGCATATTTTATCTCGTTGGCGTCTCGGTTTGGTGGAGAAGGTTGACTTGCAGGTTCAAACGTTCCTAAATTACGTTTTGTGAAACGAGAAATTATGACGGGGAAAGGCACCGGAGACGGTTGAATTGTGTTTTTCTATGGCTAAATTTACAGAAGAAAATTCTTACTTCAGAGTGGAAATGTTTGTTGTTTGCTTTAATAAATTGCATTGAAGTTAGAATAGATACATTTTCAACAATGGGGCCTTCCTTAGCCGAGTGGTTAGACTCTACGGCTATAAAGCAAAAAAAAAAAGAAAAAAAAAGAGTATGGATTCGATTTTTGGTCGGCCCATGATCTTCGTAGAGGAAATTTCCTCGACTTTCCTGGGCATAGAGTATCATCGTACTTGCCACACGATATACGAATGCACTTAGCAGAGAAGCATGTTTTGTCCCAATGCCAAAAAAGAATACCGTTTCAAATCGGGTCGAACACGATCTTTATTTTTTTAAAGATCACAGAAAATCGAAATCTACCGAAATTATATACCAAAAACGATGGCTAAGCTTATTTTGGTGTAACTGAGTTCATCAAGAACTTAGATTAATAATGTTATTACCTCAAATATTTGATTCTCATTTACCTATTCAAACGCTCTGAGCCGAATCTCAATAAAGAGAATCAGAAAACCGAAATGAGTATTGTACCTTTCAATTCCGCCCTTTTTTATTTATTTTTTATTTTTGATAGATACGCGTATAAAGACTATCACTTGTAGCCCTTTTTAGTATCATAACACTAAATATGGAAGTCGAAAATCGCGTATCTGTCAAACGTTTGGGGCAATTGGGGCGAAATTAGAAGGTGCAATGCCTAAATCTACTCTTTTCAATTCTATTTATTTGATTCTAACAATTTTGCCAACCCCCAAAATTTCAAGCAACGATTTGTCATTTTTCCCGATAAATCTCATTACCGTGCTTCCAGCGACTGCCAATGCATTCTGTTTGCAATGAAATGGTCATACTGGGAATTTATTTTGCGCGAGAGCCTTTGTCGGACACCTCTCGAAAGTGTACGTGATTAATAGTAAAATGGTAATTGGAAATGGACGAGGAAATGAGAAATTCCTCGTTTTTCTTCGGACGTAGTGTTGACACCCACATTCCGGAAATCTGTCCGCACGGCACTGCTCGGGTGTTGATCGGAACCCACACACCTGCCATCATGGGATCGAACCAAAGCAGCTCCGGAGCAACTTCGGCAAACGATGGCACAGCAGTGAAACCCAGAAGCCCTCGACAAACAAACTCGCACGGGCTCTTGATTAATGGATAGCGAAAATTGGCTCACGAACGTGCCCCATCCCGTCCCTACGGAGCTCAGCTACCTTTGTTGAGGTGGCCCATTTTTTATGGAAAAAATCAGACTAAAAACTTTAAGTTACAACTACTAAATGAACTATTTTATCTATTGAAGAAATATTTAATGATTTGATTTCCAGAAGATTTACCATAAAATTTGTTTGGGTTCCTTCACATTGTAATAGTTGTGATGAACAAGCTGATTCTTTAGCAAAATTAGGTGTTTCTCGTGGTAAAACGTAGAATCGTGTAATTTATCCATGCTTTTCTAAATTAAAACAACATTCTATGAACAATTCGCAAATTACTTGGAATGCAACTGATAAAAGATGTTATTGTTATTCTTCTTGTCCAAAAGTAAAGTGTTTGCCTTGGTTTAATCAATTGTCTGTTGGACGTTATTTTATTTGTTTCAATTCTAGACTTATGTCTAATCACTCTATATATGCAACACTCGTCTATATCATTTATGCGATTCAAATCTTTGTGAATGCCGTGAATCATATGAAGATATAGATCATATTGTCTTTTTTTTTCCTTACTTATATTTGTTAGGCACTCCGTGCACTTGGCCACAACTATGCCGAGTATCGTACCGTACACCCCCGTTAATTTGAATGGTACCTCATGCAAACCATCGGGGTTCATTTTTAATTTGAACATCTAGTCACCCTAGAAACGTGTTTCTGGTCACCTCTTTTAGTGTTTTGTTTTGATTCTGCGTTCCGTTCCACAGCATTCCATTCCACTTTACTCCGTTCCATGAGCTAACTGACGTTTGCAGCATTTTTAATCTGAACGATGTGCAAATTAGCGGGGTACAAATTAAAAAGTGTTCAGATTAAATGTGGTCAAACCAACGGGGGTACCCGGTATACAAAATCTATTTATAGTTCTTATTGCTAATACTCTCATACCGAACAGGTAGAGGAAAGTGTAATCGTTGGTCCAATCCATATCCATATCGAAGTCTATTGGTGTGCGGTGGTTCATTTTGCCATGTTTATGTGTCGTGTGAGGCAACAGTCTACAAAGAGGGTCAGTGTGTCTCAGTCACCATCCGATACTGACGAAAGATGTATGTGTTCTTCCCCAATACACGGTCCTTCGTGAGGCGTCTTCTGGTGGCTGGACGGAGTTTTTGTGCAGGGGGATTGGGAATCGAACCCATGACCTTCCACTTGCGAAACGAAAGCGTAACCTCGAGGCTACGGGACCATACTAAAATCATATTGCCTTTAATTGCACTCGTTTTGATTTGCCAAGATAGGCTATTATCGAAATATTTACAAAATTGTGTCACAGTATACCAAATTCTATCCGTTTCCGTATCTATCGAGTATTTTAATGAGAATTCTTATTTTAGTTGATACGTTTTTTTAATATACTTTCCGATAGTGGACACTCCGTATAATTTGTTATTTCTTCGGAGATTTTAGCTGTTTCAGTTCCAGTCACTTGGCTCCGATATGGGTTAGTTCCGGATGAGCCTATAGCTCTTAAGTTTTCTTTTTGTAATGATTTCTGGAGAGATAAAAAGGTTTAGAGCCTTTTTAAGAAAAATTCCAAAGAAAAATCACTCAAAGAGGTTTTTTCCTCAAAATTGAAGTCAAAAATAAGTAAATAAATAAACAATATCCCCCAGAAGCTTAAAAATTTACCATTTAAATTTCGCACACACTCAAAATGCTCTTTCGATCCGTTAAGTAAAATTAATTGTAATTTAGCGTAGACATATTTTTTTGAAATTTAAGATTAGGCAGCACAATAAAAATAAGCCCGATGTTAGCAATGGTTCTGCTCTTAGATTTTGCACTATTGTTTAATTTTCACAATATCATAGAAACAACTCATGAATACAATGTCACATGTTTTGATTTGAAATTAAAAAGAAAAATAAAATAAACGTTCCAGCCCGTCCCAGACTTGAACTTAATATCTTCGGAGTACAAGCCATGTATTTTACCTTTATACCAATACCCGCATCTGTTCGCATATTGAATCATTTATCCAATCTATTCTCAATTGAATTGAATTGAATTAGTTGAAGATTTGAATTCCACAACTTCAATAAATTTAAATTAATAGAAAGATGTGTCCTCTTAATGATTTTTATTCCGGACACCACCTCACTTTTGCTCCTTATTCCGGACGCTATGATTCAAATTCTGGACAGCTCGTAAAAAGCAAAGTTGGAAAAATTGAATCGTAAAATAAACATTACCAGCCATTAGAAGAACGTCAAAACTAGTTAAGCATTGTAAATTTGTATGGATTGCTATGGAAAAATCATATCAAAACGAGTCTTCAAATTGGGAACTTTTGAAGGGAAAATATTGAAACATTTCAATTGAAACCTTTCGCATACAAAGTTGAGTGTCCGGAATTTGAAGTTGTCCGGAATTCGAATCAGAACGGTAATTGAATTAAATTGTGTTTTGAATTTTCAAGAAGCATTTGGAGATTTTTTTTATTTCCGTACGGGTTCGGGCCGAAAGGTCTCAGATTTTCATGAAACTTTTTCCACAGGCAGGGCTCATCAATATATGAATAAAGAAAAATTGAGAAAAATTCAGGATCGCCTATTTTCCCGGAAAACTCAGTTGGAAATTTTTTGTTTTCCCCTGACACTACTTACTTTGAAAAATCATAACTCATGAACGAAGCATTAAAGAAACAAAGTTTTTTATGAAAATGAAAGAAAATTTTCTCAGGAATAAAAAAAAATATTAACTGGGAAAAGTTTTCCACAAAATTTTCCACCGTTGAGAAAATTCGTAATGAAAAGACGGAAAAACTATGCTCCAACTCGTGGAAAATTAAAAAAAAAAATTTTTGAGAAGATAATTTCCTAAGCTTTAATTGCTGTAATTTTTGAAATGTAATTTTTTTTTTCGTTTTTGAGTTATGGCCAATTTTATAAAAAATGTGCAAATGTGCCATTTTGAGCCTTTTCTTTGAAAAATCATAACTCAAGAAAGAAGCATCGAAAGTAGATGAAAATAAACGAATTTAGTACTATACCATTTAATTCCACTAGATTTTTAGAATCTCTAGCCATTCGCTTAATGTTGCCACCGATACCATCACAAGGACCTTTTCCATATGAGGTTGGGAAAAGTGCTATTCTGCTTTAATTTTAAAATCATTTTCATGGTTGCATACATTTTTGAAATTTGACATGAGGCGAATGGTTAGAGATGCTAGTATTAGAAAGTCAGCAGAAATTAATAACGCCAAACAATTTTTCGACTGGGCTGTGTCGCAAAAGCTGAAAGACCAATTTAAAAAAGATTGGGAATTTATCTATGCAACTGAAAATTACTATTCAGAGGCTGAAAAATTTCTTCAGGAAAGATTTTCTAACCTTTTTCCAATTCCTGGAACAAAAAAATATCATTCATTTATACCAAAAGACGAACGAAGCATTTTTGCTAGTGAATTCTCAGATGCACATGAAAACCAAGAAAATACAGAATGCTTTGTTCTTAATAATACAAAGAAACGAAAATCCTCTGGTGCTAGCAACCAAAGACAATCCTTCCGGTTGAAAAAAATAGAAAGTTTGAAGATGAAAATGTAAGTTGTATACTGAATAATTGAATAAATAATATTAAAAAAAAAAAAAAATTATCTTATTTGTTCCATAGAAAAGAATGAATCCCTTTTCAGTGTAATGAAAAATTGAGGCAGAAACAGTTTTTTTTTCAGGTTTTCTTAGCGGTGTTATTTTTCATGAAAAATATCATCCATTCCGACTTACACTTCATTAAAACCAATCCCATATCTTTTTTTCAGATGTTTTAGAAAATTTGCAATTGCTTTGATAAAAAATCTTTGTTTTTCCGATGCTTCGATTGAAATATGGGTTTTCAAAGAAAAGGCTTACATGGTCATTTTCCACAAAATTGGCAATAACTCAAAAACGAAAAAAAGTACATTTCAAAAATTTCAGCGATTAATGCTTATGAAATTACCTTCTCAAAAATTGGAACATAGTTTTTCCGGCTTTTCTATACGAATTTTCTCAACAGTGGAAAATTTTGTGGAATACTGTTTTTATTTAAATTTTTTTTATTCCTGAGAAAATTTGCTTTCATTTTTTTTCTTGAGTTATGATTTTTCAAAGAAAAGGCTCAAAATGGCACATTTGCATATTTTTTACAAAATTGGCCATAACTCAAAAACGAAAAAAAGTACATTTCAAAAATTTCAGCGATTAAAGCTTATGAAATTATCTTCTCATACATATTTTTTTGAAAATTTTTCACGGGTTGGTGCATAGTTTTTTCGGCTTTTCTTTACGAATTTTCGCAACGGTGGAAAATTTTGTGGAAACCTTTTTCCAGTTAATATTTTTTTTATTCCCGAGAAAATTTGCTTTAATTTTCATAAAAAACTTTGTTTCTTTGATGCTTCGTTCTTGAGTTATGATTTTTCAAAGTAAGTAGTGTCAGAGAAAAACAAAAAAATTCCAACTGAGTTTTCCGGGAAAATAGGCGACCCTGAATTTTTCTCAATTTTTTTTTATTCATATATTGATGAGCCCTGCTTGTGGAAAAAGTTTCATGAAAATCTAAGACCCTTTGGACCACTTTGTACGGAAATAAAAAAAATCCCCATTTGAAAATTTAATTCCTATACTCTTCAATATTCAAAAATCGGAGCTTTACGTATAGTGTCAACTGTGATAACCTTCGTAACCACTTATAAGGGAGCATGCTCCACTCAAGTGTCACAATTCTTGGGGCGAGTAAATTTGACACATCGGTGGATAAGTAAATTTATAATTTACACATGGTAATAGCGGCATTTCCTTTTTCCGTTCTCGAGCTTGCTAAAATGATACAGTTTAACACTGCTAACTCCGCCACTGCCTGCCATTATTCTGGTAGAAATAAGCCACAATTTTATTCTGAAGCAAGCCATCGCCTAATATAAGGTTATTCCACTTACTTGTCGAAGGCCAACTCTTGAAGATTTGCAAATTCAGCAGAATCAGTCAAATACACCGATTATTTATATATAAAAAGCAGGTTTTTCAATGGTAACATTTACCAGAAAACTACATTGAAGCACGCTTGAAGGATGTCAAACGTCGAAATTAGAGAAAAGTAAACAGAGAGGGCCGATACAGAAAACTCTCTTTTAATGGTCTAAATGTGGTAAACTTGACTTTTTTACCGATGTACTAAATTAACTTGAGCGGGACATGAGCCTTTGTACGCGCTATAAATTCTTTTGTTCATTTGACTTTTACTGTGCGCCGTGTGTTGGTGCTGTCTCGCTCTCTCTCACGGGCATCTTGAAAACAGGGCGCACAGTAAAAGTCAAACGTTTTATAGCATGCATAGGCTCATGCTCCCGTATAACCTTCACGTGTTCTAACCCAATGTTCTATAGAACAGGTCATAGTATGTGTTTGCTTGCATTATTCACTAAAAAGGTGTAAACAAAACAACAGCTGATGGTGATGACAAGCCTGCCAAAAAAATTGTTCGCAGCTTCCCAAACATGACGTCATCCTTGATAATAAATCTTCGAGCTTGCCAACTTCGTGAACTTTCGGCTTACCGAAGTTAGCATTGGACAACTACCATATCTAAACAGAAGTTATCACAAATCCTAATTTGATGTTCAACCGCACCTCTAAACACCCCACATCGGCTCTGACTCCGATCAACTGTCACAATTTTTGGACCAAATGAGTTTAGTACATCAGTGGGTAAGTAGATAAGATTGTAAATAGTAGTTTGTTGAAGTGCATTGTTTTCAAAATATGCTTAGAAATGATAATCACCAAACAAACATGACAGTCTACGTTATAGTGTGTGTTTATTGTATGGCAATAATCTCTATTTCGGCCGATAGAGCTAAGTGACATTTGAACTCACGAACATTCGCATATGCTCATCACACACAGTTTGTTTTTGTTTTCCTCAGCGAAACTTGCACATACTTTACAGACTAATATTTACACCAACCCCCTGAAGAAAGCGCTAGTTCTTGAAGCCTAACACCATCTGTGTGGCGCTAGTGCTGGAGTAAACAAATTTAGGCTTTGCCCTCATCAAACCCTGTGCGGAAGCGACAAATGTCGTATGAGAAAAACATTATACTATTGATAATCGTTTTTCGTTGTGCCTAATAAAATGTGGCTAAATTACCTAGCAATTAGAGAAAAACTGGATAAAGTAATACGCACTCAACACCAGATTCATAGGTAAAATATGGATGTCGCATTCGAAAACGAGTGTGTCTCGTGCCTAAAACGGTATTTTTGGTCGAGCTGTACAATCAGCACCTTCTCCAGCACCAAATTTTTGGCTTCACTTCAATTGTTCGTGGATGACAGCCGTTTCAGTCCTGTGATTTACACCCAGATTTTAGGTGGTTTTTGAGACAGAGTGCATATTGTTTTCCTCTAAGTTTCACAAACACTTCTACACTAGAGCACTTACACAATTGAGCGTGACAACCACTATTTATGTGTCGTTCTTCGCTTTATCCCTTGTGAAAGCCTAATAGAAGACCGGTTTCGAAAGTTCAATGACGAACGTGAGTGAAACGAAGTTTGTTCTACTCTCATTCATTCTTCTAGAACCCGTTCATACGCACTAAATTATCTGAGAATGGTTCCTTAAATCATTCAGTTCGATTGTTTTTTGTGACATCGGAGACCTACCGTTCCTTCAAAACGAATGATATTTCACTCATTCTTTCGAAAGAACTAGTTCTTTTAAACAGTTCGTGAATGGATTGCCCATCTCCCATCGTGAAAAGTTAAACCATACCGTGATGCATCAATACCCGGACACTTAAGGAGGCCCAAAAGTTCAAACTCTATTTTGAATATGTTTCATGCACATTTAATAAAATTTCTATCACTCAACACCTTAATTCATAAAACATCTTGATTATCATGCTCAAAATTACGATAAAATCAAAACTAGTTTACATATCACATTTAAATTAATGTTTTACACGCTACATACAGTACAAGGTCCAAAAGAATTGCACCTACGCAATTCTTGGAATTTACTGACCTGAATTTGGCTGAACTGGACAACTTGTTTATGCAACCGCATATTCAGCAGTTTTACGGCATAAAATGATGTGTTGATAACTTATAATGCTCATAGTGGCACATTTCTGAGTTTTCTTCCGAAACATTTGCACAAGTTGCAGGTTTTACTTGTCATATATAAGCACAAACGTGTAAGGCATTGGGCTTTGCTACGATGTCCGGATTCAGAATCACTTGTCTCTAATTCCGGACAACCCCATTAAGCACCTTCAATAATAAATTTACAGCATTTTCCATGGCTGTTGTATCACAAAACTGATTCACTATCATACCGTTTATAACTGTGTGGCAAACACTTAAAAAAAAAATACTTTAATCACATTATTGTTAACTAAAATTTGTTCGTGTGTTCAACGTCGTTTACCCCGAAAGAACTTGTGCAGCGAAGAAATGACGACGGCTAACTGAAACGTCTAACTTGTTTTTATTTTTAATATTTTTTTCCAACGGTTACTAGATTACAATTTATAGTGAAATGATAAGCAATGTTAAAATTAACTTTATGAATGAAAAACAAACTTATTAAGTTTTATTGTAACCTTTAAACAATAAATATGATAAGAGTGTCCGGATATTGGTACTGTCCGGATTTTGATTCACCACGGTATTGCTGTTTGGATTCCAGGAATGATGAATAGAATCGTCAACCGTCAGCCTAGTGCTGCGATAGGCAGTATCCAGTGCACAATGGTCGAACTCCATCGAAGGAGGCGACCAAAGCTACTAAGAATGATTTTGAGGTTTTTAAGTTTTTACGATATGTGTCAAAACATGAAACGATACAGACAGAGACGGAAAAAGTAATCCCGCCTTTTCCGGGACAAAAAGCATCGCCTGAAAAAGGGGTATATCAAAAGATGTAGTTGCTGTATCCTTCTCAAAAAATGCGGAAGTTCTACCAGAAGCTCAACACATCTCGTAAAGGATTGATGCCCCGAGCTGAAATGTTCCGGAATAAGGAAGAGAGCATTTTGACGAATGGACTCGACGTGATGGAAAGGTAGAAGCAACACTACGATGAACACCTGAATGACGCAGAGAGCACAGGCACAAAAAGTCAGGACAGTGAAGATTATGGCTACGCTAGCACAGCAGGGTTCCCTAATGTATCGCCTCACGATAGTATTTCGACGGCTGTCGTCAACTACGACAGCATTGTGAATGAACTATCCAGGAGATGGTCATTAGTGTGGGACAAAATTTAGATTCTCGCTCCAGTCCACTTTTTGGATTGCATTTAGGTCCCATAACAACTGTGCAAAATTTCAGCTCGATCGGAGAAACTATATTTTAGCGCCAGCCGTTGTATGGTATTTACTATGGGAAAGCTTACTTTTGCAAAGAAAATTCGCCAGAGGTCGCCCATTGACCTCTATAAAAATTCTGATCAAAGATCTCGATAGGTATTTCTACGATGAAGAACATTACTGCAAAGCGATCCGATGCTTGTGAAAAATGTTATTAAGAATAGACTATTCGGAATTTTTGCCCGATTTTGTTATTGTTGTTATTCCTTTACGTGTAAATCAACGTCGCCTTGCCAATAGGGTTTTATTGAATAACTTTTTTCACAACTGTCGGATTGTTTCACGGTCTTCGGTAATATTCTTTATCATAAAAATACCAATCGAGGTCTGTGTTCAGAATTTTTATAGAGGTCAATGGGCAACCTCTGGCGATTTTTCTGTTTTTCACAGTTGGTATGGGACCTAAATGCAATCCAAAAAGTGGACTGGAGCGATAATCTAAATTTTGTCCCACACTAGCCCGTATGTCGTTGGTGTTTTTGATTATCAGAACCAGAAGAGTGCCAGTTTTAGAAAATAGATTATCAATCAGGTTCATATTTATTAAAACATATGCTCCGACACAAATGCCAAACGAATGGTAAAGTGTCGCTAATAAATAATTATAATAATAAAAAAAAAACATATGCTGCTATACGGGTAATAAACGGGTAATAATGCATGGAATCGATGCTATTCACGCGTCTTTAGTGTGCTTCGTGCAAAAAATACAACTTCCCGAAGGGAGATGTAAGAAAGTCAAGCTGGTTCGAATGAAAAACATTTTTTGTTTCCGATTATCACAAAGCGGTGAGTATCAGCAGATTAAGGTGATTATAAAACAAAAACACACCTCAAATTTTCAAGAGCACATGACTTGAGAACCAAACAGCGCTCCGCGTTGAAAATTTATTCCATTATTCACCACCAGCAAGCAAGTAATTTGATTGATTTTCAACGCGAACTGTTGTTAGATTCTCCAGTCTTGTGTACTTGAAAATTCAAAGTTTGGCATCGTTTTAGAATCACCTTAAAGGAAACTGACAATCTTGCGGTAAGCGCTTTGCTAATCTTTGTTGTGTTGTCAAGGTGAGGATAAAACACATACAAAATCAACGAAGATTCTGCCCAGCAAGTGTCAGTATAGGCGAAGGTAGATTGAATATTTTCGTCCCTGCGATGCACTGCCTTCGGTGAAATTTTAGTACTCAATACGATCTTCTCTTAGGGATCGTTAAAAAAATACCCAGCGCAACAGGGGGAGGGAAAGGGTCTTACATAGTATTACGATTTATACAAAAAAATTTAATTTTTCTTTACAAAAGCTGTTACGTGGCAGAGGAAGGTGGTCTTAAATTGTCAAATTTTGAGTTACAGTCAGTGACAAAAGTTAGTAATCAAATGCTGTTTTTCCATACAAAATGTCCAAGTTTGGGGTGCTGTATCTCAACTTCTGGTAGTCCGAATTGGCTGAAATTTGGATGACGAACTACAAATAACTTGAAATTTTGCCTGTAAGGGAATTATCACATTGCAGTCATTTTACATAGAGTTTCAGAGGGTTGTTCAAAGACAAAAGTAAGCAACCGAGAGACTTTTTAATTTAATTCGAAAATGGTATTCTTAAAGATTGGAATGAACTTGAATGTGGGTTGCAACTATCCAGCTTTTTACGCTAGCTATAAAACTGTGGGGGGTGATTTGACTATGACATTTGTTGGCAACCGATTTTATAGTTAGGTCTTAGTAGGCCATGCTCTTCGATTGTTGATTACAATGTCAAATATTTTCACTGGGTTTGTTTTGTAGCTGTGTTTTTTTATATTACAAAACTCACCTAGTTTTTACGAACTTCTTTCTATTTATTTTAGGCATCGACACGAGAAAAGCGTTCCTGACCTAATTATTTAAGATAAAGAAATTCGAGAGGACAGCATTTTGTGCATCGTTATTGGCTCTATACTCTGATTAACACAATCAACAAACATAATCCAACCTCGGCCGTTATATTTTTGATAACCTTCCGGAAACTTCACGGAAGAGGAGATACATCAAAAGTTACATGGATATTTTCAAAGTGGTCTGAGATGTTCTAATATAGATCTCCGTCCAGGTCTATGTCATTCACACATGCTGTTACTTTTGGGTTTATAGACCATTTCCGTGAATTTTTTTATTGGCTTATATGATTTCTGTCAATTTACTGAACAAACTTTCCTAAGGAACCGATATGTTTTGGAGCCTTTAACTAGTAGAAAGCAATGAAAAACTTGCGGCACGTTAGTTTACCCCTCGGTCCCCTACAATTTGTTTCACCTCGAAAAAATGCATACCCCTTTCTCCCCTATGTTTTGCCACCACGTTGTGGTGAATTTACGATCAGCTGGCATGACCAGATGATTTTTGTTTATGTTTTCATTCATCATAATGGGCTCCGTTGTGGTTTCGCTCCCTCCTTCCTTCACGGCTCCTGAAGTCTCCGTAATCACCGCGGAAACTACCTTCTCCGCTTCGGCCGGTTATGACCACACCCGGCGAACACTACACGGTTCTGTAACGCAAGGATTGTAGTCGATAGATGCCTGATCTCTCTGCTTTGTGACGACGAGGATTCTTCTTCTTCTTTCTGGCGTTACGTGGGACAGAGCCTGCTTCTCAGCTTAGTGTTTTTATGAGCACTTCCACAGTTATTAACTGAGAGCTTACTGTGCCAATGACCATTTTTGCATGCGTATATCGTGTGGCAGATACGATGATACTTTATGCCCTGGGAAGTCGAGAACATTTCCAACCCGAAAAGATCCTCGACCGGTGGGATTCGAACCCACGACCCTCAGCTTGGTCTTGCTGAATAACTGCGCGTTTACCGCTACGGCTATCTGGCCCCGACGACGAGGATTGAAGGGATTGAATATGCCGGAAGATTCACGCCTAGAGGCAGCAACAGCTGCTCAAAATTTCCTTGCGCGGCTGTTGCTGCCTCAAGACTGATTCGCTGCTGACAAGTAATTTCTTGGCCTATCTTGATGCATGGAAAATTCCTGGAAGGAATCGATCAAGGAAGCACTTTTTTCTGATTGCAGTACGCAGTTGAAAAGAGATGTCAGTTCAAACGGGAGTCGCTGTAGAAAATTTCTGCAAGGAATCGGCGAGAAATTTCTTTAGCGATTCCTGTTCAGCAGCAAATCAGGCTTCAAGGCGGAAATCTTCCGGATCAACAGCCAACAGATAGATTAAGGCATTTGTCGGCATGAATAGTAAAACAAATAGTCTCTAATAAAACTAGCAGTACCGTAACTGCTGGGTGGATGAGAGATTTGTTGTTAGGAAGTGGTTTTGAATTTTGAATCTGTGGAGGAAAATATATTTTCCTAAAGGAAGACTTGAATTGGGTTTGAGATGGAACTATGATTCAGAACGGAATGCGCCAGTTCCAACCTGGTTTAAAAACGTTTGTTTGAGTAGTTTCGGTGGCGCTCCTGTTTCGGGCGCCCTGACCGGGATCACGGTCAGTTTGAGCGCGCACCTGATTTGACGTTTGCAAATGTAAACAAGCATCCCAATGCAGGGTTGGAATCGAAAAACTGTTGCTCTATATATCACCACGCTGATACCCATAGGGTTGAACAAACTGTGCCGCATCTCTAATTATTTTTCAAAATGTGGTGAGGATCCATGTTTTCAAAAATTCGTAAGAAAATCAGGAGTGCATATAAACAAAATCTGAGAGCGTTAATATTCATTAAAAATGATTGTCTTTCGAAGAAAAATACAAAAACTGGGGCTTAGATCTGACGGAAATGGTCTATTCTGCGAGTGGGATGAGAAACTCGGTCTCGTATAGCGAGGTGACAATTCCAGACCCGAAGTGACTCGCCGTGTAAACCAAATGTGGGGTACAGTCTATCTACCTATTGGATCACTTGGGTGTTAAAAAAAAGTTTCATTCCTTTGTATTCAAAAAAGGCTCAGTAACTGCCGGGGAAGGTAGGGTTGAAGGTCTGTTCTATAAACGAGAATAGCTCCGAACTCCATAAATTCATTCAAAGGTCTTGCAGAAAAATCTAAAAAAATATTAGTATTTGATCACTGGAGCACTGCCAAACAAACTAAATTCGTTGTAAAGTTCGTAACATTCATTCACGTTGTTTAGTTCTCAAAATAACCTATCGAGAATTAACAGGCACCAGTCCATGGCTGCTTATCATAAATCTAAAATGGCAAAAAATAGTATTAAACTGTATTAAACGCAGATAATTCGGAATAAAACTTTCAGATTTTTGTTACCTGAATGAGGGATTTTTTTGACGTTCGTTTGCATAAACATGAAAATTTTTCAGCAACGCAAAGCTTGCTTAGATTCAACCATAAAAACATCATAGTGTAGACAAGGAACGTCAAAAAGGGGTAATTCAAAGTTTATGGCAAGCTAGCGTAAAAAGCTGGATAGGGATTTATTAAACTTTACTAGTAGGGATTTATTTGGCTATCGTGGTTTTAAAAGGCAATACTAGCGCTAGATGGTTTCCGTTTGTTTGATCTCGCATCACCATCTCCCTGGCTGTGTAGATCAAACACCGTTGTTCGGTACGTTGCACATTGGGGAATTCCGAACCCAAAGGTGGAAAAAATTGATAAATTTCACAATAGAAAGATAAAAAATAAGTTTTATAGCTCATTCGAAAGGAAATTTTCTCAGGAATCGATTGGTGATGGTTTCATGAATGTGGGGCCACTCTGGGATAAGCTATGGTGCCCGTTTTGCCCCAATTCCTTGAAAATTTTAGATTTTCATGTTGTTTTGAGTAAAACTATTTTATTGTGGAGATTATTTCCCATGAAATCCATCATTTCTAGTCCATTTAACAATGTTTCACAGAGTACGTTATAAAAAGATGGAAATTTAGGGGATTATGGGGCCAAATGTACAATGAAATATTTTTGAAGAGGAATTTTTGTTTTAAAGTTTTTCAACGTGTTGTTTTATTGAAATAAATTCTAAAATAGTCAAATAATCATGAATATAGCTTGCAGAAATAAGTTGTAGTAAAATTTTTAGAATATGTATGATCATTATTTATGCTCTATGCAACATATTGTGAATAATTTACCTTCTTATATCACAAATTCCAAACATTTCCAAACGATGTGCGATAGTTTGGGTAAACGATATTGATCTAAATGATCGATTGCCTCTAGCCTCATTGATAGGAGATAGTGGGAGCATATAGTTTTTTGGCTATTTTTGCCCCAATTCCCCTAAAAACGATTTCTTTCGTAATTAATTCAACTTTTTTTTCCCAAATCAAATTTATTGTGTTCTGAATTGTTTATTCTGTATCTGATACAATATTTAAATCATAAAACATAGGAGATTTTGGGGATCTTTTACACATAAACAAAAAAATAACCAAATAAAAAAATCAAATATGAATCTATTGAGAAAACATCGGTCGTTTTTTTCTGATTGCAACAAATTACTCAGGATCAGGTTAGTTACTCAATCATTACTGTAGCAATTTCGTGAGAGTCAAATTGCATTTTACAAGAAATTATTCGGGAAATAATTTTGTCTTTTTATGGATGTTTGGTATTTAATATTCCAATTGCCATCATACACTACAGAAAAAGTTATCATAAAAGTGATAATGCAGTTGTTAATAATGCTCAATTCTAGATTTTTCCAAAATCGATCATTCATTTCATTAGTATAATTTATAGTTACTATGTTTGTTATGTTGCCTCTACATTTGCTGTTAACAGATTGCTTGTTGGTTGACATCAATGTTCCTCATGGTGAACCATACTTTGACTGAATTTCAAGCATGTTCAAGAGCCTTCTAAAATGCATAACATGAAGAAATTTAAATTAATTAACTCATTACGCGTGGTAAAGATGGACAAATTATGGGTGAAAATATGAAAAAAAAATCCACGAGCTCGGCTGGGATTTGAACCCAGGACTCTTGTATGCTAGACGAGCGCTTTACGGGCTCGGTAGCTTAGTTGGCAAAGCGCTCGTCTAGCATACAAGAGTCCTAGGTTCAAATCCCAGCCGAGCACGTGGATTTTTTTTTCATAATTTCACCCATGATTTGTCCATCTTTACCACGCGTAATGAGTTAATTAATTTAATAACCATGCGGATTGGATCACCGAACAGCTCAATTTATTTTGAATTAAGCATTATTAACTACTACATCTTCAATCAAGATGTGCCATATTGAAATATATGGAAGACTTTGTTTGTTTATGATCACTTTTTCAGTGGTAGGGTGCAGGCAGAGCTACTTGGGCACTTCCACGCAATTTTATTCTCATGAAATTTCTTCAAAATGCAATTTTATTCTCATGACATTTCTTCAGGTATAGGGGCAATGGGGGCAATATGAACATACGGGGCAATATGAGCTTCCCCGGTTTTGACCTCAAAAACAGTGTTTTAATGTCTAGTGTCATTATGATCTGCTAAAGGATGCCTCAAATAGCCACCACAATGAAAACCGTAAGAATATTCGTTTGAACACTTTAGATATTTACTAAAATGTACAAATTAGTCCTTCGTCATGAAAAGCTTATAATTTTGGCAGTTTTTAATTCAGCCTATAAGACAATCATATTTATAATTCTGGTAAATTTTACCAATCCATTGAAACTTCTGATCACAATGAACAGTTCGTGAGCGAAATTAGATTTGTTCGTAAACAAAATTATTGAAAAACAATATATTATTTTAAAGATGAAGTGGCGGGGCAAAATGAGTCACCTAGATTTAAGCAAAAAAACGATGTTTTGAACATAAAAATGCATTGCCTAAATATACCAGATTATTCTTTTACTGCATAGTCATCTTTATGCACCATTACAACTGGAACACTTTGCTAGAAAATACGTTGAACCAAATATCGCAATTTAGTACTAGTATAACATGGTCGATTTACTATGTATTATGTATCTTTAAAAAATAAGCCGCTAGAATCAATAATTTCAAGCAAAGCTAATACAATTTCCTTTCCAATAATGTAATCTTCACCACTAACTCTTCTCTATACTGTTTTAAATAAAAAATCATTCGATTGAATGAGGTGGCTCATATTGCCCCGTAGGGTGGCTCATAATGCCCCATATGGTTGGTGACCACGTAGAAAGACATGGCTTTCCAAAAAGTTCCTGAAATAATTTGCAAGTTGATGTTAACATTAATTATCGACGTAACATGGAAGATAACATTTTATAGTACAAGTCACTTGCATTTAAAACATAATTTCTGCTGTTTTTTTATGCATTCCATGACGTTTTCCTTAGGCGGCCTATATTGCCCCGATCACCCCTAATTGTGTAACTAATTTAATTCTGAGTGATTTGTTTCAATCAGAAAAAAAAACTGCAGATCGTTACTTAATGGATCCATTTTTGAGCGTTTTTATTTGTTTTTTTTATTTACGTGTAAAAGATCCCCATAATCTCCTATGTTTTAGGATTTAAATACTGTATCAACTACTGAATAAACAACTTAGTACATAATAAATTTAATACGGAGATATCTGTTCAATTAATTATGAAAGAAATCGTTTTTAGGGAAATTGGGGCAAACATAGCCAAAAAACTATATGCTCCCACTTCTCCTATCAATGAGACTAACGGCAATCGATCATTTAGATCAATATCGTTTACCCAAACTATCGCACATCGTTTGGAAATGTTTGGAATTTGTGATATAAGAAGGTAAATTATTCACAATATTTTGCATAGAGCATCAATAATGATCATACATATTCTAAAAATTTTAATACAACTTATTTCTGCAAGCTATATTCATGATTATTTGACTATTTTAAAATGTATTTTAATATAAAAACACGTTGAAAAACTTTAAAACAAAAATTCCTCTTCAAAAATATTTCATTGTACATTTGGCCCCATAATCCCCTAAATTTCCATTTTTTTATAACGTTCTCTGTGAAACATTGTTGAATGGACTAGAAATGATGGATTTCATAGGAAATAATCTCCACAATTAAACAGTTTTACTCAAAACAACCTGAAAATCGAAAATTTTCAAGGAATCGGGGCAAAACGGGCACCATAGCTTATCCCAGAGTGGCCCCACATTCATGAAACCATCACCAATCGATTTCTGAGAAAATTTCCTTTCGAATGAGCTATAAAACTTATTTTTTTATCTTTCTTGCTTGCTGAGCTTGAG
The DNA here is from genome assembly GCF_002204515.2 of Aedes aegypti. Lineage (NCBI taxonomy): Eukaryota > Metazoa > Arthropoda > Insecta > Diptera > Culicidae > Aedes > Aedes aegypti. The sequence goes on along the minus strand of NC_035108.1, from coordinate 88,975,134 downwards.
CTTGAGCTTGATTGGCCGCCCGTGGATGCACTCCAGTATCGCCAGATCAGCTGCACTTACACAAGGAACCAACCGAATGACTGCTTGGGACTAACAGGCATCCTCAGTGTATAAGTGCTGGTGATCTTCTATTTTTAGGCAACAATGGCACCTGCCACGTCAGAATGCAGACCAATGAGGCGAAGGGGGAGGAATTGATGATGCATTGAACTGACTCCCACGTAGACCGTATATTCCACTGCATCCACGTCAGTTCATGCGGGAGTGTATGGATTGGGGGAAAGGCATGGCAGAGAGGTTTGCTTTTGTGGTTAGCAGACTGCCTATGTATCAGGCGTAAGAAAGGCGTGCGCGTGGAAGTAGGAAGCGTTAGGGAAACGGTTTCTTGTCCGTCTCTGGTTCTAGCGTTTGCTATGAACGAATAGTTTGAGTGTGATATATTTAGAATGGAAGATAGAAGCAAGTGAGAGATATACAACTACAAAGTACGAGGAAAGGGACGGGCCTGGGATTGAACCCATGACCTTCTGCATATGAAGCAGAAGCGGTAGCCATCAGACCACCAACCCCGTCTAAAACTTATTTTTTATCTTTCTGTTGTGAAAGTTATCAATTTTTTCCACCTTTGGGTTCGGATTTCCCCAATGTGGCGTTGCTGGACGACGTTGGCGAGCGCTAGCAGATGGGTCGGTGACTTGGTGTTCTGGTGAGTTGGTTCGATGGCTTGGTCTTCTGGAAGATGGCGGTTTTGGGCACGCACAAAGCAACAGCGGATTGCTCTGGCAGGGTACAATGACGGATTGCCACTGTAAGGCTACTAAAGTAGCTTGGGGGTCTTTTTTTTTTTTCCTTCTAAGCAATGGGGGGATAATCTGCTTAACAGACTCCGGACCGAGGTCCGGGAGTGTGGGGTTGGGGACCATTTACTACGTACAAGCAGTAAACAGGACTACACCCCCGACCCACTAAACCATTTCCATTGCCGCCAAACCCTTCGTCTCTCCGGGACCACCAAGAAGGCATTGCTTCGGAGAGGGGCTATTGCACATCGCATCCTCCAGGTTAGCTGCGTAGCCATGCAGCAACGAACATCGATGACACGCTTATGGGGGTCCACCAAGGTAGCATGCTGGCGCATTGCCAGCTTCCCGGGTGGTCCTCACCTCCCGTTGTCCGCTGAAGGCGGGCAGGGTCGACCACTAAGCCCGCGCCCAGCTGCACCGCAGGTATCAAGAACTGATACTGCGGGCTTCGCAATTTGACCTACTGAAGGCTCAGGCCCTATCAGCTAGCACCAGCTGGGATTGCTGACGCAGGGGCCTCCACCTGCCCCGAACAACCAGAGGCTCGTATCCACCCAGTAGGCCGGCGCCACGACAGCAGCGCTACCAGGATGTTCTCCCCGCGGCCACTTAATCGCTGTAAGGGTCGATTTCGACCGTAGGGCACCGGTATGACCTACATAGCCGACTGCGAACCCTTGGACCACCTGTTGATTAGCGTCTGCACTAGTCACTCCTCGAGTCCACATGCCACCTCCTTTGGAGTTCCGAGACGATGTGGGTGATAGCCGATGAAACGGCATTCCAGCCAAACTAGTCTGCACACATCCTCTGGACCAAATTGTCCGGGGTCGTGTCCCGACCGCATGTGGCAACAAAACGAACAAAACGTGTTCCGCCGTTTCCTATAAACCTGCACAAACTGGACATTCGGGAGAACCCGCATGACCGAAACGGTGTAGATATTGTCTAAAGCATCCATGACCCGAAAGGACCTGTGTTAGGTGGAATGTTAGTTCCCCATGGCGCCTATTGACCCAGATATCTAACCTCGGAATCAACCTGTGAGTCCACACTCCCTTGGTGGAACTGTCCCACGCACGCTGCCATTTGACCATGGAGGTCGTTCTGGCAGTCCTGCGTATGCCTCTTGTGCCGCGCCTTTCGAAGCACTCTATGTCTTCCATGATAAGGATACCAATAGGCATCATACCGGTGATGACACAAAGTGCATCGTGTGACACGGTACGGTACGCGCTCGCAACCCTTAGGCACATTAGCCTATAAGTACTCTCTAGCTTGCTACGGTAGCTATCGGTACTCAAAGCCGTGCCCCAAACCGGGCCACCATACCTCAGTATGGACGAGGCGACACTGGCCAGAAGCTTACGCTTGCTGGCGTACACCGCAGAGCTATTGGACATCATCCGGGACAGTGCCACAATAGCTGTGGAGGCTCTCTTGCAGGCATAATCGACATGGCTACCGAAGGTAAGCTTGTCGTCGATCATCACCCCCAAGTGTTTGACGGAGCGCTTCGAAGTGATTGTGCAGTCGCCTACACTGATCACAGCTTGCTGCACCGACTTTCGGTTGTTGACAACAACAGCCTCAGTTTTGTGGTGAGCCAATTCCAGTTTCCTGGAGCTCATCCACTCCTCCACAATTGCGATCGAGTGGGCTGCAGTCAATTCCACTTCTTCGATCGATTCACCGTAGACCTCCAGCGTAATATCGTCGGCAAAGCCAACGATGACCACACCCGCCGGGAATTTTAATCTCAACACCTCGTCGTACATGACATTCCATAACACCGGACCCAGGATGGAACCTTGCGGGACTCCTGAGGTTATGTGAAAGCACTTCCGCCCACCTCTGTGTCATAGACTAATACCCGATTCTGGAAGTAACTTCCGAGAATCTTGTACAGGTACTCGGGTATCCCCAGACGCAGGAGCGCATCAGCAATAGCCGCCCAACTGGCACTATTAAATGCATTCCTTACATCCAGAGTCACTACTGCGCAGTAGCGAATACCCCTCCTCTTACGCTGGAGTGCTATCTCAGCGGTTTTCTTAACCGTCAGAATAGCGTCTACAGTGAACCTCCCTTTCCGGAAGCCGAACTGGTTGCTTGAGAGACCATTTACACCCTCGGTGTACCTCGACAGTCTGTTGAGGATGATCTTCTCGAGCACTTTCCCCACCGTGTCAATCAAGCATATTGGTCTATACGCCGACGGGTCACCGGGTGGTTTCCCCGCCTTTGGCAATAGTACCAGGCTCTGCCTCTTCCACGCATCTGGAAATACTCCCTCGTCCAGGCATATCTGCATAGCAGATCTGAATATACCGGGAGCCTCCAAGATTGCGACTTTGAGGGCCAGGTTTGGAACTCCGTCCGGACCTGGTGCCTTCCCCATGCTTAGGGATTTTGCAATCCCTACAAGTTCCTCATCGGTTACTCCATCCTCATCGCCAGCCCCAATACCCGGCGGTCCTACAGAAGGAGGCCATGGGCTAGGGTTGTGGCGCGGAAAGAGCCCCTCGATGATCCCCTCCAGCATCTGTGGAGATTGCTCCGTAGGAGTAATTGCACCTCTTGTCTTCGCCATAACGATCCTGTAGGCATCACCCCACGGGTTCGCGTTGGCACTCTGACAGAGTCCCTCGAAGCAGGCCTTTTTGCTTGCCCTTATCTCGGACTTCAGCGCGACTTTGGCAGCGGTGAACACCGCCCGTCGTTCTTCACGCTCCTGCTCGGTACGTGCTCGCTGCATCCGTCTCCTGGCCCGTAGGCAGGCACGGCGCAGGTTCGCAATAGCTTGAGTCCACCAGTATGTCGGTGGTCTCCCATTCCTAGGGTGGACTTTTCTAGGCATGGTTACATCGCATGCACGCGTAAGCACCGCTACCAGTTCGTCCCCGCTTAGGCCGAGTAGGTTACGCTCACGGCGGAGCGCCTCCCTAAGTACTTCATCATTGAAGTACGACGTCTTCCACCTACGAGGGCTTGGCCTTGACCTAGCCGCTTCCTCTACGCGCTGCCTGCTGTTGTTGTAGTCGATACTGTAGCGAAACGCCAGGTGGTCGCTATGAGTGTAGGCATCGTCTACCCTCCAGTTCGAACTACTCGTTAGGCCAGGACTACAAAAAGTAACGTCGATAATCGACTCCACTCCGTTACGGCTGAAGGTACTAGGCTTGGGGGTCTACGGTGTTCCATTCGTGGACGTTATCGACGGACCACGGACGAGACCGTATTACCACGCCGAGAAGGGTTCTCCTAGGTAGTTAAAACCCTGCGGTTCAAGAAGAAGCTCTCAATGGCGGATACGGACCGGAGAGCAACGGTTCAAACCTCAGCTTGACCTTCGTGCAGCGTGGGGCTGTGGTAATTAAGGAATACACAAAACCGAGATAACAAGGTCCTGAGGACCAGAGGCATATTACAATAAAGTCGCTTGGTATTTCGCCTTCACAGATTTACCTGAACGAACTATGGCTAGCACTACTGGTCGTTCACTGCCGTTTCACAAAAGTTTCAAATCACTCACGACTTACTTTCACTGACGCCAGATTGCTAATTATCAATGGTTGACTGCCCAAATCTTACGAAGCCCTCCTTTTCTTTCCACTTTCCCAATCGTTCCTTATCCCTCCTTTATCCTTCCTTGTAGGTAGCTCACCACCCATCCAGTTAAATTTTCGCCCATTTTACCACAGTTGATTTCTTCGCCCTTATTAAACCATCGAGCCTCACTATGTTCCACAAAACATGTAATTATCATCTGCTTATCCTACTATCACAAACATTTTATCCTACTAATCCTACTAACCCAACACTAACAAAATCTATTAAAACACTTCAGTTTCTCAACAACATGCACAAATTAAAAAACAATCTTGAGGTTTTGTAACCAAACGGTAACTACATAGAAATATGGCGTCTTTGGCAAACAAACAACAATTGTCAAATAAATTAATTAATAATTTTAGACAAAATCGTTGCAAATTTCTATTGCCAAGATTAATGCGTAATATATTTAGGTTAAGTTAAATTGAAAGCGTTTTTTACCTTATAAGCAGGTGAAATTAATTAACGTATAAAAAATCCTAACTGCTACCGCAAATTATTTTTGCAGTCTCATCATTATGGACCGCCCTAACCTGCACCTTACATCATGCAATGGGAAGTTTAAAATAATAGAAACCAAATTCGACCGGCGATGAATACCTACCTCCGACTGGGGGAAAAAAAGGTACACTGCTGGCATAAATTGAAATCACAGAAGGTCGTTCATGCGGAAACAACTTGATTCGGTGTTATTTTTTGATTTGAGTTCACACTTCGTTGGAAAATGCGGGTTCCCCCTTTTTCTCGGTTTGTTCGAACGGAAAGATATGACGGTTGACACGTGATAATGAATGTCAGTGGAGTGGGTGGGAGTCGATGCCGTAATTTAATTGTAACTTTCCACTCCGGAGGGTGGTGGAGAAAGGTGCTGATGATCTATCGGTTGTTGGAATTCGGAGTGGGTTTTACGTAATCTGTTCGATTATAGTACTGAAATGGGTAAACTAAACTGAATAGAATTGATTGTGTTTTGCATTAGAAATTATATAAAAGTTTGTTTGAAAATTACATAAACGTAACGTTGCCACTATAAAAATGTGTTATAATAAGCATGCAACGAGCTTACCAGTTAGCAATCCACCCTCGACTGAAAACGAATATCTTTTTGCACTCGCAAGCCGACCACGATTGATCTTGATTTTTTGCTTGTACCTTATGAGCATGCAAGGGCATCAAAAGACCACAAACTATTCGGCAAAAAACGCACAACCTGAGAGGAAAAAAAACCTTACTTTTTCTCAGGCTTTTTTTATTTATTTATATAATAACGCAACGCAACGAAACACATAATTGATAATCACTCATTTTTGAAAGGTGTTCCGCGCAACAATTTGATTCACAAATATGCTCCGAATTTCAAATAGCTTAAAACACCTTATTTAGATTCAAAACTAAAAAAAAAAACACTGAATTCAAGAGTTTATCTTCACGTTGATTGATTACAGCCATGATTTGATCTGCATTAGCATTTTTCTGCTTCATGAAAAGGGAGCTCTATCATGTCAAAACAATGTTTCCCGCGACTCAAAGACAGAGTCCCGCTCGATACGGGATTTATTTTAAAACATACCTTTCCCTCCAATGTGTTGAATTTTAGCACTCTCTAAAAGTAAACCGAGCTCAGTGGCAGCAGCAGTAAGTAGAACCATCGTTGTGCGACAATATAGTTTATGGCCCTGGTTGATTCCACTAGACGTGGTAATGCGAAAACTTTTTCATGGGTGTGATGTGGTAATGCTCAGGCAGAACGGCGAATCTGGAAAACCCTTTCGTTCGGAAGTGGCATCGTTTTACTACACACGAATAGAGGAGGCTAGTGCCCATGCTCATTTGTCTGTATTACGGGGTTCGTTTACAATCCCAATGGATTTGAGAATTCATAAAGTTTTTGTTTATGGCAGTTCCGGTTGATTTCGGTCACTGTGGTCGGGATTTTCAGAGCCTGTATGAAGAAAAGATCTATTGGGACACTCGGGACAACTTTAATGTTCACTTGGAGATTTAAGATACAAGGTGTTTTTAAAACTTAAGAACAATTTAACAATCCGTAAAATTGTATAAGAGTACATCTTTTAAGAAAGATCTTTTTGAGCGATTTCTGCTTATACTGAAAGTCAGAAGGCATGCTGTTTTACCGGGATCACTGAAATTATTCATGGATCAATCTCATTCATAAACTAAATCAAGTGATTTTTCAAGTTTTTCAAGTGATGTCTTCAATAGACGGGGTTGATGGTCTAATGGCTACAGCTTCTGCTTCAAACGCAAGGTTTCAATCCCATGCCCGTCCCTTACCTCATACTTTGTAGTTGTATCTCTCACTTGCTTTAATCTTCCATTCTTTATCTATAACACTTAAACTAATCGTTCAGAGCATCATTATAATACGCCGTTCGTTCCTGATATATAGACAGTCTACTAACCAAAAGTAAGCCTCTCTGTCATAAAATTACCTTACCCTTATACCTTTCCGCATGAACCGGCGTAGATGCAGGGGTATACTTGCTCTACTGCGGGCCAGTTTTCAATGCAACATCAATTCCCCCCTTCCCCTAATTGGTCAGCATTCTGACGTGGTAAGTGCCATCGTCTCTAAAAAACAATAGATGATCACCAGCACTCACAGAGTGAGGGTGTCTGTTGGTCCCAAGTATTCATCTGGATGATTCCTTCTGTAAGTGCAGTTGATCTGGTGATGCTTGAGTAGTAACCATGGTCGGCCAATCAAGCTCGACAAAGTGATTTCTTCAAAACACAAGTTTCTTATTTTTCATACGATTTACTTCAATCCTCCAAATATTTTTCCGAAAATTTATTAAAGGGTGGTGTCATAAAGGTTAAAAACAATTCCTTCAAAAACATCTTTCTTATAATTTGAATATGTTATGAATGCGTTAAAGCCATGCTCATTTGTTTTTAGTTTTTCTTCCAAAAACCCGGAATTAAATACTGAGTACCTCGAAAGAGCCCGAGCAAACGTGTCGCCCTCATTTTGCGCGCGATTCGCTGGAAGTGCGGTACGAAGGACCAAGCGATAGAGTTCGCTTTCAAACGCCCGGTGTGATTGTTTATTCTTGCCTTGCTTTGGTGAGCTCGTTTCATGCTTTTGTTTTAAATCTGTGAAATATGTATGACAACATATTTAATCGTTACGACGGTGGGACGTTAATATGATTTTTCAACAAACAATGAGTGGTTCGTCATTGTGACTGTCGGCATGAACTCTTATTCATAAATTATAAACATTTTACACATCATTTTTTTTCCCGAAACACACTTTTCCATTTTTATTTTTGTAATTGAAAAAAAAAACTTTGAATGGTTGGACAGTACAAGTGTGGACTTGCAAAAGGTTCACTCTATACAACAAACTGCGAATGGTTCGACTCTGTAAGTGTCGACATTATTTTCTTCTACTTGCAAATGTTTTATATAAATTGAAAATATGTTGATCATAAGCATGTTTATAACTCACAAATAATTGTTTATCGTGGTCTATCGCTTATCAAAGTCAATCCTGTGACCCAACGATCCTCCCCATTAACAAACATCCCTTCCAGTATTTATTGAGGAGATGCAGAGGTGAACACGGCCTTCAAATAGCAAAGGTTACACATTAACATTCCTTCACTCAATCCCACCTAACTGCAAGGACGTGGCCGGTGCAAGGACTGTGACGAATTCAACTTGGAAATTTCAAAGACCTGTATATTTTTCCTTAGATATAATTCCAACTATCAAATGTTATTGAAGTTTGGGTAAATTTTTCAAAACTATTGTGCCATGAGTGGAACTTAATTGTACTTACTATTTAATTTTTGAATAAACATCTGACCTCTGACATAAGATTCATAACATGCTAAAATTCAATTTTCAACAACAATAAAATAAAATAAAGTCTGCTAAACTTTCGCGTAATTCAAGTCCATGTGCCAAAAATGTGGAACAAAAGAGGCATGCGTGTTATAGACATAAACTGTATATATTAACATCATCAAAGTATTTGAAATATCAAAGTTTTTACAACCAAATATCAAGTCGGTGTTAGTTCTGTCCAAAATAACAATTTTTCGGTGTACCTTAAAATTAATGGAGTCATGTCTGCAAGAACTCCAAAATGTTAAAAGATCAAAACTGAAACACTTCCTGTTAAAGTCATCTTAAATAGAAATTACATTCAACTCTCCCTAACTCGATATTTCATATCTCGATATTGAACAAAAAAAAAATGTTTTCATGGCTACCTCGATGATCCTTTGAAACGCAGTTGAACTGATTTTCTGTTTCATAACTCGATGCCTCCCTAACTCGATGGTCTCTTCAATTTCGAGTTATGAAAAGTTGACTGTACCGTAATCCGGGGTAACATTGATCAGTTTTTAGGATATTTCTCAAATATTTCATTCAAAAATGCAAATGTTGTGAGTTTTTTTAACAAGTACTGCCATCCATAGCTCGTGACTATGTACTGTATTTTGTGTTTTGAAAGATTTAAGCATGTTTACTGAAATGTTTTATGTGAATTTTTCATTTAACTGATATGGGGTACCATTGATAATCCATGTAAACAACGTTCGGTAATATTGAAAATGTCGTTACTTACTTAAATCATGGCCCCTGAAGCCGAATATGAAGACCAAACTCTTACAAGTCATATGCTTTTTGAGTTATTTCAAAAATAAAATCACTTTAAATCGCGTAATACGCCTAAAGGTAGGCAATTTCCTAAGGAAATTCTGCATTCTTAATAGTAGTTCGTTAATGTTACTAAATTGAATAAACTTATTAAAGATTTGACAACGGAATCGTTTTCGGCGATGTCATTTTTAGCAACAACCGCATTTTCTATGCTCATACCATTTGCAGAACTCATGTGAGACATGAATCTTCGGTAGTTCATTCATTTATTTAGTTAACATCTACACAGATAACACTGAATCAACAATTTCACGCCACAATACTCGGTTCGTGGCCGCATCTCTCCATCCTCGGTTCTGCCCCACGCTCACCAAATCAATACGCACTTGATCCGCCCACCTAGCTCGCTGCGCTCCACGCTTTCTTGTACCAACCGGATCCGAAGCGAATACCATCTTTGCAGGGTTGCTGTCCGGCATTCTTGCAACATGCCCTGCCCATCGTATCCTTCCAGCTTTGGCCACCTTCTGGATACTGGGTTCGCCGTAGAGCTGGGCGAGCTCGTGGTTCATCCTTCGCCGCCACACACCGTTCTCCTGCACACCGCCGAAGATCGTCCTAAGCACCCGACGTTCGAAGACTCCAAGTGCTTGCAGGTCCTCCTCGAGCATCGTCCACTTTTCATGCCCGTAGAGGACTACCGGCCTTATGAGCGTTTTGTACATGGTACATTTGGTGCGGGCGTGAATCTTTTTTGACCGCAGCTTCTTCTGGAGGCCATAGTAGGCCCGACTTCCACTGATGATGCGCCTCCGTATTTCACGGCTAACGTTATTGTCAGCCGTCAGCAAGGATCCAAGGTAGACGAACTCGTCGACCACCTCGAACGTATCCCCGTCTATCGTAACACTGCTACCTAGGCGAGCCCTGTCGCGCTCGGCCCCTCCAGCTAGCATGTACTTTGTCTTGGCCGCATTCACCACCAGTCCAACTTTTGCTGCCTCGCGTTTCAGGCGGGTGTACATGTCTGCCACCTTTTCAAATGTTCGGCCGACGATGTCCATATCATCCGCGAAGCAAACAAATTGACTGGATCTCGTAAAAATCGTACCCCGGCTGTTAAGCCCGGCTCTCCGCATAACACCTTCTAGCGCAATATTGAACAACAGGCACGAAAGTCCATCACCTTGTCGTAGTCCCCGGTGGGATCCAAACGAACTGGAGTGTTCGCCTGAAACCTTCACACACTTTTGCACACCTTCCATCGTCACTCTTATCAGTCTCGTGAGCTTCCCGGGAAAGCAGTTCTCGTCCATGATTTTCCATAGCTCTACGCGGTCGATACTGTCGTATGCCGCCTTGAAATCGATGAAAAGGTGATGCGTTGGGACCTGGTATTCACGACATTTTTGGAGGATTTGCCGTACAGTAAAGATCTGGTCCGTTGTCGATCGGCCGTCAACGAAGCCGGCTTGATAACTTCCCACGAACTCGTTTACCACGGGTGACAGACGACGGAAGATGATCTGGGATAATACTTTGTAGGCCGCATTTAGAATGGTGATCGCTCGAAAGTTCTCACAATCTAACTTGTCGCCTTTCTTGTAGATGGGGCAGATTACCCCTTCCTTCCACTCCTCCGGTAGCTGTTCTGTTTCCCAGATTGTGCCTATCAGCCGGTGCAGACAAATGGCCAGCCTTTCCGGACCCATCTTTATGAGTTCAGCTCCGATACCATCCTTACCAGCAGCTGCTGGTTATTGTTCTTGAGCTGGTGAATGGCATCCTTAACCTCCCTCAAAGTGGGGGCTGGTTGGTTTCCATCTTCCGCAGTACTGACGAAGGCATTTCCTCCGTTGTCCCGTCCTTCATTGCCTGTGCTCTCAGCACCATTCAGGTGCTCGTCGAAGTGCTGCTTCCACCTTTCGATCACCTCACGCTCGTCCGTCAGAATGCTCCCATCCTTATCCCTGCACATTTCGGCTCGCGGCACGAAGCCGTTGCGGGATGCGTTGAGCTTCTGATAGAACCTACGCGTTTCCTGAGACCGGCACAGCTGTTCCATCTCCTCGCACTCCGTCTCCTCCAGGCGGCGTTTTTTCTCCCGAAAGAGGCGGGTCTGCTGTTGCCGTTTCCGTTTATAGCGTTCCACGTTCTGCCGGGTCCCTTGCTGCAGCATGACCGCCCGCGCTGCATTCTTCTCCTTCAAAACCTCCTGGCACTCCTCGTCGAACCAATCGTTCCGTCGACTCCGTCCCACGTACCCGACGTTGCTCTCAGCTGCATCGTTGATGGCTGCTTTTACTGTTCTCCAGCAGTTCTCAAGAGGGGCTTCATCCAGCTCACCCTCTTCCGGTAATGCAGCCTCGAGTTGCTGCGCGTATGCCGCTGCGACATCCGGTTGCTTGAGCCGCTCTAGGTCATACCGGGGCGGCCGTCGGTACCGTACGTTGTTAACGACGGAGAGTTTTGGACGCAGTTTGACCATCACCAGATAGTGGTCAGAGTCGATGTTAGCGCCACGATAGGTCCTGACGTCGGTAATGTCGGAGAAGTGCCGACCATCAATCAGAACGTGGTCGATTTGCGATTCTGTCTGCTGTGGTGATCTCCAGGTGTATCGGTACGGAAGGCTGTGCTGGAAGTAGGTGCTACGAATGGCCATATTTTTGGAGGCGGCAAAATCAATTAGTCGTAGGCCGTTTTCGTTCGTCAGCCGGTGGGCGCTGAACTTTCCAATCGTCGGTCTGAATTCCTCCTCCTGGCCAACCTGAGCGTTTAGATCTCCTATGATGATTTTGACGTCGTGGCTTGGGCAGCTGTCGTACTCGCGTTCGAGCTGCGCGTAAAAAGCGTCTTTATCATCATCAGTGCTTCCGGAGTGTGGGCTGTGCACGTTTATTATGCTGAAGTTGAAGAACCGGCCTTTGATCCTCAACTTGCACATTCTCATATAACGTTCTGGTGTGTCTAATAGGAGTGAGCGTAATAGGAGTGCACGTTATAGGAATGCGTTAAATAGGAGACCCGACTGTATCTTATAGATCTGATAACTAGTTGAAATCACATACAATTGACCATTTATAAACATACCTCCAACGTAATAAAGGTGCGATGATCATTCGTTCTAATTAGGTTATATTTCAGCACTAAATACTCATGAATGAAGTATATAAAGTGACATATTTTATTTGTTGAAATTGAGATATTTCAAATTGCATATAAATGATACAAGATGATTAGTTTATAACACAGGCGAATGGTTTGGTTGCTGTGACGTTATATGCAAGCCACAAAAAAACCCATTTACTCTACAAATTAAATGATTAAAACGTCCAATGTCTAAATGCATTTAAAACGAACGAACTGACAGAAAAAAGTCTGATTATTAATTTAGTTTACAGTACCCTATGAAAATGTTCGAACGATTTAAATATTTTATTACATTTTGATATTGCTCTGATCACACGGGTCACACTCCAAACTGTTACTAATTTTTTTACATCTCATGTTAAGGTTGCTCAATTCGCTAAATAAAATTCAGAATTCTAACCAAATAAATATGCATGATAATGGATTTGAACTAAGGCGATACACATTCTCAACAGGTACTGTAATCAAGATTTGTACTTGGCAAAATATGTGTTTTGATTCAGAAATAAGTTAAAATTACGCTGTATCAACATCCTCAGAGCATCTTAACTTCAGGTTTATTGTTAAACTTATAATAACGGTTATAAAACATCTTGAGAACTTCTTTCCAACATATATTCAAACAATATTTGAATTGTTTTTTTTTCAATTATAATTATAACACCCAAATTACTTGAACATAACTTCTTGCATAATAAGTACTTCTTTATTTGTCAAACGTCAAACATAGGATGACAAATGTCAACATGGTAAAACTTGCATTCATGGTGACGAACATATCTCGCGCAGCAGCGATTTTTTTTTATTCAGACAGTGTTTATTGATTACACTCTTGTATTCATCTATTGTGATTCTAGCCCACACAGGATAAAGAGCTGCTTTATTTTAATATATACTAGTGATGTTTTTTTTTTTTTTAAAAATCTTTATTTGAGTGTATTTTAACGCACGAGGGCTAGTTCTACACTTATATACTAGTGATGAATATTGGGAACTTGTGCTACCAGAGCAAGTTTGAAATTATGTAGATTTCAGTGACAATTGGTGCTTCACAGCGCAGTGCTCAAACTCGGATGGTGGCACTTCTTGCGTTTATTTCGCAAAGTGAATGAAGCAAAACTCATTAGGTGCATGTCTAAAACAGCAAATCCTAGTAGGAGGCAAACGAAGATGGTAGGGATTGTGCTCACCTCGAAAAAAGGATTAATTTGGCTATTCGCAGCACTCTCTGTGACCACTTATTGTCTGTTTTCAGCTGTTTCTGAAGTTAAAATCATTATGTAAAGAAACATACGCAAGTGATTTCGCTATATATTGATTTCTTTCGTTTCTTCTCCACAGGGTTTAAACATTTGTTGTGTCCGTTCGAATGACGTCAAAATGGCTTACAAGATTCATCGATGCCTCCGAGATTATCGATGTTTAAATCTTGTGTAAAAATAGTTAAAACACATAACAACAACAACCATTTCATTAAGATTGATACATAAAGTATCAATCCTCATTAGGTTAAATGCACGTTTGTACACCAAGTCAGGTTGTCACTGTTGGATTCACTGTTTTGAGATAATTTTTCAGACAGCTAATTTATAACTTTTATATAACACAATATGTTATGATATTCACTATTATAACTCTTATAAGACAATGTCTGTAATCTGCTATCGGAAAAGATGTTTTTGGTATTACTTGGAAAGTTTACGGTCCAAGGCACGAAATTCAAGGAATAATATTGTTTTCTATCCATTATTTAAGAATATTTGGAAAAAATAATCGCAGATTTCCCTTAATAAGTGAGTCTTGATTTTATTCATTCGAGAATCGTTCGGAAGCTTTTCAAAGAATTATGCTTCCTACTAAAATTTCTATAAACTTTTTTTCATAAATATTCACATTATTATGTGCTTTTCCCAATAACTAGTTCAAGTTTTTCTTGAGAGATTCTTTCAGTAACGCTTCCGATATTTTCTTTAGAAACCCTCAAAAAGTTCTTTCACACATTTTTCTAGAATACCTAATAATATATCATCTACATTTCCTTTACCATCCGGAGGCAAGTCTTTCTACTTGTTTGCTTCTTTGATATGTTCTTCCTCTGTTGTGTTCCTCTTGTAAGAATTCTTGGATCAACCCCCAGAAAAATCTTTGAATGGAATCCACGACATAAGTTTGGAAGAATTCTCAGTACCGCATGTATTGTTCACTTTCGAAATTCATTCCGAGTAAAAAGTTTCCATGCTTGCATTTCGAGGAACGACATTCTATTACATTTTTTACTACCTATTAATGTCTCTATCGTCACAAAATTCAACATAGCCCCTCTAGGTTCTATATAAACGCTGCCAGGACAGTGAACTGTATTCATTGCTCACACGCAATCAGTAATTGAGTTGCCAACTCATGATTCGGAACACACCCGTTGGGTAAAGATATTTTTTTTTAACCAATCGGAAATTTGTCACCAATGCGACGAGTCGCAGTTTATTTGCAACAATCGAAGCCCCACAATAAATTTCATCGACCACCCGTCCGTCCATCCGTCGTACAAGCAGATCATCGTGAACGGTCCTCATAAAGCGATTTATGATCACGAAAACTAGCTGGGATCGTTTCGTGCGTGTCTGTCAGAGAATGGGTGTCCCAAATGTGCAAATCCGTAAAATTGGTACTAAACCCGAAGTTGTCCGTGCTCGAAGTATGCGCAGTGAGCTGCCGCCATGGGTGCAGCCAGAGGGGCGTAGTGAGGGGCCTTTGCCCCCACTATTCTGGCTGATGACAAATACTTCGAAATCAACTGGTTTCTACAATAATAAATATTTGTATGATGCATAAAATAATTGCGCCATGGTCAACTTCTTGAAGAATTTGCCTGCTATAAATTCAGCTCTAGCCAAAGATCCAACGAGAAATCATTCAAAATGTCTATTGACAGTCCTTAACATTTCTTGTAAAGGAGACGGACCATGAATGAGTACTCCAAAAAAAAACCATTATGGATCAGTTGTATCTTCAAAAAGGTACAAAAAGGTGCGGAGCTGAGTTGACACGTAAACCATCACGAATATTCATAATAGAAATCCTAGCTACGCCCATGACTGCCGCCGCTATACCGGAAAGCTTCTGGCAGCAATCGATTGGAACAAGCCAGTGTGGATTCATAAAGCTCATGTTTATGGCATCAATTTTCCGCAGTGTGATTACTACAGTAGCATGGGCCACATGCCAATGCTACTACTGATCTATTCCAAGGCTGAGTGGGATAAAAAACGAATCTCGAAGAGTCGCTGCAGTGGTGGCAAGGCTCGGGACGAGAATCGAGTTTGACACATTTTGGAATCAACGGCGGCGCACAAACACACACACAGATATACATGAATCACCAGAACAAGCGATTCGATCCATCGCTTCAGTGGACATCCTGGCAGATTTATGTTTCGGGAGTCGTTTTTAGTCACTTTACTGGCGGAGCTGGCTTGAGTGTGAGTTTGACTGGGACAACAATATCAACCCATTTTTCGGAAATTCGAATACAGAAGTTAGTTGAGATTTCGCTATCATATATTCATAATCATTCGATTACATACCTCGAATCTCTGCTTTCTGGATGTCTTTGACATCCCGAGCAACTTTGCCGTAGACTCGAACTTTCTTATGCATTTGGATCACAAGAACAACTAGCATAAAATGCTCATTTTTATATGCTTACTAGCACAACCTAGCGGCAGAACAAAACTGTTTGGTTTCGGATGTCCTTGACTTTCTGAATAACAAACACCAAACACCACCGTTTTAGGGTACTAAGAATAAAAAAAATACTAGCAGATTCTAATTGATTTATGAATAAATTTTGATAAATAAAAACACAACAGATGTCACCAAAAGGTGATACTTTTATTTGGGTTGGTAAAAGCTTATGACAAACATGGCTCTTCTTCTTTACGAGAACACAAAAGTGAATCTCTACTTGCAGATTTTCTGTATGAATTATTTAAATTAAGAATTATGCCACAGTAGTCAATGTTATGAATTCCTTCATGTAAACTGAAACACCTGGTTGAGAAGTTGCTTTCAGGAAATGTGGTTTGTTTCTCATTGAATCACACTTCACAATTAAACTTCAAGCGATCCAGATTTCCGTTGCAATTTACTCAAAGCAAAACATAACTCTGAATTCGACAACGAAATTCAGAGAACAACTTTCCGCTCTGGA
The DNA here is from genome assembly GCF_002204515.2 of Aedes aegypti. Classification (NCBI taxonomy): domain Eukaryota; kingdom Metazoa; phylum Arthropoda; class Insecta; order Diptera; family Culicidae; genus Aedes; species Aedes aegypti. Next base: position 88,958,715 of record NC_035108.1, on the reverse strand, counting down.
GCCCTTCTGTTGTATTGTGGGGAACCAGAGAAATCGCAGACAGAAAACTTAATTAAAATTAAAATCAACATTTTTATAGCAACCAAAAATGGAAGCACAACATCCCAAAGACGAAAAACGACAGCGACGAAGATAAGGGTAGCGATGCGAACGAAAACACGTTGGCGCTTTTTTTTCTCGCCTTCTTCCGTTGCAGCTTTGAGGTCAAGAAGCAACAACAAAGGGGACATTCTACGTTTTTTTTGCGCTTTTCAGCCTAGGCCACTGTCCGGAAGGATGGCACTCCGCGATTGTCGAGTTTTGGCACGTAAAAATAATAAGAGTTTGCACTTTATTTTCGGGAAGATTTTATTCATTAGCAGTGGCCTTTGCATTGCATTAGGAGTTGCTGAATGAATAAGATTGGGATGGAGGGGAAGAGGCGACAAAATCAGAGTGTTTTAATTTAAGAGACTAACTAGTTTTTGTTATCAACTATTTGTACTGAATAGCATTGTTTCTCAAAAAAGTCAAACGCTCATAGAGCCAATCCCAAACACAATTTCAAAAATACCAACATTTTAAAAAAAAATGAAATTCAAAAATTTTGAAGCTCAAAAATTTCGGAGACTCCAATTCCCAATCCCAATCCCCAATCCAATTCCCAATCCAAGCCCAATCCCATCCAATCCCAATCCCAATCCCAATCCCAATCCCAATCCCAATCCAATCCCAATCCCAATCCCATACCCAATCCCATCCCAATCCCCAATCCCAATCCCAATCCCAATCCCAATCCCAATCCCCCAATCCCAATCCCCAATCCCAATCCCAATCCCCCAATCCCAATCCCAATCCCCCCAATCCCCAATCCCCCCAATCCCAATCCCAATCCCAATCCCAATCCCAATCCCACCAATCCCAATCCCAATCCCAATCCCATCCCAATCCCAATCCCAATCCCAATCCCAATCCCAATCCCAATCCCAATCCCAATCCCAATCCCAATCCCAATCCCAATCCCAATCCCAATCCCAATCCCAATCCCAATCCCAATCCCAATCCCAATCCCAATCCCAATCCCAATCCCAATCCCAATCCCAATCCCAATCCCAATCCCAATCCATCCCAATCCCAATCCCAATCCAATCCCAATCCCAATCCCAATCCCAATCCCAATCCCAATCCCAATCCCAATCCATCCCAATCCCAATCCCAATCCATCCCAATCCCAATCCCAATCCATCCCAATCCCAATCCCAATCCCATCCCAATCCCAATCCCAATCCCAATCCCAATCCCAATCCCAATCCCAATCCCAATCCCAATCCCAATCCAATCCCAATCCCAATCCCAATCCCAATCCCAATCCCAATCCCAATCCCAATCCCAATCCCCAATCCCAATCCCAATCCCAATCCCAATCCCAATCCCAATCCCAATCCCCAATCCCAATCCCAATCCCAATCCCAATCCCAATCCCAATCCCAATCCCAATCCCAATCCCAATCCCAATCCCAATCCCAATCCCAATCCCAATCCCAATCCCAATCCCAATCCCAATCCCAATCCCAATCCCAATCCCAATCCCAATCCCAATTCCCCAATCCCAATCCCAATCCCAATCCCAATCCCAATCCCAATCCCAATCCCAATCCCAATCCCAATCCCAATCCCAATCCCAATCCCAATCCCAATCCCAATCCCAATCCCAATCCCAATCCCAATCCCAATCCCAATCCCAATCCCATCCAATCCCAATCCCAATCCCAATCCCAATCCCAATCCCAATCCCAATCCCAATCCCAATCCCAATCCCAATCCCAATCCCAATCCCAATCCCAATCCCAATCCCAATCCCAATCCCAATCCCAATCCCAATCCCAATCCCAATCCCAATCCCAATCCCAATCCCAATCCCAATCCCAATCCCAATCCCAATCCCAATCCCAATCCCAATCCCAATCCCAATCCCAATCCCAATCCCAATCCCAATCCCAATCCCAATCCCAATCCCAATCCCAATCCCAATCCCAATCCCAATCCCAATCCCAATCCCAATCCCAATCCCAATCCCAATCCCAATCCCAATCCAATCCAATCCCAATCCCAATCCCAATCCCAATCCCAATCCCAATCCCAATCCCAATCCCAATCCCAATCCCAATCCCAATCCCAATCCCAATCCCAATCCCAATCCCAATCCCAATCCCAATCCCAATCCCAATCCCAATCCCAATCCCAATCCCCAATCCCAATCCCAATCCCAATCCCAATCCCAATCCCCAATCGAAATCTCAGTCAAAATCGCTGTCGAAATTTCAATCAAAATTGCAGTTGAAATCTCAGTCAAAATCACAATCGAAATTGCAGTCAAAATCTCAGTCAAAATCGCAGTTGAAATTGTAGTCGAAATCTCAGTAAAAATCGTAGTCAAAATTGCAGTCGAAATCTCAGTCGAAATTGCAGTAGAAATTGCAGTCAAAATCTCAGTCGAAATTGCAGTTGAAATCACAGTGAAAATCGCATTCAAAATTGCAGTCGAAATCTCAGTCAAAATTGAAGTAGAAATCTCAGTCAAAATCGCAGTCAAAATCGCAGTCAAAATTGCAATTGAAATCTCAGTCAAAATCGCAGTCGACATCTCAGTCAAAATCGCAGTCGAAATTGCGGTCGAAATTGCGGTCGAAATCGCATTCAAAGTCGAAGTCGAAAACTCAGTCAAAATCCCAGTTGAAATTGCAGTCTTAATCTCCGTCAAAATCACAGTCCAAATCTCAGTCAAAATCACAGTCGAAATTGCAGTCGAAATCGCAGTTGAAATCGCAGTTGAAATCTCAGTCAAAATCTTAGTCGAAATTGTAGTCTAAATCGCAGTCGAAATTGCAGTCGAAATCGCAGTCAAAATCGCAGTTAAAAACTCAGTCCGTCGAAATTGCAGTCGAAATTTCAATCAAAATTGCAGTCGAAATCTCAGTCAAAATCACAATCGAAATTACAGTCGATATTTCAGTCAAAATCGCAGTTGAAATTTGCAGTCTAAGTCTCAGTCAAAATCGCAGTTGAAATCTCAGTAAAAATCGTAGTCGAAATTGCAGTCAAAATCGCAGTCGAAATCGCAGTCGATATTGCAGTTGAAATTGCAGTCAAAATCTCAGTCAAAATTGCAGTTGAAATCACAGTGAATCGCAGTCAAAATTGCAGTCGAAATCTCAGTCAAAATCGCAGTAGAAATCTCAGTCTAAATGGCAGTCGAAATTGCAGTTGAAATCTCAGTCAAAATCGCAGTCGAAATTGTTGTCGAAATCTCAGTCAAAATCGCAGTCGAAATTGCAGTCGAAATCTCAGTCAAAACCGCAGTCAAAAACTTAGTCAAAATCACAGTCGAAATCGCAGTCGAAATTTCAATCAAAATTGTAGTCGAAATCTCAGTCAAAATCACAATCGAAATTGCAGTCGAAATCTCAGTCAAAATCGCAGTTGAAATTTTCAGTCTCAGTCTCAGTCAATATCGCAGCCAAAATCTCAGTCAAAATTCCAGTCGAAATTGCAGTCAAAACCTCAGTTAATATCGCAGTTCAAATTCTCAGTCAAAATCACAGTCGATATCTCAGTCAAAATCGCACTCGAAATCTCAGTCAAAATCGCAGTCGAAATTGCAATCGAAATTTCAATCAAAATTGCAGTCGGAATCTCAGCCAAAATCACAATCGAATTTGTAGTCGAAATCTCAGTCAAAACCGCAGTCTAAATTGCAGTCGATATCCTAGTCAAAATTGCAGTCAAAACTCAGTCAAAATCGCAGTCAAAATCTCAGTCAAAACTGCAGTCAAAATTGCAGCCGAAATCGCAGTCAAAATCTCAGTCAAAATCGCAGTCAAAAATGTAGTCAAATTCACAGCCAAAATCGCAGTCGAGATCGCAGTCGAAAATGCAGTCGAAATCGCACTCGAAATCTCAGTCAAAATCGCAGTCAAAATCGCAGGCGAAATCTCAGTCAAAATCGCAGTTGAAATTTGCAGTCTCAGTCTCAGTCGAAATCGCAGTCCAAATCTCAGTCAAAATCACAGTCGAAATTGCAGTCAAAATCGTAGTCGAAATCTCAGTAAAAATCTCAGTCAAAATCGCAGTCTAAATTGCAGTCGAAATCTCAGACAAAATCGCAGTCGAAATTGCAGTCGAAATCTCAGTAAAAATCGTAGTCGAAATCACAGTCGAAATTGCAGTTGAAATCTCAGTCAAAATCGCAGTCGAAATTGTAGTCGAAATCTCAGTCGAAATCGCAGTTGAAATCTCAGTCAAAATCGCAGTCGAAATTGTAGTCGAAATCTCAGTCAAAATCACAGTCGAAATTGCAGTCAAAATCGTAGTCGAAATCTCAGTAAAAATCTCAGTCAAAATCGCAGTCTAAATTGCAGTCGAAATCTCAGACAAAATCGCAGTCGAAATTGCAGTCGAAATCTCAGTAAAAATCGTAGTCGAAATCACAGTCGAAATTGCAGTTGAAATCTCAGTCAAAATTGCAGTCGAAATTGCAGTCAAAATGGCAGTCGAAAATACAGTCAAAACAAAGACAAATTAAAGACTTCCATGTCCCTTATAGTTGCCCAAAATTTTATGGCTCATAAGATAATCTAGAATGCCGTGAAAAGTGTACTGCGATCTGTCAAACTTGGGTACCTTTTGCACTACCGAGGGACCAAATGCAGAACTAGAAGTGGTACCCAATTTTAGACCGAGTGGGACGGACCTGGTCAAAATCTCAGTCGAAATTGCAGTTGAAATTTCAATCAAAATTGTAGTCGAAATCTCAGTCAAAATCACAATCGAAATTGCAGTCAAAATCGCAGTTGAAATTTTCAGTCTCAGTCTCAGTCAAAATCGCAGCCAAAATCTCAGTCAAAATTCCAGTCGAAATTGCAATCAAAACCTCAGTTAATATCGCAGTTCAAATTCTCAGTCAAAATCACAGTCGATATCTCAGTCAAAATCGCACTCGAAATCTCAGTCAAAATCGCAGTCGAAATTGCAATCGAAATTTCAATCAAAATTGCAGTCGGAATCTCAGCCAAAATCACAATCGAATTTGTAGTCGAAATCTCAGTCAAAACCGCAGTCTAAATTGCAGTCGATATCCTAGTCAAAATTGCAGTCAAAATTCAGTAAAAATCGCAGTCAAAATCTCAGTCAAAACTGCAGTCAAAATTGCAGCCGAAATCGCAGTCAAAATCTCAGTCAAAATCGCAGTCAAAAATGTAGTCAAAATCGCAGCCAAAATCGCAGTCGAGATCGCAGTCGAAAATGCAGTCGAAATCGCACTCGAAATCTCAGTCAAAATCGTCGTCAAAATCGCAGGCGAAATCTCAGTCAAAATCGCAGTTGAAATTTGCAGTCTCAGTCTCAGTCGAAATCGCAGTCCAAATCTCAGTCAAAATCACAGTCGAAATTGCAGTCAAAATCGTAGTCGAAATCTCAGTAAAAATCTCAGTCAAAATCGCAGTCTAAATTGCAGTCGAAATCTCAGACAAAATCGCAGTCGAAATTGCAGTCGAAATCTCAGTAAAAATCGTAGTCGAAATCACAGTCGAAATTGCAGTTGAAATCTCAGTCAAAATCGCAGTCGAAATTGTAGTCGAAATCTCAGTCGAAATCGCAGTTGAAATCTCAGTCAAAATCGCAGTCGAAATTGTAGTCGAAATCTCAGTCAAAATCACAGTCGAAATTGCAGTCAAAATCGTAGTCGAAATCTCAGTAAAAATCTCAGTCAAAATCGCAGTCTAAATTGCAGTCGAAATCTCAGACAAAATCGCAGTCGAAATTGCAGTCGAAATCTCAGTAAAAATCGTAGTCGAAATCACAGTCGAAATTGCAGTTGAAATCTCAGTCAAAATTGCAGTCGAAATTGCAGTCAAAATTGCAGTCGAAAATACAGTCAAAACAAAGACAAATTAAAGACTTCCATGTCCCTTATAGTTGCCCAAAATTTTATGGCTCATAAGATAATCTAGAATGCCGTGAAAAGTGTACTGCGATCTGTCAAACTTGGGTACCTTTTGTACTACCGAGGGACCAAATGCAGAACTAGAAGTGGTACCCAATTTTAGACCGAGTGGGACGGACCTGGTCAAAATCTCAGTCGAAATTGCAATTGAAATTTCAATCAAAATTGCGAAATCCGAAATCCGAACATCCGAAATCTCAGTCAAAATCGCAGTTGAAATTGCAGTCTAAATCTCAGTCAAAATCACAGTCGAAATCTCAGTCAAAATTGCAGACGAATTGCAGTCAAAACCTCAGTTAATATCGCAGTCCACATCTTAGTCAAAATCACAGTCGAAATTGCAGTCGAAATCGCAGTCGAAATCGCAGTTGAAATCTCAGTCAAAATCTCAGTCGAAACTACAGTCGAAATCTCAATCAAAATTGCAGTTGAAATATGAGTCAAAATTGCTGTCGAAATCTCATTCAATATCATAGTTGAAATCTCAGTAAAAACCATAGTCGAAATTGCAGTCGAATTTGCAGTCGGAATCTCAGTCAAAATCGCATTCGAAATGGCAGTCGAAATCTTAGCCAAAATTGCATTCAGTAAAAATCACAGTCAAAATCGCAGTCAAAACGGCAGTTAGAATCACAGTTGAAATCTCAGTCGAAATTGAAGTGAAAATCGCAGTCGAAATGTCAGTTGCAATCACAGTCGAAAATCGGAAATCGGCCAAGTCCAAGTCCAAGTCCAAGGGCATTTCACGACATCTTATGCGTGTAACTTTGCTCGTCTAAGAATCGCATATAGCAGAAATTAAACTCGTTTTACCTTCATTTTGGCAGTCTGATCCATTTGCCATTCACCCACATTTCTATCGGCCATTTGTCCTGAGGCTATTTTATTCCATTCGGATTAACGTAATCATCGTTCGGAGCAAACTTTCTCGGATTCCGCAGAAAAACCGCACTGCCATTGAGTGACTGATCAACCGTATTTGAGTGGAGACAAATTTGGCTTCCAATTCCAAGAGGATTTATTAGCAGCGCCATCAGAACACCGCTGTAGGTGTTTTTGGCAAGGCAGCCAAATTAAAAAGCATTTGAAGAATGAGAAAACCCCTTAAAATCCTAAATAGCATTTAAAAATGATTTTGTACCGGTAATTTGATAAAAATAATCAATGATCAATTGAAAATTAGCAAAAGCAAATCAATCAAATACAATGAAATGTGCCGAGAAAAAAAATGCAAAAAATATTATAAATAATTAAAAAAAAAAATTAAACTGAGCACCAAAAAATATTTAAACAACACTAATGGAATAAAATCTGCAGAGACTGATTGCTGCTCTAAGATTTTATGTGGTATTCTCGATTATTTTTTTGGAAAACTGCTAATATTTTAGTGTTTATTTCCGTATATTTTTAAGAAAATGTTCGATTTTTAAATGCTGACTTTCGATTTTTTTATTGCTGTTTTTTGTCAATGCTGTTTTGTTTTTTTAATTTCTCATTTTTTAATATTGCTTATTTCGAATTAGTCTATTGTCTGGTTTTGGATAATAGTGATGGGTATCCTCTTTTTAGAGCATGGTAATATTTTCCCCATATTTTTCCAATGCTGGATAGCAGATGTGTGACAGAGAGCGAGAAATGTCGTATCTAACGGGGGTTTGACGTAGTGGTGGAAGAGGCTTTCAGAAGATTAAGTGCTGATTTTTTGTTTCCACAACAGATAGCTAGCTCGTAATCCCTGGGAAGCACTTTCCAATCCAGTTGGATGCAACTTTTCCACTTTTCATTCATGCTTCAATGCCTGGTAATGAATTGAGTGCTTTTCTCCGGGAACAGATTTTATTTCGTTTCTTCTATTTTGCCGCCAACAGCCGGTTGCAGTTGATGAAAGCTTCATAAGTAGCGGAATGCTGTACTTATTTTCGCAGAACTAGGTTTTCTTGTGCAAACCTTTCCGGTTCTGGGTGAAAGATGGTTTGATAATCCATCAACAACATTGCCGTTGACAAGCCTTTTTAGCGTTTAATGTAGATATTGATATATTCAACTTTTTTTATTTTCAGTTTTTCTTTGAGATGTTTGATGTTAGAATTATGAAAGCATGAACTGACAATAGCAATGTAAGTAAATGGTTTTTGTTTACAGTTACATATGTGCATCTATATTTACAAACGAGTACCCAGTCAAAATGATTGCCAAAATATTTTCATTTTTGGACATCATTAGTCCTACAAAAAGCCTCCCTGTCAACCATATTTATGGTCAAACAAATGCAACCAATGCTTCTAAACATATGACGGTGGAATGATTTTACGACCAATTTCAGTGTTCTGAACCTATTCGAATAGCGTCTTCGCCCAGTGTTTGATCACAGACAAACAGGCATAACACTATAAAGAAATTGCTTTGAAAAACACTTTTCATTTAATTTCCGGCACTCTAGCACCCTTTATTCCCTCGTGTGGTCATCTTTTCATTACAGATGAACTACAACATTCACGTCGGAGTTTAATATTTTACAGATATCAGGGTCGCGCAAATTGAGAAAATCTCTCATTTGTCGTTCTCTGTAACAATCATGATTTGAAGAACATCATGAGAGCCTGTTGATCATACACTGCTACAGTAGAGTGATGCAAATTTTGAAATGTTGGCTCCCCTATGCTTAAACGATTTATATTATGGGAAATAGCATCCTCCCAAAGTTTGAAATTATTCGGAAGAAATTTGACTGTGCACAAGCCATTTGAAGTTTATATGGAGATTACTATGGAAAACGCCAACTTTTTATGTCCAGGCCTCTATCTCTTGCTGATCACTGATAACGAATTCCATATTAATTTCCTTCCGAAAAGAGAAGAGATATGAGCGCAGCAGCGCTACCATGGCAGTTGCGAGCACACTTCCACTACTGTATTTTCAATTTAATCGTTAAAGCTTGCGATCGAGAGTGCCATATCTGTTTGTCTGTAGTTCAACGAACAGCATTCCAACACTCGTATACACAAGACAGCAGACAAAGCGCATTGCCAAGCCATGCGTCCTATAGTGCCCTTCCTAGCAATTTCCGTGCTCAAACAAGAAGCTCCAGGAAACCGTTCAAAGCCCGGACCTCGAAGATATTGATCCTCTGCCTACAGGTTCAAACAACCTGCATCGGAACGGTCGTTCTATACCAAATGCCTACCTTGCGATGCACAATCCATTGTGCAGAGATGCGTTCGTGTCGTTTGGAAATTGCTTGGCACCAGCTGTGCGTGTCAAATAAAACTGGTACATGCCAATCTCTGGCCCGTATATTTCCTCCCGATGGAACAACACATTCCCTGCGCCTTGACCTGGCTTTCCCGAAGTTGGTTCTCTTTCACTATATGGTCGTTTGGCGGTCGTCATCGTTGGTAGAGCCAACAACCGAACGAATCAGTTATAGTACACAGGAGTGATTTGGGTGGATAATCGTCAACATTGTTTTCTATCATAAATCAAACAGTTCTTGGATATGTTAGCTATAATAGTCCTGTGCAAAAAATCGTAATCACCCCCTAAAAACTTTAATCTAAAAAATAGTTGCATGGCAAAATACAGCTAAAGAATTAGTTCTCGAGGTTAAAAATTATTTTCAAAATAATATTTGATATAAGTATTCTATTTTCGAAAAGAAATTAAGTACCTTTCTGCATACTAAATACAATGATTTTACTTCTCTTGATCAACTGTAAGCATGATCGAGGCAGATAACCTGCTAAATGTATGAAACACGTTTCGTGGTGGAAAAATCTAAATAATATCCAATACTAACAAAACAGTCATTCAAGCCATAGTGCAAAAGTTTGGGGTCATCAAGGTCCGTCAGCAAGTTATCTTCGCGGTCGTTGCATATTGCGGGAGCCGGCGCTGTTCTCCGCACACAATTGACAGATTCATAGAACCGTCGCATGTCTTTTTGTTCCATAGCTATTTACGCATGAGCAATTAATGCTTCTTCATGCTCCTTTCTATTTCTGCGATGGATACGCTTTTTTGACAGGCCTTTCTCTCTGCTTTGGTGGGTACCAGACACCAAAATTCAGGAGCCATTCGAAGTATCGCGGGAACCGACTTCTTCACCTTACACAGCATCAGTGTTGCTCAGACTCATTTCCCCGAAAATAACATTTTCCGAACTACGAAGCCACGAACTACTACAACCATGCTCTATCCTCCTAAGATAGAAAAGCAGATGGTTAAGCTTGTGTACTGCACACAGAATCGATCAATTTTGATCCCAGAGAGCCACAATTCAAGTTTCGGTGAAATAAAATGAGTGAGTGAGTGAGTAAGTGCGAATCATTTCACCGAAACTTGAATTGCGGCCCACCGAGATTGAAACTGTCGGATCCCATGTGAAACACTCAAGCCCAACCACCGCCCCCTCCATCTCAGGAATACAACGCACAGTTATAACAGTTCATGGCTTCACAATTCGAATTTCGGAGAAATGAGTCTGGTCAACACTGCACAGCATGCACTCCTTGGACACTTTGCGCACAAACGACCGAAGCTGAAAGATGTGGAATCGTTGTCTTATCTCATTTACAACTGTCTCGCCATTTCGATATTTTCGCAGCCCAGCAAAATATCGTCGACGTAGACCAGCAAATACAATCGCTTCCCATTGACAATTTCGTGTAATGACACGGATCAGCTCGGCTTTGCTTGAAGTTCAAACTTTGGAGGACGGCAGATGATGGATCCAACAACGAGCAGATTGCTCCAACCCGTAAATGCTTTTCACCAGCTTACATACCTGCTGCTCCTTACCTTCAACCACGAAGCCACTTGGTTGCCGCATACATAGCTTCTTTTCCAGCTTCCTGTACAAATATACAGTCTTTACATCGAAATGCTTCATCACCAGGTTCCGCTTTGAAGCGATGGCCAAGAGTGTACGCAAAGTTGTTTGCTTTACAACTGTCGCGAACAATTCATCGTGGTGCTGCCCATACTTTTAGTTGAATCCTTGGGCGACCAGAGAGAGTGAGATCCTCATCAACCATTGCTTTTCTCCACTCAGCACTCTTTTCACAGCTCAAAGCCTCCTGAAGCGTTCTCGGCTCCATTTCCTTTTCTGGGGGAAGAGTGCCTGCCACGAAAATTTCCTCATTGAGCCGCATTAGAGGTACACCTTTAGTTGACTTTCGAGACCTTCTTGCGATTTCATCCATCGGAAAACCATGAAACGACGAACTTGCATTTGATGCCACTGGATAGTCCGAAATGTTCAACTGTTCCACGTCTTCTTCTTCATCGGTACTTTCTTCTGCTTCAGGTACTGGATCGATTTCTTCAATATTCTTCCCCAACGATATAACGACTACTTATTTCCGCTTTTCAGAAACCACTGATACTGAAAAGAATCGTTTTCTACACCAGGAAACTCTTCCTGACACCAACGGAGCATCTCTTCTTAACTCGCACTTCAACGAACTTTGCATCACGGCTCACCAAAATCGCATCGTTCTCAGGGTTCAGGAAACGATATGCTTTCCTTCCCTCCACGTATCTGACGAAGACCAACCAACTGCCTTCGAATCTAACTTATTACGTTTTTCCTTCGGCATATGAACGTACGTCTCCAAACTAGAGATGGGCGACTGACTTGCAAATCATTCAAAAGATTCGACTCTTGAAATTGAGTGAACGAATCACCGTTCTTTTCAAAAGAGTCACGATTCACTAGCACCAACATTTTTGGAATTGGATTAAAAAAAACTCCAGGGATAATTCTTTTGAGCAGGACTTATCATTTCCAATAACATCAATTATGTATAAATAGTTTAAGTAGCTTTATAAAAAATGTGCTCATTCAAAAATGGCTATACATTTTGTTTCTTGAGCGAGATACATGATTCATTCTTGATTTTATAAAACGAGTAATTGAATCGATCAAAAGAGTCGATTCACTTTTGCGAGTGAGTCACCTACGATTCACTCTCATTATTTGACCATATTGCCCATCTCTACTCCAAACCAAGAATACGACGGTTTCTTACTGTGCCACAATTCGTACGGTGTCTTCAACCGATGACCGAAGACGATTTTGCAAGTAGTTCGCCGAGTTTAACGCTTCACTCCAATACTTTTTGTTCAAACCGAATTCAAGAAGCAAAAACCGAACCATTTCAACTTTGTACCGGTTCTTCTTATGTGCTTTAACGTTTTGTTGCGGAGAATTTGTTGCAAGACAATGCCACTTTCAGCCAAAAAACGTTTGAACGACGTGCTCGAATTATTCTCCTCCTCCATCCGTACGAATGATTCGAGGATACCGCCTGAACTGGTTCTTCACAAAACAATAATACTTGGGCACTTTGTGTTCAACTTATGACTTCGCCTTCAGCAGAAACACCACCGTGTAACAGCTGAAATCGTCTACCAGAGTCACATAGTTACATGGTTACATGGTTGCCAGTAGATTTTGGAAAATGTCTGGCGAGTTTAAAATAAAAAGTCTTGCAAAATCTGGCAGACACCATTGCGCAGGTATGCTTATAGATCTAAATTTCAGCGGAAGCAACAATATTATACAACATAGAAAAATTGATCTCAAATTAACTTCAGCACTGAAACTTTGAGATTGGCCTTTTTCAAATGCATAAGGCGGTATTGAAAAAAAATCTAGTATTTCAGCAATGGTATTTATCTAATGAGTCCTTTATGTTCAATTTGTTTGCACATAAATTATCATAAATCACGTCTGTTTAAAAAAATCAATATCAACTTTATAAATGAGAATTGCGCTCTAATAGAGTTGATCTCAACACAGTTTCTCTCAACAGAACATAGAGATCGGTTGAGTTATCTACAATAAATCTGAAAAATTACAAAATGAAGTTTTTCAATGTTTTCAAGATCTTTATGTGGCCAGAGTGGAATCAAATACTTCTTTTTCTTCTTTCTGGCATTACGTCCTAACTGGGACAAAGCCTGCTTCTCAGATTGGTGTTGTTATGAGCACTTCCACAGTTATTAACTGAGAGCTTTCTTTGCCGATTGATCATTTTTGCATGTGTATATCGTGTGGCAGGTACGAAGATACTCTATGCCCTGGGAATCGAGAAAATTTTCTTTACGAAAAGATCCTCGACCAGCGGGATTCGAACCCACGACCCTCAGCATGATCACGCTGGATAGCTGCGCGTTTACCGCTACGGCTATCTGGGCCCCCATTTTTTCCAAAAACGGTTGCACCAATTTGCTTTATTATGCATAACAGACTCTGATCAAACTATTGTTTTGAAAAGCAATAAACCGATCATGGATTGTTCAGTGAAACACGTCAAGGAATCATCGAAGTACTTTCAAAAACAATTTCATCAAATCATTGGTATAATCCATAATATGAACTCTGAAGAAATACCTGTGTTTACCTCTAAGGGATTGATTTTGAGATAAGGCTAAGTATTATTTTTCTTTCATGTCAACAAGTCCCTTTCCCTTTTTTAGAGAGGGAAAAAGATTAATTGTTCTGTTAGTGAAGTGATTTTTTTGATGATTTTTTATAAATGACATGACTAATATATTAGGGGCCCAGATAGCCGTAGCGGTAAACGCGCAGCTATTCAGCAAGACCATGCTGAGGGTCGTGGGTTCGAATCCTACCAGTCGAGGATCTTTTCGGGTTGGAAATTTTCTCGACATCCCAGGACTTAGAGTATCTTCGTACCTGACACACGATATACACATGCAAAAATGGTCATTTGGCATAGAAAGCTCTCAGTTAATAACTGTGGAAGTGCTCATAAGAACACTAAGCTGAGAAGCAGGCCTTGTCCCAGTTGGGACGTAACGCCAGAAAGAAAGAAAGAAGAAATTAAATATATTGAAGGAAAAGCTTCATGGTATCTTCAGCAAAGTTGTAGATTTTAAAGAGATGAACAAGTTTGCTAAAGACAGTTTTTGTGCAGTGCTATCAGATTTTGAGATAAATAGTTTTGAATTTTTCGTCGAAAATTACACTTTAGTTAAATCGTTATTATTGATAAGCTCGTAAATGGAAAAGTTATTCAAAAATATATGCCAAAATCCAAGATATATCTGAAGTTCTGTGAAAATTTCATTCGAATCGGTTCAAAAATAACTGAGATCTAGCTTACCAAAGTTGGTAATTTTGTATAGAAAATCTAAAAAGTTGCAAATGTTTTGTCCAATACTGTATATAGTGAATAAAATCGAAATTTTTGGCCTACTCATTCTACAAAATTCATGATTTTGAAAACATATCATGCTTTGAAATCTTCTAAACTGTACACTAGACCTATTCATATTTTCAAAAATGACTGGAAACTCCCCAGTCAATCAATACTTTGATTTTTTATTGCGAAATGAACGTCTGGTCAAAATTTCAGTCAATTTGGAGTAAATTTAGGTGTGCTTCAAATCAATTATGTGTTTTTTAGCTATTTTCAAGCTTTCAAAAATCATAACTACCGAACAAAACATAAAAATTTATCGGAAAAACCTGTACATAGTAGTTAATGCAATTCTACGAACCTTTGTTGAACACGATTTTATGATTGGAGCAAGTTTTAACATAGTTTGGTTTAGGTTTGTCTCTCGAGGTTCTTGAAAATCTCTTTTTTCGAGGGGATGGATCTGGTGTAGTGGTTAGAACACACGCCTCTCACGCCGAGGACCTGGGATCGAATCCCATCCCCGAGATAGTCACTAACATTTTTCAGTGACGACTTCCTTCGGAAGGGAAGTAAAGCCGTTGGTCCCGAGATGAACTAGCCCAGGGCTAAAAATCTCGTTAATAAAGATAGAAAAAAAAGATCTCTTTTTTCGTGAAGTGTTTTCACTGAAAAGCATGCCTGCATGAAAATTTCGGATTTTTAATTTCCATACATGATGACTATGCATATCTTAAAGTCAATCCCGTTCAAAGTTACCATTTATCTTACGAAAATAAATTGTAAAAAATAGGTAATTATGAAGCACATTTGTAAATCCACTGTGGGTGAGTGGGTAATAGTACAAAACCGAAACCAATTGCCTGTCAAAAAAGACCATTTCTCATTGGTCGTTTTAGCAAAGGCCTACTTCCACATCGTTGATTTGAATTGCAACAGGGCACTTTGTTGCTAGCCAGGCCGTGTTGCTAGTTCTTAAATAAAAATTTTCTACAAAAGTTTGAACATTTTGCATAAAATCTTTTTCCTACAAATCTATTGATATTCAATGTTAAGTTTACCGCATGTGCTCCTACAACGTTAAAATAAATATAAAATAATTAATTTAGAGCATTACAATGGAATTGTGCCAATTTTCTCTAAAAATATCACCAGTTTTGAAAATAAACCTGAATGCTTAAAAAGCTAGCATCCTCTATTGAATTAAATGAATTATTTTATAAGCCTTGATATTTGAATATGTTCACAAGATTTGCTTAAAAAGGACACTGGTAGCACTGGTGTTTGCATCGTCAAGGCTATCGACTGAAAAACAACGGGGCAGTCTTAGGGTGAAACAGCTTGAAATCAACTTTTGAGATTGCACTAAAACTTCAAAGGCACAAATCTCGCAAAGCAGGGCTCCAACAACAATGCACTTTTTATTTTGGCTTTGTGCACTAGCAGAAAGCTTAAAATAAGAAGATCAGGAACGTTTGCCTACTATTTCTCCAGTTTTGTGCCTTTGAAAACGCGTGTAGGGTCACAAATCGGCCATTGTGACGGCCATCTTTGGATTCCGAGATGTTTCACCTTAGTTGAGCTGTCACGTTCTGTCCTAGGGTGAGCCAAGAGCACCACCGTGAGCTTCAAAGAATACAAAAAATGAACACGTTAGCACTGCCTTTTCTCATTCGATGATGATGATTGTTTTCAAATCGTTCTAAAAGAAAAACCAATGCTAACTTGTTCAATTCATGCGTTTTCGGTACATGTGTCATGCATGATTTAACTATCATCATGTTGCGATGCGGTGTTTGATCTTTGGGCATTTATTGTAATTTATTGCCTTAAGCAACATGTAAGCTGTTGATGGTCAATAAATTCATAAATTTATTATGTTCGATTCCCGTTGACTAGGGCCTGAAAAAATAATGTCAATGGGTGTATATTGAGAAAACTGTAATTTCTGGGTACTGTATAGAACAAATTTGGATCAAACAATGTTAAAACTCAATTTAATCTTATTAGCGTTTTCGACAAACTTTAACAGAACAGAATTAGCTTTCAAATAGTGGTAATAGCAAGTGGTTTTGATTTTCCACATGCTAGTTATGATTTTTCAAACCTTGAAATAAGACTAAAAACCATTTTCAACTTGAAGCATACTGAAATCTTTATAAAATGAGCTGAAAATTTGACCAGACTTTGTTCTTGGCATGAGAATTCCGAATACTGCTTGATCGGTAGATTTCCAGACATTTTTTTTTAATATGAACAGGTCTACTGTACACCCATAGCATTTAACTCATTTAATTGAGAAGGTCTCTGTATCATTTCTAAACAAATGACAATGAGAATGGTTCAAATCATAAGAATATGTAGACAAGTTCAAAGCTCACCAATGCTCCAGATTTTTGAGGCCTTCAAACTTGGGTAAATTTTATTGAAAATCAGAATCAGAATTATGAATTCAAAGCCAAGGGGGTGGTCACTCTACGCACTTCAGTCGGCACAGCTGCGCCTTCAAAGCGCCAACGTGTGCCAAGTGCGCCAAACATGCTATAATACTACATGCCATCAAATTCAATGAACTGAAGTTATGGAAAAACGTTCTCAGCAAGCATTGACATTTTATTTATTTTTTAATAATTTTCTTCTTGTTTGTCTCTTACTCATTCGTCAGGAAGTGCTTCTAATGGGGCGGTGGTTTTCGATGATGCGAACACGGGAATGCCAAGTACAGTGAAACCTCCATGAGTCGATGTTGAAGGGACCATCGACTCATGGAAATATCGAGTCATGGAACAGCAATCCTTTGGAAAGCTGCTTCTAGGGACCATCATAGTAACCATGAAGTTTGGTTTTTAGTATGGTTCCATGAGTCGATATCGAGTCATGGAACATCGACTCATGGAGGTATCACTGTAATGTATATATGTAACATTTCAATGGAAAGATGTGGAAAATTACCACACTAATTCCAAGATACCACAGGAATTGCGATACGGAGTGTCAATGATTATGTACGGGAGTGCGGTGGAAGCGAAAAGGGTATTGATATTGAGCTTGAATAGAGACAAGAAACGACATCTCAAGAAGATGTGAGTTGTATTTGGGCATTCACCATAGTATACGCTTTTGAACACTATACAGAAGTACAATTTTGGGAATTTTCTGAACAAGAGAATAACCTATGAAGAGGAGCTACGGACATTCCACTGTTGGTGCTTCGGGGCTTTCACTCAAACAGGAGGAGCTGCAGGAATTAACGTTTTTGTTTAGGACATACATTGAAACTTTTTGCCCAAACGATTTTTTGTTCATCAGTTCGAGAGGCATTGATTCTTTTTTCCCATTTTTCCCAACATTAATTACTCATTTTTTCGACTTTAGAATTTGCTATGAGTTGACTGACTAACGCTGTTTTTGTGTTTATCCTTTTCATACAACTTTTCATTCAAATTCACTATTTCACTATTTAATTCAAGACATGGCTTTGGTGCCAATTACATAGCCTTCAGTTCGTCTCGGTGGGCTCTGCGCGCTAAAGCTTCGTTCTGAAATAAACAGAAGATTTATAAAAGTTAAATCAATATATTAAATATTGCTACGAGTTCCTTCTGAAGCCGAAACCAATGTGAATTATTTTTCGATTTTATAGATGGTAAACAACTCAGAAAACTCAATGTTTGCTGAGACGGGAATTTCAGTTCACTGTGATTTTTATAGCAACCTATTTTGGAAAGCTGTGCCAAGCAGTGCGCCGAAATGTGCCAGAGCTGCGCAAGGCACACTGCGTAGAGTGACCACCCCCTTGTTCAAAGCCGTAGTTAGACTCAAGATCTTCAAATTAGGTATCTAGGGCCCTATTTTATAAGTCGAGTCGATCAAAAACGACTCAACTGGAGTCACTGTCGACCAAAAATTTCGCTCGACTTGGCTCTGTCACTCGAGTTTATCGACAGTTGTCACTCTATGTGACTGGATTACTATGGAAGTCGACGGGTGACATCTGAAATATGCATGCTTACTTTGATCGACAATGACTTCAGACGAGTCACATAATTTCGCTCGAATTACAAAATAGACCCCTAAGCTTACTTAAGTATCTACATCAGCGTCGTGTTTAGCTATAAGAAGGCCCAGTTCTCTCATATGTGCAATCGATTGAACAACAAAAACATAAAAAAGGTTTTTGTGAAGGCCCCTAAAATATGGGGATCTAAAGCTCAGGTATCCCCGTGCCCCTCGCACACTTCAAACCTAGCCTTAAAGTATCAACAATAAGGGATAGTCAAGGGGCCCCTGTACATAGCTGATGCAAGTCTAATAAAAAAAAATATGCTTGCCATTCTCATTTACTTTTTGAGATCGTTGTCAGTTTCCTACAAGCAATGTCGAACTTTTAAAGTTATAAGAAATCCGCATTGCGATTTTGGGGCCCCTAGGAACTCGGGGCCCGGGGCGGACCGCACCCCCCTAGCTACGCTACGGTGACACGCAGGCATCTTTTAGTGGTGAGGTTTGCGTCATCCATAAACAAAAATTTTTGACACCCCTGAGGTAACTCAGGTGAGTCAGATGTGAAAATATTGTATAATATTGGTCCCAAAATGCTGCCTTGAGAAACACCTGCTCTTACGGGAAGGCTTTCAGACTTAGTGTTCTGATAATTAACCTGAAGTGTACGATCTGTCGAAACTTTGGATTATTCTAACAATATGTTGGAAAATTATTTTTTTTAATTATACAATCAAGCCTTCATGTCTGTGCTTCATGCCAAACACTGTCGAATGCCTTTTTTTTGTCTATTATTGACTTTAAAGGTTTTCAAAATTTTGGATTATTTCCAAATGTCTAAAAGGCAGCGTCCAATTGAGAAATTTTATTTTCAAAATTTTTGTTTCTTAGGTTATTATGAAAATAGTTTTATAATTTCTTTCTGCAGATTCTGTCATATAATTTTCAAAGCAGGATCGTAAGTGCGTTAAAATTGCCTTCTCCTCACGTTTTTAAGGCGGATCAAGAGTTTAAGATCACAGTTACACGGATTCAAATTTTTGGTATTTCAATGCTCCTGGCTTCAATAATGGAATTGGTTAAAGTTTCAAGAGCACTCCATGTCAAGTTTAGTTTGTAAAGAATTGTAACATCAAGATTACTTTCGATATCGAAAGTGGAGCTGATAGAATTGAGAATCGCTGAAAGGGTTGACGCTAAATTCCGCAACAACCATATTCTGGTATCGTATTTCAATTAGGTTTTGTAATGAACGAACACCTTTATTTGGTGTTTTTATGATATTGAAAATATTGCTTAAAACAATTAGAAATAACTTATTGAGGTGTTAAGAAACAATTGAAGACTGCTTGATGTTTTAAACCAGCATTGAAAAAAAATCACTTAAAGTGGAATTCCATTATAAATTATTAAGGTATTACAATTCTGCCCATAACTGCATATTTCTAACATTCGAGAAAGTAGGCATTGAGTAAATGGAATACCAAGTGTACATTTTATGGCAGTATGGGAGGAAATTAAACTTTCTAAAAAATACTTGTAACTCAAAAGTTCTTATTTCAGGCTGTTATTTTGTACAACTCATATCGCATACTAGGTGAATAGTCAGAAAAAAATTCTGATAGAAATTTCATTACTATTACATTACGAGGCTTATTTATAATCTCAATGTGACTGTTATGCGGTTATAATTACTAATGCGACAAAACAACTTGATATTTTTTTTTTCAAATTTGCTAGAACAATCTCACAGATTTCAGTGAGTTGATCGAAAGTATTTAACTCCAATTTGTCAAAAATGTCGAATGTGACTGTAATGCAGTTATGGGCAGAATACCTGATCTAATTCACAGTTTGGTGCTAGCAGAATATGTAAGAGACATTATTGGAGGTATATTATCTATTTTGCAAAACTCTTTCATACCTCATTCAGGATGTAAGCATTGTTAATCATCTTGCACTTTTATTCTGCTCGATTTTGTTATATTTTGCGATATCAAATGTCTCAACTTTGATTTTTTTTAAATATTAGCCACGAATTTGTTCATGTAACTCCTCTGCGCAATGGTAAGAATACCGACAAAAGGCAACCTCTCTGGGACTGCTCCACCCGCCACATCGACCACCAATCCGTACTCACAAACGTCGATAGATTTGGGTTTTCCTGTCAATTCTGAGTTGCATCCGTGCAGTGTGGACTTCTACCGCACGTGAAGCTCTGTGGCCGGTGGATTGTTTGTCTACACCGAATGACACGTATAACCGACCGGTGAATGAGGTTTGTCGTTCTTGTCCGGCCGGAGTTTGGCAGATTTTGGCCCAATGTTTCCGCGAGGATTTCCCATTTGCGTGATTCCAGCAGCGATAGTGGCAAGTTTTGTATAAGAATGGGATCGGCTTGCAAATAAATAATGCTGATTGAACTCGTTTTGATCAATTGTAGGGGACGAAGGGTCAAACGGGGGGAGGCCCGGGGAGCATTTCGAATATTTACCACCCAATATTGTAAACATTCAATCTGGTCATGTTTTTGGGCTTCTGTCACGCAACCGATGCCAGCTATTTTGATTGGAATTATTATTTGTTATTCGTTGCCGGTTGGTTTTCAGCTGGAGTCACGTACTTTGCGTCGTATTTGAACTGGAGATAAGAATGTGCAGTTGTTAAGGCATGAGAGGTACGGTTTATGAAGTTTTGACATGTAAATGGGACTGGTTAAAACTTTAAGATAGTTTTAGGAATCTATTTGAGTATTTCTACCAGGAATTGATTCATAAATTTAATAACAAAACATTCTTGCGACACCTCCTGCAAAACATCTAGAAGCTCCTGATGCAGCTTCTTGTAAAATTCTTAAGAATTAAAAAAACATATTGAATTCTGTAGATGAATTCTTACCTCTTCTTACTAACCCAATATCCATTGCATGAAAACAGTGTAGGGGCAGAAGATTCTTTGGTCTAGTAACAGTTGTTGTCTAACAAGCACTATTTTAACTAATAGAGTAAATCTCCGAAATTTCTAACCACAAACTAATTGTAATAGTTTTGTTTCCGTTCTTTGATTTCATTTACTATTCCTTTTCCATTTTAATTGGATTAAAATTCTATGGAAAAACACGAAATGATCTACGCATGCTTCTAAATGAATAGTTATAATTAAAATCATAATACACAGCAGTGCCTCGGCAGGAACCATCGACATCAAAAGCTTTCCATTGCGCGCATAAAACGTATGATTTTCGCATTTCACCGCCGGGCGTCTCTCGTCGAGTTGAGCTCGCAGCAGATTTCTACGCAACGGCCTCGACGATGATTGTTCCGTTTAGTTTCGAATCGTTCGAATTTTTGAGCAACCTCTAACCATGAGCGTGGCTAGGACATCCATCAGGTGGACAAGGGACTTAAAAAGCTCAAGTTTGAAAAATTATAGATTGAATAAAGTCTGTAAATTCGATTGATAGAGCTTCTGTTTATTAGCAAATTTACATTGGTCAGTTATTGACATTGGAATTAAGACGTTCATACAGTTCCTTTAAGGATTCCTAAGATAAGTTTCACCAACATTGCTTCTAGGAATATTGCTCAAATTTCTCCAAGCATCTAAGAAACAGTATTCCTCCAAGGATTTTAGTGGTGTGTGGTCGTTCGATTCGATTGCATAATCCTGTGGGGTGAGCGACGGAATCAAGACCAATCGTGTCCGGTCCGCTTTGTACGAATGCGAAAAAAGAATAGCTTTGTTCGGTTAGGGCGCTGCCATAGTGAACTAGTTATGCGACGCGTGCGCGTGTGCGAGCCCGCAAAGCAGAATATCAATAATAGGAATCCCTCTGATCGCAATGCGTCTGTAAATGTCGGCACAAGAGTGTTCTGTGATGGTCCAGCCAATCGAGTTTTTTTTTCTTTTCATATGAGTAAAATATGGTAAAACCTGCTTTCATACTGACAATGAAAAAAACAATTCTATGATTTTTTTATAGCAACATCCCGAAAGAGTTATTAGGATCGATTTCAAAAAATCAATTTTCGACCGAGTTCGAGAGGATAAATAAATTTCTAAAACTATTATAGTTTATTATATGCAGAAGAATTCCTACATATATTTTAAACGAATACTTTGAGAAAAACTTGTGAATTTCTCAGAACGATCATTGCTAAAATTACTGAAAAAATTCACGAAAAAAGTGCTGCTAGGGTTTAACAGGGTTCCTGAAGATATCTTGGTTGGGAATCTTTGTTAATTTTGTCATTCTTGCTTCGATATTGGAGCTGTGCGGACACGATTTTTGGTGCTCTGACTTGTAATCCAGAAGAAGCGTTTTCCAAACAACTCTCTTGGACACTACTTGGCGACATAGGGTTCCCATCTATCCTCTGATTCTGCAAGTACAAACGATAGTTTTCGCTCGAGATTCCGAGCCCGCGCCGCGTACTTTCCCTCGCGCTCTCCCACCTCCTCCAGGTGGCAAGAGTAAAGTCAAAGTTGATTAAGCTCGCCGCGAGTGCATCGTTGCCCATTGCTGAAGAGATGGGCAACACGAAGAAGAAGAAGTCAGTGTCTCAGGACGCGACGATCGACAACACCAAAGGCGTTAAACGCCTGCGGTATGAAGAAGCCACCCCATCCGGCTTCAACAATCGCCTGCTGGCGACCAACCCGTTCGTCACGCTGAGTGCGAACGATGGCCACCCTCCGGCTACCCAGCAACCACAAATCCGCGCTGCCTCCCAGCGTCAAGGCAATCACCGCAACCTCCCTCAGCAACAAGCAAACCAGCCGCCGATCCCCACCAAGGAGAGAGTTCCGCCGCTGTTCACGACATCGAAGATGGTCGACAGCATGAAGAAGGACCTGGCCGGCGATAAGATCAGCGGGTGGATACAAGCATTGCTTGACAGGTACGAAAATCATCTGCTCTTCGTTCGCCGACTACAAAGGTGTCAAACAGTACCTGGGTTTGAAGAACCTCCCCTTCTACACGCACGACGTTCCCGGAACGACACCGTTGAAGGTCATCATCCATGGCCTCTCCAAGTACACCCCCGCTGAGATAATGGAGGAGCTCAAGGCGGCGAACCTGGAGCCGGTCCAGGTGTTTCCCATCAACCGTGCGGAGGGAAAACAGTACCGGGACCTCCTCTACCTGGTACACCTGGAGAAAGGCTCCATCACCATGGCTGACCTCCAGAAGAAAAAGGGCCTGTTTCAAACGGTAGTAGAGTGGGAACGTTATCGGCCCAAAAAGAAGGACGTCACGCAGTGCGCAAGCTGCTTGATGTTCGGCCACGGAGCAAGAAATTGCCACATGGCCCCATGCTGCGGGAAGTGCACCGGTCCCCATCTGACGTCGATGTGCCAGCCCATGGAGGAGGCAGAGCCAAAGTGTGCCAACTACGGCGCCAATCACTAGGCCAACGATCGAAGCTGCCCAAAGCGTGCGGAATTTATAGAGATCCGCACGAAAGCGTCCTCCAAGAACCAGCGCGGACGTGAACAGCGTCCCTCCCAGCCACCACAGAACAACGACGAGCAATTCCCACTGTTGCGGTACCAGGTGCCGAACCTTCCGCCTCTTCAACCGCACCGACAACCACCGCGCCAGCCAGCTTCCACTGGACAACGCCCTCCGGTCAAAACAGAATTCGCGGCCGCCGCCGCAGCCCCGCAGGTTGCCCCAGGGTGAGCCAACTATGAGCGCCGCCCTCCAACCACCGACCCGTTGGACGACGGGACCCTTTTCCCGACGAAGATGATGTCGGACTTCGCCGTCAGCCTCTTCGGTCGGCTTCTTTCGTGCCGTTTCAAATGCGAACAAATCAGCGCCGTGTGTGACACGGTCCAAAGCTTTATGGACAAATATGGACCCTGAAGCCATCCGCATCCTGAACTGGAATGCTTGTTCCATCCGGAACAAAACTTGGGAGTTGGCAGCCTGCCTTGAAGACCGCCAAATTGACATCGCCATCATCACTGAGACTCACCTCAAACCAAAACTCAACATTTACATCCCCGACTTCCGGACCGTGAGGCTCGACCGGACTAACTCTGGGGGAGGAGGCGTTGCGGTTGTCCTCCGCTCCAACATCAACTGTCGCCTGCTGCCGAGCTTCAAGACGAAGATCATCGAAGATGGAATCTCCAGTCGGACCAATCAGCATTATAGCTGCCTACTGTCCCAAGGATACCCGCGCCAACGACGGGTCGGCTACGTACCTACGGAATGACATCATCAAGCTCACACGGCGGCAGGGGCAGTACATCATCGCTGGTGATCTCAACGACAAGCATCAAGTCTGGGGGAACTCTCGGCGAAACAACAACGGCACTATCACCCAGCAAGATCTCGAGGAAGGCCACTACACCATCATGGGCCCGGATGCTCCCCCCGGATGAGCCGAACCGGGGTCCACTCAACCATCGATGTCTTTCTCACCAACATGACGAACAAAATATCCCAGCCGGTTGTCTACCAGGAGCTTAGCTCGGACCACTTTCCCGTGGTGGCCGAAGTTGGGCTCTCGATCAATCGGCATCCAATCACGCGACGCAACTGCCACCGGGTCAACTGGGACCGGTTCCGGCGGTGCATGGACGATGGCATCGACTACGAGGCGCGCCCTGTGACGACAGAGGATATTGACCGCCAGCTGTGCTCCATCGAGGAGGCGATCTCCCAGGCCCGGGAGCAACATGGAGCAGCGGCCCGTCAGGTGAGCAATGCCCTTCCTATCGATGAACTCACTAAAAATTTGATCCGCTTACGTAACACCACTCGAAGGCAGTACCAACGCACTGGCCTGCCGTCGTTGAAAACTGACTTCAACCGCATGTCGAAAATCATCAAGGCCAGAATGGTGGACCTCAGAAACAATGACTTTTCTAATAAAATCCGCGCTCTCCCAGACTGTGCACGGCCGTTCTGGAAGATGACGAAAATTTTGAAAACCAAACCCAGACCCATTCCACCGCTGATTCCATTAGACAACAATGGCTCTATGGATCGCTTGATAACTCCTGATGAGAAGGCTGAAGAGTTAGGTCGGCACTTCGTCAGCTCACACAATCTGGGACAAAACGTCATTAGTCCCCACGAAGCTGCTGTCAACGAGCATGCTGCCAATCTGCATCTGGCCCCCAATTACTTTTCGGAGGAGTTGGAGGTCACCGCTGACGAATTGTCGACCTGTATTAGGTCCTCTAAAAACATGAAGGCCCCATGACAAAATCCTTAATTTGGAGCTTAAACACCTGAGCCGCAAGTTTGTTGAAAATCTCGCGGAAATCTTCAATCAATGTCTCCGGCTTAGCTACTTCCCCTCCGCCTGGAAGTCAGCGAAAGTCATCCCAATTCAAAAGCCTGGGAAGGATCCTTCCTCCCCCAAAAGCTATCGTCCCATCAGCCTTCTCTCAGCGTTATCAAAGTAGTTTGAGAAAACGATTCACAGTCGACTCCTATCTTTTACCGACCAAAACAACATCTTGCTCGAGGAACAGTTTGGATCCCGACGCGGTCGGTCCACCGTGAACCAACTGACTCAAGTTACCAACATCCTCAAGCGGAACAAGTCTGTCTCCAAAACATCCGCCATGGCACTGCTAGACATTGAAAATGCCTTTGACAATGTCTGGCACGATGGCCTGGTGTGCAAGCTACACCGATTTAATTTTCCCAGCTACCTCGTGAAGATCATCAGAGATTATCTCTCGTCACGGGCGTTTAGCGGGTATCTGAACGGTGCGGTACGGCTTGAGACGCAAAGGATCTCCGCTGGCGAAGTATATCAGGTCCACTTCTGTTCAACATCTTTACCTCGTACATGTCCCCACTCCCTGATAACGGAACTCTGTCGTTGTTCGCCGATGATACCGCAGTCGTCCACAAAGGTAGGGTCAAACGAGCGCTCGCCTCCAAACTGCAGAAAAGCCTAGACGTCCTAGCAGAGTACCTTCACAGCTGGAAAATTTGTATCAACGCGGCGAAGACCCAGGTTATCCTCTTCCCCCATTGCCAATCCCCGAGACTTGTTCCGCCTGAGGATTATAAAATCATCATGGACGGTACAGCGGTAGAGTGATCTAACACTGCTGATTATCTTGGCTTGACCCTAGACAGCAAAACGAACTTCAGAGCACAGGTCGACAAGACGGTCACCAAATGCAACATCCTGCTAAAATCGCTTTATCCTTTGATCAACCGAAAGTCGACCCTGTCTCTGAAGAACAAACTTGCTGTCTACAAGCAAATTGTCCTTCCTGTCATTGAATACGGCATGCCAATCTGGGAGTGTTGCGCCAGAAAACACCATCTGAAGCTCCAGCGAGTTCAGAACAAATTTCTCCATCGTCTGGCCGACATGAGCACACTCGACGATCGCTTTAGCGAGTTCAAAGATAGCTATAGGGACCTGTTTCCCACACCCTAGGTTATCAAATTTTTTTCGTTTAGTCTTGTAAATAGTAGTTAGGTTATCAAATTTTTCTTCTGAAACTACCAGAGCCTATAAGGCCGAGCCTAATTCAAGGGTAAAACCAATAGACAAATTGACCAAAACAAAACAAATGAATACAGTCGCCTCTCTACATCTCGATATCGAAGGGACCATCGAGATAGGGAGAACAAATTTTCGATGAATACTAGATTGAAAAAAACTCCGTTGAAAGTAATACACAAACAAACGTCATTTTGCGCTCCTAATTTGTTTTGAATCCCAAAACTTTGGTCTAGTAACCATCGATATTGGTCATATCGACATACGGCGAGAAAATTGAGAACGATAAATGAACAGAAACACATCGAGATATGGAGATATCGAGATAAGGAGGATATCGAGATATGGAGAGTGAAAACACACTTAGAATTAAACGCAGAATTCGGTGAAATACTTCACAGATCCTAAACTGTGAAATATTATTTTACGGATTTTTCTGTGAAACGCAAATGTTTTCAACTGAACTGTCAAAAACTCACCGAATGTTCTGTAAAGGCAGAAGAGTCACAACATTCTGTGAAAGCAGTGTAGATAGTTCGGTGAAGCTTGAGCACTTCACCACATTCACCAAAAATCGGTGAAACCAGTAATCGGCCATATTGACAACTGCAGCGCTGCTCCAGAATCAATACTTGTTTCGTTCAGACAAAAACAGTGTTATTGGCCTATTCACATGACGTTCCAAAACAGCTGATTGGGAAGCTCTTTGACAGTTCTTCTATGAAAATGACAACCTCGTGTATGCACCGGTCCTCCAACGATGTAAACAAATGCATAGACGGATCTGTCACATGAAAAGGCCTATTGTTTAAAATGTAAGTGTCAAGACAAGGGTTAGGAATCCTAACTTAGGATTTCCACAACAAGTCTGAAAAGGTTGCAACCATGGTATTGTCGTAATTATGAACTTCATATTTTTTGAATTCAAATAAAAGTGAAAAGTAGAAAATAGAGTTGTTTTAATTTTCCAACATGTTATCGCGATGGGGCGTACATTCGCGTCATTCATGATTTCGAATGATGGTGCTGCTTTGAAATGACCTCTGTAAACATACAACAAAACGTCCGGTGAAATGCCAATTGAACAACCACTAAATCACCGTAAATTTGTGGAACAGTATCGAATCGTTCGGTGAAACATCCAAAAGTAATCACCACTTTCACAGAACATTTGTATAAAATCACCGAACACTTCGGTACTTTTGACAGATGGACTTCTTCAAGGTTTACAGATCGTTCGGTGAAATAAAAAATCACCAAACGGTTCACTGAAATATCTGCTGTTGAGAATTCGGTGAAATTTTACAGAAATCTGGGATAAATTATAAGTGTGAATGTATGCAGACTGATGGGACTTATGAAATCATCGACATAGGGAGAGATATCGAAATGTAGAACATCGAGATGTGGAAAGTCGACTGTATATCAAAGCTGAAGGACCTTTCGAGGTCAACCTCTTAAAATGTAAACAATTTCTTTGTAAAACAAAATGTAAATAAACACGAATTTAATTTGAATGTGAATTTTGTAGAGATTTTCTAGAAATTCTCGGAGCTATTCATAATAATTAAATTAAAAAAATCACATCTGGCAGAAAAATAAACCTTTACATGTTCATTTATGAAATACGCTGAACAAACTAAAGTATCTAGTGAAAATAAAAAAAAATCTAAGAAGAAATTCTTGGTGAATCTTGCTGAATTCCTTCGTGAATCCCCCTGGCTACGCCCATGGGTACCCCCATCGGTAAAAATGGTAATAATCACACCCCCCTAGTCGGGACCACCAGCTGCCGCTAATGACTTTTCCAATTTTTGAGGTTTTCCCTCCGTGGTGATTGGGTTTTATTCCTTTTTTCCGCTGATTGTGTTCCGATAGTGGCGATGATGGGGTATTCCCAGTTAAGGCTGGAGCCTGCGGTGGCGATCTAAAATCGGAAAAGACGTAAAAGTGGGCGTTTAATGATGATGCTGCGCGGAGAGAAAACCCCGCCAAAGCAATAACACGATGATTACCTTGTTTTCGAGGGTGGGTGATGCTCGCTAATGTGGGCTCTTACTCGACTTTGGAGCTACTGTTCCGACTGGTGTAAAACAAGCCAACACAGATAGAACACTAGCATGATACAAATGAACGATCCGAATGTTTTCAAAAGTGTTCTTTGGGAGCTACTTAGCTTACTTGGGGGTTTGGAATTGTTTTCGTCGTTGCTGATGTTGTTCGAAGCACCTGTTGTTGCAGGGTTCGGTGTTCGATGGATGTGGGGGTGCAGCATTTTGAACGACTTCAACCGTCACAATTAACGCTTACTGTGATTTCATGACATGAAGAAAAACATGAAGACTTTTAAACGCAGAATTTGGTGAAGATGCATCGAAGCCAAAACTCAAGTTTTTAAAAGCACAAATCTAGAGAACCAGACAGCGATTTGAGCTGAAAACTTAATCGATTGGTCACACGCTGGGGGTGACCAATCGATTAAGTTTACAGCTCAAACCGCTGTCTGGTTCTCTAGATTTGTGCTCTTGAAATTTTGAAGTTTGGCTTCGATGCATCTTCATCTTAACCGACATTGGTTGATACTCAAGAATCCATAATTCAATTTTGATTAGAAAATGTATGCTTTATTCATATACTTATTCGTTAATATTGTGGCGTGTAGCATTAAAATGTTTTGTTCTGATTATGCCGCAACATTGAAGAATGTTTTTTTTTAGAAGCTCCCAAACTTTTTTAAATAGTGGCGCCCTTGCCAGTTTTTTGAGAATGGCGCGGTGCTCTAATATAAAAACTGATGAACTTGAAGAACCTTCATACTTATGTTGTTTAAGTAAAAGTCAAAAAGTAATGAATAAAATCTATGTGATGGTTAGCATACTCTCCACAGCTTATTTTCAAAATTTGTAGTTATTCAAATATTCGAAATGTGGGGATTAGATCAGTACCCAGTAAACAGAATCTCGTAGGTTGGAGTGTACTATGTAGAGGTATTTTCGATTAGTTTCAATGTTCCGTTTAGTAGTTTTGAATTATTAAAGCTTCAAAATAGTCCAAAACACATAATTGATATGAAGAACATCTGAATGTTCTCCAAATGGACTGAAATTTTGACCAGAAGTTCATTTCGACATGAAATGTCAAAATATTGGTTGACTTAGGAACTTCCAGACATTTGGATAGGTCTAATTGGTATGGAAGGCTGTGTTGAAAGTAGATGCTACGAATGGTCATATTCTTGGAGGCGGCGAAATCAATTACCGTTTTGATTCATATTACGGACACTTAAGGACTCAGGGAAATATAACCCAGCATAGAGCATACAAAATAAATCATTCTATAGGATTCCTTAGCGCTATCGAGCGTCGGAAGCCCTTTACTTTCGAATGGTGGGTGAAGCATACGCTTCCGCAACTTCAATAATTTTAAACAAATCAAAATGTGTGGCCTTTTCATGATTCTTATTCCGGACGCTTCCTCACTTTTGCCTCATATTCCGGACACTTTGAATCGAATTCCGGACAGCTCATGATAATCATTAACGGAACAGTCAAATCATCAATCGAAATCGTTAAACCACCAAAGAGACATCTAAGATAGTTGGGCATTATAAATTTTCAAAGATATTTATGAAAAAAAAATACTAGAACGAACCTTGAAATTGAGAACTTTTGAACAGCAAAAATTGAAACATTTCGCGTGAAATGTTTCCCATGCAAAGTAGAGTGTCCGGAATTTGAAGCTGTCCGTAATATGAATCAAAACGGTAGTTGTAAGCCGTTTTCGTTCGTCAGTCGATGGGCGCTGAACTTTCCAATAGTCGATCTTAATTCATCCTCCTGAGCGTTTAGATCAACTATGATGATTTTTCCCAGACTACCAGAAGTCGCATAACAGTTAGCAAACTAAGTCGTTTATTCATACGAATATCATCACACCCGCACTGCATGGTGGATGAGATCGTTTGATCGATGAGTTTCCTCGCATAATACGCTATTTCATGAGTTCATATGTACCTTTCTCTTCGTCCCGTACACTCGTACAAAGTAAATCGGATCAATCCGTAGCAGCTGTCAAATCAACTTTGTTATCATAAATTAGGCCGCATAAGAGTACAGATTAGTTCCCAATGCAATCAACACACTCGCATTGCATGACGCTTTTCATCATACAAAATATGCACGCATATCGCCTCCACTTTTGTACGTATAAGGCCTTTTCCCGACATCTTATACGTGAAACTTTGCACATATAAGCATCGCATAATGCAAAAGGTGATTTCGTTATACGTACATTCTGGTTGTCTGGGTGGCCTCGTAGCTTGGGCAGCTGTCGTATTCGCGTTCGTACTTTGTCATCATCAGTGCATTCGGAGTGATGGCTGTGCACTAGACTGATGCAAATTTTGAAGTTTTTGCTCCCCTATGCTTAAACGATGTAAATTATTGTAAAAATGATCCTCCCGAAATTTGAAGTGATTCGG
The DNA here is from genome assembly GCF_002204515.2 of Aedes aegypti. NCBI lineage: Eukaryota > Metazoa > Arthropoda > Insecta > Diptera > Culicidae > Aedes > Aedes aegypti. The sequence goes on along the minus strand of NC_035108.1, from coordinate 88,927,593 downwards.
AAGAAATTTGGTTGTGCACACGCTATTTGAAGTTTATATAGAAATTACTATGGAGAAGGCAAACCTTTTGTGTCCAGTCTTTTAACTGCTCGTCATAATTACCTATGAAAAAGTAAACACACTCGTCCCATGTGAAAACTTCCCAGCTAAAACTTTGCCGAAGACCACATTTCGATGAGACGTAAGGATAATTTGTTATTATTGATAACAAAGTCTAAATCAGGCTGAGATGATCATTCAATTACTTTCAGAGCAACACTGCTTTTCTGCTGTAGAACATAGTAGACTGGATTACTTTGATCTATTCTTCCCGCCAGGAGCACCACTGTTGCCTGCCGAGCAGTTGGTAAAGCATGCAAAATGCAAACCCACTTTATGATTATGAATAGCAATTTATCCTGACGTCCAATCGAAATTTGGTCTTCGGCAAAGTTGTAGCTGAGAGGATTTCATATTAGAAGAATTAATTCACTTTTCCATAAAATATTATGACGAAGAGATAGAGGGCTGAACACTGAAAATTGGCGTTTTCCATAGAAATATCCATATAAATTTCAAATGGCGTGTGCACAGTCAAATTTCTTCCGAATCACTTCAAACTTTGGGAAGATGCTATTTATCATAATTATAATCGTTTAAGCATAGGGGAGCAAACATTTCAAAATTTGCATCACTCTACTGTGCACGTTTATTATGCTGAAGTTGAAGAACCGGTCTTTTTTTTCCTTCTTAGCAATGCACACTGGTCCAGGAAGCTAATTTAGGCGGACATGAGGTTTTCGTCAAGATTTATTGATTTTAGAGCCATAGTTTCTTCTGAGAATATGTTCAGAATTTTCAGTACTACAAAACGTACGGGTCAAAATATTTTTTACGGTGATCGCAAGAGTGACGTATACGCAAACTTTTTTTATTTTAACGAATCGTAAGTTGGTATTGTTAAATAGTTATAATAGACCCCTCGTCATAAGATCTAGATAAACTGTGGTAGATGAAATTGTATAAGAGCTATCTTGAAGATAACAATTATCTTGACATGAATTGTTTTTCCGGTTTACTACTATAAAAGGAATTGTAACGAGAGGCTCAGCCTTTTTCTCCTGTTGGATTTTGTGTAATAAAGAACATCAAGTAACAGTGGCGACGAGAAAATAGCAAAAAGTTTGCGGTGAGCGCGTGTGGATAATTAGTCTATCGTTTCGAAAAGTGCAAGTGGTGCAAGAGCACGTGGTCGCGAGTGTCGTTTGAATCTACGGTGTGCACAGTAAAGTAATCGCTAGGAGATGCCGAAAGAAGTAGTGCCTTCCGTATCCGGGTCTCAGGCTGCGAAAGTGGAAGCAGTCAGTGGAGTGAAGCTGATCGGAACACTGGAAAACTTCGTTCCAAGTGCGGACTTCGACGATTACCTGGAGAGAGCGGAAAATTTCTTCGAGCTGAACGACATCAAGGATGATACGTTCAAACGGAAGCTGATTGTCCACTTCATCGGATTACCTGCGTTGAAAAAGCTGCAGCAGTTGTTGTATCCCGATACACACAGGGATGTGACCTACGAAACGGTAATAGAGAAGCTGAAGTCATACTTCAGTCCCAAGAAGAATCGAATAGCCCAATCGGTGGAGTTTTTCAAGCGAAATCAGAAAGAATTCGAGAATGTGGCGGATTTCGCGGTTGAGCTACAAGCACTTTCAAAGCACTGCGTTTTTGGAGAGTATCTGGACAAGGCGCTCAGGGATAAGTTCATAGCTGGCCTTCGGAACGCCAAAATCCAAGGCGAGTTGTTGAACAGCGACGATGACACCACGTTTGAACGAGCAGTATCCAAGGCGAAAAACCTGGAGCAAATCGAGGCGGATTTGGTGAAGATGAAGAGCAAACAGGAGTACACCAATCGGATCAACGCGGGGCAGTACATGCGACGAAGCCGTTCGAAAACACGTGGCCAAGATGATGGTAAGCACAGTCAGCAAGGAAGCCGGGAGAGACGGTCCTTTTCCAGGAAGAGCTCAAGGAATCAAGGTAGGAAGGTGATAACGTGCTTTGGCTGCGGTAAGAAGGGGCACATCGTTAGGAATTGTTGGAGGAAACGAAACATGAACGGACTGGCGAGCAGCGATGATGAGAGCGACCTGCGGCAGACCGGAAGCGAGAGTGAGCTGCACCACGTGACAAATCTTCCCCTGTATAGAAAGGTATGACTAAACGGTAAGTGGTTTTATTTCGAGATCGACACAGGAGCAACGTATACGGTTATGAGCAAGTATGATTATATAGAGAATTTTTCCGATTTGCGGCTTCGAAGAAGTGAGGCAAAGTTGAAGGTGATTTCTGGAAGCTTTCTAAAGATAGCAGGATCGATTAGAGTTGAGGTTAGGGGCATAGGAGATCGTTCTCACGTTTTATCGTTGATTATTGTCGACGGGGATAGATTTCGTCCGTTGATGGGTCGAGATTGGCTAAGTCTATTGTATCCCGAATGGCGAAGCTTTTTTGTTCACGAATTAGGCGATAGTGCGAATATGAATGTATCAGTGAGTGACCAGAAGTGTGAGAGAGAAAAGAGTAAGTTACTCGCTGTGTTGAAAACAAGGTACCGGGAGCTTTTTACGGATAATCTGCAGCATCCAGTGGAGGGCTTTGACGCTAGTATTCGCGTGAGAGACCATGCGTCTCCGTTGTTCTATAAACCGTATGAGGTGCCGTACACGCTCAGAGAAAAAGTCTCAGATGAGTTGAATAGGTTGATCAGTGAGAATATTCTAAGGTTAGTGCGGCATAGTGATTGGGCTACGCCCATTGTGGTGGTTCCTAAACCAGATGGTAGTGTGAGAATCTGTATGGATTGTAAGGTGACAGTGAACAAGGTCATTTGCAATGAACATTATCCGTTGCCTAACATCAACGATGTGTTCGCCAATCTGAGTGGTTATAAGTATTTTGCTAAGCTGGATCTACAGGGTGCGTACATGCAGATTAAGGTTACGGAAGAGTCGCAGAAGTATTTGGTTGTAAATACTCACAAAGGCCTGTATGCGTTTACGAGATTGCCGTTCGGTATTTCAAGTGCAGCGTCGACTTTCCAAAGAATTATGGATGAAATTCTGGCTGATATAGAGGGAGTGCATTGTTATCTGGATGACATTTTGATGGGTAGCGATACTATTGAAGGATTGATTGCTACACTGTACAAAGTACTTGATCAGCTGCAGAGGCACAAGGTAAAGGTCAACTTGAGTAAGAGCGAATTCATAGTTCAGGAGATAGGTTATTTGGGTCACAAGGTGTCGGAAAAGGGACTTAGTCCATCGGCGGAAAAGGTTAAGGCAATCGCGGAAGCTCCTCGACCTAGAGATGTGATGCAGTTGAAATCGTTTTTAGGGATGATTAATTATTATTCGAAGTTCGTTCCAAACTTGTCGATGAAGCTTAGTCCACTCTACGCACTGCTAAAGAAAAATGTGCGCTTCGAATGGAATAAACAGTGTGAAAAAGCTTTCACTGAGTGCAAAAAGCTTTTGCTGAGTCACAACCTGCTAGAGTTGTATAATCCTGAGTTACCGATCGTTATTATTTGTGATGCGAGCTCAAATGGGGTCGGAGCAGTGTTGTGTCATAGAGTAGGGGAATTCGAGAAGCCAGTCTTCTGTGTGTCTAGTACTCTCTCTGCGTCAGAGAAAAATTATCCGAATCTTCATCGTGAGGCGCTTGCGGTAGTATTTGGATTGACGAAGTTCTTCATATACATTTACGGGAAAAAGTTCACAGTTGTTACCGATAACAAACCGTTGGCAAGCATTTTTGATTTTAGGAAGGGTATTCCGTCATTGACCGTTACTAGGTTGCAGAAGTATGTCCACATGTTGTCAATATTTGATTTCGAAATTGAGTACCGGCCGGGTTCGAAAGTTACGAACGCTGATGCTTTGAGTAGGTTGCCCATTCAGGGTGAGACAGGAGTGGAAGATGTTGCGGATCTCCGTTGGTTGAGTGATGAAGCAGAAATTATTGATCTGGAGATGATCGGTCAGGCCACTCAAGATGATCCGAGAATGAGAGAGCTTTATGTGAGTGTGAAGAACGGATGGAACGAGAGTGCGGTTCCAGCAGATTTGAAATTCTACTTTTCGAATCAGAGCTGTTTGTCGTTGTACAGGAACTGTGTGATGTATTCGGAGAGAGTAATTGTTCCAATGTCTTGTCGGAAACGTACTTTAGAGTTGTTGCATGGATGCCATCTTGGTGTTATTCGCATGAAACAGTCGGCTCGAAGGTATGTGTTTTGGCAGGGTTTGGATAAGGAAATCGAAGAATTCGTTCAGCAGTGTGAGGTGTGTAGTAGTATGGGACGATCAGTTAAGAAAAAGTTCTCTGAATGGCCAAAAGCTCTTCGCCCGTTTGGTCGAATACATTTGGATTTTTTCCACTTAGCAGGGAAGACGTTTCTGATTTTAATTGATGCCTACTCTAAATGGATGGATATTACGATGATGCAAAGTACGGATGCAGAAGCGTTGATTGACGCGCTTAACTCGGTGTTCAGAATTTTTGGGGTTTGCGATACCATAGTCAGTGACAATGGTCCTCCGTTTAATAGTAATGCCTTCTTGAAGTACGCAAAATCGATGAAAATTGAGTTGTTGAAAAGCCCGCCTTACTCGCCAGAAAGTAATGGGCTTGCAGAGCGAGCAGTCCAGACTGCTAAGAGTGGGATTAAGAAGCTACTTATCGATCCGAAGTTTAATCACATGAAGTTGGTGGCGATTGTAGATATATTTTTATTTAGTTATCGTAACAGTTATAGTCAGGCTATCGATTGTACGCCTGCTAGTAAGGTATTTTCGTTTATTCCGAAAACGGATCTGGACTCTAATTTGGGTATGAAATTCGAACAGTTGAAGAAGAAAGTTAGGTTTAATTTAGGCGTAAATGATCAGAAAACTTTGAAAGATGGTGGAAGGAGTTGCCAACCAAAATATAAAGTAGGTGATCTAGTGTGGTATAAAAGTGAGGTTAGGTCCACCAGATCTTGGCTGGAAGCAGAAATTGTGGGAGTGAATAGTACTAATACGTTTTATGTTGACATCAATGGAGCGGTAAAATTAGCTAGTAGAAATCAGTTGAAACCCAGAGTTCTCAAAAGAAATGACTACATCTGCCCTAAAGTTCGAATTGAAAAAAGAGTTCCAGTGAGAACCCCCAATGAACCCTGATTATTGAGAAGTGTTAGTGTTGATTCTCCGAGAAGTTCTCCTGATAAAACAATAGAAGTTCGTAGGAGTAGAAGAGTAGGGAAGAAGCCGGAGAGATTAGTAGTAGGTTCATTATAATTGTATAGAATCGAATTTAAGCAGGGAGGTGTTAAATAGTTATAATAAACCCCTCGTTATAAGATCTAGATAAACTGTGGTAGATGAAATTGTATAAGAGCTATCTTGAAGATAACAATTATCTTGACATGCATTGTTTTTCCGGTTTACTACTATAAAAGGAATTGTAACGAGAGGCTCAGCCTTTTTCTCCTGTTGGATTTTGTGTAATAAAGAACATCAAGTAACAGGTATGTTCAGCAAAGTTGTAGCAAATGATCATAGAAATAACTTTGCCGAACTAACTTTTTCTCGGTTTTGCTTAAGAGCTGAGAAAATAAAGTATTTTTAATAAGAAATCGTTTTATGCTCTTAAGTGTTTTATTTTTTAGTTTTATTGGCCTACTTTGTTCTACAAAGTTGTTATACTTATCATTTGCTACAACTTTACTAATAGACGATATGAGATAAATCCATGTTTATTGAATATTCACACGTGTTCAACTCACAAAAGTCATGGCTACCTAAGCACATCAAATCAAAGGTGACACGTGTGTTTATATAGAAATATAAAACATCGTTTTTCAGTTGCTATCGATTAACTTGGAAGCTTCTGCAAGAAATTCATCGTCTTTTCCTCTATCAGTATTTAATCTATTCCTTAGCAAGATCATCGGGTTAGAAGTCAACATAAGCCGTATAAAATACATATACAAAATTTACAGTCAGATTGAATTCTGTGGCATGATTTTTCCAGGATCTTCCGTAGCCGAACGGCAGCGGTGGGCACCTGTACCTCGCACTGTTGCCGCAGTGCCATGACGAGCTCTTCTGCGTGAGTGATCTCGTCAAGGTTCATCACCTTCAGAGTCACTGCCTGCGTTAGAGCCCTCATCTCGACACCCTCGCCAAGGACCTCTTCCGCCAAGCTTTTGAAGGCGGCGCCCTTGCGCTCCTTGTCGCGTTTAAGCTCGAGGATCATTCCACCTGTACGAGTGCGTCGGATACTGCGTACGTCAGCTCCTAGCTCTACGAGCTTCGCGTCGCTGCGCATCGCCTTCGAGACTTCCGAGTACTTGGACTCTTCGGTCTTGATGATGATCGCATCACCCTTTTCGCGCTTGGCACCTACCCTTCTACCTTTTTTTGGCCTGGTATCCCACGCTCCTGCACTTCGTGCTTCTTGTTCCTCTTCTTTTGCTCTACGGTTGTCCGGGGGCGTCCCACACTGGGGTAGATCGCTATTTTCGACGGCCAAAACCTCTAGTACTCTAGATATGCATCCTAGAGGTTTGGTGTCTTCGACAAAGTATTTTGCAATAATTTGTACTGCATTTTGACGCATTCAAAATTAATCTAGATAAGTAAAAACTGATCTAGATCAGTTTTATCTCTTGATAGAGCAAAAAACTTTCTTCCGCAAAGTTGTTCATTGAGGCATTTTTGACAAAAATCCTCACACGCTTCTGCGATTGTTTGGTATAAGCATTCGCTTCCGCACTTTTAGGGCTACCCGTAAAAACGAAGGGCTCCGTCTGGGTAGACTTCGGCACCTTCAATTACACGGGTTCTGCCGCTGCCACAGCCGCCATGGGTTCAGCATGGTTCTGCTTGGCCGCCAACATCGACTTACAAAGTCTCAACAGGGCCTGCTTGTGGTCCTTGCTGATGTTGGACTTCGAGGACGCAAAGTCAATGATGGAGTCAAGCTACTGTGCAGCCACTTCCATCGCAGAGAGCCCCTCTCTACTTTTATTGAGGGCCCTCATCAACCACGCTCCATCCATAACCTCATCCGATACGTTATAGACGGGGATGAAATATGGTGTCCACCACTTGCACTTAGAGTTACTGTGCACGTGCTACAGCGGTAGGTGCAGGAGCCTCATTGCTTGCAAGCGCACGGGCGCGCTGTACATTGTGAGACCTTTTTTGGTGCGCCTCATTTTTCTTGAGATGTGTCTCAATGCGATCTCATGCGCTCCGTCACATGCGCTGTTTTAAATTCAGCGCAATAATTGAAGTGATTACAAAAGTTTTCAACGAGGATCGAATTTGTAACTTTTGGATCGCGAGTCTTCGACCATATCATGTAGGCCATCTAGACACCTGCATAATGAGGCGAAAATAGTTGTAGAGGCTCTTCGCTACTAAGGAGTTGTTTCACAACTTGGAGACCGTTGGTGAGCTATAGCGCCGAGCAGCGCATGAGGCGAGTGCCCCCGAGAGCACATCACCTAGCGCGTGCTTTTAGAATTTTCGTGTGCCTCCAATCGTTAGTCCCTTTAAGTTGCTGTGGTCTTGGCCGATTGTCCCGGTTCGTATTCTCTCGTTGATTATTTGTCACTTGTCAAGCCTTTACAAACCATTCAATTGATTTTCAATTGAAGTAATCTAAGTAATAAATGAATTTCGTCCTAAATATGGTAATACTTTTTTGATTTATTTACTTCCAAAAAATAGTTTCATGTCGTCTTCATAAAGTAGAACTTTTTTAGTTTTCGTATGAAATCAATGTCATTAACGTATATGATGGATATGAAAGGACCTAGATGGAAACCTTATGGGACTCCTGAAGTGATTTGGATTTCTTTCAATCAAATAGTTGTTATAGTTTAAATCAGTGATACCCAAAGTGGGCGAATTCGCCCACCAGGGGGCGATTTTCAGGTCCAAGGGGGCGAAAATTTGTGAAACTGAACTTAGGGGGCGAAAAAGCTCAAAAGGGGGCGAAAGTGCTAGTATGGCCGCAAATAAAAAAAACTTGGTAGTTACACTCATGATTTAATGGATCGTTATACTTACTCTAATACATCTGAGAATTTTTTGATACATTGGAGTTATTATTATTATTATCAAGACTTTCAATCGGTGGTTGGTTCGTCTCCAAAAGATACATTTGATTATTCGATACCAAACTATTTTTGAACCTGTATGTATGTATATGTTAAGGATTGATGAAGAGAAATCGCTCATGTCAATAATGCCATCATGAAGAACCTGATTTTTGGTATAGGAAGTATTTAAGAAGTTTAAAATATATGAAAACATAAGGTTGTTTTACAAATTTATATCTTCATCGAAAAAAAACTATAATGCCTCTTTTTGCAGAGACTTATTATAAAACAACTGCTTGTTATTATTGATGGCATCCAGTTTTCAATGGAATTGTTGTGCATATTCCTAAATTTATTTTAAAACTAGTTGAACTATGAATACTGATTAAAATGCGTGTAACCGAAATCTCCATGTGTAGATTTTGGTTACACGCACTTTAATCAGTATTCATAGTTTAACTAGTTTTAAAATAAATTTAGGAACATGCAGCAGACAAAAATTGGATTACAATGATAAAACTACTAAATGTTAAATGCATAAATAACCCTATTTGAAATAACACAACTGTAGTTACGACTAAGCGACATCGAATTGGAAGCATATGTCTGAGAAAAACTAACGTGCATTGATAATGAATTGAGTATTTTCTTTTAATTTTTATTTTGCATAGGACTATTTTCAGAATAGTAAAAAAAAATTGAAACTCAACAAAAAAAAAAAAAACATATACGCAGAAAGTGGGCCAAAATTGAATCTATGATCGAACTGATGTATGTACTCATTCAGCAGTCAGGATTATCATATTTCTTGTTAACTAAATTTCAATTGATATCGGTAAGATTTGTCAGTCAATTTGTCAGACAATCAAAGCGTGTGACTTTTTTTTATTGAAAGTCGAGAACATATTTATGGAATATATGAATGCTTCAAAATCACACATGATGGACATTTTTATCAATTAAAAATCAAAATCATTTTAACTCGACTGATTCTTTTAACGCCTGTGATTGATCAGAACTTCAGCGCAGTGTAGCGCTCAATAGAAATGTTTGAAGTACAAATCAGGGGGGCGATTTCAAAAATTAGCGGTGTCAAGGGGGCGAAAGTTAAAAAAGTTTGGGAAACACTGGTTTAAATGATATAATTCAAGCCATATCATGAGTCTGGGTTCATTTTCCATATTTTTGCAATTTAAAGAGTCACAAGGGATATAAACTCGATCAAATTATTAATTAATAATTCAACGAATAGTTGATGAATTCCAGTAAATTGACATTATTCAAACGACCTTAGTGAAATCTACGTTACTTTACCGGTAGCAACATTAGTGTAGCTAACTCCGTTCGAATTGAAAATGTCCAAATGGTTATCTACCTCCGAGTGGGTAGGAAGATAAATGTTGCAAATGCTGTCTACAGAATTATGGATACAAAAACGTTCTCTTTCTTCTACTTTGCATGAACTTCCGCAAGTCGCTCGTGCAAAGAGCAATCCGAATAGTTGGACTTATGGTTGCCACCACAAGGTGTACTTACAACTTACTTGTTGGTATCTTGTTTTCTCAAAACAGACGGCTTTTCCGTAAGAAGAATCTCCACATATTATGCAATTAGCATCTATGTGGCAATGTTTGGTACCTTGGCCTGTTGGCACCGACAGCACTGAGTGGGGTTCTGAAGATTTCTAGAGGTTTCTGGAAATATTTTCATGTCACATAATATAGAATAGAATAGATAGAAACTTTTAACTTTTCCAAAACATTATTAAGATCACTTGTTTTTAATCAATCCAATGATATTCTTGAGAAATGTCTTACCACCCGAGGAGGAACAAATAACTCACCAATAACTTATGCATACCATTTTTTGGTATCATACCAAAATTAGGTATTGTTCAGTTGTCAATACCTTTATTTGGTATTATAATGGTATTGAAAAAAATCTTTAAAACAATTAAAAATACTTCATTGAGGTATTAAACAGCTATTGAGGTCTGCTGGAGGTATTGAACTACAATTGAAAAAAAATCATTTTTATATGAAAATCCATCAAGTATTATTGAGGTATTACAATACCTGATCTAGTTATCAGTTTGGTGTTTGTAGAATATGCTTGAGATATTATTTGAGGTATTTTACCTCTTATGCAGGGCTAATTCACACCTCATTCAGGTATGTAGTATTGGAAATTATCTGGTATTGAATACCTCAATTTGGTATTCAGTAGTTATTTTCTTCTGCTCGGGCAACCACTGCTAGATTGAATTCTAATTTTTATTATGAAAACCTTTCTGCCTGAATACCTGGGAAAGCCAATCCAAATTTCTTGAAAGTATTAAAAAGGAAAAAAAATCTTTTAATCTCTAAGGCAAAACCAGGGCAGTCTTCTTTTTTCGCCGTTTAAAAGGAAGCCTTGATTTGAAATATGAAGTACAGAGGCGCGTCCACGTTCGAAATCATGGGTAGGGCAAATGTTGTAAAATATTTCTTTACACAGTAAAGCTAAGAGAAATTTTAATCCAGGACTGGAAATTGAAAGTTACTATATTTGAGAGACTCAAACGCGAGGGGTAGTGTGACATTTTAATCGATTTTGAGTTAAATTGAGTTGAGGAAATTTTACTGTTTCCAAGCGTTCTAACAATATTTTCAGGCGATTATTTCGCTCAACAGAAAAAAAATAATAATATAATTCTTGTTTTTTTTTTCACCAATACAATTTGTATAGAATAAAACAAATTTAAAAAACATCAAAGTAGATTTCCTAAAACTAGGTTTTGTCACATCGTTTTGCTTTTTACAGGCCATTATATCAGATATTACACCGGACATTTCTGTAGGACTTAATTTAGTGATCATTTCTCAAGGAAGCTCCACGATTTTTCTCAGGATTTTAAACTGGTCTTTTCCAAGGTGAACCTCAGAAATGGAGTTTCTCCAAAGATTATCTGAATTCCCACAAAAATTCTTTGAGATTTTTTTTCAAGAAAATTCTAACTCCCCCAAGCTTTTTTTTCAATGATTCATCCATTGCTTCGCATGGGACATCTTCGCAGATTTTCGGTCAAAACGCCTTCTAAAATTCATTACACTAAATAAACTTTCGAAGATCACGTGGGATTTTTTTGACAAGCCTTTCAAAAAATATTGGGCAGGAGTAATACTTGTATGATACAGGAGACATTCCTAGTAAAAAAATAGATTTGTTCGAGGAGCCCCCCAAGGAATTTTGAATTTTCGAGAGGAAACGTGGATGAACTCTTGAAGAAATATGTAGGTACATCCTCAGGCGGTGGAATTCTTGCAGAGTTTCTTAAAAAAACCCTCGAGCTGTTTTTTTTTTTCAAACACACTGGAATAAATTTTTGCGGGTTTCATCGGACTAGAGAATTCGGTTGAAGGATTGGTGAAAAAATATATGGAGAAAATTTGGGAATAATTTTGGAAAAAAAAACAGAAACAATACATAAGAAAAATACTGGAAGTAGTAGTTTTGAAGTTCTCGAAGATTTCCTGGTGCAAAATCTGGAGAAATAATTCTAAGTATGCTTTGAAAAAAAAAAATCGCTTGAAGAATTTCTGGGTGAATTGGTAGAGAAATCTCTAGAGAAATTTCTGGAGAGATCTCTGTATGAGACCTCGGGAGTATTCAAAATAAAATCATTCTGATAATTCCTGAAGCTTTTCCTTGAGGAATCTGATGAGCATTCTTCCTGCATCCGGATTTATTGCAAGCCGAATAAGTAAAAGAAGCTTTAGAGCCCATTTTGGTTAAAATAGATACTTCAGATAGCTTCTTTTAAAAATAGAAACTTGCATTCAAATAGAAAGCAAGTCTCTTAAAAGACACTAATTACCAGTCATGTCTTAAAGAACATTAATTGGACCAACTTTTGTAATCATTTATATTAAAAATATATGAATATCCTATATATTTATATCCTTTTTGACAAAAGTAGACCAAACTGCTTGCCTTTACAATCTGCGAGATTTTTCTAATTTCCTCATCTATTTTTTTGCATCAAAGTGGCCCAGCTAATAGCAAAAAAAATCAGGAGAAATTTAAGGTGCTTGAAAAATGTTCATTCGCGCAGAAACTCCATCAAATATTTTCTGGAATTTCTTGACAATTTAAATATTTTTATGATTGATGCAACATATCAGTAGGAATTCAAGCAAATCATTTTTAGAAATATACTAAGAACTACTTCCAGAAATTTCAAAGCTAATTCTGAATTCGCCAAGAACTTTTAGAGAGTATGCTTTACGAATTTTGAAGAAATTCCTCTGAAAATCGTCAAGAGATTCAGCAATGCTTTGATGAGAGTGATCGCACGTTCATAAATCGCCACCACACTCGTGCTGCGTACAACACGATGCAACTGGTATAAGATTAATCCATTACTTTCTTCAATAATCTTTTCATAACTCTTTATGAATGTTCCAGAAATTGAAAAATTACTTCCAGGAATACTCACGGCAATTTGTTCAAGAACATATACTGGATTGACTGTATTTTTCTATTTCAACACCATCTATAGATTAATTTTGAAATGCCATAGAGGATTGCTCCATTAGCTAATGAAGAATTTTTTTGAAACAATTCTCACAGTTAGTTTCCAAAGGATTTCACTACAGATATCCTCAATCGTTCTTCTCACGAGGCAGAACTTTTGGGGTTCATGAACAAACCATGTCACGCATTACTAGACATGGGAATACCATGAAAAACCTTATCGAGTCTTTTATCCTCCATAAGAATTAGTGAGACGTAGATAGAGTAATTAAGCAGATAGAGATATTAAACAGATGATAAATAGTTGAATTTAGTTTTGAAGCTTTCTGCTGATTTTGTTTTTTTTTGTAGAATCGTGGGTAGGACAATCCTTTGACTGCCATATCCAGGTGTTTTTGTATATAGTCCATGTCCTACCTGTCCTACCCTCTTCCCGCACCACTGATGAAGTTAAAGATCTCCTGGATGGAAATTCGGAAAGAGTGATCATAATAGGCGGCATCATATGCTTTCTTTGATCGAGAAGCCTGGATTAGAGGCTGTTTTGATTGAAGTAAATGAAAAAAAATGAATTTAGTACTATACCATATAATTCCACTAGAGTTTGTATCCTTTGACAGATACGCGTATTTCGACCTCAACTGTAAGGCCGTCTTCAGTGTCGTGTACTAGACTCGACTTGAAAACCATCACATGCACACATTATATATTAAAAATAGGTATAAACGTTATTCCCTACTCAATTTTTTTATAAACTTAAAACTTATGAGCTTTTAGGTACATTCCATCCCTCTTTTGTTGTATCTGTCAAAGGATACAAACTCTAGTGGAATTAAATGGTATACCGTCGATGGGGGTGACAATGGGTCTAGGGGGTGAGATTGGGTCAAAACGGAAAAATATGTTTTGTGAAATATTTCAGCTAATAACGCTGATATTACTAAAATGAATAATTCAAATGTTAGAGTACATATTATTGCACATAATTCATAACAATATACATTTTTAGAAATAGTAGTTTTTGTTTACTACATCAATAAACTTGCATGTTGAAACTAGATAAAATTTACAACATTAAATTTCTCCTGTACAAAGTATCAAGCATGTACTCTAGCCTCTATCGTTGTATTAGTAGAATGTTGAAAGTCTTTTCATTACACATCACAGGTATTTTCCGGAATCTGTTTGATTTTCCCACAAAAAAATCATTTTTTTCGGTACGATGTCTAAAACATTGAAAATGGGGGTGAGATTGGGTCAAGCAAGAACGAAAGTAAATGAAATTCCAAGTCCACTTTTGTGACATTTTACGGTGCCGGGTGGTCTCTTCTTTCATTAAGATGTGTTTATTCTTTCTAAATACAGCATCTCTGAAACATCAAACAAGTCTACTTGAGTATTCCGTGCATTGAATAACAATACAACGCATTTTGACAACTTCTCGAACCAGCAACTGTGTTTCGTGCGCAGCATCATCGTAAATTTTTATCAAAAGGGTGTTTTTTTTTTCTAAATTTGATTATTAATTAGTGTTTTTATATTATAGAAACATCTCATGGAAGTACAAATGAGTTGGATTGCTGAAATACTGGGATTATGACGTCAACTTCTGCCTGAAATTTATTGATCGTGGAATGTCGCACCGAAATTTAACTATTTGCGAAGGTTTAAAATAATCACTGTTTCAGTACACCTTTGGGGAAACTGAATGGGCTTTATAGCAATGGGGATGAGACTTTGAAGACAATTTGAGGGAAAAACCATGAAAATTTATGTTAACTTGACGATAAATGTTGGGTTTACATATTTTTTCTCATAGCTCTTCAATTTTCAGTATAATCGTTCTTTTAAGTGGGTTTATCATACTTGTGAAACATCTTAGACATCTTTTTGTCTTGTTTGCATCGTTTTTTGTCAATATTTTTCAGTTGTGAATGGTTTTGAAATCATTTTCTCAAAAAACAAGATATTTCAATTACAGTGACCCAATGTCACCCCCTCTATGGGGTGAGATTGGGTCATTTTTCATTCACTTGTGGTGCCGCTGTGAATAAATATTTGTCTTTAATTTTTTGAACAGTTGTTAATGTACCATCAAAGTACATACACACCAAATTTGAAGTTTATTGGAGTTAAATTGCGATAGTTATTCAAAAAATAAATCGCACATATCCCTTTTTGACCCATTGTCACCCCCAACGACGGTAGTACTAAATTCGGTTTTTTCATCTACTTACACTACCCGTCATAAATACGGACTCACTAAAATAAGTATCGTAAAACGGGGTAACTTTGATAGTTTTTTCGAAGAAAACTTGAATATTTATGCATGCTGTTTCAAAGAATTATAATTTATATTTTTTAAAACAAGTACTGGCATCCTAGCTATCGATAGATTTCCAAAAGATTTATTATGAATGGATGTGGATTATGAATATTTTCGAAAGTTGGTTTTCTGTTTTGGGGTAACTTTGATAATGGAGTATGAATCGAACAAAATTGAATGAATAACGAAAATTTGTAGGGCATTGCATACCTCTAGGCGTTTAACGTTATATGGAAATTTCTGACTTAGATTACAAAAATGGTCCCAGTTTGTGAAAATGCTATTCGCTAAGAGATTTTAGACCGTATTCAAGTTCTATGATAACTAGGCTGTGAAAGATAAGTGGCCAACTATTCAAAACCACATCAAATAGTGATCGTAGAACAGATTGTTTGTAAGCGTTTCGAAAATGCTAAAATTGTGTCAATTTTTAATATTCGTATAAAAAGCCTCAAATGCACTTGATTCCAATGAAAATAGCTTTGACATGAAGTGTCATACTAATACTCTTTACTTTTGCATTTGTTTGGCTTAACTGATTAACAGAAACTTCGTTATTTCGTTTGATATGTTGTGGGTCTCGCACTATCAAAGTTACCCGCATTATCAAAGTTACCCCGTTTTACGGTATTGCAACACTCAGCTGAATATTGAATCACCCTAAAAAGTTTAGCATCACTTCAAAACAGGTTAATTCACATTGCTATATCTCGAGATCCTTACGACTTGCAAAGAAGCGATCTTCAGCAAAGTTGTTCAGGGGATCAAGGACATCCGGAAAACGAACAGTTTAGTTAGCGATTTTTCCGCTAGGTGGCGCTAGTGAGCATGTAAAATTGAGTATTTCAAACTAGTTCTAGCTTGTGATCCATAAGAGATAGAAAGTTCGGGTCTTCAGCAAAGTTGCTCAGGGGTTCAAGGACATCCGGAAAGCGAACAGTTTAGTTCGCGATTTTGCGATTTTTTTTGATTAGGCATTCTACTAAACAGCTCGAAGATTTATTATCCTCATGTTTTGATTTGTTGTTCGATAAATTGTCGGCTATTTTTTTCATATAATTTCCAACACTATTTTATTACACTCTAAGAAGGAAACGTTCATTCTGAGGAAAAATCCTTCCTTCGTACAATAGTAAGATAAGCATTGATGTTAAGATACATACTTTATAAAGGGCAAAAGTGTAGATGATATATAAAATAAATCTCTCTCTCTCTCTCTCTCTCTCTCTCTCTCTCTCTCTCTCTCTCTCTCTCTCTCTCTCTCTCTCTCTCTCTCTCTCTCTCTCTCTTCTCTCTCTCCTTCTCTCTCTCTCTCTCTCTCTCTCTCTCTCTCTCTCTCTCTCTCTCTCTCCTCTCTCTCTCTCTCTCTCTCTCTCTCTCTCTCTCTCTCTCTCTCTCTCTCTCTCTCTCTCTCTCTCTCTCTCTCTCTCTCTCTCTCTCTCTCTCTCTCTCTCTCTCTCTCTCTCTCTCTCCTCTCTCTCTCTCTCTCTCTCTCTCTCCTCTCTCTCTCTCTCTCTCTCTCTCTCTCTCTCTCTCTCTCTCTCTCTCTCTCTCTCTCTCTCTCTCTCTCTCTCTCTCTCTCTCTCTCTCTCTCTCTCTCTCCTCTCTCTCTCTCTCTCTCTCTCTCTCTCTCTCTCTCTCTCTCTCTCTCTCTCTCTCTCTCTCTCCCTCTCTCTCTCTCTCTCTCTCTCTCTCTCTCTCTCTCTCTCTCTCCCCCTCTCTCTGCTCTCTCTCTCTCTCTCTCTCTCTCTCTCTCTCTCTCTCTCTCTCTCTCTCTCTCTTCCTCTCTCTCTCTCTCTCTCCTCTCTCTCTCTCTCTCTCTCTCTCTCTCTCTCTCCCTCTCTCTCTCTCTCTCTCTCTCTCTCTCTCTCTCCTCTCTCTCTCTCTCTCTCTCTCTCTCTCTCTCTCTCTCTCTCTCTCTCTCTCTCTCTCTCTCTCTCTCTCTCTCTCTCTCTCTCTCTCTCTCTCTCTCTCTCTCTCTCTCTCTCTCTCTCTCTCTCTCTCTCTCTCTCTCTCTCTCTCTCTCTCTCTCTCTCTCTCTCTCTCTCTCTCTCTCTCTCTCTCTCTCTCTCTCTCTCTCTCTCTCTCTCTCTCTCTCTCTCTCTCTCTCTCTCTCTCTCTCTCTCTTGTTGCAAATACGCTAAACTTCATCCGCTCAGAAATGAGTGCCGAGTACACAAAATCAGCCTCTCTTCATCCAGCACAGATTCTGTGCAAAGGGGTCTGCACACAGTTTTGTGCAAACGGTGGTAAACAAACCGAATGAGTGAAATGCGCACAGAGGAGGAACGCTTGGAATGCGGAATTCGCTTCCATGTTTGTTTTGCTTCTGAAAACATTAAAAAAACATACCGATATTAAATATTTTCAGAGATTTTTCCATTCGAATAGCCGAAGCGGAAGCAGATGGGGGAAAAACTTTCTCATTTGCGACCATCTTTCTGCTTTTCGCTGGAAAAAAATCCCTGAAAACTCCCCATCTTACCAACGGCCAACTGTTTGCTGCCGCGCGGGAGATGACTGACAGTTTCATTTCCATCGATCCGCGCACAGCCAATGGCCAACACATCGGTTACACATAGCATGAGTGCGACTTACACAGAATTTTCACTCAGCCAGAGAGCCCTGCATTGTTTGCCTCATTCTGTGTAGTTTTAACACATGCGCTGCGTTGAGCAGGCTTAGCGTGTTGAAGGAATTTTACTCTGGTGTGTTTTGTGCTGCATCTTCCTTGCTCAATTTTCGTAGCTTCTCTGCTTAGCATTTTTTCGCTCCCTTGCAAAGAGGCAAAAGCAGCACGCTACTCTAGAGTATGTCACCGAACTCTGATGATGTTGAGGAGTATTATCAAGCCTGCTTGTAACTTGGTGCCTGAATCCCTGTATGATGAAAATTAATAAACTATTTACTCCATACCGTTATATAATATACCACAAGTTTCCCACCCAGCTATCGATGTTCACCGTAAACAAGATTCGTCGAATTTGTTCCGTTTACGGGAACTCGTGCAATACACCACGTGCCTACCAAAGTAAATTCAACGGTTTTGCTGGCATCTACGAAATGCGATCACGCTGTGTCCCATATTGCAGCTATATCGACCTTTCCTTCATAATGCTGACACATTTTTCGCTTCGCAAGCCGAGCAACCACATTGTCAGGATAATGCCGAATCGTTCAATTCGAAAGTACTCCCACATGGCGACGACAGTTTCGGCTTTCAATTTCGGGGTCTCGCCTCGCATGCGGTGCCATTGTGGTGGAAGTCACTTTTGGCGGGTTGATTCCGAGAGACAGACGATGCGAGAAAGTTTCTTAATGAAATTTCGATTATGATTCCTCGTGGCACGTGGTGCGGGTAGACGCGATTGGGTGAAACTTGATTTCCGCCCAACTCAAGGACGACAAAGACGACGACGGTCTACACACAGTCTGGGAATACAATCAATATTTTCCTTTTCTTTTGGGTCGTTGTCAGGTTTCTGTCCCGGAAGTAAACAGATGGGCGGGATATTCGGTTTCAATCACGCCTTTAATGGGATCATTCCCAATGATTGAATTAGACGGTAAATCATTCTTCCGGATTTTGGATAATCCAATTTCGCTCCAAACCTCAAATGGAAAACCAAACAAAAATTTACAAATTAATTACGTTTGTTCACAGCTTACGGTCCAGCAGCAATTTTTTATCGTCCAACACACAATGAGCAAGAGAGAAAGCAGAAAAAATACAATTAATTTCTCCCACCCAGCAAACAATCAATCACCTTTGTTTGCGTTTATTTGCGGAGCCGATGGCCTCGAAGGTCTTCCGTGAATCGATGGACCGTAACTAATTGACACAATTCTATAGTCCCGGGTTCATCCGGGACGCAGCAGGAAAGCACATTCCGGCGAATCATTTACCCTCTTTAGTTCCACTTGATTGGAGCGGGATGGGAATGAAAATGGAGGGCAATCGCCAATCAGTGCTCGGATGGAGGTGATAATAGAGGCGTGGCGGAGACTTTGGGAATCGAAAGGCTGTGAACGTTTTACTTGTCTTGGATGTTGCTGGGCAATATTTCGGAGAAGATTTTAAATTTATTTTCAATTACAAATGATTTAAATACGAATCCCTAGTAATGAATGGTGCGCTATTCGTAGTGATGATGCAGGTGACCTGATGATTCTACGGAATGATTCTTCTTAATTGAGTGTGCATCGTACTGCGCGCACACAAATTCTTTCTGCTCTCGGAAGTTTTCAAAACTACTTAAAGCAATAATACATTACTTCTCAGTGCTACAAAAACAGGACTTTTTAGTGTTTTTTTTTTCTACCTTTTCAAACCCTATTCAGACCCGTGGCAGGAGATCTCAAACTCCATTAGGAGAATCAAGGTTTCGTTCCAAATCGCAAAGAAAGGAGACTGTTGCGTTTTGACGTAAACTCTGAAAGATCGCGAACTTCTCTCAAGCATCACTTTGGATTACTGTTCATTCAATTGAATTTTCGTTGATGTCGACTATCATTCTGTTCAAAATGACCCTTTCGAAAAGTTTACTACCGCTCCTGCTTCATAAGCAGAAGGTCATGGGTTCAATCCCAGGCCCGTCCCTTTCCTTGTGCTTTGTAGTTGTATCTTTCACTTGCTTCTATCTAGTACTCTTAATATATCACAGGTGATGTATCTATCACAGTTCATAGCATTTGCTAGAACCCGAGACGGACAGAAATAACCCGTTTCCCTACGCTTCCATTCGTTTATCATTATATTTACGCCTGATACATAGGCAGTCTGCTAACCAAACCAGCAAGCCTCTCTGCCATACAAATTACCCCACCCTTTCACCCTTCCCGCCTAAACTGGCGTTAACGCAGTGGTATATACGGTCAACCGTGGAAGCCAGTTGAATACATCATCAATTCCTTCCCCTTCCCTTCATTGGTCTGCATTCTGACGTGACAGGCACCATTGTTGCCAAAAAATAGAAGATCACCAGCACTTATACACTGAGGGTGTCTGTTAATCCCAAGCAGTCATCTAGTTGGTTCCTTGTGTAAGTGCAGCTGATCTGGCGATACTGAAGTAGCAACCACGGGCGGTCAATCAAGCTCAAGCTCAAGCTCACTAGCGACACCAAGCGGATTTTTGTTTAATTGAAGGGTCTGTCTTCCAAATGTCCTTGATATCTTGAAAATCTTTGAAATCTCCAATTTCAAGCCCTAATAGAGATAGTATTTGAGCTACTGAACAAATCTGCCGAAAATGCCATCTTTCTTAATGATCGGGCTGTTCAGATATTTGCAAAATAAAGGTTTCAAGCTCATTGGCGTCACCTGGTTACAAAATTAAGAATCAACAAGCTCGATCACAATCAAGGGGCCTTCTTTATCCGAGTGGTTAGAGTTCGCGGCTACAAAGCAAAACCATGCTGAAGGTGTCTGGGTTCGATTCCCGGTCGGTCCAGGATCTTTTCGTAATGGAAATTTCCTTGGCTTCTCTGGGCATAGAGTATAATCGTACTAGCCACACGATATACGAATGCGAAAATGGCAACTTTGGCAAAGAAAGCTCTCAGGTAATAACTGTGGAAGTGCTCATAAGAACACTAAGCTGAGAAGCAGGCTCTGTCCCAGCGGGGACGTTAATGCCAAGAAGAAGAAGAATCTCGATCAATGATTGCCCTCAGCCTATTGAACAACTTTTGCGAAGACGCTTTTTTTATAAGTAGTCAGGATTTCGAGATGTCTGCCAAACAAAAGTTTCATGCTCACTAGCGCCTCCTGGTGGTGGCAAGGTATTTCATGAAGTACATAAAAAATCAAGGGTGTTGTACAAAATACAACGTGCAACTACTCGCATTACTTAAATTCGCGCGACAACCGAAAGGTTAAAATATTCATTTGTATATGCGACACCTGGCGGCAAAACTGTTTTGTTCCGGATGTCTTTGACTTTCAAAACATCTTGTTCCAAAAACTCGATCTTTCTATTTCATCTGGTTCATAAGATAGATGTTCATTTTATGTGCTCACTTACGTCACCTAGCAGCAAAATTTAGAACTAAATTGTTTACTTTCCGTACGTTCTTGACGTTCTAAACATTTTTGCCGAAGACTCGAACATTCTTTTTCATGTCGATCACAAGATAGAATTTGCCCTTCCACACTCTTTTAATTTTTACATGCTTACAAGCGCCATCCAACGAGAAAATGTCGAACCATACTGTCTGTCTTCCGAATCTCTTTAGCTTTCTGAACAACTTTGCAGAAGAATCGAATTTGTATCTCATGTGGATCGCACGATAGAACTTGTTTAGAATACCCAATTTTACATGCTCACTAGCGGATGTCCATGATCCGCTAGTGCGGGAGGATCTTGAGATATAGCAAAGTGAATTTTGGACTTAATTCAACACACCAATCACCGTGGGGCCAAGATAGCCGTAGCGGTAAACGCGTAGCTATTCAGCAAGACCAAGCTGAGGGTCGTGGGTTCGAATCCCACCGGTCGAGGATCTTTTCGGGTTGGAAATTTTCTCGACCTCCCAGGGCATAGAGTATCTTCGTACCTTGCCACACGATATACGCATACAAACATGGTCATTGGCATAGTAAGCTCTCAGTTAATAACTGTGGAAGTGCTCAAAAGAACACTAAGCTGAGAAGCAGGCTCTGTCCCAGTGGGGACGTAACGCCGGAAAGAAGAAGAATCACCATGATTTGAAGAGCTCTTACTTTGTGAAATGAAAAGTCGTTGTCTCATGAGCAAAAGTTATCATTGACAGCTGGTTGTAGAAGCACATTGAGTTCAATTCAACCTCTTCTAACAGATGCGAGTTGGTGTGGAGGTAAGATACAATGCTTGCGCTTCGAAGAGTAAGGTTCGAATCTGGGTTGGGCGGAAACATTCATTTTGATTTTTTTAATTTCCAAAACCGTAACATGCAACGTTTAATTCAAAAACTGTTTCTTTGGAATTGTCAAGATTGAACGGTAGTGCGAATCTAATCATCTATACCAACGTATCCTTATTTTTCGTATGTAGACAGGAAAGGGGCTGTCCATTAATTATGTAAAGGTTT
This sequence comes from Aedes aegypti, assembly GCF_002204515.2. Taxonomy (NCBI): domain Eukaryota; kingdom Metazoa; phylum Arthropoda; class Insecta; order Diptera; family Culicidae; genus Aedes; species Aedes aegypti. Next base: position 88,905,539 of record NC_035108.1, on the reverse strand, counting down.
ATGGGGGGAGGGGGGTTTGAGAGATGTTACCATGGGGGGAGGGGGGGTTGAAAACCCCCAAAAATTGTCTTACGTAATTAATGGATCGCCCCAAAACGTCACTTTTCGACAAGAATTTCTATTTGTCGAAGTAGCTATTATTTTCTATCGTAAAAGACAATTTGACACTTCGAAACTGTAAATGGCTGGGCATGGCGTACCATTGGTACCTCGCGTACCTACAGGAATAAAATAGACCCCATTGTGTGGTCCTTAGCCTCTTGCCCAGCAACTCCTATCCCTACCTCCTCGTGGTACTGGCCGGGGTACGAGTAACCTTGGGGAAGATCGGGTAACCAACCCCCGGTGGGAACTTTGGTCGTATGCTGACAGGGAAGGGGGGGTTTGCTTCTGCAAACCTTGAGCGTCTGTACTTCTTGTTAGGAGCGGCTCACAACAGCGTCTGTTCCCCATGTCAGGGGCGGCTGATCATCGTCCGAGTGCCAGAGAAGGACTCTAAGCTAAACTGCGCACTATGGCCCTCCGAACATATAGGGGGAATGGTCCTCCGGAAATCTAGGGGGTTGGTGTCAGGCCCTGCAAGCCAGCCGTAAAAATACACCAGCACAGGAACGTCAACGAGAGAATACGGACCGGAACAATCGGCAAAGACCACAGCGACGAAAATGGACTAGCGATTGGAAACTCGGTACGTGGAACTGCAAATCTCTCAACTTCATCGGAAGCACACGCATACTCTCCGATGTACTGAAGATCCGCGGTTTCGACATCGTAGCGCTGCAGGAGGTGTGCTGGACAGGTTCGATGGTGCGAACGTTTAGAGGTAATCATACCATCTACCAGAGCTGCGGCAACACACGTGAGCTGGGAACAGCTTTTATAGTGATGGGTGATATGCAGAGGCGCGTGATCGGGTGGTGGCCGATCAACGAAAGAATGTGCAAGTTGAGGCTCAAAGGCCGGTTCTTCAACTTCAGCATCATAAACGTGCATAGCCCTCACTCCGGAAGCACTGATGATGACAAGGACGCATTTTAGGCGCAGCTCGAACGCGAGTACGACCGCTGCCCAAGCCACGACGTCAAGATCATCATAGGAGACTTAAACGCTCAGGTTGGCCAGGAGGAGGAGTTCAGACCGACGATTGGAAAGTTCAGCGCCCACCGGCTGACGAACGAGAACGGCCTGCGACTGCCGCCTCCAAGAACATGGCCATTCGTAGCACCTACTTCCAGCACAGCCTCCCGTATCGATACACCTGGAGATCACCACTGCAGACGGAATCACAAATCGACCACGTTTTGATCGATGGACGGCACTTCTCCGATATTACCGACGTCAGAACCTATCGTGGCGCTAACATTGACTCCGACCACTACCTGGTGATGGTGAAACTGCGCCAAAAACTATCCGTCATTAACAATGTACGGTATCGACGCCCGCCTCGGTATAACCTAGCGCGACTGGCCCAACCGAACGTCGCTGCCGCATACGCGCAGCATCTCGAGGTAGCGTTGCCGGAAGAGGGCGAGCTTGACGAAGCCCCTCTTGAGGACTGCTGGAGCAACATAAAAGCAGCCATCAACAACGCAGCCGAGAGCATCGTCGGGTACGTGGAAAGGAGGACATGTGACGATTGGTTCGACGATGAATGCAGGCAGGTTTTGGAGGAGAAGGATGCAGCGCGGGCTGCAATGCTGCAGCAAGGAACGCGACAAAACGTGGAGCGATATAAAAGAAAACGTAAGCAGCAAACCCGCCTATTCCGGGATAAAAAGCGCCGCCTGGAAGAAGCAGAATGTGAAGAAATGGAACAGCTGCATCGTTCACAAGAAACGCGAAAGTTCTACGAGAAGCTTAACGCATCCCGAAAAGGCTTCGTGCCGCGAGCCGAAATGTGTAGGGATAAGGACGGAAGCATCTTGACGGACGGACGTGAGGTGATTGAAAGGTGGAGGCAGCACTACGATGAACACCTGAATGGCACGGAGAACACAGCCGCCGAGGGTCACGACAGCGGAGGAAGTGGCTACGTCAGCACGGTGGATGAAGGAAACCAACCTGCCCCCACATTGAGGGAAGTTAAGGATGCCATCAACCAGCTCAAGAATAACAAGGCCGCTGGTAAGGATGGTATTGGAGCTGAACTCATCAAAATGGGCCCGGAGAGGTTGGTAGCCTGTCTGCACCGGCTGATTGTCAGAATCTGGGAAACAGAACAGCTGCCGGAGGAGTGGAAGCAAGGGGTCATATGCCCCATCTACAAGAAGGGCGACAAACTGGAATGTGAAAACTATCGTGCGATCACTATCCTGAATGCCGCCTACAAAGTGCTATCCCAGATTATCTTCCGTCGTCTATCACCAATAACAAATGAGTTTGTGGGAAGTTATCAAGCTGGTTTCATCAACGGCCGCTCGACAACGGACCAAATCTTCACTGTACGGCAAATCCTCCAGAAATGCCGTGAATACCAAGTCCCAACGCATCACTTGTTCATCGATTTCAAAGCGGCTTATGATAGCATCGACCGCGAAGAGCTATGGAAAATCATGGACGAGTACAGCTTTCCCGGGAAGCTCACAAGACTAATAAGAGCAACGATGGACGGTGTGCAGAATAGCGTGAAGATTTCGGGTGAACATTCCAGTTCGTTCGAATCCCGCCGGGGACTTCGACAGGGTGATGGACTTTCGTGCCTGCTGTTCAACATCGCGCTAGAAGGTGTCATGCGGAGAGCCGGGTTTAATAACCGAGGTACGATTTTCACAAGATCCAGCCAATTTGTTTGCTTCGCGGATGATATGGATATTGTCGGCAGAACATTTGGAACGGTGGCAGACCTGTACACCCGCCTGAAACGTGAAGCGACAAAAGTCGGCCTGATGGTGAATGCGTCAAAAACAAAGTACATGCTGATAGGCGGAACCGAGCGCGACAGAGCCCGCCTGGGAAGCAGTGTTACGATAGACGGGGATACTTTTGAGGTGGTTGATGAATTCGTCTACCTCGGATCCTTGTTAACGGCTGATAACAACGTTAGTCGTGAAATACGGAGACGCATCATCAGTGGAAGTCGCGCCTACTATGGGCTCCAGAAGAAGCTGCGGTCGAGAAAGATTCACGCTCGCACCAAATGTACCATGTACAAAACGCTTATAAGACCGGTGGTCCTCTATGGACATGAAGCATGGACCATGCTGGAAGAGGACCTGCAAGCACTTGGAGTGTTCGAACGAAGGGTGCTTAGGACGATCTTTGGCGGAGTACAGGAAAACGGTGTGTGGCGGCGGAGAATGAACCACGAGCTCGCTAGGCTCTTCGGCGAACCCAGTATCCAGAAGGTTGCGAAAGCCGGAAGGGTGCGCTGGGCAGGGCATGTTGCAAGACTACCGGTCAACAATCCTGCAAAGATGGTGTTCGCGTCGAATCCAGTTGGCACAAGAAGGCGAGGAGCACAGCGAGCGAGGTGGCTTGATCAGGTGCAACAAGATCTGGAGAACGTGGGCCAAAATCGAAGTTGGAGAGACACAGCCATGGACCGAGTAAATTGGCGTAACATCGTTAACGAGGTTTTATCAAATTAATTGATGTAATACCAACTAAATAAATAATAACACTTCGAAACTGTCTTCACGGAGTAATCAGAGTACCCAAAAAAAAGTTCTTTCAACTTAAATTTGGGTAACCTGTAATTTGTTTTCATCCACGGTTGGGCTGTCAAAACAGAGAGAGACGGACCGACCCTGCGTCGAATGTCTGTGTAATAAGCCAAATTTGGGTTCTTTCGAGTTAACCAAAATTTAAGTTGTTTATTTAGTTACGGAGACATCGAAAGCTATCGCAGGATAGATTTTTTTTTGCACAGAGTCGTTTTTTCGCAATTTAAACGAAAACTACCCACTTAGAGCTATACGCTAGTTAAGCCAAATTTGGGTTATACCACGGAAGAAGTGAATTGAGACAAAAGAAGTAGAGGTTGGGTTGATTTGTGTAAGTAGTAGTTAAAGTCAAGGCGGGTTCACTACTTTAGGCTATATAGTAAAACATGGGATGCAGATAAGGGATGGTACACAAATTATGTCACGCTAAATTTTGACTTTTTCAACCACCTCCCCCCCCCCATTTGTCACGTTTTTTTTGTACGAGTCCTTCGAAAATTTTGTAAGGATTGTCACGCTTGGCTTGACCCCCTCCCCCCCCTTGGAGCGTGACGTAATTTGTGCATGACCCCTAAGGGGAAAAAACAAATATTGACTGTATATGAATAATAATTTCAAGCAATTTAAAAAAAATGTTTCAATTGAATAATTTAAAGTATTCCGGTCAATTTGAAAGAATGATCACCGACGATAGTTTTACGCTCTTTTGAATGTTTATGTGTTTGTATCAAATGGCATTGGTTTTGAGCACAGAAGCTGACGAAAACTTTTGAATAATATTTTTGTCATTTGTGAACTGCCACCGTCCTTGAACTTGAATTCAAGTCATCATCATCCATCTCGCACTTTTCCAATAAAATCCGCACCAACATAGTCACGCAACGCATAAAAATGCCAATAACGTCACATTTTGCAATTTGTACGGCCATACGCGTTCTCTCCGGTGATGATTATAGGCGATTTAAAATTCTATTGCCCATCCATATAGAGCGAGAGAGCTACAACAACAGTCGAACTCCGTTCGGAAAGAGCCGCCAAGGGAAACCAACCGTTTCATTCTGATTCATAATACGCATTTGGTCGTAAAACTTTTCTTTTCGTTTTGTGCTTAGGCGTCAAACCCCGGGGCTCAACAGGATTGGCAGTTTTTTTTTCTCGTATTTTGCGCCACCGGGGAGATTCACAGAAAACTGCCAAACATGGCTTTTTATTGATATCATTTCCAATTTTATGGTCCTCGGAGAAAAGAGATGAATATTTCGACGGGTATTATCAGGCAGTCAGTCGTTGGAACGGATTTATCCAACCCAAAATGAGGCACCGGATGTTGAAGGCCTGTCTTCAAGAGCGGAAATGCAGCCGTGTCGGCGTTGTTGAAGTGTGAATTCGATTCTTCATCGGATCGTCGGTGATATTACACTGACCAGAAAATGAAATTTTTCTCAGTCGGTTGGAATTGCTTTCCCTCCAACACGAGTAATAAAACCACACGAGTGGAGAAAGTAATAAATTTGAGATAACTCAGCCAATAAAAATTGAACATCCCACTGCTGTCCATCCGAAGGAATTTGCTGCTTGATTACATGTAGAAGCCATTCGTTCTTGTAGAGGTACATTTGAGACAGTTTTCGTCATAAATTAACTATTAAGCGTCCAGATGTAGTGAACGCTAAAAAATAAGGATTTTTTTTTTTCAGAAAAAGCCTTGCCCAGTGAATATTCCATCGAAGATGAAACTTGTTGAATTCTTCTGGGCTAATAAATATCTTACACAACAATAAAAATCCATGAAGCCTTTTATCATGCACATAAAGGGAATGCCAGATTAGTAACAACTTTACACAACACATCGTGTAAAATCAATTACTTCTTCTTTTTCTGGGCACTGGGAAAAAGCCTCCTTCTCAGCTTAGTGTTCAATAAGGACTTCCGTAGTTATTAACTGAGAGCTTTCTTTGTCAAAGTGCCATTTTCGCATTCGTATATCGTGTGACAAGTCGATGATACTCTATGCCCAGCGAAGTCAAGGAAATTTCCATTACAAAAAGATCCTAGACCAACCGGGAACCGAACCCAGACACCTTCAGCATGGCTGAACATGCTCATGTTCAGAACTTTTTGCTTAATTTTCAAATAGTTTCTAAAATATTTTCGAGGCTTAAAATTTATTGATAACTTGATTTTATATTTATTTATAATCTAAGAATTTAAAATAATCTCAAAACTTCTTAAAAACTCAATTCTCATAGAAATCTACCACAAATTCCTTCAAAGATTTTTGAATACGATCATTTCTGCAGTATTTGCTCAAGGAAGCTACTGGAAATATCTCCAGCAATTTCCGCATAGATTACTCTAAACATTCTCTTTCCTCCTGATTTTTCGATTTATTCTCCCAGCTTTTGATAGAGTGATTCCTCAAAGAATTAATCCATTTTTTCTTTAGGTATTTTTCCAGGAAATGTATTAGGATAAGGCGTTCCTCGAACAGGGAATCCTTGTGAAGTTCCTCCAGTAATATCTATTGAAATTTATTACTCTGTTTGTACACGGTACTTGAGAGAAAAGCGGGATGTTCGTCATGGAACACATTTTTCACCCAAATCGACTGATGTGTAGTAGTAAGATGACCTTAATATAATAAAAATACTTGAGCCCGATGGGTTATTAAAGAACCCCGTTTCCTGACACATTGAATGGAGCTGTCAAAACCAGTGATGCATTTGAACGCGTTCAGTTCGCGTTCCAGTTCAATTTTTTTAAACGGAGTGATCAAGTAGGCTTGCTCATTGTTCAGTTCAAAAATTTGAACGCTGAAGAGCAGAATTGAACGCAGATGGTTTGGACAGATTTCACGGCATCTGAACGTGCCAAAGTTGTTTAGATGGTGCTCAAAGCTAGAAATGCTATGTGTATTATAATTGAATGGAACTTATCATCAATTTAAGAAATATGTTCCAGGTATAAACCTAAACCCATGCTTTGATTACCGTTGTAATGCATTGCGTTCTGAACGGGCCGTTCGAGAGCAACGACAGGCTCTGGCTCGAGAGTTCAATGTTTACTGCGTTCTCGTTCAAAATTTGAACGCGCTCCGTTCATTTTTGGCTCGCGTTCAGTTCAAAATGCATCACTGGTCAAAACAGTCCACAAAACCGGCTTGATAACTTCCCACCAATCTGCTTGCCAGTGGCGATAGACGGCGGAAGATGATCTGGGAAAGCACTTTATAGGCTGCGTTAAGAATGATGATCACTCGATAGTTCTCGCATTCTAACTTGTCACCCTTTTTCCTCCTGCCACTCCTCGGTAGCTGTTTTGTATCCCAGATCCTGTCTATCAATCGGTGCACACAAGTAGCCAACCTATCCCATTTTATTGAGTTCCGCTCCAATACCATCCTTTCCAGCTGCTTTGTTGTTCTTCAGCTGTTTGATAGCATCCTCAACTTCACCTATTGTGGGAGTTGACACGTCTCCATCATCCGCCTTACTGATGAAACCATTCCTCCTGCTGCCTTGGTCTTCCTCCTCTGCGCCATTCAGGTATTCATCGTAGTGCTGCTCCCACCTTTCAATCATCTTACGTTCGCCCGTCAAGATACCTCCATTCTTATCCCGGTACATTTCGGCTCGCGACACAAAGCCTTTACGGGATGCATTGAGTTTCTTGAGAACAATACAGCTGCTCCATCTCTTCGCACTCCAACTCTTTCAGGCGGCGCTTTTTATCTCGGAATCACAGTTATTGTTATTGTTTATTAACTTAAAAAAATTGAAAGAGGGAAAAGCCCCTTTGAGTGATTTCCTTTCGAAATATTTCTCAAAAAGGCATAAAACCTCTTTATCTTTTCAAAAATACGTTACAAAAAAATAAAATAAATATAATTAAAGGCTCTTGCGGAGCAGATCCATTGCGGAGCCAATATCTGTCAAGTAAGGTCATCATAGTTAAGGGCCATCCACACGATTTACAAAGCCAATCATTGACATGTCCCATGTGCCAATCCTGGACTTTCATTTAGATATTTGTATAGAATTTTTAATATAGGAAGATATTTATTTCCCAAAATATCGCGAACAGATACAGGAATATCAAAACCTAACCTGATTATGTTGTCCAAAAATTTTTCGCGTGGTCCTTTAAAGCGAGAACATTTAAAAACAATATGATCAATGTCTTCATAAGATTCATTGCATTCACAAATATCTGAATCTATAATATTCATGCGGTACAAATAATTATTACAAATATAATGGTTGGACATCAATCTAGAAAGGGAACAGATAAAATTACGTCCAACATACAAGTTTTTAAACCAAGGAACTGCCTTTACCTTCGGGTAAATAGAATAACAATAACGCCCTTGGATACTTGTATTCCATGAAAGTTGCCAATTATTCAAAGAATACTTTTTTAATTTTGTAAAATATTCAAAATCACAAATATCACGATTGTAAGTTATTCCACGAAAAACACCCAATTTTGCCAATAAATCCGCCTGCTCATTACCATAAATATTACAATGAACTGGTACCCAAACGAATTTAATTACATATCCTCGAGAATACAAATTGTGTAATAAGTTTTTAATAGATAAAACAGTACGATGAGTTTTAAAATGAAAATTACTGCAATTCATAGCATTAAGACAACTCAGGCTATCAGAACACACCATGTATATGTTAGGAGCGGAATTTTTAATTAAATTACAAGTGAAATACAAAGCAGTTAATTCAGCTGTGAAAACAGAACACGGAGATTCCAATTTATAAAAATGAGCCAAGTTGATGTTGAAAACTCTAAACCTGCCATATTTCCCACTAAAGATCCGTCTGTAAAAAAAATTTGATTTTGTTCCACTCCAATAAATTTTCGATTAAATAACATATTAGCAAATCGGAAATGAGAATGACAAGGAATTTGTTTTAATTCTTCAAGTAAAGATAAATCAATACATGGACGGAAGGCATGAACATTCATGCTATATTTATAAAAACCAGGTGTAGAATTTGGAATAATTTTATTAGCTGGATTAATTTCAAATAGGGATTTTAACAAATCAATAATAGGATGATTATTTGAAAAACAATTTATTAAAAATTTACAATTGAGCTCATGTAAGCGATTCCTTAAAGGAATAATGCCAGCAAGAACTTCAACAGATTTTGTATGAGTAGAGTTCATTAATTTTAAACAAATTCTCAAACAACGAAACTGGATTTTTTCAAGCTTCGAAAAATGTGTTTGAACAGCACTTCCAAATGTAAAACAACCGTATTCCATAACTGATCGAATAGTTGTTTTATAAAGTGTAATCATATCAGTGGGATGAGCACCCCACCATGTTCTAGTAATCATACGAAGAAAATTGATTCGTTTTGAACAAATTGTTTGGATATATTGAATATGACTGTTCCATTTCAATTTACAATCAAACCATATACCAAGATATTTGTAATCAAAAACTTGATCAATGCGATGACTATTGAGAAATAATTCAATACTAACTGGAGAATGCTTACGAGAAAATAATATAAATTTGGTTTTTGAGCTGAAAAAGTAAAACCATTATTATGTGCCCATGTATCAATATTATCCAAAGCAAGTTGCATAAAGTGACGAATAACTTCTCTATTTTGGCCAGTTATAGAAATGTTTTTATCATCAGCAAATTGAATAAAATAACATCCATTCGGAATAATGGAAATTATGTCTCTGGTGAATAAATTGTATAAAAATGGGCTTAAACAAAAACCCTGTGGCAATCCAAAATAACTATAACGAATCGTTCTTAGAGATTCGTTATGGTAAAAATGCATTATTTTGAAAGAAAACAAATTGCATAAGAAATTAGAAAGGATGATTGGAATTTTACAATCAATCATTTTACTAAAAAGTAAATCTATTAAAACAGAATCATATGCATCAGAAACATCAAGGAAGGTAGTAACTACATCTTGTTTTTTATTGAACGATAATTCAATATATGAAGCTAAAAGACCAACACAATCATGAGTTCCACGACCTTTCCTGAATCCAAATTGAGAAGATGAAAGAATATTATTTTTCTTAGCTCACAATTCAAGGCGATTGAGAATCATTCTTTCCATTAACTTACGAAGACACGATAATAAGCTGATCGGTCTTCTACTATCTACTAATGAAGGATTTTTATCAGGTTTAAGAATACTACTACTTTTATAGAACGCCATGGCAAAGGAAATATATTCTGAAACAAGAATAAATTATATAAGAAAAGTAAATGTAATTTACCATCAATGGGTAAATTTTTCAACACAATGAATTTAATATTTTCAATATCTGGAGCAGTGTTATTTGTAATAGATAGTGCCAAATCCATTTCCTCTATAGTAAATTCGTTACAAAGTTCAGGGAAATAATTATAACGTTGCTGATTTTTAAAAGTGATGGATGGAGGGACAAATTCAGGACAAATTTTAGAAGCAAATTGATCGATCCAATCTTCTGAATATTCCAGAACAGATGTAGAAGGAATATTGTAATTTCTCAAATTTCGAGCAACAGACCATAATTTAGATAAAGGTGTTTGTTCGAGCCGTTCGCCCCGAATGAATGAATTATTTTGTCAGTGCATCGCCCAGCCGCAGCCTGCTGAGTTGCGTGAAGGTAGCTGCACGAAAGGACATCGTGTGATGCAACAGCCGCAGCCGCACGAAACGAGCGCGCAAAATTGAGCGCGCAAAAATTGAGGATTTTGCTACCCGTGATGGGAAGACATCTTTGTTCGTCGTGCTTCCAACGTGTTAAGACGTGTCGTGGCAATTTTAAGCAAAGTGAATTCCATTTTAATTAAGTCATGTAAATAGTCTGTACATAGATGTTTTGAACGGTTAAGCAAGTGTTTTCATCCGGTATCGGTTCCCTGGTTAAGTGGTCGTCTCGGAGATTCATCGGTCCGCCTATGTAGAAGTTTTAAGAAATACAGTCCACTCTCGTACATAATTTTGGTCCAGTCGAACCGGATCGCGTGTGGTAAAGTGTTCTCCGACTGTTCCGGAACCGGATGCAGAACCAGTGAAGTGGGATTCCGAAAAAGTCAGAAAATTCAAACTATGATGGTGTGAGCAAAATGGCCGCCATTGAAGAAGTGAAATAGTAGAGCGACACCGCCATTTTGTTGAAGAGAAGTGTGGTGTGTTGTCGCCATTTTGGAAAATGTGCTGATGGTTTAAGCCATCGAAGAAAAGTGGTGTTACGAGCAATTAAGTGCTCAACTCCTGGGGAATACACCCCCGCTAAGCGAAGAAACAAATTGTGAAGCCTTGGTGTTCCGGATTGGCCACTGTGTCCATTAATTAGTGGAATCGGTTGCGTGAGCATAGACTTGGCTGTGTTCCCAACCATCGTCGAGCATAGGGCTTGACTTGATGCGGTATCCACGGTGACATGCCGGAAAATAGTGAATCGAAGCAGCAGCAAATCGGAAAATCCGGAGCTAGTTCTGTACTTGGACAGTCTACTCTGGATTCCTCTACTCCATCAAGTAAGAAGCAGAAGAAGAAGTTCAGGTTGACTGAAAAGTTGGCCACCATGGAGAACATGCAGAGACTCGTCCGCCGTCGTGGCGCAGCCAAAGGTAAGGTTTCTCGTATCCTTAATACTATTCGCCCAAATGAAGAGGAAGTGGTCCAGCTCACGGAGGCTGAGATCAAAGTGTACATGAGGAAGTTGGAAGCTGCCCATAAGGACTACAACGATGCACACGATCAAATCACTAACGTGGTTTCGATTGATGACTACGAGCAGCATGAGCAGCAGTACGAGGAGTTCGATATCCTTCATGATTCAGTTGCAATTTTGTTGGAGGATCAGCTCAACAGGATCAACGCAGCTGCTGTTGTTAATGCAAACGCGAGGAATCAGCAAGTACCGGTTGTAATCCATCAACCACTTCGCATGCCGGTTCCCACCTTCGATGGCCGTTATGAGAGTTGGCCCAAGTTCAAGGCCATGTTCAAGGATTTCGTGGACAAGGGTCCAGATCCGCCGGCAGTTAAGTTGTATCATCTGGACAAGGTCCTAGTTGGTAGCGCAGCAGGTCTCGTAGATGCCAAGACTATCAACGAAGGCAATTACGCCCACGCGTGGCAAATTCTGGAAGAGAGATTCGAGAATAAGCGTTATGCTATCGACTCTCACATTCATGGTCTGCTGAATCTCAAACGCATGACGAAGAAGAGTCATTTGGAGCTTCGTAGTCTGGTGGACGAGTGCAACAAGCATGTGGAGGGTCTCAAGTTCCTGGAGCGAGATTTCGATGGTGTAGGAGAGGATTTCGTAATCCATCTGTTGGCTGCAGCGTTGCATAACGATGTGCGCCACATGTGGGAGTCAACCATTAAGCACGGTGAGCTTCCCGATTACGGCGAGATGCTGGCATTCTTGAAGGAGCAGACTTTCATCTTGGAGAGGGTCGAAGCCAGTAATCAGAAATCATCATCAATTCCTGTTAAGTCTGTGTCTGTAGCCAGCAAGCCGTCGTTGCAGAAAATCCATGCAGCCGTTCCTTCAAGCGAGACGGAAATGAAGTGTGATTTTTGCGGAAAAGCACATGCCAATCATAATTGCGCTGAGTTCAAGGCTCTTCCTGTTCCGCAGAGATTGCTTAAAGTGAGAGAGCGAAACGTATGTTTCAACTGCTTAAGAAGAGGTCATCGTGGAGTCGACTGTTCTTCGGATAAATCCTGTCTGAAGTGCAAACGTCGGCATCATAGTCTCCTTCACGCCGAAGAGAAGCCCAAGCAAGTTCCAGAACCATCAAGCCAGCCGCTCCCAAAGCCGTCTGTAGAGCAAGAACCAACAACATCGACTTCGACGACAGCCACATGTTCCAGTCTGGCTCCCCGCTCGCAGCAAGTGGTGCTGCTTACAGCCGTAGTGGACGTCATGGACAAAAGCTACCAGCCACATCCATGCAGAATATTGTTGGACAGTGGTTCTCAAGTGAATTTGATTTCACGAGCGATGGCAAACATGTTGGGCTTGAAGTTGAACTCCTCGAACGTCACGATGTTCGGGGTGAATAGCACACAGACTCGATCGTCTAATTGTGGTGTCGTACATCTTTCGTCGAGGTACAAGGATTTCCACGCCAAGGTCAAGTGTTTGGTAACTGATAAGGTGACAGCAGATCTTCCATCATCGGTTATCAATATCAGGGCATTGGAGCTTCCCGCTGGCGTTCAGCTAGCCGATCCGAAGTTTTTCCAACCAAGTAAAGTGGACATGCTCCTGGGTAATGAATGGTTCCTGAAGTTGATGATGCCCGGAGAAATTACGTTGGCTGATAATCTTCCCGTTTTGCGTGAGACCCAATTTGGTTGGGTTATAGGTGGAGTGTTTGAAGAAGGTGCGTTAGCTGATGAAGCAGTTTACTCGTACACAGTCACGATGGACGAATTAAGCCAGTCCATTCAAAGCTTTTGGGAAATAGAAGATGTGGTTGGTGCCGACAAGCATGGCAGTGAAGAGGAGGAGTGTGAAGAGCACTTCATTGCGACTCATCGTAGAGATGCTTCCGGTCGGTACATCGTCGAGCTGCCTTTGAAGGAGTCCGTTAGCGAGTTGGGTGATTCCCGACCACTTGCATTGCGAAGGTTCCATGCGCTGGAGCGTAAGCTTTCGCAGCATCCAGATTTGAATAAGCAGTATCAGGACTTCATGGACGAGTATGAGAGTCTTGGTCACTGTAAGGAAGTGGACATAAGTAAGGATCCTGCAGGTATCATCAATTGGTACTTACCTCATCATGCAGTGCTGCGGCCATCGAATACCACTACTAAGTGCCGTGTGGTGTTTGATGCCTCTGCGAAGGTATCTGGCCGGTCGCTCAACAACGTTATGAAGATTGGAGCCAACATACAAAGCGATTTGCAGTCCATCTGTCTGCGGTTCCGCCTTCCATTACATGTGATGGCTACTGACGTGGCCAAGATGTACAGGCAGGTTCTGGTCAATCAGCGACATACGCCGTTGTCTCGAATATTTTGGAGAAAGAGTTCATCAGATCCGCTACGTGTCCTAGAGCTGACAACGGTCACCTACGGCACAGCTTCCGCCCCGTTTTTGGCAACACGGGCACTCTTGCAGTTGGCTCTCGATGAAGGCTCCAAGTATCCTGTTGCTGCAGACATTGTGAAGAATAGCTTCTATGTGGACAACGCTTTGTTCGGGTTCGATGATTTGAACGAAGCAAAAGAGGCTCAAGTGCAGTTGATCCAACTACTCAAGGCTGGTGGATTTCATTTGCACAAGTGGGCTTCCAACAATCCTGTGTTGCTGGAGCGGATTCCGGAAGGCGATCGGGACGAGCTTGTCAGCATCGAATAAAGTGGTTCTAGTGAAATGATTAAAACGTTGGGACTAATGTGGAACCCAAAAATGGACGCTTTGCAGTTTGTATCCCTTCCAACAACAAGTGAAAATAGTGCAACCAAGCGGCAAGTGCTGTCGCTGATATCAAGAATGTTCGACCCGTTGGGTCTAGTGGCGCCGGTTATCGTAATTGGCAAACTTTTAATGAAGAGTATCTGGAAAGAAGAGTTGGAATGGGATGAAGAGCTCACAGGTAATCTGAAGAAAAAGTGTGACGAGTTCCTGAGTGCGTTAAGCAGTGTTACCAATCTTCGAATGTCGTCACGTGGTTGTTACTGGGGCCGTTGCATTTGAGTTGCACGGTTTTGGCGACGCAACTTTGGAAGCCTATGGTGCTTGTGTGTACATCAGGTCAATTGCACCTGGCCAAGCTCCTGTGGTGCAGTTATTATGCGCCAAATCGAAGATCGTTCCGAAAACAGTGTTGACCATTCCAAGAAAGGAACTTTTAGCAGCGCTTTTGCTGCATAGATTGGTGAAGAAAGTGTTGGCAGCATTAGCGCTGCCCTTTCAAGACATTTCGTTGTGGTCGGACAATCAAGTGGTGCTAGCATGGCTAGCGAAGAACCCGGAGCATTTAGAAGTGTTTGTGCGGAACCGGGTTAGTGAGATTAACTCTACCGGACATCAGTTTAAGTGGAAGTACGTAAATACGCTGGAAAATCCAGCTGACATTGTGTCGCGTGGCCAGTCAACCCACGCACTTGAGAAGAACGATCTTTGGTGGAACGGACCATTGTTCTTACGTAGTGAAGAGTATCAAGTGGTGGCACCAGAACCACTGTCTGATGAAGATGTTCCGGAGTTGCGGCAGGTCGCTGCAACATCTGCGGTGGTAACTTTGGAGAGGTTGCCAGTATTCACCAAGTACGAGTCCTTCAGGAAGCTGCAACGAGTTCTGGCATACGTTTTGCGTTTCTGCCGGAATGCAAAGGAGAAGGTGGCCATGAAGCGAATCGTCGTGCGGTTTCCAACCGTGCTTGAAATGCGCCACTCGTTGAAAGCCATCATCAGGGTGGTTCAGTTGCAACATTTTGGTAAGGAGGTAACCATGATCGAGTCCGGTGAGTACTGCAAAAGATTTTCTGCGTTAAATCCCTTTTTGGACGATGGAATGATTCGCGTCGGCGGACGACTGCGACATTCAAGTTTACCAGACGGCGTTAAGCATCAGTGGGTCTTACCTAAGAATGATGAAACCATCCAGCGGTTGATTCAAGCGATACATCGTGAGAACCTAAAGCCTGTCCACGATAAAGGAGATTGGGCAAATCTGGGCCCGGAATGTACACAGATGACCCATATGTCATTTGAAAGATCTAAGTGAGACAAGAAAAAGTGTGTATGGGGTCAAAAATATTCGTCGTGGGAGAAAAAAGTTATTCCGCATGGTTTGAGATGGATTTTCTATGTATTATATTATATTTTTGCTATATGTTTTATCGAATAAAAATAAAAACATGTATGTTTTCTGCACCTATGAAGAAAAGCTCTTTGTCTTAAACAAGTGAATTAGAACTTTGGTTCAGAGATGAAAATATTACAAGGTGATGTTAGACCATAATAACATTAAAATCGTTATAAAATATGTATGTATATTCAGTTAAGTTTTCTACCAGACCCTGCTACTAACATTATACTAATCGCAGTTTTTTGACCAACCAATCCTTTTTTTTCGCAATAGGGTAACATTACGACTTGTTTTCAAATAAAAAAAAACGGTCAGCCTCATTCGATGAAAAACAATTGGGAAACAGCGGTGATAGAAAAGTGTGTGATGTCTTATAAGAGAACTGACTTAATTGTTTTTGCTAAAGTACATATTTCTCCAGAACGGATTTTGCGAAGAGATCAATAAACTATCAGCTCAACCTCAATGAACAACATAATCAGCCTTAAAAAACACTAAATGTGAATTGAAATGCTCATTTGAACTTATCAGTAACATACATACTACGCATATGTTACTGATAAGTTCAAATGAGCATTTCATGTGGTTAAATTAATGACAATCTATAAACCATCTCACGCTGTATACTGCATACGTGGACCTTTAGTGTTACATGTACTCCTACATTATCTAACCAGTCTTAAGTTAAAATGTCAATCATTATCGTTTTACGAGTTGGTATACGAAAGCCGTGGAGCCAAATGATTAACGCACAATGATTCTACCTGTGAGTTGATAGCTACTTTTACTGTAGTAGAACAACCAAGAAGGGTTTCAGCCAGTAAAACCAATTCCGGTAACGACTGCTCGAGATGCGGAGTGATGCTGTGGCGATATGCTTCTACTTCGGTCGCTGAAGGTCTTGCTGAGGCAGGCGTCGGTACCGTCCGTCGTTAATGACAGGGAGCTTTAAGCACAGTTTTCTTATTATCAGGTAGAGAGTAGAGTAAATGTTAGCACCGTGATAGATTCTGACGTTGATTATGTCGGAGATGTGCAATCCATCAATCCATACCTAATCGATTTGGGTCCGTTTGCAGTAGTGATCGCCAGTTATATTAGTACGGGAGGTTATCTTGAAAGTAGGTGCTGCGAATGACCATATTCTTGGAGATGGTAAATCATTTAAGCTTTCATTCATGTTCGCAAGTCGGTGAGCACTGATCTTCCCAATAGTCCATCTCAATTCCTCATCTTGGCGTTCTAATCTCCCATGATGATCTTGACGTGGAAGCTTGGGTGGCAGGCCTACTTGCTTTCGTCGTCGTTGTTGCGTCTTTGTCATCATCAGTCCGTTGATCCTCAACCTGCACATTCTTTTGTTGATCGACCACCATCTGATTTCATGTTTTTGCATGTCGTTCATCACGATGAAAGTTGTTCCCAGCTCAAGTGTGATTACTTCAGAACATTCACATTATTGATATCCTTATGAGTATTTAGCGATTTTAGCGAAGCGGAGGCACATGTGCTTAGGCGTCGCCAATGGAACTGACATTGATAGCAAACTGAAATGGTTTTGTTCGGATTATTGGCAGTTTATACACAGCAAACAGTCAAATACTGCAGTTGCTTCCAGTTCAATTGATTCCCTTCTCTGAGAGGCGGTAGCATGACAGTATTATGTTATTGCTATCAAAGATAGATGTGTGGTAACTGTCGCGCAGATTTCAAGTACGCTTAAGCTGTGTACGACAAGCGAGGTAATTCTACCAGTGTAGAACAGAATCCAACAACGCAACCGCAGTAATGTTAAAACGGATATAGTCTGGAAATTCCTTCCTGACCACTGATTTATACAAACATATTACTAGAACACTGAATTAGGATAATACGATTTGATATTTGTGTCCTGTTACCTAAAGCGACGTGTTTGTCAATCGCACATACCTATATCCTTATTTTTTTTTATCTCCGTATGTCTTAATTATTCACATTGCAGGAATACATCTGATCAATCTGTGTCAAATCACAATATTTGAAAAATCTAAACAGTTCAAATAAAAACATGCATAAGTACATACACACGCACGAGTTCAAAACATTTGCGCAAGAAAATATTATTTAATACAAAACTGTTCAAAACATACCCCTTTTCACATCTTTCCAGCACACATAACTTTTTTCTCCCACGACGAATATTTTTGGCCCCATATCAACTTTTTCTTGTCTCATTTAGATCTTTTAAATGATATATGAGTCATCTGTGTACATTCCGGGACCAAACCCCATACATTTTTGCCCAATCTCCTTTCGGACACTTTTTTTTCAGTGTAGGTTTTGAATTATTTCACGGATTGCTGAAACGTTTCACTTATATGACAGCTGAAACTCTCCACTTTATTTCGTTGTACAACATGTTTACATTATCGTAACATTCACTGAAATGGCGTCCAATCAAGTGGAAGTGCGCAAACGCATTTTGTTTGAACGGCAGCAAAATCCGAATTTATCGGTACGCGATCTTGCCAAAAAACTAAAGCTACCGAAAAGTACGGTATTTAGTGTTTGCAAATCATTTGACCAGCGCTTGACTGTGGATCGGAAGGTTGGAAGTGGAACAAATCGAAAAGTATGTTCCCGACAAATGGATAAGAAGGTGGTAGCCATTATTGCGAAAAATCCCAATCTTTCGGGCGGGTGTACCACAGAAAGTTCGAGAATTTTACAGAAAGAAGGATTAACATCCTTGTCAACTGTTTATTTTGTAGATATAGCTCTTTTATTCTGAAATAAACAATTGTTTTTGTTGAATTATGAGTAACTTTTTTTTGCTGCCATTATTTGGGTGTCCGAAATTTAACGTGGACAGGCTTTACATATTGGACCGTCGGCGCTGCTGGCCCAGCTTCGTCGGCAATTTTGGATCCTGGGAGGCCGTTCTGCTGTACGCAAGGTAATACGAAACTGCGTGCGGTGTTTCAGGCTCAACCCCCCGTGCGCCAGCCAATTCATGGGAGATCTTCCCGTCGCAAGGTGCGACAAGGCTCCCGCTTTTGTGAAGGTTGGTGTTGACTTTGCGGGCCCCATACTTATCAAGCAGACTGGAAGGAAGGTGGCCCCCGTTAAAGGATACGTGAGCGTGTTCGTCTGTATGGTGACAAAGGGCATTCATCTGGAGGTGGTAGAAGATCTATCGGCCGATGCGTTTATTGCTGCTCTGCAGCGATTCGTTTCTCGTCGTGGTGTCCCAGAACAGATATTTTCTGACAATGGGACAAATGTTGTCGGTGCACGTAACGAACTGAACGAGCTGTACCGTCTTTTCAAGGAGCAAATCACCGAGCTCAAGATCAACGAGTTCTGCCAACCCCGGCAGATCGAATGGAAATATGATTCCCCCAAATGAGCCACACATGGGCGGAATCTGGGAGGCAGGAGTAAAGAGCGTCAAGACCATTCTCAAGAAGAAATGCCAATCAAGCCTCCTAACAATGTCCGAGTTTTCGACTTTGCTCTGCCAGATCGAAGCTGAACTCAACTCTCGGCCTTTATACGCTCCCTTAGAAGACCCATCGGAGCTCGAGCCGTTAACTCCAGGCCATTTTATGATCGACCGTCCACTGACTGCCATTCCGGAGCCTAGCTATGATGGAATCCCAGCTAACCGGCTCTCCAGATGGCAATACGTCCAGCGCCTGCGTCAAGAGTTGGAAGCGCTGGTCTGAAGAATACCTGTTGGAGTTGCAGGTACGACAGAAGTGGAACAAGAAGAAGGGAAACATTCTACCTGGAACAGTGGTGGTAGTCAAGGATGACAACTTACCGCCTCAGCAATGGAAGTTGGGGAAGGTCGAGTCAACTTACACGGGATCAGACGGATTGGTCCGCGTGGTAGATGTACGTACCAAGTCAGGAGTGTTCAAACGTCCGATCCATAAGCTGGCTCCTCTACCTATATTGGACAATCAGGTGATCAACGAGAACAAGGTTCCCGCGGGGGAGGATGTTCGAGCCGTTCGCCCCGAATGAATGAATTATTTTGTCAGTGCATCGCCCAGCCGCAGCCTGCTGAGTTGCGTGAAGGTAGCTGCACGAAAGGACATCGTGTGATGCAACAGCCGCAGCCGCACGAAACGAGCGCGCAAAATTGAGCGCGCAAAAATTGAGGATTTTGCTACCCGTGATGGGAAGACATCTTTGTTCGTCGTGCTTCCAACGTGTTAAGACGTGTCGTGGCAATTTTAAGCAAAGTGAATTCCATTTTAATTAAGTCATGTAAATAGTCTGTAAATAGATGTTTTGAACTGTTAAGCAAGTGTTTTCATCCGGTATCGGTTCCCTGGTTAAGTGGTCGTCTCGGAGATTCATCGGTCCGCCTATGTAGAAGTTTTAAGAAATACAGTCCACTCTCGTACAGTGTTTCAGAATCAAGATTTTCAACAAAGTTTCTCCAATAATTTATTTTCTTAAATTTAGTAACTCGAGTAAACTGAGCTTCAGTTTTACAATAAAAAATATAATGTTCTCTCGATCCTGAACGCTTAAATTGTTTAAAAGCATTTGATTTATTTTTAATGCAATGGTACAATCATTATCCCACCAAAAAGAAATGTTTCTCCTTTTCGCTGGCCCCAATTTAATTTGTTTGCATTGTGATTTATTTAAAAATTCAATTAACATTTTTGAAAAACTATCATAATTTTGAAGGGGTGAAAGCGAATAATCAAACTTATTCAAAGCAGAAGAAACCAAGTCCGAAAATTTATTCCAATGTACATTTTTCGTCAAATCATGAACATAAGGTTCTATACTCAATTGCCCACGGACAGGATTATTAGACAGTTTCACAAAAATCAAAATGTCTGGGATTTAACCAGTCACCCCCAAGTCCTAGTTGCAATACTAAAACAAACTACCAGACAAATTTTCATCCAATTCGGAGAAGATTAGGAGGTGCCTCAAGTCAAATTTGTGTTTTTTGGCTATTTTTTACATATAAAAAATTCTAACGAAAATTTGGAAACACGAAAATCAAAATAAATACCACTAGTTGAACGTATTATTAGTACTTTACAACTTTTGAGAACACTGTATGTCGATTAGAGATGGTTTTGACCCCATAAAATTGATTTCTGTCCATTAAAGTACCTGTAAAACATACATTTCTCTACAGTTTTTGTTCTACGAGATTCTTAACCTCATGCCTAATCATAAAAGTTCAATCGTAGTATTATTCCTTTGTCATTTCTGAACATTATTGTAGTACATCATTTTTGTATCCGAATTACAGATAAATTGTAAAAAATCATCGGAAATACGACATTCCTCATTCCCCTGCATTTAGAGCTGCTGCCAAATGGCGCAATTGCTGACATGTTACAAAACTGAACATAGTAGCTTTGCTTTTTCAATGATGGATGATGATTGAAGAAAACAGCTATCAAATGTCATCAACGCAGTCGTGTTTCAAACAACATTTGCATTTGATGCCAAGCAATTACAAATGTGCTATAGTCCCAAGGTCAAGCTTCTCGACTACTGATCTTGAGGATCAGAGTTTGATTACGGAAGTTCATTAAGAGTGTTGTTTTTTGCCGACCAAATGACGTGAGGCCAAAAAATTTAATCACGATTCGTTGTTCAAAAGTGCATCTTGTGGCTGAGTCTTAATCAATAGGACTCACAAAAATCTCCCACTCCTAAGTGAATGAATAGAAATGCTCAAGTAGTGATTTGCACCTTTAGTACTTTTTCTCTGCTGCATTAATAAACATTGGTTACACTCGAAAAAAAAAAAATCATAATTGAACTCCGATCCTCAAGATCGGTAGTCGAGAAGCTTGACCTCGGGACTATAGCACATTTGTAATTGCTTGGCATCAAATGCAAATGTTGTTTGAAACACGACTGCGTTGATGACATTTGATAGCTGTTTTCTTCAATCATCATCCATCATTGAAAAAGCAAAGCTACTATGTTCAGTTTTGTAACATGTCAGCAATTGCGCCATTTGGCAGCAGCTCTAAATGCAGGGGAATGAGGAATGTCGTATTTCCGATGATTTTTTACAATTTATCTGTAATTCGGATACAAAAATGATGTACTACAATAATGTTCAGAAATGACAAAGGAATAATACTACGATTGAACTTTTATGATTAGGCACGAGGTTAAGAATCTCGTAGAACAAAAACTGTAGAGAAATGTATGTTTTACAGGTACTTTAATGGACAGAAATCAATTTTATGAGGTCAAAACCATCTCTAATCGACATACAGTGTTCTCAAAAGTTGTAAAGTACTAATAATACGTTCAACTAGTGGTATTTATTTTGATTTTCGTGTTTCCAAATTCTCGTTAGAATTTTTTATATGTAAAAAATAGCCAAAAAACACAAATTTGACTTGAGGCACCTCCTAATCTTCTCCAAACTGGATGAAAATTTGTCTGGTAGTTTGTTTTAGTATTGCAACTAGGACTTGGGGGTGACTGGTTAAATCCCAGACATTTTTATTTTTGTGAAACTGTCTAAGGATTATGAATGGAAATTTTAATGGGTAAATGATCACTACCATTAGGATCATCAATTATTTTCCAAGACGATTTAATGTACAAACTATTTGAACAAAGCGATAAATCAATACAGGAATTGTGAGCAAGAGGCACAGCAACTCTGGTAAATGACCCATCGTTCAAAATATTTAAATTTAATTCGTCGATTAGATCCATTATTAATGATCCTCTACCATCGGTCATATCACTGCCCCAAACAAAATGATGAGCATTCAAGTCACCAAGAATATAAAATGGAGAAGGAACAGAGTTTAAGATAGTTTTAAGTTCTTGTAGAGAAAATCTTGCTTGGGGAGGAATATATAAACAAATAATCGAGAATTCAATATCATTATGTTTGACAGATATAGAAACATTTTCAATTTGAGAGTCCAATGAAATTTCTAAAAATTTGAATTGAATATTTTCACGAATTCCAATCATAACCCCTCCATATGAAATATTACGATCCCTTCGGATTATATTAAAAAAAGAATCCTTAAGTTTTTAGTATCTACTTACCACGTTTCATTTAAACAAAATATATCAACACCATTGTTTAAAAGTATTAAAGTAAAATATTCAAGCATTGATTATTGATTTGAGCCATTAGAAACAAAACAAGGAACTTATGAGTGTTCCAAATGAATTCAATTTTTCAAGAATATTGGCCAAAAATGGTAAAAACTTCCTAATCAGGTTCCTCCAAAAATCATTTAATCCCAAAAACTCAATAATATCTTCCAAAATGTTCAAAATGTTAGCATCATTATTTTTATTCCCATTATCCTGAGAATTATTTTTAATATTATTGCTATCATCAAATTTATTTCCAGAAAATATGGTATTACTTTTCTGGAAACCAGGAATATTCTGAGTTGTATTAGAAGAATCCATGGGAGGAAAATTTTTGTCATGAGATGTTGAAGCTAGTGGTTCCAAAATGTGGTTATGATTGTTAGATTTATTATTTCTTTCTCTTTTTACAGGAGGTTTATAAACAAAATTGTTTGTTTCCTCATTGGGCTTCGTAGCCGTGGGCTTCGTAGCCGTACGCTTAGTGTCACCAAGGCATTTAGCCGCATCGTGCTAAGGAGTGTGGGTTCGATTCCCGCCTCAGGCCGAAAAACTTTTCGACAGGAATGTTTTCCGACTGTGCCACTGGGCGTTGCATGCTAGTCCGTTGTCTAGTGTGGTGCTTCCTTCAAAGGGCAAAATAGCCCACTGGAAGCATTAACGTGTAGTGTCTTTTAAATACCTTCGGAAGTTTTAATAACATCCGAATAAGATGATTCATTTTTATTTTTAATTTTCAGATTAAATTGCTGTTGGTGAGCAATATAAACTGAACACTCCTTCAACAAGTTACGTTTCTTTCCACAATAAATACAATCATCAGAATTTTCCTTACAATCAGATGGAGGATGAACTCCACCACATTTGGAACATTTTGGTTTATTAGAACAAAAATGTGATGTGTGTCCAAAAAGGAGACATCGATCACAATGCATAATTTTGGGATAAGATAATCAAACGTGAAATTTCACATTATCAATAATTAGGAAGAATAGATCCTTCAAATGTTATCTTGATACAATTAGAATTTGTATAGGATGATCCTTTATCTGAAAAGGTTTATTTAGATAAACGGACACATTCTAAAATTTTCACAGGAGAAATTGCCTGATTTTTGAAAACTCCAGAACCATGATTTACAATATCATCACACTCTAAAGGTTTGTCATAAATTATACCATTAATTTCACATGAGTCACATGGAGCGTAGACTCGATATGAATTCAAAAATAATTTGAACTCTAACAACGCATTAGCGTCTTCTCGAGATCCAAAAACAACCCTCAATTTATCGAGGGAAATCTTTTTGATTTCCTTGACAGATTTATACAATTTGTAAATTTCAGAAGAAATCAAAAGGACAAATTGGTTTTTCTTTTTTACGACAAAATACCACAAAGGAACCCAGAAAGGTAGTAGGATAAGTTTTTACACGAATGTGTTTAACAGTAGAAGAAGAGTCTTTAGATGCACTATGTACAACAGAAACTGACTCCCCGTCAGTCTCCATAATAGAAAAATGACGGGGATAATAAAAAATCGATTACACCAGTATAAAAACAAAAATAATAAAAAACAACAAAAGAAAATAAAATAATACTTAACGAGCAAAAATTAACTTCGGCAACGCCAACAACAGGAATCGAAAAACGTCAACGGCTGGAATTACCAACAGCTACGAGAAATATTGCAAATGAAAGCTTCCCAACGATACAGCACACCTTCTCTTCCAAAGAATTACACACAAAATCTAAACGCCTTAGATCGCAAAACTTCGGGGTAGAAATTCACATGAAAATAGAAACAAAATTTACAAGCGCAGAAAAAAAGACCTGTAACCCGGTCAAGGCCTACTTACCGAAGATGAATATCTCGGAATCATCCCACGTTTTGACGGGTGCCTTGCTGCAGCATAATCAACCGCGCTGCATTCTTCTCGTCCAAAACCGTCTGACACTCCTCGTTAAACCGACCGTTCCGTAGATCTCCTTCCACGAACCTAATGGCACCTTCCGCTGCTTTATTAATGGCTGTTCTGGCACAACTCTAGCAGTTCTCAAGAGGGGCTTCGGTGAGCTCTCCCTCTTCCGGCAACGCTGCTTCAAGGCTTTGCGCGTAATCAGTTGCGACTTTGGGTAGCTGGAGCCGTTCCAGATTGTACCGTGGCGGGCGTGGGTCCCGAATGTTGCTCACAACGGTAAGTCTTTGCTGCACTTTAACCGTCACAAGGCACAATGGTCGGGCTCCATATAAAGTAGCGGCCAAAGCTACCAAAACACTTTGGTAGAGAATTGGAACCGTCGGCCAGCGGGCCAAAGAGGTTTCTCACGTGGCTTCAAGTTTGGGGAACGGCCAGCAACAGGTGCAACAAATCGCTCGCGCACTGAAAGTGGCCGGTGTGGATCGTGGCGACATGACGGTAACTATGCTCGTTGCCCTGCCCTTGGATCACAATGCCACAAGTGTGGCGAACCCGGCCATTTTGCTCGGAGATGTCGAAATGATATCAGGCAAGGAAAAACCAATTGGAGACGTCCACTAAAGGAAGTCAACGTGATGTCGGATGAATGGAATGAAGAAATGCCTCGCCGACCGATGCCAGAAGATATCTCGAAGGTAGAATAATCTTCTACATTACCGTTTCACTCTTTCTGGTTTTGGATTTTTTGTGTGAATTTGAACCTGTTAAAAAAAGAGAACAGAAGATCAAAGAAAAGTTAAAAATAAACGACATGATTTTTTTTTGTTTAGCATTCTTTCAGTAATTGTTCATTTATTGTTCGACAGGTGGAAAAGGCCGGCACAAATTTGAAGGATGGTCTCATTACATGTATGATTGACAAATATCCAGTTGAGTTCCTGATCGATTCTGGTTCAGCCATAAATACTATTACCGAGGATATTTGGCAGCAGCTTACTGTGGCCGAGGCTAAGATCTTCAATGCAAAAACACATTGCGAGCGTACTTTACAGCATAAGCAAGCAGTGACTCCTTGTGCGTTTTGTTTGTTTTCGAGGCCTACATTTCGGTAAATCCGTTTAAGCCACAAAGCTACGCAAAATTTTTTGTTGTCAAAGGAGCAACCAAATCGTTACTAAGCTAAATCACCTCCGAAGAGCTTTGTGTGTTGAAGGTCGGGCTTGAGGTCAACCATATAGAAACTGCGGTAACACCTTTTCCAAAGTTCCCAAACGTTCGAATAAAATTATCCATCGACAAAAGTGTGACACCGAGGCTTATCTCGTATGTGAGAGTCCCTGTGTCGATGGAGAAAAAAGTTGACGACAAAGTTTTGGAACTGCTGCGTACCGATGTTATAGAGAAGGTAGACGGTCCACCAAAATGGATATCCCCAATGGTTGTCGTTCCAAAAGGCAAGGATGATGTCCGTCTCTGCATCAATATGAAACATCCGAACGAAGCTATTCACCGAGAACACTATCCACTTCCGGTCATCGACACATTCCTACACAAGCTAATAGGATCGAAGTTTTTCTCAAGGTTGGACATAACATCAGAGATTCACCATATCGAACTGCATCCAGAGTCCAGAGGCGTAACAACGTTCATGACGTCAAGTGGATTAATGCGATTCAAGAGGTTAATGTTCGGTATCACGTGCGCGCCTGAGATCTTCCAACGGGTCATGTCGGACATGTTGGGTGACATTGACGGAGTCATCATATACATCGACGATGTTATCATAGCTGGGGAGACTGGCACGACGAGGCACGACAAAAGATTGCAACAAGTTCTTTCGGTGTTACGCAACAATAATGCCATGCTGAACCAGAATCGTTTTGCCTCTAAAACTAAGAGCAAGAGCACTAGAAATCGCTCACCGTGGTCATCCAGGGGTGGTATCCATGCGCCGCAATCTAAGGGAAAGAGTGTGGTGGCCCTGCATGGACAAGGACGTGACAAGTAAAATCCAGGAATGCCACGGATGCGCAGCAGTCAGCAGACAAAATCTGCCAGAACCTATGCTACGCACCGAAATGCCGAAACGAGCCTGATAGCAAATCGGAGTCGATTTCTTTTCGGCTAAAGAGTGCGCAACATTCCTGGTGATTCCGCCTATCCACCTATTCATTTGCTAAGTAGATGAAAAAACCGAATTTAATACTATACCATTTAATTCCACTAGAGTTTGTATCCTTTGACAGATACGCGTATTTCGACCTCAACTGTAAGGCCGTCTTCAGTGTCGTGTACTAGACTCGACTTCGAGTCTAGTCGAGTCTAGAAGTCGAGTCTAGTACACGACACTGAAGACGGCCTTACAGTTGAGGTCGAAATACGCGTATCTGTCAAAGGATACAAACTCTAGTGGAATCAAATGGTATAGTACTAAATTCGGTTTTTTCATTATAGGTATTGTACTAAACAGCTCGAAGATTTATTATATTCATTTGCTTCTATAGACTCCTTTTAGCTTTGAGTCGCATGAAGTCGCACTATAGCCATAAAACAATAAACTGTAACCTAAATTTACGAGCTAGATCGGGGGTGCGTAAATTGAGTTGGTGCGTAAATTGAATCAGTGCGTAAAACGAGGGAGCTCAGTTCGTAAAACGAGGTTTTGCCGTTTGGAGTCTACTTGTATGAAATTAATTTATATTATTAAGAAAAAAATGCTCTTTTAGTATCATTATCATATTATTAATACATTGGGTACTTAATCAGGCTGGAATGTGTGCAAGTAGAGGTCTTCCAAGAACTCTTTGGAGTTTGGGCATATGTTTCAACAAGAGTTAACGGAGATCAATTTATTATTTCTATGTAGAAGAATGTCTCACAATACTGGACCCTAGAAGATTGTTATATTTTTATGAAACGTTTGCATTGTCAGATCCAAGTTTTGGTAATCAAGTGAGTACAACAGATGTCCTTGTTCATCCAAAAACTTCCTGGAGTATATACGTGCAATGTACTGGCATATTAAGCAATCCTTTGATGTTCTATTGATATGGCACAGGCCCTTAACCATCCATGTGAGTAAATGGTGTATTGTTATAATTTGTGCGGATGTCCTAGGTCCTCCAAGGACTTCATTGAATATAGGCCTTGGGATCTACGACCGTAATAAGAAATTAGAGGTTAGTTTTCAAATACTCCACAGGCCCCCAACCATCCATGTGAGTAAACGGTGTAATGAAATAATTTGTGCGGATGTCCTAGGTCCTCCAAGGACTTCATTGAATATAGGCCTTGGGATCTACGACCGTAATCAGAGATTAGAGGTTAATTTTCAAATACTCCACAGGGCCCTAACCATTCCTGTGAGTAAACAGTGTATTGTATAAATTTTTGTGTGGATGTCCTAGCGGAATTTGGGGCAAGTGTGCCACCTTAAGCAAATTGTTCTCTTACTTTTCCAAAAGCTTATAAAATCCACCAATTCAGCCTCATGATGTTAGTTTCACATTTTTCCATAACCACTGTGCCATTTAAAAAGTAAATAACTTCAAAAAGTATTAGTTTTAAAGCTTCTCAAATATCAACCAAAATAACCTATTTTTCGACACTATGGGGCAAGTGTGCCAACCATATGGGGCAAGACGGCCACCGAATGAACATCGTATGTAAATCTACCTATAATGTAATTTTATTTATTTCCTTTTAATATTACATACAAAGCAGTCGTCAATCGATAATTTAAAAAATAATTTTAAGTTTACTGTAATAAGGGGATGCTTTATAACAAGGCACAAAACATCTATTACTTAATTCGAATAACTAAAATGTTTTTTTTTGTCTCCATTCAATACAATATATTTATTACCCTTATAGTACGGTGAATATGTATAATATTACACTAGATCAGCACTAAATAACTGTAAAATATTGATGTAGATATGTAAAACGGTACTTAATAAGCCAAAAAACATGTTATTATTGAATATTTTGAGAAAAAATCACATTGGAGGCAAATATGTCAGTTTTTCCCCTACTATACTCCAGAAACCACTAAAGGTGCCTTATTTTGGTTTATTATTATGATTTTGTTGATAATGTTCACATTTTTACAAATTTCACTCCAATAATTTTCGTTTACCAAATAGGTGGCACACTTGCCCCAATAAGTATAGATTTCAACCAAACTGGATTTCGTATGTAAAACTAAATATTTTTTTCGTTCAAATGCCACAATAACTTACACGCTCGAATAGTTTCACGATGTACAGTACGTTAGAAAAATCTGTTAATAACTTTCCTTTTACCATGCTATTTAGAAACAACGAAATCTTATAAAAATCCACTCAAACTTGGTTGTCTTTGCAAAAGTGGATGTAAATGCGTGAAAAATAGAGCAATTTTTTATCATTTTTTGATCATTGTATTGTGAACTATAGTGGAACATAATGTTAAGCTCAAAAAGAAAATATATTTTGTAGTTTTTATAAAAAGCAGGGGTTGCACACTTGCCCCTATGGCACACTTACCGTAAAACGGGGTAACTTTGATAGTTTTTTCGAAGAAAACTTGAATATTTATACATGTTGTTTCAAATAATTACAATTTATATTTTTAAAACAAGTACTGGCATCCAAGCTATCGATTGCAGTTGATAGATTGACAAAAGATTTATTTTGAATGGATATATAATTTTTAATGTAATCGAAAGTCGGTTTTCTGTTTTGGGGTAACTTTGATAATGGATCCAATCGAGCAAAATTGAATGAATCACGTAACATTTATAGGGCATTGCATACCTCTTGGCGTTTAACGCTATATGGAAATTTCTGACTTAGATTATAAAAATGGTCCCAGTTTGTGAAAATGCTTTTCCCTAAGAGATTTGAGACTATATTCAAGTTCTATGATAACTAGGCTATCGAAGATAAGTGACCAACTCTTCAAAACTACATCAAATAGTGATCGTAGAACAGATTGTTTGTAGGCGTTTCGAAAATGCTTAAATCGTATCAATTTCTATTATTCGTATATAAAGCCCCAAATGTTCTCGATTCAAATCAAAACAGCTCTTACATGAAGTTTCATACTAATATTCTTTAGTTTTGCATACGTTTTGCTTAACAGATTAACAGAAATTATGATATTTCGTTTAGTATGTGGTGGGTCCCACACTATCAAAGTTACCCGCATTATCAAAGATACCCCGTTTTACGGTACCTCAAAGTCCGATAGGTCCTGCAAGATCTATATCGAATATATGATCTACAAGCGTAACCAATTATCAGTACATGCTTTTTTGATATGGCACAGGCCCTTAGCTATATGTAGCAGAAAATGAGTATTGTTATAATTTGTACCGCTATCCTAGATCCTCCAAAGACTTCATTGAATATAGGCCTTTGAATCTACAAACGTGATCAATGGTCTATAGGTAGTTTTTTAATATGACACAGTCTCTTAACCATTTATTTAAGTCATCGGAATATTTTATTAATTTATACGGATATTTTGGTCTTCCAAGGACTCCATTGAATATAGGCCTTGGTATCTACGGTCATAATAAGTGATTAGAAGATAGTTTTCTAATACTCCAAAGGCTCCTAACCATTCATTTGGGTAAACGGTGTATTGCATTAATATGTGCGGATGTTCTTGGTCCTCTAAGATGTCTATCGAATATGGGCATTAGGATATATAAGCGTAACCAATCATCAATAGAAGTTCTTCAATCGCCTCTTACTATCCATATTAGCAATCGGAGAGTTGTATTGAATTGTGTGGATGTTTTTGTATTTCAAAGGACTCCATGATATATTGGCCTGAGTATCTACAAACGTTAGTAGTTGTACATTGATGCTACTTATTTATAGCATAAAATCCAAACTTTTAAGGCTAAGCAGTCTGTCATTCGTTTTGGTAGTCATGTTGATTTTCCATATTACAATTTCAAAGTGATAAAACTCAGTCTTCTTATATAATATTGATTTATAAAAGTATCACTACTTGCGCTTACATACAGAAAGTATGCTGATACATTTTCAGCAATGTCAGTCCGAAACCAAGTGATTTTCTTTCCAGAGGTTGCCATCTTGAATTCCAAAATGGCGTCGGACATCGATTTTCGTCATCCCCTTATCGTGCCCGTTCCGAAAATACCCATATATCATGAGTTTCTAACGATTTTTCCAAACCAGAGGTCGCCATCTTGAATTCCAAAATGGCGTCGGGCATCGTTTTTCGTCATTCCCTTGTTGTGCCCGTTCCGAAAATAATCATGTTGCATGAGTTTCCAACGATTTCGTCATCCCTTCGTCGTGGCCGAACCGAAATTCAATGTTTTTCATGAGGAAGATATTGTCAACAGTATTTTCTCAATTAAGTCGAATGTTGTTGGTTTGGACAATATTCCGATTAGGTTTATTAAAATATTGTTACCTATTGCTTTGCCAGTATATAAGTTCCTGTTTGATTCCATTATTAAAACATCTGTTTTCCCGAGAGCTTGGAAGAACTCTAAAGTAATACCCATAAAAAAGAAAGGAAACAGTGCTTCTCTTTCAAATCTACGGCCTATAAGTATACTGAGTTCCTTGTCTAAAGTTTTTGAAAAACTACTCAAAATCCAAATTACTAAATTTATTACTGATAATGATCTTTTGCATCCGCTTCAATCTGGATTCCGTCAGAATCACAGTACAAATTCAGCTTTAATCAAAGTTCATGATGACATTGCTCGTGTTATAGATCGCAGAGGGATTGCTGTTTTACTTCTAATCGATTTCGCTAAAGCTTTTGATAGAGTTTCGCACTCTAAACTGGTTAAGAAGTTGTCATCAAAATTTAGTTTTTCTCACAATGCTGTTAAATTAATCGGATCTTACTCGAACGGAAACAAGCTGTTTTCTACAATGGTGTTTTATCTGATTTCAGTTTTATTGAATCTGGAGTACCCCAAGGCTCCGTGCTGGGGCCCCTACTGTTTTCGTTATTTTTAAATGACCTACCGGCAAGTTTAGAATTTTGTTCAATTCATATGTTTGCTGACGATGTTCAAGTATACCTCTGTGCGTCCGATGCTCCGATTTGCTAGAAAAATTAATCATGATTTAAATAATATATTGAGATGGTCACAAAATAATCTTTTGGCTGTGAACCCTTCAAAAACCAAAGCAATGCTTATATGTAAGCTTAAAAACCGCCCTCTACCGCCTTCAATTTATTTCGATGGTAAAAGAGTTCAGTTTTATGATAAATTGGAAAATTTGGGCGTAATTTTTACTTCAAATTTATGTTGGGATGCATTTATTAATGGGCAATGCGGTAAAATATACGGTACTTTAAAGAAGCTGAATCTAACTACAAAACACTTAGACACAGCTATGAAAATTAAATTGTTCAAATCCTTAATTCTGCCTCATTTTATATATTGTGATTTCTTGTTTAGTAATGCGACAGCTTCTGCACTAAACAGACTACGGGTTGCGCTTAATGCATGTGTTAGATATGTGTTCAATCTTACTAGGTATTCTCATGTATCTCACTTGCAAGATGTTTTGTTAGGATGCCAGTTTTCTAAATTTTATAGTTTTAGAGCCTGTTTACAAGTGTACATCATCATCAAACGTAAAACGCCTTGCTATCTCTACGACAAGCTTCAATTCATAAGAAATACGAGAACTATGAGCCTAGTAATACCCAATCACTCATCTGCATATTACGGACAATCATTGTTTGTGAGAGGCATTAACAATTGAAATTGTTTGTCTCCTACCCTTAAGTCAACTGCTAATATTTATGGTTTCAAAGGGGGTTTGCTTAGAGAACTTGAGCGCTTGCAGTAGAACATTCAGGAAAATCGAATTCAGGAACATAATTCGAGTTAGTTAAAAAGTTTTAATGGAATCACCACAGTCTAACATCTCAAGAAGGAGTTTCCTTACGTTACATAAATTGAAATAAAGAAATAAATAAATAAATAAATAAATTACCAATATTGCATCAGTTTCCAACGATTGTTCCAAACCAGATGTCGCCATCTTGGATTCCAAAATGGCGTAGGACATCGATTTTCGTCATCTCCTCGTCGTGCCTGTTCCGAAAATACCCATATTGCATGGATTTTCTAACGATTATCTCCAACCGGAGTTTGCCATCTAGGATTTGAAAATGGCGTCGGACATCGATTTTCGTCACCCCCTCGTCGTGCCCGTTCCTAAAATACCCATGTTGCATGAGTTTCCAACGATTTTTCCAAACCAGAGGACGCCATCTTGGATTCCAAGATGGCGTTGGATTGAAATTTTCGTCATCCGTTCGTCGTGGCTGTTCCGATAATACCCATATTACATGGGTTTCCAACGGTTTTCCCCAACCAGAGGTCAATAATTTCCCACATTATTGTCCAAACTCAATTTACGCACTGCGTAAAAAAGTGACTCAAATTGAGGTAGCGTAAAAAAAGACTTCGTAAATTGAGGTTTTAGTGTATACGTATAACACTACACCGCATTCCATCACAGAAAAGGCTCCGATGGAATTATTGATGGGACATCCGGTGAAAGATCTACTCCCATCTCTAAGAACAGAAACATCATCTCATCGCGATGAAAGTATTCGCGATACCGATGCTATCAAAAAAATTAAAGGGAAGCTGTATGCGGACGAACACAGGCACGCGAAATCATCAGACATAGCGGTTGGTGATTCCGTTATGCTGAAGAGCTACGACAGTGGAAAGCTAGACCCGAACTTCCTACTGGAGCGATTTACAGTTGTGCGGACGGGCAATGACGTGATCGTCGAAAATGAAGAAGGTGTGCAGTACCGCTATATTTAAGTGTTTATTTTTCAAAAACTATCTCGTCATTTAAACCAACCAGCTTTAATTTAGCTTACTGCTGTAAAGAGGTAATTGAAATTGATAGCAGACCTCCATACCTCCCGATGGAAAAGAAAATTAATGCCGTAATCTTCAATTTCGTTCTCACTCAATTGAATATGAGATTCTTAACCCTGTCTTTATCACGCCATTATTTCCTCTGAAACTGATAGCATAAAGACCATTCGGGTCCAATAAAATGACTCTCAATTGTGATCCATGTTTAGCACCTTATCAGCATTCAAGCGACGACAAGTGCTTGGTTACAAAACCCTGCAAATTAATTACCCACAAAGCAATCAACATCGTCATCTTCGCATTGTAAGTCAACGAGTTTGAATTCCCTATCAAATGACGACATAAAGATCGTAAAATTTGCCCTCCAAAGAACCCTTTCTTCGAGGAGACGTTCTTTGCCATCGTCATCAAACGACCTCACAAAGCGACCCACAGATGATCTTGGTTGCAATTGTTCCACATCCATGTATAATGAAACTTGATGACCTGCTAAACGACCAACCATCATTACACCTCGGACTAATTACTTTATGACCCTGTGCATAATTCCCATGCAAATTGTGCATCATTCTTCCGGACGGGATTTTCGAGGGATTGGGAGGAGGGGATGCTAGGTGGCAACAGCTCCTCAGTCAGCTTAAAGTCAGCTTCAATCACAATAACGATAATCGACTCACAAGACGAGTTGCTCGCCCAAAGGATTGGCACCTCATCGGTAAAAGTAGCACAAGCAGGAGGTTTCTTGCTCGTTTGGACGTATCTTGGAATCAACCCGTCTCGCTGCGAGTAGGGGGAGGTGGGGCGAGATGGGCAGGCCTTATTATAATACAATTATACTTATTTTTTACTTAAAAACTGGTGTGTTTCATGAAACTTTCAGTTGATTAGTTTTGTAGTGAATGTAACCATTTCCCTTTTGAATGGCTAAGTTGATACATATATAAAACAACGAAGACTCTTGAATTTTTGGATCGATGTGAAAATATTTTCAGAAACATTTTCCAATAGAAACCAACTTCTTCTTAGCATTACGTCTTTACTGAGACAGAGCCTCCTTCTCAACTTAGTGTTCAATGAGCACTACCACAATTATTAACGGAGAAGCTTTCTTTGTCAAAGTTGCCATTTTTGCATTCGTGTATCGTATGGCAGATACGATGATACTCTATGCCCAGAGGAGTCAAGCAAATTTTCATTACGAAAAGATCCTGGACTGGTCGGGAATTGAACTCAGACACCTTCTAGCCGCGGACTCGACCCACTCGGCTAAAGAAGGTTAACGTACATAGCGCAATAATTCCACGGAATATTTTCGAAATATTTTCCTAAATTGACGGTTTTACCACCCTTCCCCCTACTTTACCGTGAAGGATCCAGCTGGGGCTCCGAGCAGACATCAGGAAGCAGCGTTAAAAAAACTGTGCTCGCTCACAGAGTGTGCACATAAAATTTTACGATTATATCCGTTTGATGATAAAGCTTCATTATCGCTGCTAATGACTTTCCATTCTGATTCCATCGAGAAGTCGATTTCAATAACGACCGCTGGCAGCATACATGGGCGACGACGACGCAAGCTGCAAAAGAGCTGCTACGAATAAATCAATTACAGAAATCAATATTACAGCGCGGAATAAAATTGAAACTGATCCAGATCATCTATGGGTCGTCTACATTTCATATTGCCGTTGTTCGTTTTTTTTTCTCGTTTTGTGAACTATGGAAGCATCAGTTGCAAGTTTGGAAGCGAATGAATACGCAAACAAACCGACCAGGGGATAATCTGACAGACTGTTTGTGATCCCTGCTAAAAACACATGCCATGAGTTGGGCCTATTCGTGGAAAATCAGCTATTCTCGACCAAAACAGATGGTCGCCCTTTTGTCGCTATGAATCTAATCTGGTAGTCGTCGGAAAGGGCTCTCTCAAGAATATTATTTAGTTCACTTTATCAAAAGTGATTGAAATAATATTGAAGCTTTAGAAAAAGCTCGATTTATGTTTGATGTCTCTGTGTTGTAATTTTTTGGCAACACTGTAAACACTTGTTGCGTTTTTTTACTCACTGTTGAATTTGTCAAAAAGTTGAACAAGTTATGCTTTTTCTGTATTTACGTTACGAAAAAGTAGTTTCTGACTAACATTAAAATTTCTCGAAGTTCTGTGAGACATTTTGTAAAAAAATTGCGAGCAAACATAACCTCAAAGTGAATATGCTAATCGCATAATTTCAACATTATCGGCAGCTAGTGTCGTGGTGATATTACAATGGTGAACAACATCTGTAACACCTATGGAAAAACAAATCCACCCAAATCACATTCTCTGAATTGTGCACCCCTCTAGACGTGTCTCCTCTGCATGTTCAGTTATACTCTGCCGTACTATCAATTTATATCCATAGAGTAAGGTGGGGCAAAAGTTCGACCTTAGTGGTGTAATCAAAGTTTCCAGGAAAACAGTAGCAGTTGAATCAAAACAAATACCATACAGTAAACCTTCAACATTTTGGCTATAATTTTGCTGAACAAACTTGTGTTAAAATATTCACCCATTTTTAGATATAACAATTTCAAAATTGATTGTCTTAAACGAACTTTTGCCCCACCGGTGGGGCAAGAGTTCGAATCTAGTGTGGGGCAAAAGTTCGCCAGCTAAAACACAAAACATCGATACTTTTATGAGAGGCATACTTTATACCAGCCCTTAACTTAATTTTGCCGAAAAATACACACTAAATTGTCATCAAAAAAAATTCCAAAACAGGGTTAATTGCAATATACTCAAAAATAGCAGTTCTAAGTTCGCAAAACTAAGTGGAAATGTAAAATTTTGGTAATATCTTTCGCACGATCAGGCAAATTTAGCTAAATTTGAAGATAATGTGTAGATTTTAGGCAATTTGCAAATTTTTCCGTGAGTTTATACATGGGTCGAACTTTTGCCCCTCTGATTCGAACTTTTGCCCCACTATGGGCCAAAACTTGTTTCCAAGCATTTATGCAAAAACTAATACACCTCAAAGCATCCTTATAATAGGCCTGGAAACGCTCTCACAAAAAAATATAGAAAAAGATTTTATCTTTATTTGATTCCATGCAACGAAAGTTCGACCATAAATTACAATATTCTCGTCGAAAAACAACAAATAGCCATAACTTTTCCAAATCACAGTCAATTTTCATGATATTTGGAGTGAAAGTCTCTAACTTAAATAGAATTCGAACCACCATGACATTTATATGTTTTGTTTTGAATTGAGCTAGAAATCTCTAAAAGAAACTCTTACCCCACTCGAACTTTTACCCCACTGTACTCTATCCTATTATAGGCACTACCTGTGCAGTGCTCTGAAGATTTTCATTATTCCAATAATTTGTGCAGCATTCCTTCAAGGGATTTTCTCAAGGCTTCCTTGTGGAATCCATCGTATGCCTACTCTGACATGAATATCTTTCTTGAATATCATTATAAATTATCATTATTATCAATATCATTATAAATTCCTCTATTTCTTACTTCACGAATTCGTCCGGTGATTCCACCAAAAAGCTTTCTCATTATTTTTAGTAACGGATTTAGTTCTCCAGAAAACTCTCCATAGATTATGCAAGAATCGCCTCAAATGCTATCTTGAATGACTAATTTAAGCTAGGAATGTCTTAAAAGATTATGACTGACTATGAGTTCCCTCCGATAATTCGTTAAAAAACATCTTAAGAAAGTTTATCCAGACCTGCTTTATGAGATTACTTATAAAATGTCCCTGTATTGATTATTTAAGAGTTTCTGAATATGTTTGTAGATATTTTCTTAAATCCCTTCATAAAAATCTTTCAATTATTCACTGGATCCTTCAGTCTGTAAAAATGATTTCTGCAGGGATTTCTTTACCCTCTCTTTCCCACTTATCTTTAAATTTCCCTTTAAATGAAATTTTGGCAGAGGTCCTGAAGTAATTCACCCATAAAATTCTTCCAAGAGTTCTTTCCAGAATTCCTTTAGGTATTTCTACAGGGAGTCATTCAGGATATCCTCCTGGATTTAACAAGGTATTCCTTAAGGGTGTCTCCAGGTTTTTCTCAAGGAATTTTATTCAGAAATTCCACAACAAATTTCCAAAGGATTCACCATAACCTTCAGATATCACTGCAAAGATTTTCACCGATTCGCGGATTTTTCAAATTTCTTCAGAGCTTTTGCCAAACATTCTTTCCGGATATTGGCCCAGGAATCCTTTGAAAGATTTTTTCAAGGACGTCTACAAGAACTTCTACGAAAATTTCTCCATAAATTATTCCAAGAATTTCCCCAAGGATTCCCTCAGAAATTCCTCCTAGGTTTTCTCCAGCGATTTTTCAGGGATTCTAACAGAAACTAATTTGGAACATTTTTAAGGAATTCTTGCAGTGATTCATCCAGCAACTCCTTCAGATATTTCAACAGCGATTTTCTCAGCAATTGAAAATTCTTACA
Source organism: Aedes aegypti (assembly GCF_002204515.2). Taxonomy (NCBI): domain Eukaryota; kingdom Metazoa; phylum Arthropoda; class Insecta; order Diptera; family Culicidae; genus Aedes; species Aedes aegypti. The sequence continues at coordinate 88,867,643 of NC_035108.1, read as the reverse complement.
GCGCATTCTTCAGGGTTTTCTCAAGGAATTCCTGGAAGGATTGGTTTAGGAATAATCAAAGGATTATTTTCAGGAATAACTAAATAAATCCTCCAGAAATTTCTTGAAAAATTTAAGCCTATTCACAGAATTTTTATAAAAGACTTCAAGATGTTCCCCAAGGGTTTCCTTCAGAAATTCCTTCATAGATTTCTTCAAGAAATTCTACAGAACTTCATGAGTTTTTAAAGGAATGTCCAAAGATTCATCCAGATATAGTTCCAGAAATATCGTCAGAGTTTCCAACAGTTATTCATTCAGAACATTCTTCAGAAATTTCTGCAAGGAATCCTGCATGAAATTTTCGTTCAAAAATTTCTCAAAGGATCCCTTTTACAATTCCTCCAGGGTATGTATCATGCAGAAACTTTTCCAGAGATTTCAACACTCTTACAAAGACTTCTTGCTGGAATTTCTCAATGAATTTCTTGAAGGATTGCTGCAGGAGTTTTTCAAGAGATTTTGCTTAGGAATTCATCCAGGAATTTCTAACTTCAAAGTTTTGACACATTCAGCAGATTTTTCTAAAAATTGCTCTAGATGTTCCTCTAGGGATTTCTCCCGCAAATGCAGAAATTCCTCTAAGGATTCCTACAGGTATTCTTCCAGTTATATCTCCTGAGATTCCAACAGTTATTCTTCCAGATCGTTTTTCAGTAATGCTAGCAAGAATAACTCAAGGATTTCAAGAATTCCTTGAAAAATTCCTCAATAAATAATTTCTATATTCTTCTAAGAAATCATCCAGGTATTCCTCCTAGGATTTTTTCAAAAAATTATATGGGGATTCCAACAGTAATTGCTCCAGAACTTTCATCAAGAATTTCGGCAAAAATTCCTCCAGGAACGCCTCAAGGGATTTCTTCAAAAATTTCTCAAGGGATTTCTCTCTACAATACCTACAGGTATTCTTCATTCTCCAAAACATGCCTCAGTAACATCTGCAGGAATTCCTCTCAGAAATTTCACCTTCAAACATTTCTTAAGGGATGTATCCTTCAGAAACTATACCAGATATTTAAACAAGGATTTCATCAGGATTGCTCCAAGAACTTCTTCAGGGACTATTTTAGGAATTCCTCCAAAAATGCCTACAGAAATATTTTCATATTCTTTCAAGAACTCCTCCTAAGACATCTTCAAACATTTCTCCAAAACTTCATTAGAAATGCCTGTAGTGATTTCTTCAGAAACGTTGTAAGGGATCCCTATTAAAATTACTCAAGAGATTCCACTTAAAATTCCGACAAGAATTCCTCCATGTATCTTCTAAGAACTCCTGCCGAGTATTCCACAGGGATTTCCTCAGGAATTCTTCTAGAGATTCCTCCAGGAACTCAAACAGGGCTATTTCTTGAGAAATTCCTGAAAGAACCAGAATTTCCTCGGGGTTTTTTAGGAATTCCACCTGGAACTGTAACTTCATCCAGGGATTGATCGAAAAATTCCTTCAAAAATAACTTTAAAGTTTAAAACAATTTCACAGATTTCCTAGACAATCCTCCAAAAGTTTCTCTTGAAATTCATACAAAATTTTCTTCAAGGATTTCTTCAAGAACTTCTACAGAGATTACTTTATGAATTCTTCTAGAAACTTCCCTTGGAATCCATTCAGAGGTTTTTCCAGGGATTTCTATACGAGTTTCTTCAGAGATTCCTCCAGAAAATTCCCCATGTATGTCTCTATGAAATCCTCCATGTATTCCTTCACTGATTTCTTCAGGATTTTAAACAGCAAGTTTTCCAAAACTTTTTTCAGGAGCTCCTGTAAAGATAAATCCAGGAACTCGTACAGGAATTCCTTCAGAAAACTCTCCAGGAATGCTCCAGGAAACCCTCAAGTTATTTTCTCAGGAATTCCACCAGGTAGTTCTACATTCTTCGGGTGCAGGTCGTTAGGCCGAATGCTGTTAAGCCGAATGCTGTTAGGCCGAATGTCGTTAGACCGAAGGCCATTAGTTCGAATGCCGTTAGGCCGAAAGGGTCGTTAGGCCGACATAACATTTGATCATTTACTACTATTTCAGTTGCCTAACACATTCATCAGTGTTTTTTCCTTCTTTTAATCGAAGGCTGTTCTTTCTAGTTGTTTTTCGCAGCGGTTATTGTGGGCTTCTAGGTTCATTAGAACGATCGGCCATTTTCGGCCTAACGACCCTTTCGGCCTAACGGAATTCGGCCTAATGGCCTTCGGCTTAATGACATTCGGTCTAATGGCATTCGGCCTAACGGGATAGAACCGAAAACTTTCAAGGAATTGCTTGAAGGAATGCTCCAGGAAGCTCTCTAGTTATTTTCTCAGGAATTCCACCAGGTAGTTCTACATTCTTCCATGAATTTCCGCAAGGATTTCTCCAAAAATTCCTTCGAGGTATTCTCCAGAGATTTCAACAGTAATTCCTCAAGAATTTTAATTGGAAATTCCTGGACAGATTCCTGGACTTGTTTCCGAAATTTTGCATTGAATTACTGTTACAATTCCTCCAGGCGTTTTTCCATGTCTCTCCAAGGACTCTCAGAAATCACTCAAAGGATTTCTCCAGGCACTCATACAGGGATTCATTCATGAATTTATCAATATTATCTAGTTTTATTAGGAAATTTCTCAAGAGATTTGTTCAGAAATTTCTTAGTAACTTGTTCAAAAAAAAAAAAAAAAAAACAATTTTAAAGGAATGCTTCAGAAAATTTACCATTTATTTTATTTCTCTGGAAATTTTTCGACGAATTTCTACAGTTGTGCCTCAAAGTGTACCTCCAGAGATGCCTAAAGAAATTCCTTCAGAAAATCCTCAGCAATTTCTTCAGATAGTCTCCCAGTAGTCTTTTTTTGGGTGTTATCTCAGAAATCAAACACTCATCAAAGATTCTCTTGAATAAATTCCCAGAGGAATTCTTTGACAATATTTAAGTGGAGATCCGGAAATAATATCTGATTAAATCCTAGGAGAAATTTTTGAAGAATTTCTGGGGAAGAACATTCTTTTGAGGAATCATTGAAAAAATGTCTGGAGATATTGCGGATTGTGTACTGGAGGAACCCATGGCAGAATTACTTGTGAAACTCTGGGAGAAATCCCAAGGGGAATTCTCTGAGCAGTCTCCGGGGGTATTCTTGGATGAAGTTTTTTGAATATATCTGAATTTCTTGGTGAAATATTTGAAGAAAACCGTAAAGGAAATACTGGATTTTTTGTAGAAATTCTCAAAATGGATGGAGGAGTCTATTACAAAATGCTAGACAATCCCTAATGGAACCCCTAGGGAGCTCCTATGGGATTTAATGAAAGAATCCCTGCAAGAATTCCTGGAAAAGTCTCTGGGGATTCCTTTTTTTGCAAATAGATGAACTATTTGGTGAAGAAATTCTCTGAAGGATTTATAGCATTCTCTGGACAAATTTTAGAAAAAAAAAAAACTGAAATGTTCCTAAAGAAATTCGCTGAGAACTCCCAGAAGGAGCATCGGGAGAAGTTTCTAAGCAAATCGCAGAAAAGTCCCTAGAAAAATTGCAGAAGGAACTACTGAAGAATTTCATGAAGAATTTTCGGAATAATCTGTCCAGGTGAAATTTTCGAAGGAATTACTTAAATGTCTGAGGAATTACTGAAAAAGGAAATTTTTAGAGAATTTTAAGAATTCTTTGAAAAAATCTTTGGAAAAAATACCGGAGGTTTCTTCAAAGGAATTTCTGGGAAATATCTGAAATATTTCAGGGAAAAAAACATTTAAAGAAATAACTGTAATCCCTGGAGAAGTTTTAGAAAATATCTCTGAATTATTACCACATGCCAGAGAAAACCGTTAAGAAAACTCTGAAACAGCTCTTGAAGAAATTCCTGAGGGAGTCCTTGGACAAATTCCCTAAGAAATCTTTTTGAAAAATTCCTTCAAGCTATCTCGGTAGAAGTTGCAGATGGAATTCGTGGAGAAACCCTTGGAGGAATTTGTGAGGAATTCTTGAAGAAATCCTTGGATATGTCTCTTGAAGAATCTTTAGAGCAATTTCTAGAAAATATCTGAAGTATGTCGAAATGAAATCTTTGAAAGAATTACTGAAATCCTTGTTGGAGTTTTAGAAACAATCTCTTAATTATTTCAAAACGAAATTTCTCTGAAAAAAATCTTTAGAAATCCCTGAGTTTTTGAAGAAATTATATAGAGGAATCCTTCGAAAAATTGCAGAACTCCCTAATGGAACCCTGGAGGATTTCTCGGAATAATTTCTTGAGATATCTGTGAAAGAATTCCGGAAGGAGTCTCTGGAGGAACCCTGGGAGAAATTTCTGAAAAGTATCTGAGTTACGTCAAAGTAAAATTAAAAAAAAAATACTGAAATCGTTGGAGGGGTTTTCGAAACATATTTTGTATTATTTGATGGCGAAATTCTGTAGAGAAATTCCTTGGGAAATCCCAAAAGAAAAATCCTTCAAGGATTTTCTAGAAATTCATGGATTTCTTGGAGAAATTGCAGAACTTATTCTTGGACGAATCTGTGGTAGAACCCTATATGAATCTCAGTGGGGATCCTCGGAAGAATTCCTGGTTGAATCTGAGGAGAAATTTCTGGAGAAGCTCCTGCATGTATCCTTGTAGGAATTTGTGGAATATATCTGAATTATTTCTTAGTGAAATCTTTGAAGATTTCCATCCAGGAATTCTCGGAAGAATCTCGAGGATTCTGTGGACAAATACTTTAAGGAGCCTCTGGAGGTGTCATTGGAAGAATTTTTTGAAAACATTACATATTTGTTGGTGAATTTTTGAAGAAATCATTTGTTTTATTTATTTATTTATTTCGTCAAGCATAGGTAGACTACATACAATAATTACAATACTTTCTTACATGCTATGGATTACTTCTATTGTTTTTTAGTCGTATTTTAAGCTACTCTTTGGACATAGTAATGCCAATGAATTCGCAATGTACATTATACTGACGCATCATACGGTTTATTGGTCCGTTTTGAAAATAATGCGTCCTGCATGATTTTTCTGAAAATAATTTTCTTGTTCTTGTTCTTGTAGAAGTTTAGTTGAGAAAGAAGTGCAGCAGAGTCTACACGGTTTGAAATAATGTTGTTTATAAAGAGAATCATTGCGAACTCCCGGCGTTGCTTAAGTGTTTCCAAGTTGATGAGCATGCAGCGTGCTTCATACGACGGAAGTGGCAGTACAGTCCAATTCAATTTCCGAAGGGCGTATAAAAGGAATTGCTTCTGTACTGATTCTATGCGTTCTTCGTGTACGACATGGTACGGGTTCCATACTAGGTGACAATATTCCAGAATTGGTCTTACATATGTAATATACAATAGTTTAATAGTATATGGGTCTTGAAAATTGTTACTGAACCTCTTAATGAAGCCAAGCATGCTGTTTGCTTTGTTTATTATGGAATTATAATGTTCTACAAAAGTGAGTTTAGAGTCTAGGATTACGCCCAAATCCCTTATAATTTAACACTTCTGCACTACTTGATTTCCTAAAAATACTTCGATAGGAGGTGTGACATATTTTCGACGGAATGCTATTGAATTACATTTTTTGATATTGAGTTGGAGTAGACTTTTTTTGCACCAAGTGAAGAATAAGTTAATGTCATTCTGGAATTCTTCTGCTTCGCTAGAATTACTTACTTCCATGAAGAGCTTCATGTCGTCTGCATATATAAGAAATTTTATTTTTCTAAGTAAAAAGGAAATGTCGTTTACATACAAAATAAAAAGAAGTGGGCCTAAATGAGAACCCTGGGGTACTCCAGAGGTTACAGAAATGGGTGCTGATAATTTATTTTGAAAGCGCACTATTTGTTTCCGATCTGATAGATATGACTGGATCCAACTCAAGAGTCCTGGCTCCATTCCTATTTTTTGCAATTTGAAGATTAATAATGGTATGTCGATTCGGTCAAATGCCTTACTGAAGTCAGTGTAGAGGGCTTCTACGTGCTTGCCATTGTCCATTGCGTTGAGAATGAAAGATACAAATTCTAGCAGATTGGAAGATGTTGAGCGGCCTTTAAAAAAGCCATGCTGCCTACAAGTAATTTGGTTTTTTACTTGCTGGAAAATTTTGTCGTTCACGAGAGATTCGAAGAGTTTGGGGATACAGGAGATAATGGCAATTCCGCGATAGTTCCGTATGTCAGATTTTGTACCTGATTTGAAAACAGGCACCAAATACGAGGATTTCCACGCTTCTGGGAATTTTCCATTATTTAGAGACATGTTGAAAAGGCGTTCTAAGGGAATGGTAAGTTCTTCTGAGAGATGTTTGAAGAACACGGGTGCAATGCCATCCGGTCCTGCTCCCTTTGACGCGTCCAAGTTTTTTAGTGCCGATAAGATTTCTTGTTGTGATAGTTTTGCAATAGATATATTATTAGAAATTTCTGGAAAAAAAGAAAAGAAATTGCGGTCGCGGTCTTCTTCGGAGTAGGTGGTATACACTTCTTGGAAGAAATCTGCAAAGAGGTTGCAGATATCGGAAGAGTTTTCACCTACGTTTCCGTCAAAATGCATTCGCGAAGGGAAATTGCTACTTTTTAATTTAGTGTTTACATAATTGAAAAAGTTTTTAGGACATGATTTGACTTCGGATTCGACCTTACGATTATATTCTTCATGTGCGGAGTTAACGGCTGAGTTGAGTTGGTTACATATGTCATGATAATTTTGTAAGTTCGTGGCAGAATTTTCTTTTTTGTATAATTTATGTGCTTTCTGTTTCTTGTTCTTTAGGTTTGAGGAGCTATTGCATTCTCCGGACGAGTTTTCTTAAACATCTCTAAACTTTTTTCCTGCAGAATGCTACTTGAGAAATTACTTGACAAAACTTCGGTTCGGCATTTTTATTTCGATATGGTTTATATTTACTCTTTCCAGTTATTGTTGATATGATAGAAAAACAGAATTGCCTATATTTTTTTATCTAGACTCTAGAGTATACAAGATGTCCAAACTTTGGAAGTTTAGATCATTTATCCACATCAGAATACGAATAATTAACATTCTTGGATGATAACAAGCAGTGAACGCGATATTTACTATCGCAGAATGCTGAAAAGGGGTTGTTCATTAACCACGTGGTCATTTTTTTCGGATTTTCAGATCCCCTCCCCCCTCGTGGTATTTTTCCCATACAAACATTTTGAAATTTGTATGAACCGTGGTCACTGACCAGACCCCCTCTCCTTTCCCAATAAATGACCACATGATTAATGGACGACCCCAAAAGTGTTTTTGATTTGCTTCATCATCTGGCAGGAGCGATTATGTTAAATTTATGAAAAATCTATTTGAAACTGAATTCAGATCAAACTGCGGTAGAAGCGGATGAAGTTAATAGTAACAAATATATTGAGCTTTTCGGTAATCCAATCCGCATGGTTATTAAATTATTTAACTCATTACGCGTAATAAAGATGAATAAATTATGGGTGAAATTATGAAAAAAAAATGCACGTGCTCGGCTGGGATTTGAACCCAGGACTCTCGTCTAGCATACAAGAGTCCTTGGTTCAATTCCCAGTCGAGCACGTAGATTTTTTTGGGATGAAATTGGTTCTATTTTTGATGGTCTATTTTTTGTAACTACATATTGTAAAATTGGATGAAAAGCTCGGCTAAGGAAGGCCCCAATAATAGCATACATATAGAAGTTCTGTTTCTGTACGAGATGAATCATTAAACTCACAAAGGCGCACCCCTTAAATGATGATACTGAATTTGACCATGCATTGGTACTCTAGCGTATAAAATTATTGCTTCTACTTATAAGTTTCAAAATCTTTTTTTGTAACTGTGAACAGGTTTCAGTGCATTAGACATATTGATTCCTTGTAACAAGAAGCTTATTTTAGATGGTAGGAGGTCTGCTACTCCACTGATTCGGAATCGTTCACCTCCTAGATATTGATATATAAGCACTTAAACTCGGAAAGAATTTGTCTCATGAAATAAACCTAGCCTCAGTTCCTGATTGAGTCATTTTTTCCACTTCAACTTCCTCATCATCTTGGACATAAAGGGCGAACACGAAATTATTGCGACACATTCAACAGGGCATAACTTTCCTAACATTGGGTAAAAATCAACAAAATTTTGTACACTTTCTCATTGATGTGTATTGTTTACATGCTGTCATACTCGAAGTCGTGCTTTTCGATTCAACGAAAATGGAGGTGAACCAACGCGAGTCGAAAAAACAAATTCTTTCCAAACACCTGGAATTTCCTGACCTGTCGTACCGGCAGTTAGGAAAAATGTTGAACATTCACCATTCAACCGTCTCCAGAGTGTTGAAGCGGTTCCAGGAGCGGTTGACGTTGGGCCACGGCAAAAGAGCTGGAAGAAAACCGGGACCGGAGAACAAAACGACGGAGGGAAAGGTGAAGCGGGTGATTAAAGCAAATCGCAACGTCTCAAGCCGTGATTTGGCTTAAAAGATCGGCATGTCGCAGAGCTACGTCCAGAATGCAAAAGAATAGTTGGACTACATACATTCAAGGTACAGAACTTCCCAAACCGCGACGAGCGGCAACAATCAACGGCTAAAACTCGGGCACGATAGCTCTACGAGAAGATGCTGACAAAATATGACTGCTGTGTGATGGACGACGAAACGTCGATTTTAAGCAAATTCCGGGGTTGGAGTTTTTCACCGGCAAGAACAAGTTCGATGTGGACGACAAATTTAAGAAGAAAATGTCGAAGTTCGCCTCCAAATCTCTCATTTGGCAGGCCATCTGCTCTTGCGGACTGAGGAGTGAGCCTTTCGTGACAAATGACACAGTAAATGGCGAGATCTACAAATCTGAGTGCCTCGAGAAGCGCCTTTTGCCGTTCTTGCAGCAGCACGACGAAGCTCCGCTATTTTGGCCAGATTTGGCATGATGCCACTATTCTAAAAGTGTCCTGGAGTGGTATGAGGCCAATTCTGTCCATTTTGTTCAAAAGGACATGAATCCGCCGAACCGTCCGGAGCTGTGCCCGTGGAGCAGTACTGGGCAATAATGAAGCGAAAACTTCAAAAGAGCAAGAAGACAGTCGAAGACGAGAAAGACATGTTAAGAAAATGATAAAAAAAAACTGAGAAACTGGTACCGGGTGACACTGTAAAGACTTTGATGGAGGACATCAAGCAAAAATGCCTTCAATTTTACACCCAAGGCTCCAATGATTAACTTTTCTTTTGATTTTTGAAACTACCCTAAAATTTTGGTTTGATTCTAAACATTATAAGAAAATTGGCATGACATTTTCGGTGTCGCAATAATTTCGTGTTCGCCCTTCACAGGTGGGTCTTAGTGGCTTGTTACTCTCTTATTCTCATCCGACCTTAACTTATAAGTATTAACAAGAACAGCTAAAACATGAGTACAATATGGTAGATCTTACCTTGAAACGCACCTCGAAAAGGTGATCTACCCGCGTTATGGGTTGTATAGAAGATATTACTGAAACTTATTTGGAACCTGGTTCCAAACTCAAAAGAAATCCAAACCTTTTTTTGGTAGTCGTAATGATCGATTTGATGGGGCATGTGGAGGAGTTGCGATCATCATTCATAGTCGTATAGAACATCAACTTTTTTCGTTATGTGAAACCAAAGTTTTTGAAAACTTTGGTTGTTTCTGTACGTTCATAGCTGTCTATTTGCCTCTTCAATGCACTGGAAAGCAAGTTAATTTGTTGACTTGCTGAAATTGACTCGACAATTTGTTTATTAACAACATTTTGATAATTGTTCAATATTATTTTACTAAACTGGTGTTGACTTGCATAAAAAATTGTAATATAAGAAATTAATACAATGTTTGGAATACTACTTATAAAGAACTTACATAAATGATAAAAAAGAAGTCTCTTTTAGATACCGTCAAACGGGGTGACTTGCAACGGCGGGGTGACTTGCAACACATTGTAATTTACAAATAATTTTCACTATAGACACCACTTACAAAAGAAAATTCGTTTTAAATCGGTGCTTCAATACGTGTGACTTGCAATCCAAGTAAGAGCCACGATGAAATCTGTTTTTATTAATATTTTATACGTTAAACATAATTCTTTTAAATGTTTTGAAAACTGATATTTGAAGAAGGTTCAAAATCGTGACCTGAAAACATGATATAGATTTTATTTACAAAAGTAATACTCTACATGGTGTTTCTATAACTAATGAGTGATAATATGACGAATTTTATTTTACGAAATTGTAGCAACAATTTTATAATAAAAAATATTTTATTAAAAATGTACCTATGCGGGGTGACTTGCAACACTTTATTTCCAAGCAATTTAGAGTTTTATAAAAGTGCAAAGCTTTTGTGTTAGGTCTTCTTTATAATCAAAAGAGTAATAATGCATCAATCAACTACAAACACTCGTTAAAAATATTGTTCAGTTAAGATATTGGACGTTGATTATTTAACACATCTTTTTCCCATACAAAAATAGCTCAATTATTTTCTTACAAAAAAGGTATTCAAAATGCTCTTGTACTGGTTAGAGTGCTTTAAATACATGAATAACAATACTTAACAAGTGTGACTAATAAAAAATATCAACATTTTGTTGGCAAAAACTAAATTAGTATTGAGTGTTGCAAGTCACCCCGCACAAGGTAGTTTAAAAAATTTCACCTTTTTGATGACTTTTGATATGTCAAAATAATTTGATTCAATCTTCTGTCATCCCATTCTGTAGGCCATTAAAAGTTCTAAAAGAAATTTAGATTTTTAGATGACATTTAGATCATGGTTTTGGTAAATTGAAGTTAAAAAGTGTTGCAAGTCACCCCGTTTGACGGTATAGTATTAAGATCTTTAGGTAGTATACACAAATTTCAAATGCCTACATATTCAAAATTTCCTACAGCAATAAATCGTGACTTCAATCTATCTCCGCGATATCAATACCAATCTCCCGGTAGAGCATGCATACGATTCTCTATCTGCATAAGCCAGGATCGATGAGCTCTCCAGATAAAGCTGATTGACGATCGAATGCTAATTTGAATAATACGTTTTTGGTGAGATTCCGCTGACCCGTGAAGCCAAATGCTGCCCAATGGGCCGAGCTCTGCTCTATACTGTACCAGCTAGAAGAAAAAAAAGTCGAATAAAAAAAACTGTCGCTGCCGGAATTGCGTGGCAGAGAGTGAATGCTTTGGCAACAAAAAATACCGGATTAGGATGTTTTATTATATCATGACGATAGTCAAACTCAATTACACAGTACTAGAAAACATATTTGCACAAAATATTTAGCCCATTAATTACAGTGTTCTTGTGGTATGCAAACGAAATGACTTTATTATATGAATCGAGTTATGTACATAGTTTCATCCGAAACAAAATATGTAAGTAGAATATAATTTGATGGACTATATATTGAGCTAGAAATATTCATGGTTTTAACAGCTTAGGTCCTATTGATGATAATCTGTAAGGACTCAAACATAACAAATATCGCCTAAAGCAACCTTGTCCTGACAGAAACTGCGTCAGGTGGAAGTTCACTTCTCCGGGGTAATTCGAACGCTTTTCAGCCTCTGCTCTGTGTCGTACAGCAGAATCCTATCATCAACATAGCTTTCTAGAAGCTTACACAACTGCACCGTTACCTTAAGACGCATTCTTCACATCCAGAGTGACAACCGCGCAATAACGGATGCCGCACCTTTTATGCTCGATTGCCGCCTCAACTGTCTGAACGACCGACTGGATAGTGTCCAGAGTAGATTTACCCTTCCTGAATCCAAACTGGTTGTTGGACAGGACGTCTGCACCTTCCATATACAATACTTGCATGTCGAGGATCAACCTCTCAACAACTTGCCCATCGTATCTAGTAGACAGATAAGTCTATACACCGACAATTCACCTGGTGGTTTCCTCGCCTTTGGTAGCAGCACTGTCACTCCCATACATCCAAGAAGATTCCTTGATTTCCTTCCTATATAGCGTTGCATCGTGGTTTTGAACATGTCCGGATCCGCATATACTGCCGTTTTTAGGGCAACATTCGTGAATGAATAGCAAATGCTTTCACGAGTACTGCCATCTCTCCGTTTGTCATCCTCGCCAATTCTTTTCCTTCATCTGGGTGGTCCTCGGCCACACTATGTGACAAAATAACAAAAATAAGCATATTTTCAAATCACATACTATTTTCAACGAAAGTACGTACTACATACATCAAGCTCTCATTGAAATCATTCCATCACGCGTCGCATCATCGTTAACTCTAACGTACAACATAAACGAATAAAAAGCAGCGATAAATGAGCAAAATTGTGGTCGCACGCTTCCTTTGAAGCCGTCAAACTCCCATTTCGGGTGGTAAGTAAGAAAAAAGTCAAACATCCTCCCCCATAAAACGGCACCCAATCCAGACTTCCGCCACCCCCTTTGGAGTCGAGTGGGACGCTTCATGCTCCAAATATTTACATACATATTTAATAACAAAAATTTATTTTACAGCGTTTGCTCTGAGGGTTTCAGGGAAGTTCCGTCTTCAATGCCGTCGTCGTCGTCGTTAGCTATGGGTTGATGCAAGGGCCCAGGAAGGAAACTTTTCACCGGGGATTGTCACCGCCGTCGGTCGTTGCTTTCCGCGTGCCGGAATTAGTCTTTCCGAGGCTTGGCAGAGAGTGTAATTTGATTACTAATTCACAATACAGTGATATCTCGATATAACTTAACTGGATTTTTATTTTCGATGTGTAATATTGAAGCCGATTTATTGTTGTTTGATTTTTTCAGGATACCAATTTAAAGGATAATTGCAAACCTTATGGCGTTTAATTCACAAAATTCAGGTTGTAAGATTGCTGAGACTTTATTCAGATCAAGTATCACCTTATTTAGGGAGTAGCACATATGTATATTTTTGGAAACCTATCGCAGTAACTGATAAACTTCATCCAGGAATCACAAACTTCTTTTTTAGATTTCATGAAATTGTTTTTTTTTGTTGTTATTGTTATAGCATTTTGTCAAAACTTCTTTTACATAGTTCGATTTGGATGCACATACATGCATGCCACTAGATCCAATTGATCAGAACCGCTCAAACGTAATCATCAACTTACGGTACTTTCAGATTTCACTTGATATCAAAAGTCCAATGTGATTTTTAGTGGAATTTAAGAAAGTTGTCAGTGTAATTAGAGGTCAAATTGATCACTGAGGCGAATTCGATCAGGTCCAAACAGCATTTATTTCCTGAATTCCGGAATGCTGAATGTTTTATTGACCACATAGATTTTTTATGTTTTCTAGTTTACAGATGTCTAATGATTATTTTAGGCCTAGGTGTCCTCTGCTGTACGTAGAAGACGCCTTTATTCGACGTCGGCAGCCACGCATTCTGCGAACTTGATCGACCCATCTTGCTCGCTGCGCACCACGTCGTCTTGTGCCGGTCGGATTGTTTTCACCGGGTTCTTATCCGACATTCTGGTGATATGCCCGGCCCACCGCAGCCTCCCAATTTTTGCGTTCGGTCTCGTGCGGTGTTGCAGCATTCTCGCCCATGCTGCATTCTTCTCATTCTTCAACTGCTCGCATTTGCCGTCGTACCAGTCGTTTCTCTGATTCGATGCCGCCCCAGGCAACGTATAATAAAATCACCTGGAGGCTTTGTATGTGCAACATGTCACTTATAAGATGTCGCGAAAAGGCCTTCCACGTACAAAAGTGGAGGCGATATGCGTGCATATATTATGTGATGAATAAAAACATAGGTACAATGCGAGTGTATGAATATTCCACCAAACTAACCTGCATTGGCGTAGCTAGGATTTTTGTCTGGAGGGGGCCTAGGAGGGGCCTAGCATATACCTGTTTTTACATATGTATTATTATTATTATTTCTATTAGGGTGATTTTCATCCAACGGCTGGTTCATCTCCTATTTACAGATGTAATATCGGTCGCAATAATCACGATTTCACAAATTTCATATTTTTAACATATTTGTATTGATTTTAATAATTTGTGATTTTGTCTCATTTCGCGGCACATCAGTTTCATTTGTAGTTTAAATGTACAAATTCATTCTTTTTGTAATTCTTCAAAAATTCTAGCGAAAAAATCACAAGGAATGTCCTTTGTGATTCTTCCACGATTTTTTCAAGGATTCAATCATGTTGTTTGAAGAGATTCCTCTTAGAATTCCTAAGGAAATTTCGTTATGAATTATTTTCATAATTTTCTGTGCTTTCATCAAAAACTCTTTTTCCAGTTTTCACAAAGTTCGTCCTGGGCTTTCCACAGAAAATCATACCCAGACTCTCTGATCTCACCAGAAAAATTCTCGAAGAATCTGTATCGAATTACTTAAACAATCTTTTGAAGAATTCGGCCAGAAAATGTATTAGAAATTCTTTTAATCATTTCTTTTGGAAGGTCCTTTACGTACTTATTATATATGAACTGTTAGTTTAAAGTGTCCTCCAGCTACTCATTAATAATTTGTTTAGGATTTTAATCAGAAAAAACACCAAAAATGTCTTCAAGATCACCAAGCAAGGATTCATTTCATGAATTCCTCAGAACAGTTTGCTTTTGAAGCCCTACAGTGCTGCTTGAAAATAATCACAACAAAAATTATCCAGATGAAAATTTTCATCGATTCACTAAGATTTAGCAGTTCATTCTTGAACTTCTCAAAAAAAAATTTCCAGAAATTCCATCAAGTATTTTTTTAGGTTCTAGAAATCATTCCATTTTTTATTGGTAATCTTATAATTCTTTCATAAATAATATTTAAAAATTTATCCACTCTCCTTACTTTGGTTCAAAAACTACTCCCTGAATGCCCTTATAGGAATTGCTTTACAAATTCCTTTACGAATCACTCCATATCAGATTTCTAGAGAAACACATACAAAAAAGGATTGAAAGAACTTTGTAGGTAATTTTTTTAATAATTGCAGCTGACATTTAATTCGGAAAAATTTACTACATTCTTGACGTAAAATTCATAATCGTCTTTTATAATAAAAAATTATATGTTCGCTTTGAAGGTATGAACAATATTATTTGATTAATTTCGAGATTTGCAAAAGATCTGAAGCCACTCTTCAGTACTCCTTGAGGTATTTGATAATAATAATATTCTATGAATAATATCGAAAAGTTTTTGGAAAATAATTTGCTACAAATCTGTAGGAAATTAATCAAATAATTTATGAAATAATAAGCTTTTAATAGTTAAAACAATAAATTTATTCATGCGAATACTTAAAACATTGAATCAAAATCAAAGAAATAATTTATTGCTGGAATAACACTATGGCAGATTTTGTTACATTGTTTTAGCCATTAATCTGATAAAAAGTTTCCCTGCGAAATTCCTTGAAAGTTAAACCTTAATTTTTGTAGTAGTATTTTTAGTAATTGGTGACAAAATTCGTGTCTGTTTTTTCAATTATTATATTTTTTTAGTGAATTCTCATATGGGAAATCAATCGGACGGTTAAGCTTTCGATTGTCGCACGATGCACCGAAGTCAGAACAGCCGCGCTGATGCTGTGTAACGTAAACGAGGTTTTCTCAATATAGTTGTACAACATTACATAACGTAACTACTGAAGCGATTTTTTTGTTCTTAACAAGAGTCATGTACCATTTTGACTCATATTCCGAACACTTAAGGCCAACAGTGACTTCAAATGCATCTGATTGGCATAAATTGGCAGATATTTGTGTAAATTTTAATTTCCTCGCGAAGTCTAACTGTTAGCTGTTGGGTGTCCCGATAATAATGTTGATTTAAATAGTTTTAGTATTGTTTTTACGTTAAAGTATGGAACAACATTTTGATTCAAATGCCGAACACTGTGTTCATTCTGTCTCATATTCCAAACACCTTGATTCAAATTCCGAACAGCACGAATAAATCGTATTCAAATGAATAACATCGCAAATAAATGTATCTGAGCTTGTTCTACTGGTCCCAAACTAGAGAATCATTACTACTCCCGCGGTATAAATGATATTGGAGACGTTAAAATTGAATTGCAATTGACTGCCATTTCCTTGTTATTTGGTGACAGCGAAACATTTCAACCAAATCTCCATACAAAAACCGAGTGTACGGAATATGAATCTGTTCGGAATTTGAGACAAAACGGTACATAATTCCAGAAGAATTTGCGTCATCTTTAATCGGTTTTGTTTTATTTTTTTTATTGTCATCAAAAATTCTGGGGGGGGGGGGCCTGGATGATTCTGGAGGGGGCCAGGCCCCCCTGTTACTACGCCAATGCTAACCTGTGATCTTATGCGACTTAACTTATGATAACAAATGTCGATTTGACAGCTGCTACGAATTGATCCGGTGTTTTGCGAATTTAATGTAATTAGTATGAATAAACGAGTTTCAACATGAACTTTCATGCGATTTCTGGTTGTCTGGGGCTGGACCTAGTGCTGCTGTTGTGGTGATACCTAAGGCAGATCTTATGTGCCTCCAGCCATCTTCAAGAGTGGCAGCGCCAAGCTGCTCTTCCGTTGGTAGGACCACTTCCAACTGCTGCGTGTATTCTTGGGCTACTGACTCAGGTCGTCACCTGAGACGATGTCAGTCAGACGCTCCTTGTCTCTGCCGGCACTAGCGCACCTATCCGCTTCCTCGTTGCTCGCGATTCCGCTGTGGCCGGGTACCTACATAAGCGTGATGTTTTCTTCGTCGTCGAGTACATCCTGTATCTCCTGAATCCATGCGTGCTTATTGGTGTCCGATATTGCTATTGCTGCTGTGGTGCTAGCTGAAACGGTGGCGATGAGAACCGGCCCGATATGGTCCAACGGTTGCAAAATTGCTTTAAATATGGCAGCTGCTTCTGCCGAGAAGACCGAGCATTAGCTAGGAAGGCTCCTTCTTTCTCGAAAGCCGATCGCCACTTTCCTGAGAGCCTTCGATCCGTCCGTGTACCGTACGTTGTATAATCTGTACTTCGTACTGATCCTTCTCCAGTTGCCCCGGACGTATTCGTGGTCTTCTCCGAAGCCGCTGACCTGCTGAATATTATTTTCGCAATTCTATCTTCCGACATTCGTACTAAGTGATCAGCCCACTGAAGTCTGCCGTATTTTACACGATTGATAATATTCGCATCTTTGTACACTTGATACAACTCGTGATTCATGCGTCTGCGCCACAAACCATTTTCGCTCGAAAACACCGAGAGCTTTCCGGTCTGGCTCTTTCAACGTCTACACTTCGTGCCCGTAGAGAGCCACCGGAAGAATCAATGTTTGTTTCCGTTTGCAAGCTGCGGGACCTAAGCTGGTTACGTAGTCCGTAAAAGGCTCTATTCGCAGCCGCCACACGTCTTTTACACTTTGCGGGAAACGTCGTTGTCACATGTCACAAGTGTTCCAAGATAAACAAATACTTCAACAACTTCAAACACATCCCCATCAAACACTACCTCGGCACCTACACCACCATGCCTGACTCTATATCTCCCTGCAACCATGTACTTCGTCTTGGTAGAATTGATGGTCAGGCCTATCCTCGCTGTCTCCCTCCTCTGAGGCACGAAGGCCTCTTCCACTGATCTGCGATCAATTCCAAATAGGTCTATATCGTCCGCAAAGCCAAGGAGCATGTGCGACCTTGTGATAATAGTGCCATTTCTCTGCACGCCAGATCTCCTAATAGCACCCTCAAGTGCAATTTTGAACAGTAAATTCGAAAGTGCGTCTCCCTGCATCAACCCGTCTAATGTCACGAACGAGGTTGACACCTTGTCTGCGATCCGAACACTTGATTTCGAACCATCCAGCGTAGCACGTATCAGCCTAATTAGTTTGGCCGGAAAACCATTTTCAGACATTATCTGCAATGCTCATTTCTTTTCACTGAGTCGTACGCCGCCTTGAAATCAATAAACAGATGGTGAGTCTGCAAGTTATACTCCCGGAATTTGTCTAGGATCATTCGCAAGCTAAACATCTGGTCCGTTGTTGAACTGCCCTCAGCTTGATTTTCGCCGACGAAGGACTCCTCGAGCGGTCGCAGTCTGTTAAACAGGATGCGCGACAGAATTTTGTACGCCGAATTCAGCAGGGTAATTCCTCTGCAATTGGCACATTCCAGTCTGTGTCCTTTCTTGTAGATAGGGCGGATGAAGCCATCAAACCAGCCGGTGGGTAATTCTTCGTCCTCCCATACCTTCAGAAGTACTCGGTGGATCGACTGGTAATACTGCTCACTTCCTTGTTTGAGAAGCTCGACCGGGATCTCGTCCTTCCCAACAGCCTTACAGTTCTTCAGCTCACTGATAGCCTTTTTAACCTCTCCTATGATCGGTGGGTCCACAGCTTGATCGTCATCATATATGTTCCTCATGTTCCTCGCTACATTTCCATTTTCTCCGTTCAACAATTGCTGAAATTGCTCCTTCCAACTGGCAGCCACCGCCGTTTTATCGGTCAGCAAATTCCTATCTCGATCATTGCACATGGCGGTCACTGGTACGGTATTGTGCCGCGCACCATTGACCGTTGCATAGAATCTCCGCATATCATTCCGGCTCATGCTTTCTTGAGCGTCAGCTACCACACTTTCATCGTGCTGCCTTTTCTTTCTGCGGTGGATTCGCTTTTCTTCGGCTCTCGCTGCCCTGTACCGCTCTCTGTTCTGTCGGGTACCGGCCACAAGCATACAGCTTTTGGCGACATTCTTCATGTCTGTCACTCTCTGACACTCTTCATCGAACCAGTCGTTCCGTCTTCGTCGTTGACCAGTGCCGATCACTTCCCGCGCCGTTGTTGTTACAGCTTCGTGGATAGGGTCCCACAGGCTGTCGACGTCTCCAGCAACGTTGATTCTTCCCAACGGCTCGTCTAGTTGCTGACGGTACTGCGCAGCTACCCCATCAATCGACCAGCGTTGTATATTGAAGCGCAGCGTTCTAATTGTTGTGGAACTCGTGACGCTGGATAACCGCGCCCGAATTTTAGCTACAACGAGATAATGATCCGAGTCGATATTAGGGCCTCGGAAGGTCCTGGCATCCATGGCATCTGAGAAATGTCACCCATCAACCAGTAAGTGGTCTATTTGGGAGCAGGCATCGCCAGGTGTGTTTGCGGATATTCTTTCGCGCGAAGTATGTACTGCTGATTGCCATCCCTCTAGCAGCAGCGAAGGTTACTAGCCGTAGGCCATTATCATTGGTAACGGAATGAAGGCTTTCCGTTCCAATGACGGGTCGGAAGAAATCTTCTTTCCCGATCTGCGAATTTGCGTCGCCGATGACTATCTTGACGTCTTGTTTTGGGCACTCTCCGTAGGCCTTATCCAGGTTCTCATTGAACTCATCCTTCATGTCATCGGGCTTATTGTATTGAAATCATTCTTATTTTTTGATGAACACCTGTTAGACATCGAAGTATTCAGTGATAGTAACGCTTGCATTGCTCCGACTTGGTATTGATTGTTAGTTCAATATTGAAACATGATTTTTAGTTCATAAATTAAAATAATGGGAGCAAAACAATATGTTATACAGTTAACTCTCCCTTACTCGATATTCGGTATCTCAATATCGAGTTAGAGAACCATAGTAAAAGTTGGTTTTCATGGCTAACTCGATGATCCCTTGGATAACAATTGCACTGATTTTGCGTTCTGTAACTCGATATCTTCCTAACTTGATGGTCATTTCAATATCGAGTAACGGAAAGTTAACTGTATTGACATAAAAGTTAATTTTCATCGAGTAACGTTCTACATATCGAGGTACGACTGTACAACTGCAAGGGTTTGTCTTGGGTGTTCGGGGTTGGTAACTATGTCGATGGTTACGGTCGTTGACTGGGTTAATGCGAGAGGCCGGATTTCGTCGTGTCCCGTGGGGTTTTTCAGAGCACAGAGGAAACAAAATCAAAATTTCGCCATAATACGACGACGCTTGGTATCGATTTTCCCCATAGGCGAGCCGTTTTTTTCCCCAAAGTTGGGAAATTCAATCTTCAGCCAATCATGTTTCGATGGCTGTTTTGGCGACTCATCTTCTGCAATGGGCTTCCTTTTTTTGCCCAACGACGCGACGGTTTCTCTTGGTCTCACAACTGTTGCGTTCGGATGGAAGAAAATGTTAAGCCGATAGGCACTAATAATGTCGGAGATGATATTGATGAAATTGATCAATGCGTCTTATGATACGGTTGGCGACGATGATGACGAGAACGATGACTTTAACGGAGGCCTCCAGGCGGAAAATTAAGCTAATTATATTGATTAATTGGATTCAGCTTTTGCGGGTTTGAGGTTAGAATGGGATGGCATTGAGTAAACGATGATGCCTTGAGGTGATTACGGAATCTAATTGAGCTCCAATCAATCATGTGTTCCTAGGAGATGTAGACTAAACAAGTTAGGATATGAACTAATTTGAAATTTGTTGTGATTGCAGACTCGGAACACGTTGCAAGCTGAAATGATAGTTCAACCAATGGCTGCAAGATTTTTCGTTTCCAACAATATATTCATTTCGTATATCTAGGTCTTCTACTATATTACTAGCTACTATATTACTGATATGCCATACAAGCGTTATAGGCCTTCATTCAAAAGTATGCTGGACGTTACCTGCACGGATGAATTATTTTTTATGGAACCGTTGTCTAACTGCTGAACCTTTTGTTCTTCTCTACAGCCTTACATTGTCATCAAGTTATATTAAAAACTGCTTCGCGGTACGATTAGCAGAACATGAATCGCCAAATTGAGACTCGATTGGAAATCTGATCGAATCCTACAACCAGCCAGGACTCGGAACTGATTGAACTTTTTTTTTTCGATTTGTTTCCTACGCTCCCTCCCTCACAGCTGGTCGTAAATTTTCAATCACGTTTCTGTCAGTCAGCCATCCACCAGCCAGCTTTGAAGTCACTCTCTGGACTGAGGGTGACAAGCTGATGACACAATGCAACACCACTGGGAATGGAATGGAAATCAATCAAATGGCGATTCGAGTGAGTGGGTGGGAAAAAACAACGAAGTAATAATAAACTTCCGCTTGCAGATCGAAACAAACAGAGAAAAATCGCACGCACTGTCGACTTGAAAGCGGATATAAAATTGATTTATGGTGCGTTTCTTCGTGATTGGCACTGGTGGACAGTTTTTTTTTACTGATTACACGAGGATGGATGATTTTTTGAACGTCACTGAAAAGGCCAGATGGTCACGAGATTAATCAAAATTTGTGACAGATAATGACGCTGTTTCGGTCGTAACTTGAACAATCGAGCAAATGTGTATCCAAATGAAATATATTGTATTCCACTACAATACTACTTGAACTGATTTTTTATTGCCATTTTTTTATTTCACATTTTTCTTCGAAGAACTCACTGAACGACTTTTAGAACTTAAGAATACGCAAATTTTATGCAATAAGATTGTCGACATGTGTTTGAGTCAAAAAATATATCAATTCCCAGTCGGTCCAGTAACTTTTTGTTATGGAAATTCTCTAGACTTAGGCAAGAGTATCATCGTACCTGCCACACGATATACGAATGCGAAAATGGCAATTTAAGCTAAGAAAGCTCTCAGTTAATAACTGTGGAAGAGCTCATTGAACACTAAGCTGAGAAGCAGGCTCTATCTGTAAGTTACATTTATGTTTGCCCAAGATCTCGTGAAGTTGTTGATAATCTGCAACTGCACTTGAAGACTTATGACAGTATTATATTAGTGCCATCACAGCAACAAAGATTTGAAACCATCAAGAAAGTAGTTTTTTGGTTCACAACGGTATATAAACCAATGCCCACCTTCCATGTCCCCTCTTCCATCAGCTTATGGAAATTAGAAACCCAAACCATGTCTCGCCACGGAATGGCCACACACACACACCGCCGCTACCAGGCTTTCGATTTGAACTTTGGCAACCAAAAAGCGAGCAAATAGGACATTCAGTTTCGCCATCCAACGGAGTGAGTTCGAACTTTGAAGCAACGCGTCATCCGATTACAGCGTTTTTCACGAAATGAAGCTATTAGAATTCAGTATCATGTCTTCGTCATCACTCGTGGTTTGCCCTCAAGTGCTTCTGTTCCTCGTTGGTGATTCGGTTTTCCGGCCCGGTCATGAATGGCACTGTATATACCTCCAACCACAAAAAAACGGACCGGAGACAGAGCAATTTTTCTGTACAATTCCAATGTAGCTGCTTTGTATGTGCGTTTGTTGTGGCCTGATAAACAGCCAGGGTACGAATTTTATTGCTCGTTACAATCACTGTGCTGGAATGATTTTTGCTCTTAGCAATTACTTGGCCCGATTGCATAAATTAAGCTTCTCAAGAATTCCACAGAAGATTACAGCGGTCGTATCGGGGACGGCTATAGCTTTAAATCTGCCGCCGTAATGAGGCTCCCCTCCGTGATGAATGGTTCGGAGTTTTTGGCATTGCTCCTACATTCCCCCAGCTAACATCATCAGTCTACCAGGCAAGAAGATCAAATTCGGCAATTGACATGGTGCTGTTTGTATTTGCTTTGGCAGAGCTCCAACTGGGGGCTCATTCATCTTTTGAAGTTTTGTAAACTGCACGGTAAACATCTCCGGGAGATGATTTTCCATTTATGAGACTTCGAAGAAAACACATGTCGAATCGTTAGCAAATTCTACGCCTCTTTTTACTGTGAATCTTCTTCTCCTGGCAAGTAGGGCTAATGTCGATCAATTACCATTTATTTTGTTAACCTCCATAATGCCCATAAAGAGATAAACGTCTCATATGGGATAAGTAGGTAAAATTTGAGGAAAATAGTGCTCAAAATTTGAAGTTTGTCATCTCATTCAAGTGCTTATAGTTTTCTAGCACATTTCTGCTTGGCTTAATTTTACCCAACCGCACAGGAAACTCATTTTGCTAAGGTTTAGAAAAAAACAACTTGAACACAATTCACATATGCAGATGATATTTGAGTTGAAAGTTCACATTAGGACTGTTATGCCTTTATTTTTTAATATAGGATTAAACCAGCTTCAGATTTTATCACAACATTTTCAAACAAAGTGAGTAATTTTTTATATGTATAGTAAAGTATATATCAAAACATAAATGTTGAGATAAAACAAGGTGTTGGTTCAAAAATCCATATTGGTCAGTTATGATTTTATGGGCAGTATACAGATAACACTGAATCAAAGATTTCAAGTCACAATGCTAGGTTTGTAGGTTGTGCATTTATCTATACTCGGTTCTGCTCCACGCTCGCTAAATCGTTGTGCACTTGATTCGCACACCTACTTCATTATTCTTAACGCATTTTTGCACCAACCGGAGTTGAAGCAAACACCATCTATATAGGATTGCAGTCAGGCATCCTTGCATCTTGCTCTGCTCATCATATTCTTCCAGCTGTGGTCACCTTCTGCGTACTGGACTTGCGCTAGAGTTGGGAGAGCTTTTAATTCATCCTTCGCTACTACGTACTTTTCATAATAAATCTTCAATATGTTAAATGGTATACTGCCCCTATTCGCACAATTGTCTCATGTTCTATGGGAATTGCTATACATGGCACTGTTATACTAATATCTGTAAGTAAATTTAACAAATGTTTTACTATACAGTTTAATAATATATACTAGAATCCTTTGACGGATACGTGTATTTCGTCTTCAACTGTAAAACTGTCTTCAGTGTAATATCAAGTCAATAGAGAACTAGAATTCGAGATCGAACCCTACTACGGGACTATTTCGTATGAAAACGCTCAATGCATCCTTAATTCTCTCCAGTACTGTAGATCAAGGCGATACGAGATTTTACTGCCACGAAATATCACCAACACGAATGGCGATGAATTGGCGAATGTTCAACGGCATTCGGTCAAATGGCCGAACACCGTACTGCACCTATATGACGCCACTGCAGTCGATTCATTTTGCGTCACGCCAACGCTGAATGAGGTATTGATCTATGATTTAAGCCAGGGATTCTTTTTGGTATTTTTTCAAGAATCATTTCAGAGATTTCTTGAGGTTACCCAGGTAACCAACAAGCATTTGAATAAGTCGAACGGTGGACTATTTATTGCATTGAAACTGCTAATTTCCCTATCAAAGCATGTTGATAACTCAGCTGCCTTGAATGAACTTAAGTACTGCTGTTTAAATTCATTCTGCTGTTAATGGAAATTTCAACTGCACGGGATGTTTTTGGAATGAAGTAATCGAAATGCTTTTTTATTGCCACACGATTGCTAAATATGAAGAGTACAGGTGATGTGTTACTTATTCACCAACATATCCCTTCTCGCTCTCTCGTTAAATGTTTCTATGGATCTATTTGGACATACGTGATTATGAAGATAAAAGATTTTTCACTCGCACTCACGCATGATATTTCCTTAAATTTCTTCAATAATATAGGAGGAATATATTATTCAGACATTTCTCCTGGAATACCTGTAATAAGGTAACCCATATTTATATGAAACACATCAACTAATTTAAGTTAAATGAGAGTTTGTTAATTTGTATATTTGGACCACCAGTCGCACATTGTGTCACCACTTCCAAATGATCGTCCATTGAGTATGATATCACATTCCAAGGGAGCAACCGTAAAGCAAATCTTAAGAATTTGCGCTGCACAGCTTCAATTCAGTCAATCATTGTTGAATAATAGGGTTCCCAAACAATAGAGGATGATTCCAGTATAGGACGGACCTGGGAGGAAGGCACAGATACTTCACACGAAATATGAAACAACACTTTTCCAAACTGCAAGATAACTCCAGCTCACAAACGACAATCAAGGCAGTAGGGTGGGGCTTATTTCCAAAAATCTTTCGTAGTCCGGATTTACAAAGTGGCAAATGATCATCGGTCCCAAAATAACATCCTGTGAAAAAATGAGAATTTTTGGTGAATGTTTAGAGGTGGCGCAAAGGGCGTATGTGCAGTTTTCCCATTTTAGTGAACTCTGAAAAATGTTGGTATGCTTTTTAGCTTGTTTTGGTGATTTTAGGACCCTTAAGGGCAAAAAAATCACCTCAAAATTGCGATATCTCCACTCCTTTCGATGATATTTGACGAAATATATTTTATGAATGCGATTTTTGGCCCTTGAATAGGTTACGCTGACTGATTAATATGAACCCGAATAAGAATAACTGGGGAGGATTCCTATGCTTGTAGAATTGAACAAAAATTAAATAAAAATGATAGAAAGAACAAAGAACACAGAAGAATTAAGGTGGGGTGGGTTAAACAGGGGGGAGGGTGTAACTGATGATATTATATTAGAATCAACTATGGAGCCGTGAAAATATCTCGTTTGGATGTATGACACTCATTTAGTATTTTAGAATGTCCGTTTGATATAACTCCAGCAATTGCTTTTATAATCTGAAAGAAATTACAGAGGGGCCCAAATCCATACAGGCTCAAAATCCGTACACTTCATACAAATAGAAGGAGTTTTATATGAAGTGGAAGGGTTTAGATTCATTTCTTAGGTGTTCGGATTTTGATCCCACACGATATATCCTTATTAGGTAAATCCATCAACGATTTTTGCTTTCCAGCAATAACACTTCTTGTTAGAATTTCCACAGGAATTTCTGGATTATGATGCCATTTCAGCAATTAATTGCGTTTAGGGTTCCAATACTTCACTTTCGCCACAACACCTTCAACATAACTTCGGACAAACGAAAATGCAGATGAAGTTCAATACATCGTTCTACATCTGTATTTAGAATCGATGTGTATAAACAACAGCAGAAGGAAAAAAAATCGGTAGTCAAAATTCAAATTAGTGCACGAGCTTCTATAGGGTGCAATAGATAAAGCACTTCAGGTTGAAAAACCTCTCAAATAAAACCAAAATTAATTCGTCACAGTTCTGAAACATATTTTTTAGGACAGAGCTACATGAAGGAATTTTCACAGGATGTCCTTTGTATATATAAATAATTATATAAATTAGTTATGAATTTAATAGATACTGCGTGAGGCTGAATTTCCAGGATGTAAATTTTGCAACGGGCCCTTTCGTTATATTGCTATCATCATTCAGAAAAAAAAAACAACCAAACGATTATTGAACTGAAGCAGTAAAGTGACGTGCATTTATCTATATCTACCAGTAGAATAATAATGAAACTTCGCATGGAATTAAGGACATTTTAGCCGTTATTGAAATTATTCCATAAAGTCCAATAAAGTTGCAATAAGTTCCAACAAAATCGTATACATGGGTCGAAAACTAGAGATGGTTAAAAAATTGGTGCTCTTCCCCTACTTGAAGAAAAATTGCTCGAAATATTTCTGAACTAGGTAATATTAAATAGAAGTCCAGGGGTCGGACCTGGTGTAGTGGTTAGAACACACACCTTTCACGCTGAGGATCTGGGATCGAATCCAATCCCCGAGAAAAAAAAATGAAGTCAATAAATATAATCATCGTTTTCTAGTTTCCTCAGTCACCCTCCCACCTGTTTAACCCACCCCACCTTACATTCTTCTGTGTTCTTTGTTTTTTCTCTCATTCTTCTTTGCTCTTTGTTCCATTCTACTAGCATAGGAATTCTCCCCAGCTATTCATATGCTTATTCGGGTTCATATTAATCAGCCAGCGTAACCTATTCAAGGGCCAAAAATCGCATGCATAAAATATATTTCGTCAAATATCATCTAAAGGAGTGGAGATATCGCAATTTTGAGGTGATTTTTTGTCCTTAAGGGTCCTAAAATCACCAAAACAAGCTGAAAAGCATACCAACATTTTTCAGAGTTCACTAAAATGGTAAAACTGCACTTACGCCCTTTGCGCCACCTCTAAACTTTCACCAAAAAATCTCATTTTTTCACAGGTTGTTATTTTGGGACCGATGATCATTTTCCACTTTGTAAATCCTGACTACGGAAGATTTTTGGAAATAAGCCCCACCCTATCAAGGCAGGCTTGGGGAAAATAGCTGGTTTTCCTTTGATGTGCACATTCGATGTTTTCGGACCAACATGAAAAAATGGCTAAAGTGTTCTGCGCATTTTATTTTCATTTTTATTGGGAAAGAAGTAAAAGATGCGTGTTTCAATACTTTATATTTAATTAAAATAAATGGTGCTATCGTGGTATTGCTCTTGGATGTGTAGGAATTGATTTTCAGCCGATAGTTGTCAAGTTTGATGAAACGCAAAAACATGACAGCAAAATTTCGGCTCACCTTGACGTACATAAATTTTGTATTGGTTTCTCCCTCCCAGGGACGGACCAGACCTACAGTTTTGTTCAGAATAATAGTAGTGAGAGACAATTTTCATACAAAATGCTCATCTTTGACATGTTGTAATTTAGTTTCCATTTGAGCAATCGGCATGACATTTTGGCAGTGAACTACAAATATACTCAATTTCATTATCACAAGATTTGAAAATTTTCACCCTACCGGCTAAAAAGTAAGGCACCAGGTGAAATCGCTCAAAATAATAATTTTTCTTTTGTAAATTTTTGTTCAGCAACAATTTTATAAAAAAATGTCTTGTTTATACATTTATAGCTTGGGTGGAAATGGTTAAAACAATGAATGAAGAAAAATTCGAAAACTCAAAATACAGCAGATATTTAGAGTGGTGTTGTTTAGTTTTACTATTATTTTGAGCGATTTCCCTGGTGCTTAACTTTTTAACCGGTAGTGTGAAAATTTTCAAATCTTGTGATAATAAAATTGAGTATATTTGTAGTCCACTGCCAAAATTTCATGCCGATTGCTCATATGGAAACAAAGCAAAAGCATGCCAAAATTGAGCATTTTGTATGAAAACTGGCATTCACTACTATTATTCTGAACACAACTGTACACACACTCCAACCTCTTTTTACAACCGTTTTTTTAGCGACGGTTTTTTTACGACCGAAATTCAGATTAACGACCGTTTTTATAAATGATCAATATCTTAATAAGTATTCAAAATAGAGAATCATGATGTTCAGCAACATTGTTCAAGGGCTAACATATGGTGGTCATTGAATTGTGGAATTCTGCCACTAGGTGGCGCTAGTGAGCATCGAAATTTTGTTTTGCGGATAGCTAAGGATCCTGACCACTTAGAAAGATGGCGTCTTCGACAAAGTTGTTCAGTAGCTCAAAGACTATCATTATAAAAGTTATGAGATTCAAGATTTTGCCACCAGGCAGCGCTAGTAAACATAAAACATTTGTTTTGCGGATATCTCAGGATCCTGACTACTTAGAAAGATGGCGTCTTCGGCAAAGTTGTTCAGTAGCTCAAGGACTATCATTATTCTAGCCAAGAGATTCGAGATTTTGCCAAATGGCAAATAGTCCTTGAGCTACTGAACAACTTTGCCGAAGACGCCATCTTTCTAAGTGGTCAGGATCCTGAGCTGTCCGCAAAACAAAAGTTCTATGCTCACTAGCGCCGCCTGATGGCAAAATCTCGAATCTCTTGGCTAGAATAATGGTAGTCCTTGAGCTACTGAACAACTTTGCCGAAGGCGCCATCTTTCTAAGTGGTCAGGATCCTGAGCTATACGCGAAACAAAAGTTCTATGTTCACTAGCGCCGCCTGGTGGCAAAATCTCGAATCTCTTGTCTGTAATAATGATAGTTCTTGAGTTAGTGAACATTTTTGCCCAAGACGCCATCTTTCTAAGTGGTCAGGATCCTGAGCTATACGCGAAACAAAAGTTCTATGCTCACTAGGCCACCTGGTGGCAAAATCTCGTAACTCTTGGCTAGAATAATGATAGTCCTTGAGCCGTTGTTCGCATTGTACAACTCGATTGCCATAGTGGCAGCTCGTCAAGTCTGGTCAGAGTAGCACAGATCAATTATGCTGTTTCAGGAATGATAGCAGGCGCTTTTTAAGGCATTCCTAGTCGAAAATCTCTTCATTGAGGGTTCCCGTTGTGATGAAAATGTCACTTTCTAAACCACACGTGCATGGCATGCCGAACGAGGTATTGTTTATGAAATTTAGATAGTTTGATGGTGTAAATACTAAACATTCTCAAAGAGACTGTCAGCCATCTTATAACACTGTGGAGGAATCATCCGGAAAGCGACTTGCTTTACCGGAGATCTAACACTGTTCGACTTGAGGCGATTGGAAGACTGACGGCCACATCACGCACACACTACACACTAAAAAAATCTGAATAATAAAGGTGATGTAATGCAAGAAATTGACGCAATAGGGTCCTAAAGCCCTGTCCCGATTTTAGTGCCAAACGCTTAAGTTTAGGCTTAAAACACATGTTTACTCAATTTTCCAATGTTTTCCGTTGGTTTAGGTCCGAAAAACATTTTTTTATGTTTTTTTAGATTTTGTCACACCCTTTGGCTTAAACTCAAATTTTGGGTGAATTTTGTTTTCCGTGTCCCTTCCGAAATGTCAGATAGGAACAACCCCAGTGTTAAAACTAAAACCCCTGTGGTGTTTTTGTCGACTAAGCGAACGTCAAACATGATCTCAAGTGTCAAGGTTCATTTATGGACCCAATTTTAAAATTAATGTTTAAACATGATATAGCCGTTATTTGACCGGGAAAAATTGCTGAAGTAGTTGAAATAACATGCTCTTTCGTGTTGTTGAATTAAAACAAGATTTTATCAAACATTTTAGGACCCAATTGACTAGGACGGAATTTGATAACAGATATATTTTTCTGTCATTAAGGATGTAATCACTGTTTTAAATGACTTGAAACGATATTTTGTAATTTTAAAGCGTTAACGTGAAAAACTAGAACTGATGACATGTTTTTAGGTTTTAAGTGACATAAATTTACAAGCGTGATGACGCATTCACAGTCCACGCGCCAACGAAACGTCAAACTTGCTCATAATAAGATGCGCACCGCATAATAAATCACATTACTTAGCAAGCCATCAAAATAGTGAGAATGTGTACTGTTTCTCAGTGGAAAGCTGCATTGACAACGTTTAACGCAACGCATTCGACCGTGTGAAACAAAAATCAACCACCATCAGAAGAAATGGAAGGACTAGAACGCTATGGTGTTGAAAAATCTCAAACTGGCGAAGAAATGAAATGTCCGCGTATTTTATACTTCGAATGGAGAGTATCAATTGTGAGCTAATGTAAGGTAACAAATAAATTGAAATTAAATCCAATTGTGTATTAATTTCTACCAAAAAGTGGAAAGAAATAGTTATGGGATGTGGAGAATTGTGGGGAAAGACAAGATTGAGGTTATGTAATCCAAAACATTGTGTACAGTAAAATTACACGCACGATCTGAACTGCTGTAAAATTACAAAAATCTAGCTGTGTTTCATCGTGTAAATATAAGATAGAACCTAATTTTGTGTCAGTATGCTCACTTTAATATTTCGGGCATAAATGACACAAAATTACAAGAATTTTTCGAAGTGTGCAGATAGCCGTAGCGGTAAACGCGCAGCTATTCCACATGAACAAGCTGAGGGTCGTGGGTTCGAATCCCACTGGTCGAGGATCTTTTCGTAAAGGAAATTTTCTCGAATCCCAGGGCATACAAGTATCTTCGTACCTGCCACACGATATACACATGCAAAAATGGTCAATCGGCAAAGAAAGCTCTCAGTTAATAACTGTGAAAGTGGTCATAAGAACACTAATCTGAGAAGCAGGCTATGTCCCAGTTGGGACGTAACGCCAGAAAGAAGAAGAAGAATATTTTCTATAATATTTCACACATCTCTGTAGATTTTATATGTTTACAGGTTGAATTCAATGTTTTTGGGACTTTTTCGCCAACACGAAAATTTATTTGACGATTTTCTTCTTAATTCAAATTATACAGATTCTATTCATGTTTTAATATTCATGTTGTTGAACATAAGTAAATGTTACCAATTCTGAGTTGAAGAAATTAGTGTAGGGCTGGTTCCTGGTCTTTTTTCTAGAGACTTGGGCACTATTTTGATGCAAGTCTCTAAAAAGTATACACGGATAAAAATCTGATTCCCACACCATAATTTACAAGTCATGAAATTCATAAATTCATTAGGCTGTGATATCAGGACGACAGTCAGATCATGATTCTTCATAAACGTAGCTTAAAGAGCGACAACACAAAGCGGTGCACTTTGCTTCAAGTCATTCGCATCGATCACCCATCATTCATCACAATTCATCCAATCTAGACTGTGGTAAAGTACGTGGCTCTCAATCAGAAGGTTCTTGATTCGAATCTTGCTTTAGCAAATTTGATTTATTTTTGTTTTCATTTTATCGGGTTGACTGACAGAAATATAATTAGATCCGAAATGGATGCGCGGATCATGTTTTTCGAGCATTCGATGCATGATTTCGAACACTCAGCTGCAACTGATTTTGGATTCTGATTTCTAACTGTGTATATTTTTAATGGAAGGCCTCTAGGGTCTCTTTTTCAAGCATTTTTTTCCTTAATATGATTGAAAAAAAAACTACAGCTGCAAAAAAAAAAACAAAGACTTAATCAAAGATTTCAACGCAGCTATACACCAAGTTCTTCAAGAATTTTGTCTCACATGTCTTGAGGAAAAACTTCAAGAAATCTTCTAGTGATTTGTCTAGAGACTTCCTCAGGCATACTTTCAGGGCTTTCCTTAGTCGAATAGTTAAAGTCCGCGGCTACTAATCAAAGCCATGCTGAAGATGTCTGGGATCGATTCCCGGTCGATCCAGGATCTTTTCGTAATCGAGATTTCCTTGACTTCCCTGGGCATGAAGCATCATCGTATCTGATACACGATTTACGAATGCGAAAATGGCAATATAGGCAAAGAAAGCTCTCAGTTAAAAACTTTGGAAGTGCTCATTGAGCACTAAGCTGAGAAGCAGGCTCTGTTCCAGTGAAGATGTAATTCCAAAAAGAAGAAGATATTTTTCTGCTTTTGACTTTTTTTCTGGAATTTTATCCTTAATTTCATTTAAGCATTTCCATGAAATCTCTACAAATATTTTATAAACAGTTTCTTTCAAGACACCTAAACGAATTTTTTTATGGGTTTCTGACGAAACTTTTATTTTGCGTTTTTCATGGTTTGAGGAATTACATCATGAACTGTTTCAGTAATTCTAGCAAAGAATGTATTTAAAGATTTGAAGGGATTCCTTTATCATTTAATCTAAGACGCTATCCTCGAAAATTATCTATATAAATAAAAAATTAAATGATTTTTGTATGTCACGAAATGGCTCTAGTGAGGGTTTTCAAATTTCAAAAATTCTTCCATAATTATGTTCCTAAAGTATTCCGAAGAGTTTGCTTTTGAAAAAAGCACAGAATAATGAACGGGAAATTTGGAAAACCCGGAGTGAACTGAATTTTTTTAAGGGACGTTTCATGGCGTTTTGCAACAGCCTACTTGATCGCAAGACAAAGTTTGCCGGGACCACTAGTTCTACATATATTTAGAAAATTTCTTCAAGCACTCTATCTTGAACTTGATCCGAAATTACACCCATGTGAAATTATGCTAGAAAAATTTTGTTTTTTAGAATCACTTCAAGATTTTTTCTCTTGTCCTTCATGAAAACCGGCAATATTTTTTTCTTCCAAATATCTTCAGTAATCCCTCAAGATATTCTTTAAAAAATTTATCCTTATAACTCTCTCAGAAATTTACGTTAATGGTTCTATCCATAAAGTCCTTTGCAATAAACTCTCCAGACATTTTTGTGGAATTCCATCAGAGCTTTTCCCTTGAAATATATTAAAAATTCTTTGTGGAACTATTTTAAGTATTTCTTAAAAGGTTCTTCAAAAAATCATGTAGAGAGTTCTGAGATTTGAAAATTGCATGAATTCAACCAGAAGTACTTTAATTTTCATGTTTCAATTTTTTCCGGAAGTTAATGCTGTGAGTGTGAGTGATTTTTATCTCAGAATTACTACAAATTTTGAAACAGAAATTCTTTAATTGATTTTTCAGGACCTAATGCAATGTTCCCTTCGGGTTTCATTTTTAGACAGTCAACTCTCCAGAACTCGATATTGAAGGGACCATCAATTTAGGGAGGTATGGAGTAACAGAACATTGAACCAGAGCAACTGCGTTCCAAGGGACCATCGAGTTAGCCACGAAAACCAACTTTTACTATGGTTCTCTAACTCGATATCGAGTGACGGAAAATCGAGTAAAGTAGAGTTAATTGTAATGATAATTTGTCTACGAACATCTCCAAGAACAGTGCCAAATATTTATCTGCAAAATCCATAGAAAATTTCTCAAGATATTACCTCTTTAGTGTCATAAATTTGTGCAAGTAATATTTTTAGAAAAAATCCTCGATAAATCCTAGTGAACCTTCTGAAAATTTTTTTGAAAAATCTCCTGATTTCAGATTTTCTTGGGAATTTGTTTTGAAGCAATCTCTGGAGAAATCTTTAAAATTTTGCTAAAAGGAATGCTAAGAAAACCTCTTGGAAAAATAACTGTTATGAATTTCTAAACAAATCCGCAAAGAAATTTTTATATGAAATTCTGCAGGCATTTTAGTGACCTAACAATAATTCTTGATTGTTGAAGTGGTTGTTAGTGTTAATCGTGAAACAATCCTGGAAAATATGCCAGAAAGATTTTCTGTAAAAATATTAGAGTAATTTAAAGCGTTTTTTTTCAAAGATTTCCTAGAAGAAGTTTTGGAGAAATCATTAGATGCATTTAACTTAAAATCTCTAACAAAATTCTTTCAAATAAATCGATAGAACAGTCCACGATGGAATTCCAAAACCTGTATGGCATAATTCTACAAAAAAACTAGTAGTAATGTCTCAGGAACTATCTTGAAAATATCCCAAGAAACAAAAATAGATGAAATCTATGAGAAGTTCATGAAATAAATGTTGACAGTATCCCTGAAACAATTCCTATAGGAAATCTGAGTGCGATTCCAGAAGGAATTCACGAGGAAATGTGCGAATGAATCAGTTGAGGAATAGACTCTTATAGAAATACTAAGAAGAATCCAGTTATGTTTTAGTTGTCATGTATTCCATCATTATCAGATACCGAATAAATCTCGAAAGAAGTTTTAAGACATTTTGCTGGAAAATTTTTGACGGATTCCTTAGAGTAATATTTCAAAAACTATTTCAGAAATTCCTGCGAAAGTTCTGGGGTTATTTTTAGGAGAAAATGTGGCGGAATTTGTCTTTGGAATTCTTGAAAAAACTTACTAACACGTTATATCCAGTGTATCTAGCTGGGTGATTAGGAAACCAACCAATCAAATTTTTGAACTTTTTCCAAAACGGAATATTTTAAACCGTTAATGAATACACATTGCCCGATTCTGTCAGCCCCTTTTTCAAAACGTTTTTCAGAACTCTTTCAAAAAGTAAACAAACTATCAGAATTATTTCTTTACTATGTTATGCATACTAATAATAACTTTAATGAGTTACATAAGAATTGGAGGAAATTTTATAATGAAACCATGAGAGCAAAATGTTTTCTGCAAAAGGGACTGACTCAATCGGGTCAGTACTTACAAGAAATTTAATTGTCCCAAGACGGGAACACCGCTTTGCTTACTGTGCTAGACAACGGACATAGGCTACGCTCATGCTAGACAACGGACTAGCATGCAATGTTCAGTGACACTGTTGAAATATGTTTCTGACGAAAAGTTTTTCGAAATGAAGCGGGAATCGAACCCACACTCCTGATTCCTAATTGTTTTCATAGAGAGTTATTCTTCCCCATATTTTATTGTTCGGATAATTTACGGACACCCTATATAACGCTATATATCGAGATACGGAAAAACGAGTTATGGAGAGTTGATTGAATTTTTGTTCATATTAAATTCTTAGTATATGAAATTGTAGTTGAATTTCTTAGTCGGAATATGTAGTTGTAGTTTTTTTAGACTACTAGTCTAATCTAAGGGCCTGCACAGCCAATATTGGAAAATAAAAAAAAAAATGTTTTTCGACTTCAAAAGAAACACCTTTTTTTCTAGTACTAAGTTTCTTCGTTTTGTGAACTTATTCATTTAGCTAGAAAGCCAATTCAGTTCACGAACCTCAAATCTTGTTTGTAATTTGAGTTCCAGGACCACACTCAGCATTTTCGGTTCACTCGCAGCATGGTCGACCAAGGGGCATTACTCACTCACACAGTGGTAACCACCAAAGGGAAGAAATTTGATTTATTGTAATTAGTGGTTAAAATTTTAATAACTTGTGCGGCAACTTTTCAATGAGCCATGAGTGCCATCTGTCACCACAAACCGCGCCTAGCTGTGCGAGTCGGCCGAGTCAAAGTCGTAGACTATTCCGGGGTACGCTCCATTTCGAGGTGGTCTGGTTTCGGTGCTTTACAGTGATAAGGAGCTGTGTAAGTTCCGGGCTGTCCCGTCCGTGTGGTGCCGTAATAATAATTTGTGCGTTGGCACCGACCGAAGTTGAGAATCGTAAATCAGCGACGAATGGGGCTCTCTCGGAAAGTTGTTTGGTGTCCTTTTCGGGTTGGGCGGTTATTTTAAAGAATTACTGACGCAGCATGGGGTAGACACGGTGCTATTAAGAACGTTGTTATCTGATAAAATTTTCATCTGAGATCACCAGTCGATTTATAGGTACGGCAAAGCTGCATTTCTGGGTTGAATTAGAAGAAAAAATCGTAGGCATGTAAGCATGCAATTTATCTGCTGAAGTCGACTGGTGAGTACAGATTCGATGCCGTGTTTTTTTCCTGACCATAAAGGTCTGAGAAGCAGCGTGGTAGGGTCATGTAGATTTTCATTGAATAAATAAATCACTAGAGTGCGTTCGCTGTAATCAGTGTTGTTCTTATCGTTTGTAGGGGTTCAAAGTTATTAATTCCTTTGGTAATTGCGGTCTTGCGACCGCAAAACACAGGGTAGCATTTGTTGGTCGATGACTCATAAATCATGTGCCGCAGCCTCCGGGACGAAGTGCGGACATTCGATACAAATGCGTCCTTCGGAACAGCTAAGCCTCATCAAACATCGAGGGTATCGAATGACGAGCTTCTTATTGCTAAACGTTTTCATTATAGCAATCTCTGGGCAAACAAATTGACTAAAGAGCAAACTGGGAACCGGAGATGTGTTTGGCCGCCAATCAGAACAGCAGTGGCTAGGAAAAACAACAGCGCCAAGTCCTGTACAGAGCACATCGGCAAACACAATCTCCAGAGTAAACAAGCAAATTTTTCGTCTTTGCAAACAGTTTTCTTGACAGCTCTTTACCACAAGGAGCCAAGCACGACGCCAGAGATGGCGCTAAGAGAGCACTGGCAAAGCGTTCCTGCACAGTGAGACACTATTATATCCACCCTTCTCGTGATCCGTTACTCCGTGGACCTGTGATGCCAGATTATCGCAGCATTGAATCCGTTGATTTGAATTCTATAATCATGCAATTACAGAATTAATATAAGGATTAATATACGCAAAATCCCAGCAGCAAAGTAATCAATAAGGGGCCGCTACAGTGGTGCCCAAGTAGCACTGGTAACAAATGCAATATTTTATAAAAATAAAACAAATTACATTGCCGTTGCATTTTAGATAATTTGTAGCATATCTTATTGATGATTTTCAATTTTGGTTACTAAACTATTACATTGTAACTTACGCTTTGTTTACATTACCTAGGTGTTGCATTTTTACTTGCATGTAACTTAACCTAGAGCTGTCAAAATGAATAAGTTACATTGGAATTGAATCTGTGGTTGCAATGAAACAATTAACACGATAGGTTACATACAGATTGCTAAGTCACATGTGTGTAACAGCATGAAGTTTGTTTACCATTTGTCATAGGGGAAGGGGTGAAAAAATGAACAAGATGGTAAAATGAACACCGAACTTGTTACACATGAACAACAAATTTAAATGATTTTTATTACGCACGGATGATTTAGAACATAAATAAGAGTGTTTTTGTTGATACAGAGATAAATTGAAGTCAGAAACACGTTCAGAAATTAAAACTAATGTAATTTTAGGCACAGAGATGTTGAAGTTTTTCAATGAGGTGAATATCGTAATGATATGATGTCGAAACAGAAACCTTTAGAACTGTTTTCGAAGAGATTATAATCATTCATAGATGTTTTTTTAGGACTGTGATAAAAATATCAAAAATGTTTGTTTTGCTCGTGTATTTTACCACCAACATAAAATGAACATTTCCATAATATAACGACGATGAAAGTATGTGAAAATTTAGCTGTCTTAGTCTTAATTCGTATCGCTGCGTTAATTAACATTTCTATTTTTGATGTTGTGCGATAGAACTAGTTATAATTAATAAACAAATTGATAAATGAAGAACAATTTCTGCGAGTAGACATATCACAGAACATCGAGTTACATTTGTAATGTTCTTTTTACTACTTTAGTGGGGAACGCCAATCTTTGAGATGATGACACGGAATGACGAGAATTCGTTTAAGGTGCAAATAAAAATGGAGCAATTGTCAAAAAGAAAAAGCAGTTTTCGCCCTTGAAATCAACAAATTGAAAAAAATAAAAACACACAGCCTTTTTATTTTGAAAATAAAACAGCTGTGTGTTTTTATTTTTTCGATTTGTCGATTTCAGCGACGAAAACTGCTTTTTCACTTTTGACATTTGCTCCAGTTTTACTTGGGCCTTAAGGGGTCAGGATCCGTCATCAACTCGATAATTTTCAAAAGCAGTTTTTTCGTTCAAAATCATGAATATATTCATGTGTTCACTGTATTTTATTCTCCAACCGAAACACAGTGAACACATTTTCAAAAGTCAGTTTTGAACAGAAAAATTGCTGTTGAAGTTTCGATGATTACGATGACGGATCCTTGAACGTTAAAGTGTTTGGATCCTCTAGACAATTCGTAATCAAACGTCAACATTTGACCGGAAAATCACTAGTGTTTGGAGGTGTTGTTTACTACAAAATATCGAAATCAACATCTCCAACTTAGTTCTAATACCCTCCGTCCACGAATTATTGTGGCGCGTCGATCGTTGCAAGTTTCTCGTTAAACAGTCAATCCCGTAAATGATTGTGTTTTGTTAAGCTTAATTACTTTAAGACGAAAGCAGTCAGTGGCTGTCTTCTTTGTTGAAATTTGTTCTGGGATTCCAACTCCCACAGGGTCCACTTATGCACTGTCATAGTTTGTATTACGTGCAATAAATATGTTAAATTTGTCCTTGAAAAACTTATCGAAGGACCTAAACTTTAATCAACTCGTGGGGGCAAAACCCCCACCCCCCCATAACACCAATATAGCTGTTGAATTCAAATTCTACCAAACGTAATGCCACGCTGAAGTAACGCGCAAATTAGATCCTTACAAATGTAAATCTTTCGCATCAGCATCTATTACTGAACAATAACATCAGAACAAACGCCTGCAGGTATGCTTTATATATGCAGAATCGATGAAAAGAAATCACCAGGCGTTGCAGAATTCGCTCTCATTTGAGAATGAAGCACGATCAAAGCAAGCAAAGAAAAACATCCTATCTGTTGCGGTCCACGATCGTCATTGTATCGCAAGGTGTAACAAGTCTGATAAATGGAAGCAGCGAGCGAGAGCCCCAACGAGAGAGCGATGATAAAATCCATTTTTCTCGCTTGTTTACCGTTGGGGATAGGTGTTTTTCTTTACTGGCACGATAAACAATCCACGAACTTCCAATAACAACAGTGTCCCCCAGGCTTGGAGCATGTTTAGAGGGGTTTTATCATGCACTACTATCCCCCCAATCTGATCAAACTTGTAGCAGTATACGATAAACAGTCTCTCATAATGTGCAGCATGTTATGATAGTTACAGAGAGCGATACGTGAGAGATTCTCTCAATTTTCTCAGGATTCAATCCCTGGAAATCACTCATGTTAGTTAGGCTCTATTGAAGTGACAGCACAGAAATGCACAAGGGGCTACCATTAGTTACGTGGTTATTTTTTCCCAATTTTAGACCCACCTTCCCCCTAGTAGTCATTTGTCCATACACAAAATTTACAATTTGTATGGACCGTGGTCATTGGGCAGAATTTATCCCTTCCCCCAATAAATGACTACGTGGTTTAAGGATGACCGATAAGCACGCATTTTTTTAATTGATTTTTTAACCCTAGAAATACTCAAATGGATGGATGTTGTTTCTACTATTTGATAGAGAACATATTTTTATATCCGATTATAATAAAAAAGCATGTTTTTTATATCTAAATCGCTATTTTCCTTATCATGGCCATATTACCCTCAGTCCCTAATATTGGCATAAATTCTCGCATAACCTGTGATCTCTCCCTAAAAGCCATTGGTAACCGAGTGTGTAGCTTGTTGTTACTGAGCAAACGAATGGATTTACACGTTATTCAACAATGCTATAATGAAAAGAAGATCCTCCTCTATCTCCCAGTGGTGATAGTTTCATTATTGGGCCATTCATTTGCTTAGAAACAAGGAGCTACACACTCGGTTACCAATGGCTTTTAGGGCGAGACCACAGGTTATGCGAGAATTGATTAATTTCTAAAATCAATTCGTTGTTTCACCTCAGGACGCAAGATTACATTACTTCCTAGCGTATTTTAGTGAAAAAATGTTAACAAACCCGCATTTTGTCACCTTTATTCACAGAAGAGAGGATCGATGAAGAGAAATCGATCATGCGACTTGCGCCCTTATTATAGCACACGCTTGAATTTGCCTTCTTTCGAGATATTTAAGCCATTTGAGCACGTCACAAACCATGTGCTTTCTTGGACGCATTTAATTTTCATACTTTTGTAAGGTTCCAGTCAATCGGCTTAGGGGATTTTTGCACATTATTTGATGATTTATCGCTAATTCATCGTTTTTTCCCATTAAAAGCAAGACGATATCGTTTAGGTGTTCATTTTAATACCCCTTCCCCTATTGACAGCAGTGTAATTTATTGGCAGTTTCAGTATAGTTACACATCAGTTTCAAAATAACCTAAGATTTCTGGGTAACTAATGTGTAACAAACGAGTAACTTGCTGACAGTGGTTAACACTACATGTCAAAAGTTTTCATATGTATTGTTAATTTTGATATAAGAACTTTACGATTTTATGACTAGTTATTGTTTTCATAGATATTTTTCCAGTGATTAATTAAAATTGTTGAATTTACAATTTGCAGCCTCTCTAACAGCTTTTTAATAGTTGTCATCATTTTAGATTGGCTGTCCTCAAACAGTTATTCGGAAGTGTATCTGCAGCAAGATGAAATTAAATGGCGATTTATGATAGGCAACCCAGAAAATCCAACTGTGGGACACGAAACAACGTGATTTTGGAATCACAATCTTCACAAACAATTAAATTAAAATCGAAAACACTGCTGATTTGAGTAACAGTGTCAATTTCCATTTTTTGTGTCAGTTCTAATGGAATAATATCTCAACAATCCAGGTATCATGTGTTGTTCAATATAAAATTATTATCTATTTTATGAGCGCGTCAGTTTTGAGCAAGTAAAATGATTGATTTCACCACAAATTCAAATCGGCATGTTAAATCTATTATGTACTTGTGAATAATTACGCGTTCGAAAATCATACGTATTACTTCTATTGACATTCAATTCTTAAATGGTTGTTCGGTTTCAAAACTGTCAGGAAGTAACAACAACTTCAACGCCGTTTCATTTATTTTGTCGCAGGAAAACCCTTGCGTAATCAACAAATTACATAGCAGTCGCTTGCAAACTTCTTATGTAACGAACAAACAAGTTACATAAGGCTCGACTTTTTGCGCTTTTTCGGTTACATAGCAGTATTTTTTCATGTTGCAAATGTATCATATTGTAACTATTGAATATGTGAAGTAGCCGTTGCTGTAAGCTACTTGTAACAATATGTGCTGCTTGGGTGGTTAAGTTTTTGGTCAGTCTTTAACCCGTATAAGACTGAGCGAAAGAAAAAAAACTAAAACTTTCACCGTTAAACAAATACTTGATGGAATTCAATTATTTTTGTCAGTATACTGATAGGTACACATATCTAGTTTTCAAAAGTGTCCAAAGTATCTGGGGACGTTCCTGTAGCCGGAGTAATACCGGTGGGTCACTGGATCAGGTCGAGTGAATAGGGTTCTGTGCTTTTGTGCCTCAGAAGGTTCATTTTTCAAGTCGTATTTTCCGGATTCATAGGGTGATGTGCTAGTATCTATCGTATTAAGCATTGATCAGTGAGAACTGTAATTTTCTCAGTATTGCAGTGAATGATGCTGATACAAATCGATTCCAAACAATTCTTTCTCAAAACGGTTTTAGTATTGTACAATAACATTTTGATAAATCTTGATCTCTTTTTGGAAATAATGCAAAGAAAATGCATCTTACCGTATTCTCAATCCGTCGTATCGTTTTCAACTCCGTCGCAATCAGTTTCCAGATTCGTCTCACAACTTACGGCTCACTGTGATGTATTGAGTGGTTAAAACAAAACATATCAACGCTATAATAAAATGTTTTACTAGAATATATAGATCTATGGGCATCTCCCTCCAAAATTAATTGTTCGTCATCAAAATTCAGCCCACACATATGAACACAATTTCTTTTGACCGTACAATTATGGCATTTGCTCACAGTACAGCGAAAACAACACAATCAAAGGAACCGTATTTTTACGTCGAGCGTCGCGCACACATTGATGCGCACAAGCTGTTTTTTTCTCAGTACGACGGATTGAACTTTGTTTACATTCTCAATTATACGCTGCGGTTGAAGAAATTTCGTAAGATTTGGTGATTTATTGAAGTTTTACGGCGTGTGATTGGCATGAAATCCTTCAGTGAAGAAGTAAGAAGGTTTTCCATAGTATAAATAAGTGCCCGGCGAAGTAAGTCACCCACGGGGGCGGGAAGAAACTTGTGTTGGAAAGTGGTGTGGCTCAGTCGATCGCTAAGCATTTCTCTCAAATCGTGTTCGTCCATGCGATTTCGGTGAAAAAGTGCAAAGTGGATAATTGAACAGAAGTTATTTACCGAAATACAGTAGTTTTATTGCATTTTTGGTGTACAAGTGTACGAACCATAACAGCTTTCACAAAATTACACTTGGAGGATAAATCTATGTTGCAGGTAAGTTTGAATATCCGCCGTAGTGGAACATTACTCGCGTTTAGGATCATAAGGGCGTATCTGCAGTGATCGATTTCTCTTCGTCGATTTTCTCTTCTGCAAATTACTCGACCGGGTCAATGTTTTCGACTGCTATCTATGTCTTGATAGAAAATAGTAATTGTCCTCTATCATCCAGCATCGTAAAATGTTCCGAAAATCGTTTAAGTTTCGTATACTAAGCCAAAGAGAAAATCGACGAAGAGAAATCGATTACTGCAGATACGCCTGTATGATACTCAACGCGAGATTTAAAGTTTGATGCGACGAATAAAAGCGCTTACGACGAAGTAGAACAAAACCCTATGGCAGTATACTGACTGTTTCGGATAGGATTTAAAATAGTCGCACGTCTTTTCAGCTAATGCAGTTTCAAACTGTAATTATATTGGTGTCAAATTATGGTTTCTTAAATATAAATAAATTTGACACTTACATTTCGTAATCTTTATCTTTTTACCCGATACATTCTATTTCCGGCTTTCAATTTCACAAGTAATTAATCTAGGTTAACAAATTTAGTGCATGAGTTTTTCTATTAAAGGGTTCATTTCAAGGTAGCATAACTCACAATTACTTGAGAAGGATAACAGTAAAAATGTATGTTACCCAATTATGTATTGTTCAGGTATAGGATCTACAAGGTAATCAAGTTCAATTAGTTATTGAGCTCAAAATTTAGAATAATCAAATAACGCACATCTCAGTCCAAGCGTTCCCAAATTTTTGATCAAAAAACTTCAGTATAAGAGCAAATACTGTTGAAGTAGATAAATAATCGAGCACACTCAAGGTTTTGGCTAGTACAATTACGTTGCACTTTTTTTCTCTTTCATTCCTTTTACGCTGATCCGAAGGCTCGCGGCTGAGCCCGATGTCAACGGCTAGGACGGGTGATATGAAACTCACACCCAGTTGTTCTTATACACTGACAAAAAATATTTGAATCCATTAAATATTCGCTGAGCGGTGAGGATTTAAATATTTTTGCTTTCACCCAGGCCTTCAAGGGTATTATAGATGATAATTTCAAATAAACTTGGATCTTATATTCTACTAACCAGATACAGGGTGCTCAATAAATTCGAGTACACTTTAAAAATGTGTTAAAATATGAAAATACAAGACATCAACATGAACCCTCCAATTTATACTCTTAATCGTCCATATGTTTGTTGAAGTTGGTTTTTCCACTGTGATAAGAATGGTTCATTTTATTACCCCTGTTCATTTTTCCACCTCTTATCCTACGATAATTTGTGCACATCACTCACAAATATTAGGGTCAATGGAAATTCACGATTTCACGGGAGCTGCAAAATCCGCGAAATGTGTCCTTCGACAAGAAATCCAGGGAATCCCGCGAAATGTCGGAAAGTTGTTATGACAATCGTACAATATTTCAGAGCTTTGCTCATGAAACAGGGTTATATCTATATGTTCCACCAAAAATGTATCTCTAAGCTTAAACTACGATTCCATTTCGGCTTATTTGCTTATTTCAAATGTTGATTTGCTAATCTGCTCTTTAATGAATGTTCGAATCCTCTGAGCAGAATCTCAAATAGAGAAACTTTAAAGTAGATGGAGT
This sequence comes from Aedes aegypti, assembly GCF_002204515.2. Classification (NCBI taxonomy): domain Eukaryota; kingdom Metazoa; phylum Arthropoda; class Insecta; order Diptera; family Culicidae; genus Aedes; species Aedes aegypti. The sequence goes on along the minus strand of NC_035108.1, from coordinate 88,823,861 downwards.
ACCGTGTACCTTTTAATTCCGCTCCTAAATGCTTATCTTTGACAGATACGCGTATTTCGACTACCACTTGCAGTCTTCTTCAGTGTCAGTTACTCGTATCCACTGAAGCGGCACACCTTAAATACTAACACCAGATAAGTACCTACACAATCAAACTACCTAGGAAAAATTTTGACAGGAGTATACCTGTCATGTCTTGGTCAAAAATTTAAAAGGGGGGATAATAATAATTATACAAATCCCTAACTATCTACCTATATATTCAAGCTCGTTTATATTTCTTAGGTACAAACTTAAACAGCCTTGATTGTCCGTTTCCTTGATCCCTATTAAGAAGTAGTGAAGGTTTTTGTTTGTAAATTTCTAAACTTTCAGCGACGTCTAGTTTCCAAGATGAAGATACGCTTCGTACGATGTCTATGTTATCGCTTGTCATTTGGTGTCCATCCTGGAAAACATGTTCAGCCACTTTTGATTTAAAATAATACGCTAATCCCTTTTCTAATTCCTTGTCTGCTTTTTTTACCTCAGCAATATGTTCTTTGAATCTTATTTCTAGAGTTCGTTTTGTTTGTCCTATATAAATTTTATTACAATGGGGGCATGAAATTTTATATACTCCTGCTCTATTCAGTTTATTAATTTTATCCTTTGTTGATCCTAATCTAGATTTAAGCTGACTACTCCTACTGCTGAAAACCAAATCTACTCCATATTTTCGAAATTTCTTAGCCAAAGGCTGTGTAATCTTGGTATCAAAATTCACCGCTACTCTTTTTAAATCCTCTTTTTCGGCAGTAAGTGTTGTCATACTTTTCCTATATTTATCCCTTGCCCTCTTATCTACTACTGCTTGTATTGTACTATTCCTATATCCGTTAAGCCTAGCCGTCTCAAAAATATAATTCAGTTCTTTTGATTTTCCAGTTTCTCTTAAAGGAAGGGTTTGCATTCTATGTATCATATGCTCTATTGCTAATCTGGTTGTTAGTTTAATACCTCAAACAATATAATAAAAACTATAAATAATGGAAAATGGCGCCTTCTTTAGCCGAGTGGTTAGAGTCTGCGGCTACAAGCAAAGCCATGCTGAAGGTGTCTGAGTTCCATTCCCGGTCGGTTCAGAATCTTTTAGTAATGGAAACTTAGTTGACTTCCCTGTATAATCATATCTGCCACACGACACACAAATTCCAAAAAAATGGCAACTTTGGAAAAGAAAGCTGTCAGTTAATAACTGTGGAAGTGCTCATAAAAACACTAAGCTGAGAAGCAGGCTCTGTCCCAGTGACCATGAGCATGAGCATGATTGACCACCCGCAGTTGCTACTCCGTTACTGCAAGAACAGCCGTGTTTACACAGAAAACCAACAGACGTTACTCAGGATCAGTGGCATCCTCAGTCAATACCAGCGCCGGCTGCGTCCGAATGCAGGTCAATTTGGGGAAGCGAGGGAAATGTTGACGTGTTACTTGCTTTATAGAAGCCAAGGAGTCCTCTGCACATCCACAAGAAAACACTGGGATTTTGTATATGGGAAAAGATTTGTTTTGGTAAACGATAAAAAATAATTTAAAATAGATACGTAAGTATTCACACGGACGATCGATATCGGTAGAGCGGTTACTACACGAACCGGTCACAATAGATCCGGATTCCGTCGCTCGATCACAAAGGGGCATACACAGGGTTGGGAAAAAATCTGAAATTCATTCTACAGCAGCCAAACAGAGCCAATCGCAGTCAGCGAAGCCAGTGAAACTCACGCCTGTCGCTGCTGTAGGCAAAGAGACTTGAAAATCGCAAAACACCTGTTGCTAAGGGCAACCCAAAATTACTGTAGAAAAATGTTCTATTTCCCGCTGCATTTCCCGCATTTTGAGCCTTCAATGACACTAGCGATTTAAAAAATTCATGCACCCAACATAGGCTACTTGATGAGATTCACGGTTTTGAACTACTGTACTAGGAAAGCCACGTGATTTTCGCGAAATTCAAGCCTACTACTATTACCATTCCCAGCAATGGGCATACAGCAGGTTCAACGGACCAAACACTACTCGAAGCAGGCTCTGTCCCAGTGAGGACGTTAATGTCAAGAAGAAAAAAAAAATGAAAAATTAATGGTAAACCGCTTGATTTACACATTCAAAACATATTTTCACTGAAAGGTATTTACCCTATGATATGAACGATTTTCTAAATCATGTTCTACTATTTTGACGTATATGGCGAGTGCAATCGATGCAAACATCATTTTTTGTACAACAAAAAAATAAGTTTTCAATCGTTAATGTATTATTTGAGACAGATGAAGAATAGAAGTATTATTTTGAGTGAAAAAATCTAGCGGCCATCTTGGATTTTGACGCCATCTCGGTTTTAAGTAGAAGAATGAGTTTTCACCTTGTTAGCACTCAACATGTTGGCTTTAATTCTACCGTTACACTTATTCTTCTTCTTGTTCTTCTTTTTCCTGACGTTACGTCCCTACTAGAACAGAGCCAGCCCCTCAGCTTAGCTAGTTTTAAAAACAAATTATCAAATAGGATTTTTTTAAACGCTTATTTGATACTGAATGATTCTTCTGCATATCTTCGAGTTGAAACATAGCATTATTACTTTCATTTATTTGGTCTAAAATCATTGATAGAAATAAACCATCAGTTGAACAGCTGAGATAAGATAAGAAAGATAGTATCTGATTGTTTTTTTTTAACGGAGGCCTCATGATTCAACATGATGAGCACTGAGATGGTAAAAAATCATTCAACTGCTATCATCATTCCTCGCATAAAACACTTCTTTTCTGAGTTCATTTGTACATTTTGTTTCATCTCGTACACACGTACAAAGTAAGTCGAATCAATCCGTAGCAGCTGTCAAATCATCATTTGTTATCATAAGTTTAGTCGCATAATATTACAGGTTAGTTCGGTAGAATATTTATACACTCGCATTGTATGTTATTATTCATCACATAATATATGCACGCATATCGCCTCCACTTATGTACGTAGAAGGCCGTTTCGCAACATCTTATAGGTGAAATTTTGCACATATTGAGCCTCCAGGTGATTTCGTTATACGTACATTTTGGTTGTCTGGGTTAAAACGATAATTTATTGCTCAGAAAATAAAGGATGTTTTTTGCTTCAAAATTTACAGATATTACCACAAGACTTACTCATGTCCCGACGCGCAATCTATAAACTTCATTCAATGTAAAACAATGCATATGGTAAATAAATGTTTGTTTAATACAATCAGTGTTTTTGGACGGTTTTCATTTATTGAATTTATTTACTCATTATAACTGAATTCAAAGATGTGTCGAAAAATTATTCTGTTGTCAGAAATCGCATTATAAAAGAAAATTCCTGTTTAATAACCTGGATTTATAACTAGTAAAGCTGAGCTCGGTTCCAGTAGGGGCATAACGTCAAGTATAATAAGAAGAGTGTGCATAACCTTTTTTTTATTGGTAGCCTCCTAATTCGACATGCTGAGTGCTATCAAGGTGAAAAATTCATTCTCCTACTTAAAGTCAAGATGGCGTCAAAATCCAAGATGGCCGCCAGTTTTTATCACTCAAATAATACTCCTATTCTTCATCTGTCTCAAATAATACACCAACGATTGAAAACTTATTTCTTTGTTGTACAAAAAATGATTTTTGCTCGATTGCACTCGCCGTATACGTCAAAATAGTAGAACATGATCTAGAAAATCCTTCATATCATAGGGTAAATACCTTTGCTCACCTAGTTTCTGTAGCCCATCTCACGCAATTTTTCCTCAGCTTTCTGATGGTGATCTCAGAATTCAAAACTAGCAGTGCGCTAATGGCGAAAAAACGATTTTTCTAACAAAGTTTAAAATGGCCGCCAATTTTTTTTTCAAGTTTGAATGAAAGCTATGTCCTTTCTCTATACGATGCCACTAAGTTTGCTATGTGTTCCAAGCGAAATATGAGACATATCACGTGAGGATCAAAAAGATTTATCAAAAAATGGGCTCTTTCGCAAACTGTTCACCTAGCTGGCCTATGAGGGGTCCACCAATTTGAGAAAACAGAAAGGACCATCCTTAAGTTTTATCGAAAACAAGCGATCAGTGACATAAAATTGGAATTCTAGCGATGGGTGCCGATGGCGGCCTGGTTTCAGCGAAAATTGCTCAGTAGTATATTTGGAGAAAATTCTAGGAGATAACTTTGAAGTATTCTAAGGAGTAAGTAATTTCTTGGAATAATTTCTGCAAATATTTTTGAATTAATCCCTATAGGAACTCAGTCAATTTAAAACAGAATTTTGGTATGAACTTCGGGAGGGTTTTGTGGATGTGAATATTATGATTATAATTACTATTTATTATAAGCCAACAGGTAAGACGGTTACTCCAATGACAATAATGAGTTTTTCTTTTACTTATTTTTTTTATTTGGCTTATTCATCATTAGGAATAACGGAGCCGACTTCTTTTGATTGTTTTAACAATTTCCTATCTTGTTAGGACACTATGTTAGCTTTGGTGAACCGTAAAACTCGCGGTTTGGTCGAGGGTAGGGGTAACAATATTTTTGAAGGAAATGATGAGATAATGGAATATTTCCGTTGGCATTCAGCAGCATTCAGTTGTGTCATGTTTGCTTTGCGTCGAACGTAGAGTGGACAATGACTACCTGTAATGATACAACAAGACGGTTTTCGTGGGGACACAAGGTGGGCTAGTCACAGATGTCAAACACAGATGTCAGCTTGTTTTAAAAAATCGTGAAAAAGCTTCATCTACTCAAGGTCAAGTTTACTCAACACACCTCTAATGTTTTCATTTACTGGTTTCCCTTGGGTACTGGGAGATGTACAACGTCTAGATCTGGTAATATCGTATTCGATGCACTTCCTAACTACGTGGTTGATATCTTGGTAACCTGCACCGCTGCTGCAGTAATTGCTATCTGTGAGCCCTATTCGATAGAAATAAGAGCCTAGCGAGTAGTGGTTGGACATAAGTGGACACATTTCCTCAATAAAGTCTCGACCCTTGATCCACGGCTTCCTTGATACCTGTGGGAATGGAATGTAACACTAATGCCTAATTCTCCGGCATCCCATTTTGTTGCCAGCTGACCAATGCATGACGAGCAATTGAGAAATAAGCATTGAAGGTGATTTGTCGGTCAAATATTTCACCTTCCATAGTGTCCACCTTGGCTAGTGAGTCCGCTTTCTCATTGCCCGGGATCGACCAATGCAAAGGGTCCCAAACCAAGGTATAATATATGATTCATTCGATAAAGCACTCAATATAGATCGTATTTTACTGAGAAAATACGGGGAGCGCTTCACCGGCCTCATTGAACGTATAGCCTCAATGGAGCTAAGACTATCCGTGAAAATGATATATTTATCTGAAGGAAGAGAGGCAATTCGCTCTAATGCATAATGTATAGCCACATATAACAGATGTTCATGATAGAACAAAAATCTTCTGGAAACCTGTGTAAACATTCAAACTGAAACACTTTGAAATCACTAGCGCCGCCACTCAGCGTATTACGTTAAACAGTGCTGAATTCAGTATCTTAAGATATTCTATATTCACCACTGACATCGTTATGGGAACTCAGCAATAAATGCGCCACCACAATGTTTCTACTTTTGTTGCCATTTTAAATGAACTTTAATATTCTTACACACTATTACGATCGGACTTAAACGTCAGTAAAGCTTTTAATTCAGCGACATATACGGTGCACGGGTTCTGAAGTTTGTATGAGGCGCTATGAAACTCGTTATGCACACCAAATCTATAGGAATCATTTGTTTTTGACCCGGTATAAAACCATCCATCTTAGCTGATGTGACTGAAACGAGCAATTTCCCATGAGGCAATCATCAATATCTCTGACGTAAAAATTGTAAAGAAGAGAGCTTAAGAATGAGCCCTGGGGGAGACCCATGTAATCTATTCGAGTAAGTTTCTATGTGAGAAAAAACATAGGCTTCTCAGACAACAAATTGTACAAGTAGTTATTTGAAAACGGAGCAAGTCCACACTTGTGGAGTTTGTCTGAAATCAATAATGAGTCAAGAGATATCTGAAAAAAAAAACCAGAGGAAACTGTATATGATTTCTCTGAAACTGCAACTAAAATGGATTCAGTAAGCAAATCCAAAGAATTTCTGAAGAAAAAAAACCATCAGCAAAAACTTAGCGGTGCAATATCCAAGACGAAATCACTTAAATTAGGCAAAGTCTGATTAAGAATATTGAGCAAGACAATGAGAAAAATCTAAAGGCCTTAGAAGAGTTTCAATGAATATCTCAGGAAATTTTGTTGGTTGTTTAAAAAAAAATATCTCGGTGTGATCATTTTTTCTTTAAACGTTCAATGCATGCGAATCAGAATCAGATGGAGCTTCATGAAAGGTAATTATAGGGATACCTGGTGAAAATATTTAGAAGTTGTGCACAAAACTGTAAAAGTACCTAGACTCTAGAGAAACCTATGTAGGAAGCTCTTTTTTATTTAGTGGAATAACGCGATTGATAATTTTATCAATGATCTCTGAATTAAAGCTTGGGTCCTTTATATTTAGACTAGTCCAATCTAGTCTAGTCTACTTATACACAGCCAGTACTTGAAGGAATACTGGAAAATGGAGGAATTTACAACTTCTACCTGTTTTGTCGGCATTAATATTTGCAGCATATCAGTAATATGACACAATTATCAAAACAGCCAGGCCTAATGTGCAAAGTTAGGTTTTTAAAACGATTTGGTTTTATAAATCATTTAATCAACGAACATTTTTGAATTGTTAAAAAAAACCGGGACGATCGTACCAATCGTTTCAGATTCATTGGATATATGAAATAGTTGGGAGCAACGTGACTAAGAAATTGGTGCTAGCATCTTTGGGACGCAAATAAGTAATGTCCACCTTGTGTCCGGGCTGATTAGCCTAGGCTTAAGTGCCATTGTTCGCTCTCTGAAACGAAAGTCAACAAAGACATTCGTACGAACCGTTTCAATTTAAATCTTTCTATGGAAGTGCTGTGATGACATGGTTAATGTTGTACTCAAATAATATTCAAAAACTTTAGCGGAAATGATAAAAGGAACATCCTCGTCGTGTAAACTGGTATGCCATGGAGCATTTCAATCTATGTTCGTTTTAAAGTGTAGCGTTTGCAAACCTTTTCATCGTACTTGAGTACAGAATCCACCTCTTTTCTTTGGCTGTTACTATATACAATCATTGGAGCAACCTTTTTTATAGAGTTAAGACAAATTCTAATCACTTTTTCTCCAAAACAACAATAAACTCTTTAATCTGAAACCTCTTTTATCAACTTCCGTAGGAAGGGAGCTGAACCTTAGCAGGCATAAAACCGTAGGTACAGTGAATCAACTTTTTATTATCCTCACTTCTGAATCCTTAAAAACTTCACACGATACGAACAGAACGTGTAAAATTATGTGATATAATGCACATAATTGGAGTGTTGATCTTTTTTACGAAGTTGGTTTCGTAAATGCTACGGAACTATTTCGTTGCAGAAAACAACGTTTAAATTCGTAGCTCAAACGAATGATTTCGTTATATATAACAATACATATTTTCAGTGTATGCCATGTATATTTACATGATATGTCATGTAAACTTCAATGAGATTCGAGTTACGGCACAGTACCAAAAAATCATGTGATTTACGTCTTTTGGGATGCACATAAAAGAAGCGAGCCAAATAACGTAACTTTGAGTCGAATTTTAAATACGGTTATGTCTGATTCGGGAAATGTCGCTCACACTTCTATCGTTTTCGTGTCCTTCAACATGTAAAATTACATTTTTGGTTAAATACATCTTCAAGGCCACGTTTTTGTGTCGTTCCATCACTTACATCATGTGCCATTCAGTCACAACTAGAATTACGTCCACAGTAATTTTCATTATTTTTAAGAGTGTGTGCACGTGCTGTAGCCATATGGGCCGGAGCAATATTGCTTGCAGTCGCACGAGCGCGCTGGGCATTGTGAAATCTTTTCTGGAGCGCATAATTTTTCCGAGATATTTCTCAATGCGGTTTCATGCGCTCCGTCATATGTGCTGTTTAAAATTCAGCGCAATAATTGAAGTAATAACAAACTTTTTCAACGAGGATCGAAATCGTAACTCTTGATTCGCGAGTCTTCAACCTACCATATAGATCACTAAACACTTGCATAATGAGGCGCAAATAGTTGTAGAAGATCTTCGTTACTAAGGGGTCGTCCATTAACAACGTAAGGGTTTTTCGGGGGAGGCGATGCTTGAGATTTCTCTTGCGTCATACAATTTATTTTTAATTTTCATACAAAACATCTTACTTTGTGGGGAGGGGGGAGTTTCCAAACCGCCAGAATTGTCTTACGTAATTAATGGACAGCCCCTGAGCATTTGTTTCAAAACTTGAATACCGATGGCGAACCGTAGCGCCGAGCTGCGCATGAGACGTGTCTCCTCGGGAGCGCATCACCTAGCGCGCGCTTTCAGAATTCTCGTGAGACTCCGGCTAGCGCAACACACTAGGATTCCGATGAGCTGAAAGACGGTTTGGTTGGAGGCTCGTCTGTACATTTATGTAACTTTTAATGCGATGTTTTGTAATCTAGCAGCAGTCTGTGAAATTACATGTTAAATGACATTGTTAATTTTACATCGCATCGAAATTCTCGTGATCTGGCATCACTACCGTGGACTGGATTGGTCCGGGCCGGAGGGTATAGTGTTACCGTTTTTGTGTGCCCCGTGCTCTGGAAATCCCCCGATGGGAGGAATAATCATTGTTTGCCGGAGCCTGAAGCAACGGGAGCACAAAAGGACGCGCGGTTTGCGGTAACGGGACTGCCATACAAGGTCAACCAGCTTGATTTGAGATCCTTTGTCCTTGAGCGGCTGAGGGATAAAAGACAATTTGAAGACGACAGGAGGTACGTATCCCCAGTTAGTTGAGCTCTCAACTCGAGAAGACAGGCAGTTGAAAGATCCAAAAATTTACACCACAAACCCCCCAGGGAAGCACGCTGAAGATGTTCTGTGCACAAAAAAAGACGGTTTGCCGAGCGGTGTGCTAAAGAAATGGTCGAGTTCCTAGGATCCATCATTGGTTAAAGGGAAGAAAAGTCAACCTCTTAGCGATAAACTCACTCAACCCACATAAATCCAGCGGCACAAGGATGGAAATGTGGCTCCACCGGGAGAAGTTGCCCAGCCGGAGATAGAAACCGAAAGGGCAAAAGGGGAAAATAAGATAATGTTTCCAGCGTGATTGCTAAATGGAGTTCCATTTGCGCTGGTTACACTTCATTTGAGCGAGTACGGGACCAGTTCTTGGGATGAGCGGCAGGATAACGCCGGACCAGGACGGACGGGATGGTGGAATGCCCGAGGAGTAATGCTGTTTTCTGTGAACGGGATGGCTTTTTTTGGGTACCTCACGGCTGGCTCCCTATTTTATGTAAATTTATGTTCTGTTTCATTTACGGATTTTTGTTTTTGCTGTCTAGATCTGTCGTGCCATGAGAGAAATTGTTTCAAATTTCAAGCTAAGCTGACAAACAAAGAGGTCGTGAGCGTTTTTTTTTTGCATGGTTTCGAAAATTTTTGTGAGAAAAAACACATGCATTCAAAAGATAACCCTTGTTGCTATAATTTTTCATTTTTAAGGAGATGAACTATCATCAAAGTCCATTTTTGACCGCTGAAAGTTTCCTATCCGAATCCCCTAGATTCTTATTTTAGAAAGCGGTTCCTTTGATTGTGGTATGAAATATTGTTTTCGTTGCCGCAGTAATGATTTGTTCTGTCAAAAAGAATCGAGCATAGGGGTTAGTCATTAACCATGTGATCCTCTATTTCAGATTTTCAGACCCCCTACCCCTCGTGGTCTTCTGTCTGCACACAAATTTTAAAATTTGTATGAAATGTGGTCATTTGTACCATTAGATGATAAGTTTGTACTTTAATTTCAGTACTGAAGTGTATGAAACATTTCTTTCAAAATTTATTTTTCAAACTTTTTTGAATTTGAACCGTCCCAATAGGCACTATACTATTAGCTTTATTAGGGAGATTTTTAGCCCGTGGCTGATTCATCTCCGATGGCCACGTTGTTGATGAACGACGCCTTATATATTTGAGCTGTATTTTTGATGGTAACTATGGTTTTTGTTTTGCTAATATTTCATCATACTGTAGGAATGAGTGGGTGCCTGTGAATCTAAATATTCTTGTAGAAATATATTATGTTGAAGTTTTGAATTTCAATCACTCATTATATCACAAATCATAGTAAGTTGTGAGACAAATTGAAACTGATTGTGACTGAAATAAAAAATAGGTACGACGGATACTGGCTACCAAGATGAATGTATTAAAGTTCAAGTTATTCATTTTCATCAAAACTTGCACAATTTTAGTTTTCATCATAAGTTTTTCTGGCCGGTAACTAATTTTTAACTAGATACAACTTTGCAAATTTGTTGTCATCTGTTGTTCACCCCTTCAAATTAACATCTATAATTGTAGATAAGTAAAAAAAAAATAAAGGACAGCTTCTTCATATCATTAAAATCGTACCTCGCCACTCCCCGCGGAGATATCTTGCTAGAATGATATTAGAGGTCTAAGGTTGAGAGAAGAATACTTTTGACTAAGTTTGCCTAAACAATCGTTTTGTGGAAAAGTGAAAAGCTTATAAATGTATGAAAAACTGCAGTTTTGTTAACATTTTGTTCTATGAAAACCAAAAAAATATGAGTATGCTTAAAATAGGGTCTGCAAGCCTGAAATGTATTCCACAACACTTGTAATGATCAAAATATGTCAAATATTGAGAAGGCGTAATTTTTGCCATGAATTATTGAATCTGGTGCACTGAGCAGCCAAACTGGCAATACTATCATAAAAAAAAACATTCGTTTTGGTTTGAGAAACGCTTTGCGTTTACTAGTACTGGGTGCCGTCATAAAAATTGAAAAAAAAAACTTTCCCATCGTTCGATCGATTTTGAAGATTGCTTTCAGGAAAAACTACAAATGTTAAGGTCCAAATTTTTTGGACTAGGTAGGGTATTTCAAGGTGGAAATTATGGAAAATTCAAGGACCCATATCAAATAATTCGTGACCAAGCATCGAGTCAAGAAGTGTGGGTTCGATTCCCGCTTCAGTCCAGAAATCTTTTTGTCAGGTTCGTATTTCGGATGTCCACTGGACATTGTATGCTAATCTGTTGTCTAGTGTGGTGCTTCCTTCAAAGGGCATATCGTCCACTGGAAGCATTAGCGTATCGGTGTCTTTTAACCGTGTTTTGGAATAATTTTTTGATAAAAATTTAGCGTGTATTTTTCTTTAAACATAAGTTCACTGTTGGTAAAAATTATGTGTTAATTAGTTTAGTTTAGTTTATTCAAACAATTTCGTTATCAATCCTACTCTGCAACAATCATCATCCTCAATGATGATTGTGAGATAGATATAGCACTCACTCTCGCAGCATCCGTATTACCAGCATATGAAGATCATACACTGTAATCGGGAGAATTGAGAAGAGTCTGCGATCATGTAAAATTGAATGTTTCGTCAGTCAGAAATAAAGTGTGCTCATGAGCAGTCGCGTTTGTATTAGCCGCCGTGTATCATTTGTCCGCGTTCCGTAGTGCATCAGTCCGAATATCTAAAATCCAGTGACCTTAGATCGAAGAAGCTACATATTTATGGTCCTTCGAACCGGATGCGGTCGAAGTGAAGAAGATTTGATGCTTCGAAGTGTGGAAGTAACAGCGTGTTCGAGCCAACGTGTACTCCACCGAGCGGCATTGTTCCAGATTCTTTGTAAGCCTTTATCTCAGCGAACGTGCCATTGTTCAACGCTACAACGTAGTTGGTGCGACGGTGCGGTGGCAAGGCGACTATCCAGCTTCTTTGTTCCTGATTCCCGGCTCATCTGTGGTGCATCAAATTCGCTACTCCGAATGCATGCAGCGATCAATTGACGAGCTAGCTTCTATGATCCAGCCAACGGATATATCAGCCAGATAAGTATTTCCCAAAGGTTTGCCTGTAGTGGCGATTGAAAGCATGATCAGTCGTTTTACATCCCGACACTGATGCCAAGTTGCATGTGGCTTTGAAACGTAAAATAAACGATAAATTGCATGCTTTGCGTTTCTTTTGGAATAAGTGGTTGATTTGTCTGCTGGATTGAGTCTGCTTTGAGGTTGATTGGCCAATTTCGATCGATCGATACATTTCTGTCTGTTGTTTGGGTTCTGTCAATCGCGATCCGTTTGCCACGCGTTCGGGTAACTGTGGAGTTGAGTCAAGTGCAGTGTAGCCGTGCAAGTGCACAGTGGTCAGAATGGCAGATCTTCGGAGATGGACGAAGAAGGAAAGGCTGTTACGAGATGTAGTTGAATCGATCAGTGAGTTTGTGCAAAATTATGATGTAAACCGAGACAAGGGTTCAGTGGACGCTAGGCTCAAAAAACTTGATGAAGTTTATAATGACTATGGTGAAGTGAGAGTGAACATTGAGTGCATCCTCGAAGAAGATGAAGAATTAACCGAAACAGATGAGAAAGAAGAAGATACAGTTAAGCGGAAAGCACTGCAGCAGAAGATGGATGAGTCGAACCGCAAGGTCATGAAGGATTTTGCTAACAACTACTTCAACCTGAAGAATATGCTGCAAGCATTTCAGGCCTGCCCGGTGGCAAGCACCAGTGCATCGTCAGCTTCGTTAGTGCAGCAAGTCCCTTTGTCATCGATGCGAGTGAAATTACCAGAACTCAAGCTGCCAATTTTTCGTGGCTCTCTGATGGAATGGGTAACATTCAGAGATACGTTCCAGAATCTGATTGTAGATAATCCCCATCTGTCGGACATTGATAGGTTCACCTATCTACGTTCGTCGTTAGGTGGAGAAGCGCTTGAACAGATAGCTTCGATAGATCTGACGGCAAACAACTATTCCATAGCGTGGAAATCGTTAGAATCACGCTATGAGAATAAGAAACTATTGGTAAAATCTCATCTCGATGCATTGTTCGCGGTGCAACCCATGAAAAAGGAGACATTTGATTCACTCAACCATGTGATAAATGAGTACGACAAGCACCTACAAATGCTGGATAAGCTTGGGGAACGGACAATCAATTGGAGCACCCTCTTAGTCCATATGCTATCGAGCAAGCTGGACGCAACAACGCTTCGTTTATGGGAAACGGAGCATCGCTCCAAGGAAGTTCCTAAGTTTGATAAACTGATGGAATTCCTGAAAAATCATCGTACAGTTCTACGATCGATCACTGGAGAGACGTCCGGTCCATCGGAACAGAAGAAGGCACCTCGGGTAAGCAACAGTTACGCCGGTGTGCAGTCCACCTGTTCGTTGTGTGGTGAAGGACAGCACCCGCTGTTCCAGTGCAAGCGGTTCAAGTTCATGAAGGTCGACGACAGGAGAAGCACTGTGAAATCAGCTCAGCTTTGCTTCAACTGTTTGTCACGAGGTCACGTTGCGAAGGCCTGTACACGGGGAACCTGTCGCGTCTGTGGTCAGCGACATCATTCTATGTTGCACTTGAAGACGAACGAGTCGTCGGATAACCAGTCAACTCCACAGTCGAACAAGCGTTTCCAACAAAACTCACCGAACCCACAATCAACACAGACACCCACAACCTCACCAGTCAATAAGCAATCACCCAATACTCTCCAGAGTTCCTCAAATTCCACAAATCTTCCATCCACAATCTCCACTCCAGCTATTTCCAATCCGCAAAGTTTTTCGCCACTTGCCACAGACATTTCTAACGTGGTACTCTCTGTTAATGTACCCAAGAATCCACGATCGGTTTTACTTGCCACTGCGGTCGTGGTTCTTGAAGACCAGTTTGGGAGTACTACTCAAGCTAGAGCATTGCTAGATAGCGGCTCTCAGCTTTGCTTTATTTCGGAGCACGCGTCGCAATGTTTGAGATTCAAACGATCACGCGAGGCACTTTCGATCAGCGGTATTGGTCAAGCTGCAAAGAAGTGCAAGCAATCTGTTTTTGCACGAGTTCGTTCTCGTGTCTCGTCCTTCTCCGGAGAGGAAACCTTCTATGTGTTACCCAGTGTGACGCTGAATTTGCCCCCCAGGAGGGTAGATGCATCCAAGTTGCGGCTTCCTGAAGATATTGTGCTGGCTGATCCATTCTTCACCGAACCGAGCAATATTGATATGATTATTGGAGCAGGACTTTTCTTCGACCTGTTACGCAACGAGAAGATCAATCTAGGAGAAAATGGACCTGTGGCGCAGAACACCACCCTCGGCTGGATTGTTTGTGGAAATTTGCCGGATAGTCCAGATATGCGGAGACCCCAAGTGGCTAATATGTGCACGGAGAATCTGGACGAACTTCTGACACGCTTCTGGGAATTAGAGACGTGCAAAACGGACAGCATACTATCGTTGGAAGAATACGCCTGCGAGAAATTCTTCGATCGTACGACAATACGAGACGCAACTGGAAAATTTGTGGTCACGCTCCCAAAAAAGGATTATCTCATCCAGCAGCTCGGGGACTCAAGATCGACGGCAACGAAGCGCTTCCTATCCCTCGAGCGTCGATTGACTGCGAATCCTGATCTGAAGCGATGTATCGTGATTTCATACACGAGTACCTCCAAATGGGGCATATAGAAGAAACTGTTGGAGACGAAGAAGATGCGGCTGTCCCGGAATATTTCATTCCTCATCATTGCGTCATCAAACCCGATAGTACGACCACTAAATTACGGGTTGTGTTTGATGCATCGTGTCCAACATCGAGTGGCGTCTCGCTGAACAACGCACTGATGGTAGGACCTACAGTGCAGGACGACATAATATCTATCGCCCTTCGTTTTCGGTTCCACAAGATTGCCATAGTGGCAGATGTAGAAAAAATGTACAGAATGGTACAGCAACAGTTGGCGGACAGAAAACTGCACAAAATCTTGAGGCGGGATAATGAGAATGATCCTATTCGAGTGTTTCAGCTAAACACCGTCACTTATGGGACGGCTTCTGCGCCGTATTTGGCTACCAAGTGCCTCAAACGGCTTGCAGAGCTAGATGGGACAAATTCCCAGAAGCAGCCAAGATTCTCTGTAATGATTTCTATGTCGACGACATGATGTCCGGAGTTGATGATGTTGAAGAAGGGAAGAAGATATGTAGCGACATTCAGCAACTCCTGCAAGGAGGAGGGTTCAATCTGCAGAAATGGAGCAGCAACTGCTCAGCTGTGTTGGAGAATATACCTGAAGAGCTCCAAGATGATCGAACCTCGTTTGAGCTGGACGATTCAAGTGCAACAATCAAAACGCTAGGTCTCGTGTGGGAGCCTAGGTTGGACGTTTTCCGATTCAAGATACCTGATTGGAATGCCTCGGAGATCTGTAAACGTACGGTCATATCTGATTTAGCTCGAATATTTGATCCAATCGGGCTACTTGGAACAGTGATCGTTTCTGCTAAAATATTCGTCCAGAATCTTTGGAAACAGAAGATTCCTTGGGACGAACCGTTATCACCCGAACTTCAAGCTCTGTGGTTGGAATTTAGAACAAGCCTAACCAAGCTTGAAACATTACAGATTCCAAGGTGGATCGCATTTAGAAAGGAATGCCTTTCAGTAGAACTCCACGGCTTTTGCGATGCATCGACGAAAGCCTATGGAGCGTGCTTATATGTGCGATGCACACATTTCGATGGCACTGTCACGTCCAACTTGCTAATAGCGAAATCTAGAGTCGCTCCTCTGGCGGAACTAGGAAAGAAAAGGAAGAAACTCACGATCCCTCGCTTAGAACTCTCCTCGGCTGTATTATTGGCTCATCTCTACGAAAAGGTGTCTGCTAGCATCAAGGTTTCAGCGCAGTCGTACTTCCATACCGATTCTATGATTGTTCGGTATTGGCTCTCTTCTCAACCGTCACGATATCAAATGTTTGTCGCAAACCGAATATCGGAAGTACAACATCTTACGAGGGCCGGAACATGGAGACATGTAGCTGGTACGGAAAATCCTGCGGACGCTTTATCTCGTGGCATTCCGCCAGCTGAACTGGAGCATGACTCGCTATGGTGGCATGGGCCACCTTGGTTAAGGGAAGACAAGAATCGCTGGCCCAACACACAAGAAGTTGTACTGGAAGACTTGGATGAAGCTAGTCTTGAAGAAGGGTCTACGGTGGCAGTCGTTGCTACCACATCAACGGCCAGCGAGATATTCGGCCTACGATCAACTCTGCACCGATTGGAGAAACTAGTAGCATGGTTGCTACGGTTCAAGCATAACACACTCCGTTCTCGTGGTACGAAGATAACTGGGCCGTTGACTCTGAAGGAACGAGAGGCAGCATTATTGCAACTGGTGAAGCTGTCACAACGGGAGTGTTTCGCCCAAGAGATTAATGACTTGGAACGTAAAGGAGAAGTGCTACCGACTTCTCGCATTAGTGCCCAATATCCACAATGGATTGACGGCGTACTCCGGGTTGGCGGCCGGCTAGAAAACGCTCGGATTTCGATGGAGAGTCATGCGACGCTACCACTTTGAGCATTTACACGCAGGCCCTCAACTGTTGGTGGCTAGTGTACGAGAGAAATTCTGGCCACTCAGTGCCCGTAGCCTCGCCAGGAAGATCGTACACAAGTGTATCACTTGTTTCCGGAACAAGCCAACTTTGCAAGACCAATTGATGGCCGATCTGCCAGCTGAACGTGTCACTCCAGCTCCACCCTTTTTGCGAGTTGGGGTCGACTATTGTGGTCCTTTTGCAGTTCGCTATCCAAATCGAACAAAAATCTCCGTCAAGCATTACGCTGCAATCTTTGTATGCCTTGTCACAAAGGCGATTCATATTGAAATGGTGGCCGATCTCACAACCCAAGGATTCGTGGCCGCATTGAAGAGATTTGTTGCGAGACGGGGAAAACCAACGTTGATCATGTGCGACAATGGGACGAATTTCGTTGGTGCACGGCGGGAGCTTGACGAGCTCGCTGTCTTATTCAAAAACCAGCAATCTCAGCAGTCCATTGCGCTAGGAGCAGCAGATATCGGAATCGAATTCAAATTCATTCCAGCCAAATCCCCAAACTTTGGCGGTTTGTGGGAGGCGGCTGTAAAGTCGATGAAACAGCATTTACGGAAAACAATTGGCTTGAAAACAGTCACACCCGAAGAATTGAACACGGTGTTTGCGCAAATCGAAGCGTGTCTGAATTCTAGACCACTTACCCAGATGAGCAGTGATCCTAATGACCTTAATGTACTCACCCCTGGACATTTTCTTATTCAGCGACCGCTGATAGCGGTGGCCGAACCTTGGTTGCAACATGTCCCAGAAAACAGGTTATCTAGGTGGCAGCAAGCTCAGGAATTTGTCCAGCGAATTTGGTCTAGGTGGTCAACTCAATACCTGTCGGACCTCCATAACAGGACCAAATGGACGCAGCGGAGGAACAATTTGTTCGTCGGTTCGATGGTCCTAATAAAGGAGGACAATCTACCTCCACTTAAATGGCTGCTTGGACGAGTAACTCACATTCACCCGGGTGCAGACGGGAACGTCAGAGTCGTCACCGTGAGGACGAAGGACGGAAGTGTTGTTCGGGCAATATGCATCTTGCCTATCAGCGACAATGAGAGTTCGCAGACGCCCGGGGAGAACTAGGCCTTCCTCATCGGAGGCGCAGGGGCGCCTGCGGGAGCCACCCGGCTCCCGCACTCCAGTTAAGTGTTGCGTTGTATATATATTTCAAAAAACTCAAGGAATGTTTTGTCCTCATAGCCACCTCCGTCCGGAGGCCGCCGGCCTTCCAGCGAAGTCACCCTCTATTACGCCCTGTTGATGGATATCGCACACCTGACTGCTCAAATCACCTCTTCAGTTGCTCAACCAATCGCACTCAACAGCGCATCCAATGCATCAATGGAATCAAACCCACTTCGCAGTGTCCGTCTGCCTTCAGTACAACTCGTTGGTCACCAAGAGCTGCGTACATCAAGAATTTATTAACTACCAAACCCCGGTCAACCAGGCGATCGCATCATCATCGGCGCAGGAGCGCCCGCGGAGGCGCGCAAGCCTCCGTGACAGGGAAGTCTTTGTAAGCTTGTTAAATATTTGTAAAAAAGCGTCTCTCATATGTTTCAGTTGTCCATTCCAACCGCGGCGAGCCTGCAGCTCGAGCAAAATCTGCGATGTCAGCCCGATGTACTCGGTACGAGAGGATGTTTTCGACAACGGCGATCGAGACGAAGACCCGCGTGAAGCAGCTGATGAAATCATACAACAGACGGAAGGAAACCGCCGAGCGAAGTGTTCCGTATGTTCCGTATCACCAATAAGATCTACCCTTGTTTCCACGAATAGAATGTTAAACGTTAATCTAGTCTGTAAGACATGTGTTAGATAGTAGTTGTTAAATATTTAAAGTTAGCAAACATATTAGTCGACAATGTTGAAATTCCGCGTATTTCAAGGCGGCCGATTATGTTAATTAGTTTAGTTTAGTTTATTCAAACAATTTCGTTATCAATCCCACTCTGCAACAATCATCATCCTCAATGATGATTGTGAGATAGATATAGCACTCACTCTCGCAGCATCCGTATTACCAGCATATGAAGATCATACACTGTAATCGGGAAAATTGAGAAGAGTCTGCGATCATGTAAAATTGAATGTTTCGTCAGTCAGAAATAAAGTGTGCTCATGAGCAGTCGCGTTTGTATTAGCCGCCGTGTATCATTTGTCCGCGTTCCGTAGTGCATCAGTCCGAATATCTAAAATCCAGTGACCTTAGATCGAAGAAGCTACAGTATGCCTGTCACAAAAGTATTGATATTTTGTGTGTTTAGCAAGTGAACTTTTGCCCACACAAGATTCGAACTCTTGCCCACCAATGAAGAAAAAGTTGTCAATTTTAAAGCTGTTATAACTAACAATTGGATTTATTCTACGACTGGCGTGAGGTCGACTCGAGTGAAGTGACTCGCCGTGTAAATCAAATGGAGAGTCACTTCACTCGAGTCGACCTCACGCCACTCGTTATTCTAATGGGTAAACGTTTCGACACATGTTTGTGCAGCAAAACTGTAGCCTATATGTTGAAGTTCACTGCGTGGTATTTACATATTTCTATTAATCGGCTATAGTTTTTTCTGGAAATTTTGATTATTCCACTGCGATCGAACTTCTGTCCCACCTTACCATATGCATCGAAATCATAAATTATATGTGATTTTCCTGAATCGAAGCATCGATCAAACGTTGGCAAACTTACATTATTACATTGATCATTTATTAAGAAATGATATGAGAATGTCCTACTTTCTATTTTGAGCTTACGCTGGTTTGATTTCAGGTAAATCACCAATACCACACAGAAACTGTAAGCGCTTTAGCCACGGTTGCATACTAATTGAGTTGGATGTGTGAGCCGCGGGATGGAATGCGTCTCGCTTATGGTTCACATCCAATCATGACTGAACTTTTTCCAATTATAAACACGGATTTTCGAGGAAGCATCGTGAGTTAGGTTCTGGGCTGCCCATTAATTACGATAAAACATGTTGACGATTTCACAATTCCCCTTCAGCAATAGTATTTTTAATTTCGTAAGAACATCCAAGATAAATGGTTTGGAGCGTTTAAACTTCTAACACTTGTTCTTTCGTAAATTCTTACAAACTACTGAGCCTTTAATTTACGTAATTTTACTCGCTTCAATATTTCAGGCATCTATGACATAAATTTTCTCGATTCTTTCCACATGTTTACATTAGCAATGGACGCCACCTATGTGGAATGTGGAGTTCATGTTACGATGCAGATACAGGTGGTTGCGTCAACATTATGAGAGCCATAAGGTATTGTCGTCTAAACAAAGTTCTGCCAACCATCCATCACATCGAACTGGTTATGGTTATTTCAGTGGAATTTGCAATTTCGTCCATATGTGTCTTTTGTTCGACAGTTAACAGCACATTTCTGCGGACAATGCCACTAAGTTATGTCATTGACGGTAGATTTGAGTTTGAGTTACGAGGAATCGTACTCACGCAACAAATAACGAGAAGCATGATATTCCAAACGTAGTATCAATGACTGTTGCACTTCAACATATAGGACATATTCCAAATAATTATTATTTTTCTCTTTATCAAGCCAAATAGTAAATATCGAATAAAACATCACTTTGATCTAATTTCTTGACAAATATCTCCCCGCAATATCAATAAAGTCTTCTACATAAGATTTTCACTCTCAATTTGAATATATCTTTACCAGGGATTGAATCCTGAGAAAATTGAAAGAATCTCTTACGTATCGCTCTCTGTAACTATCATAACATGCTGCACATTATGAGAGACTGTTTATCGTATACTGCTACAACTTTGATCAGATTGGGGGGATAGTAGTGCATGATAAAACCCCTCTAAACATGCTCCAAGCCTGGGGGACACTATTGCTATTGGAAGTTCGTGGATTGTTTATCGTGCCAGTAAAGAAAAACACCTATACCAAACGGCAAACAAGCGAGAAAAATGGATTTTATCATCGCTCTCTCGTTGGGGCTCTCGCTCGCTGCTTCCATTTATCAGACTTGTTACATCTTGCGATACAATGACGATCGTGGACCGCAACAGATGGGATGATTTTCTTTGCTTGCTTTGATCGTGCGCCATACTCAAATAAGAGCGTATTCTGCAATGCCTGATCATTACCTAATAGACAAAATTGCATAAGGAAATAATCTACTCGACGACGACTATTTATTGCTTCTCCTGAAACATCTGAGTCATCATGAAAAACTTTCCACGACCAAAAAGAACAAGTCACTTATTTACAAAACAAACAAACAATTTAGGAATTAACGGCTATAAACGAATGAATTTCATAAAATCTCAGTTCTATGCGTTAAAACTAGGTGCCGCATGATATTTTTATGAAAGTGAATATGTGAGTGAGAATTATGAAAACAATGTTTTTGGCATAAGTGGTCTAAAACAATTTCGTGAATTCTAACGATTGTCAATCAGTAAAAAAACATCTTGTGAATGTTAAATATTCAAATCAGGAACTTTCACTCCAAATATTCTAGAAACCGATTGACATTTGGAAAAGTTATGGCTATTTATTTTTTAGACGTGAATACTATAATTTTCTGTCAAATTTTCAATACCAATATGACGAAAATCTAGACGACACAAATTTCAGCAGTGCCTCCTAGAAAAAGTTATCTGCTGTCCATTGGTTTCAATTGGAGTAACGTATTCAGCTGATAGTCATCAAGAAAATAGTGTGAAATTAGAGCCCACGATCCAGCTGCTATGGTGTGCATACAAAAAACACCACCACACCATTTTCAAAATTTCAACCCATGGTTCAGGCAAAGTTGACGAAATATTGCATCGTTGGGCATCGTTTCTGCCTTCGATTTCCGCGAACAGAAACTTTCCGATTGATGCGCTTCCGGTTGATTCGAGAACCCTGAGCCAGCACGTCAGAGAATCTGTGTCTGTTGATGAATAATTTCAACAGAACGCTCATCATACTGGAATGTATTTCGTCGAAATCCGTTGCATGAAACAGTGACTGGCTCTGGCCATCGGTAACGATGTCAATCTAATGCACGAAGCATCGTTAGAGATTTCTTTGGAATGGAATGAACATGAAGACAGCTGGGTGCTGTTGTACAGTCATTCCATGGGCTGAATTCCGACTCCAGGTAGATGTGGTTTTGCTCCAAAATTATATATAAATTCATTGTTCATTTTGTTTATTGAAATAACGCGAAAAATAGAAACCATGTAATCACCTACAACATTGTTTTAAGCTCAAAAATGTAAGACAAATACCATTATAAGTCTATGTGAATTGGTATAAATCTGAAAAGTTCTAGATAGATATTCACTTTTTGACATTGAATTTAACATAAATCAAACGTTTTTGGAAGATGGAAAAGTATTTTACGAACAAAACTGAATGAACTACTTAGAGCAAATAGAGCATTGCATACCTCCAGGCGTTTAACATCATACGGAAATTTTTGACTTCGTTTACAAAAATAATTCCAATTTCTAAAAATAATTTTCGCTAAGAGATTGAAGATTCATGCTCTACTATAACTGGGTTTTCAGGGATAAGCGGCGAACTCTTCAAATATTCATCAAATAATGATCGTAGAACAGATTGTTTGTAAGAGTTTCGTAAATGATAAAATATGTTTGTCTTCAATATTCAAATATAAAGCTTCGAATGTTATCGATTCCAACGAAAATAGCTCTGACATGAAGTGTCATTCTAATGCTTTTTACTTTTGCATTCTTTTTGCTTAACTGACTTACTAAAATTATGTTATTTCGTTTGGTATGTTGCGGGTCCCTCACAATCAAAGTTACTCGCATTATCAAAGAAACCGTAATCCGGGGTAATATTGATCTTTTTTTATACTTCTTACACATTTCATTTGAAACTGCATTTGTAGCTAGTTTTATATTTTTCAAACAAGTACTGAAACCCAATGCTCGTGTCTACATACTGTATTTTGTTATCTGAAAGATTGAAGCATGTTTGAAAAAATGTTTTAAGTGATTTTTTTATTTAGCTGATATGAGGTAACATTGATCACTCATGAAAACAACGTTCAGTAATATTGAAAATATTATTACTTACTTAAATCATGGGCCCTGAAGCCGAATATGAACGTCAAACTCTTACAAGTCATTTAGTTTTTAAGTTATTTCAAAATTAAAAACACCTTGAATTGTGAAATACGCCTAAATGCAGGCAATTTCCTAAGGAATGTCTGCATTCTTTTTAGTAACTTGTGAATGATGCCTTACTTAAAATAATTATGAAAGTTTTGACAACGGAATCGTTTTCAGCGATGTCATTTTTAGTAACAACTGCATTTCTTCTGCTTATATTGTTTCCAGACCTCAAGATAAGTATAAATCGAGTACTAATTGAGGGTTGTATAAATATTACAGTGAGAAATGATTAGTACAAAAAAATTAGAAAAATGTCCTTAAATCACCAACACGAAAAATGCGAAATATTATAAGAATGTAAGACTGGAAAACAAGGTTTGACTCCCAATAAATACAAATCATATTGATTTTTCCGCACAGTATTGATGATTTTCAATTGTTTAATATAGCTGTGAGGAAATTTTTTCGAAAAAGTCCTTCGATATTAAATTTTACATATATAATAACAGTATGTCTTATGGGGCAAGAGGGACACCGCAACTTTCTCATATAATATCAAACGAACTTTAATTTTTCTTGTTTAATATTGTATTAAAACAATGTTTCCTACTAAATAAAATCAAAATAAATCATCTTGGACATTCAAAATGGTTTCTGAAAGTTTTTACTATTATTGTTACAGTCAAATAAGATGAAAACTAAATTAATTTCGTAAAATAACTTTTTAACTATAAGTCACCTTTTAACCCTCAGTTTTTATCTTTACTTACTCTAAAATTTATCGTTTAGGCGGGGAAATAATAATATACAAAATTTGTGGCATTTTGCTCTGGTGGTCTTCTTGCCCCATACGAGTGGCACTCTTGCCCCGTGCCTCGTTTAAAAACCTCATAAGAAGGGACATTTTCAAAAATCTCAAATCATCATGTGTTTTTTATATTTTTGAAATCTTTCGATAACATCATTTAGAATAAGAGGTGAGCTTGCCCGTACACTGGAATAATCTTCAAAAATTGTGCTAAAGAACCATGATTTGAACCTGTATATCTTAAGGTGTCCTTCTTGCCCCCAGCCCCCCTACAACTGAAATTTTTCAATACCTCCGGCAGTCCTCAATACCTATCAAATACTAAAATTAAGTATTTTTAATTGTTTTTCAAATTCCATTATAATACCAAAATGAGGTATTGACAACTGAATAATACCTAATTATGGTATGATACCAAAATATGGTATGCATAAGTTATTGCGAGTTATTCTTTCCTCCTCGGGTAGTGTGATCACAGCGCACCGATTTCCTTTTTTGCTTCTGTGCTGTCTCCATGGTTTCCACAACAGTTTGGGTGGCGTCCACCGTAATCCTTCCTTTTCGGAAACTGAACTGCATTTTCGACATCACGTTCTCGCTCTTCACATGCTTCACAAAGCCTGTTCAGAATTACTCTCTCGAGCAGTTTGCTGGACGTATCTAGCAAGCATTCTTTTGTTTCCTATACGCTAAAGATTCGCCAGGTGGTTTCCGTTTCCCCGGCTTTGGTAGCAGTACCAACTTTTGTTGCTTCCAGAAGCCTGGGAATCTGCCATCGTCAATGCAGTTATGTAGTGAGGCCATGAACATATCAGGGTTCTCGAGGATCGCTGTTTTCAGAGCCAGATTTGGGATTCCGTCGGGTCTGGGGCCTTCTTTGTGTAAAAGGCTTTTAGCACACCGATCGACTCCTCATTTGTTATTCGAGATTCACCGTAATCCTCATCCTGCACTCCGTAAAGAGTGGACGGCCAGGTTGTAGCTTCGAGATGAGGTGTTTTCTGGTGGCATGGCTGGTCCTTTTAACTTCGCCATGACTATTTTGTACGCGTCGCCTCACAGATTCGCGTTTGATTTGTAGCATAGTTCTTGGAAGCAAGTTTTTAGCTAAGCCTGGTTTCGCTTTTAAGTGGATCTTGTTGCTCTGTAGACGAGCCTACGTTCCTCTCTTTCACCGTTGTTGTAAGCGCGCTGCATTCTCCTTTTGGCTCAGGGGCAGCTTCCACGTAGATCGGTAATGATTGATTTCAGCCTATTGGTTGAACGGCGACCATTAGCTGGTTTCCTTTTACTCGTCTTCTTTTTTTTCTTTCCGACCACTTGCCACGGAGTTTGGCTGTTTTCCTCAGTAGCTTCCTCGGTTGTTGGATATACCCCAATACCAGGGGTGTCCTTGTGCTTTTAAGAGCCTCCTTGTCTAACATCTTCTCTTGCCCGATTCGGCGTGAAGGAGGGCGTTTTTTGCACGCTACTTGTTCGACACGGGGGCTTCGTCTCCAGGGTTCTCCATGCTTTGACGGTCGCTCCAAGGGCTCCCCGGATCTTCGTCACAAACAGTTCGATGTCTTTATGAAAATTGCTTCTTTTGTCAATATACTCATCCAGCTCCTCCACAAGTTTCTTCGCTGTAACTACCTTAGATAGTGTTGGTACTCTCAATTACACGCTATACTGCTGTTGTTGCTGCATATTAAGTTTGCACAATAGAAGACCAGTCCGCAGAAGCTGGTCGTAGGCCAGAAACCGAAACGTCCAGACAATCTGGCAATTCATTTGTACGTCACTTCTCACCGAAAACAAGTCGATGATTCACTGACACAAGTCATGAAATTCATAATTTAGTTAGGTCATGATGTGTACCGTGCCTAGGAATGAATGGTTAGGGGAGTCTAAATAAAACCTAACCACAAACGGAGCCTGTGGGGTACCAGGGCGCCCTCCACAGTATTGACTCCTTCCTGTGCTACCCGGAGCAATGGTGCAGGTGACCTTGTGTTTCTCCGAGATAATCAGCTGCCCTTCTTCAGTCTCTATCCTGAGGCTTAATAAGGGTGGGATTGTGAATATGTTGACATTTAATTTAAATTATCACCTATATGGATTCGCATTATGCGTGTTACACAGTGTATTCTGTGCTCTTTCGCCTTTGGCGACTTTAAATAGATACCGATTTCGTTGCTGGTCTTTTTCGTGCTGAGATTGCAAAAAGCTTAATCCTGCCTAGTTTGGGTAGTGGTTACGGTTAGGTTAGCTCAGATCAATCTTCAGCATAAAAGAACAGCAACGATCAATCTTTGCAGACTCATGCAAAATGGTGCAGCCCAAGTGGCACTAGTTCAAGAACCCTACTTTCGTAGAGGGAACTTCTATCTAGGTAACCTTGTGGACCCAGTTTTTGCTACTTTCAGCAAACTTGAAATGGCAAACTCGCGCTCCATGCCCCGCGCATGCGTGCTCGTTAATAAAGCAATCGTTGTTACACTCATTTCTGAGTTAACTACCAGAGATGTATGTGCTGTCACAATCGATGTTTCTGTTGGTGACCTCAACAGGAAATACGTCTATTGTTCGGTATATTTACCACACGATGAACCATCTCCAACGGATGACTTCAAACGAGTTGTCGTACACTGCGTAACAAAAGGCCTTCCGCTGATTGTGGGCAGTGATGCCGATGCCCATCACATTTGGGTTTATTCTACGACTGGCGTGAGGTGACAATTGTCGGTCTCGTATAGTGAGGTGACAATTCTCGACTCGAGTGAAGTGACTCGCCGTGTAAATCAAAATGGAGAGTCACTTCACTCGAGTCGAGAATTGTCACCTCGCTATACGAGACCGACAATTGTCACCTCACGCCAGTCGTAGAATAAACCCAATTATCTGGGGCAGCTCAGATATCAATTTGAGAGGCTCCAGTCTGATGGAATACTTAAGTAGTACAGACCTTGGATTACTTAACAAAGGCAATCGCCCAACCTTCATAGTTTCTAATAGAGAAGAAGTGTTAGACATAACGCTCTGCTCGAATAGAATCAGTCACGAGTTGACGAATTGGCATGTATCAGATGAGGAATCATTGTCTGATCATCGATACATCTTCTTTGAACATTCAAATGTAACTGCGCAGACTTTGCGTTTTAGGAATCCCCGGTCAACAAACTGGGAACTCTGTACTGAATTGGTTGCGACCAAATTTCATGGATACTCTCCGTCCATTGAAAATCCAAGTGATCTGGATGATGCAGTTGATACTACAACATCCTACATTATGGAAGCTTTTGAAGAAGCATGTCCTCTGCGGTCTGTAAAGACTACCCATGGTGGAATTCCGATCTGACTAGACCCAGGAAACAATGTAGAAGGAGTTGGAACAGACGCCGTTCAGCTGGATCAGAGTCGTTCAAGTCGGCTCGCAAGGCTTACAAGAAGGCTCTTCGTTCTGCTGAACGATCCGGCTGGAAAAACCTTTGTACAAATGTTTCCAGTTTGAGTGAAGTCAGTCGGCTGAACAAAATCCTTGCAAAATCTAAGGATTTCCAAGTGAACGAAATTCGCTTACCTAATGGTGATTTTACTTCTTCCGATGAAGAAGTTTTAGAATGTTTATTCAATACACACTTCCCCGGATGTGTGGACATAGCATCTACGGATGAACCAAATGTCTTTTCATGTAGTTACGAGTCTCTGGCCTCGGCTCGCAGTATCGTAACTACTGAATCGATTCAATGGGCACTTAATAGTTTTGCTCCTTTCAAATCTCCAGGAGCGGATGGGATTTATCCTGTTCTGCTCCAAAAGGGGTTTGAGTTTATCAAACATGTTTTGAAAAAGCTACTTGTAAGCAGTTTTGCTACCGGGTACATTCCCAGATCCTGGCGTGATATTACTGTAAAGTTTATCCCGAAAGGAGGACGTGCGTCGTATGAGGAAGCGAAGAGTTTTAGACCAATCAGTCTGACCTCTTTTCTTCTGAAATGTCTGGAACGCATAATCGATCATCACATCCGTGATGTTTATTTGGCAAACATGCCTCTTCATGTGAATCAACATGCTTACCAATCTGGAAAGTCCACTGTGACTCTTTTACACAAAGTTGTATACGATATCGAGAAAGCATTCGCTCAGAAGCAATCCTGCTTGGGTGTTTTCTTGGATATTGAGGGTGCCTTTGATAACGTGTCTTTCGATGCCATATTGGAAGCAGCACGAAACCATGGGCTACCTACATTGGTCACCAATTGGATTCATCAAATGCTCAAAAACCGACATCTCTTCTCGACATTGCGTCAAGCAGCGATTCGAAAATTGAGTGTTTGCGGATGCCCCCAAGGGGGAGTCTTATCACCACTTTTGTGGAATCTCGTAGCAGATACGCTATTGAGGCAACTCAATAATAGCGGTTTTCCAACTTATGGATTTGCCGACGACTATCTAGCTCTGATAGTTGGT
The DNA here is from genome assembly GCF_002204515.2 of Aedes aegypti. Lineage (NCBI taxonomy): Eukaryota > Metazoa > Arthropoda > Insecta > Diptera > Culicidae > Aedes > Aedes aegypti. The sequence goes on along the minus strand of NC_035108.1, from coordinate 88,795,790 downwards.
ATGTGCATAACCACCCTATTCGACCTGATGCAAAGTGCACTTCAGGTAGTCGAGAGTTGGTGTCGCCAATATGGCCTTTCGGTTAACCCGAATAAAACATCTATTGTTTTGTTTACAGAAAGACGAAACCGTGATGGAATTCGACCTTTACGTCTTTTTGGCACTGAGATTAATGTGACTGATCAAGTAAAGTATGTCGGAGTCATTCTAGATTCCAAACTTTCATGGACACCTCACATTGATTTCAGAGTCAAAAAAGCTTGCATGGCCTTCGGTCAATGCCGGCGAACCTTTGGTAAAACTTGGGGCCTCAAACCCAAATATATCAAATGGATTTACACAACAGTTGTTCGACCAATATTGGCATATGGATGTCTTGTGTGGTGGCAAAAGGGCGAAGTGAGAACAATCCAATCAAAATTGGGCCATCTCCAAAGGATGTGCTTGATGGCGATGTCTGGTGCGTTCTCTACAACTCCCACAGCAGCGCTCGAGGCCCTTTTCGACGTTGCGCCACTACACATATATCTTAAACAAGAAGCACTTTCTTGCTCTTACCGTTTATGGGTACTGGATCTACTGGAGAAAAATCCAGTGAATCGTAGATCTACACATACTTCGTTGTTTCCACTTTTAGTGAATTGGGACAAAATTGTCCTTGCTCCAAGTGATCTCACAATTGCTTGTCACTTTCCTTACAGGACATTTATCACACAATTCCCTTCACGGGAAGAGTGGACGTCTGGCTATTTGGAAAGAAGTATATCAAACAATATAGTATGTTATACTGATGGCTCCCTTCTTGAAGGTAGAGCTGGTGCAGGAGTATATTCTCGTGAGCTAAGGCTGAATCAGTTTTACTCACTTGGTAGAAACTGCACCGTTTTTCAGGCGGAAATATTTGCCCTTATGTGTGGAGTGCAATCAGCACTTCAACAGCGCGTAATGGGTAAAGTCATATACTTCTGTTCAGATAGTCAAGCTGCTATAAAAGCTCTCGCTTCGGCCAACTCAAGGTCGAAGCTTGTTATCGCATGTCGAACTCAAATTGAGGAACTGAATTCAGTCAACTCTGTAAACCTTGTATGGGTACCTGGCCATTCTTCCATCGTTGGAAATGAATTGGCTGATGAGCTAGCTCGCGATGGAGCATCGCATGACTTCATTGGCCCTGAGCCGGCTATTCCAATTTCGAAGTGCTGGGTGAAGCTTCAGATAAATTCTTGGGCGGCAACTCAGCACAAGCAATATTGGAATAGTTTGGAGTCATGTCGTCAAACAAAATTGTACATTACTGAGCCATCTCCAAAGGTGGCGAAGTATTTAACAAATCTGTCAAAGCAGAATTGCAGTCTCTTGGTCAGAGCGTTGACAGGACACTGCCGACTCAACTATCACATGGCAAATATTCAGCGTGCTGACTCATTTGTGTGTGATAGTTGTGACTCCGATTATGGAACTTCGTATCACCTGATATGTAACTGTCCAGTTTTTGCGCAAATGCGATTCCAATTACTTGGTAAACACTTATTAAGTGAAACTGAATACAGAAGCCTGAATCTTCAGGACATCCTGTTATTCTTAACCCGCTGTGGTAATGAGCTATAGGCTCTCTTTACGCTCATGCGTTTTGCAGTGCCCTTTTTAGGGCGCTGTTCGAACCCATTGTGGTATGGAGCTACATGCTCTCATTTCGCTTATGCTATCTTCCCTCTTCAAGAGACCCCACTCCTATTTCCTCCCATCTTTCCCTTCCCTTTCCTCTCCCATCGGGTAGATGATGAAATAGGCTCAAATATGGCGATGGCACAAATCTCCCAACTGGTGGGGAACGTGCCTTTGGAGCCGGCCTTCTGATACGATTCTGATACGATACCTCACATTGATTTCAGAGTCAAAAAAGCTTGCATGGCCTTCGGTCAATGCCGGCGAACCTTTGGTAAAACTTGGGGCCTCAAACCCAAATATATTAAATGGGTTTACACAACAGTTGTTCGACCAATATTGGCATATGGATGTCTTGTGTGGTGGCAAAAGGGCGAAGTGAGAACAATCCAATCAAAATTGGGCCATCTCCAAAGGATGTGCTTGATGGCGATGTCTGGTGCGTTCTCTACAACTCCCACAGCAGCGCTCGAGGCCCTTTTCGACGTTGCGCCACTATACATATATCTTAAACAAGAAGCACTTTCTTGCTCTTACCGTTTATGGGTACTGGATCTACTGGGGAAAAATCCAGTGAATCGCAGATCTACACACACTTCGTTGTTTCCACTTTTGGTGAATTGGGACAAAATTGTCCTTGCTCCAAGTGATCTCACAATTGCTTGTCACTTTCCTTACAGGACATTTATCACACAATTCCCTTCACGGGAAGAGTGGACGTCTGGCTATTTGGAAAGAAGTATGTCAAACAATATAGTATGTTACACTGATGGCTCCCTTCTTGAAGGTAGAGCTGGTGCAGGAGTATATTCTCGTGAGCTAAGCCTGAATCAGTTTTACTCACTTGGTAGAAACTGCACCGTTTTTCAGGCGGAAATATTTGCGCGTAATGGGTCATATAAAGTCATATACTTCTATTCAGATAGTCAGGCTGCATGTCGAACTCAAATTGAGGAACTGAATTCAGTCAACTCTGTAAACCTTGTATGGGTACCAGGCCATTCTTCCATCGCTGGAAATGAATTGTCTGATGAGCTAGCTCGCGATGGAGCATCGCATGACTTCATTGGCCCTGAGCCGGCTATTCCAATTTCGAAGTGCTGGGTGAAGCTTCAGATAAACTCTTGGGCGGCAACTCAGCACAAGCAATATTGGAATAGTTTGGAGTCATGTCGTCAAACAAAATTGTACATTACTGAGCCATCTCCAAGGGTGGCGAAGTATTTAACAAATCTGTCAAAGCAGAATTGCAGTCTCTTGGTCAGAGCGTTGACAGGCCACTGCCGACTCAACTATTACATGGCAAATATTCAGCGTGCTGACTCATTTGTGTGTGATAGTTGTGACTCCGATTATGGAACTTCGTATCACCTGTTATGTAACTGTCCAGTTTTTTCGCAAATGCGATTCCAATTACTTGGTAAACACTTATTAAGTGAAACTGAATTCAGAAGCCTGAATCTTCAGGACATTCTGTTATTCCTCACCCGCTGTGGTAATGAGCTATAGGCTCTCTTTACGCTCATGCGTTTTGCAGTGCCCTTTTTAGGGCGCTGTTCGAACCCATTGTGGTATGGAGCTACATTCTCTCAATTCGCTTATGCGATTTTCCCTCTTCAAGGGATCCCACTCCTATTTCCTCCCATCTTTCCCTCCCCCTTTCCTCTCCCATCGGGTAGATGATGAAAAAGGCTCATATATGGCGATGGCACAAATCTCCCAACTGGTGGGGAACGTGCCTTTGGAGCCGGCCTTCTGATACCTGATACCTGAATTCAACATGGTAAAGTGGTAGTGTGGTATGATACGGTACTCTTAATCAGAAGGTTCTTGGTTCGAATCTCGCTCTAGCTCTTTTCTTTTTATGTTGTCGATCATAAACGGATACACGACTTATGATTTTAGGCATGTAATTCATGATTCCGGGCAATCCGCAACAAAAACATAACGCGTGTTTTGCATTACGGCAATTTGACTCATGATATCGTGAGCCCAAATCATGTTGTACTTTCATAAACTAAAAATACTCTGAAATCATGATATCATGAGTAATAATCTTGTTTTTGGATACTGGTTTCTACCCGTGTAGTACTCATCACGGGTTTCGAACGTATCTGCTGTCAAGGTTTTTAACGGGAGGCAGTCGCGCCATGAGCTTACTCGCCGTTTCTAGTTGGTGTCACCCTTCTTTATATGAGATATGGGATATGGGAGGAAGAAGAACTGCCTGCTAGCTGGCTGGAGGGACTTATCTGCTCTCTGTATAAGAAGGAACAATTACCAACAATAACGCTTCTCAATTCAGCGTACAAAATAATGTCACCTAAGGCCTGTAGTCGAAAAAAAATGCACCGTTTATTATCCGTGTGTAACTTTTTTGTCCGTGAGTAAAAATAGATGAAAATTTGAGTATAACTAGATTGTAGTGTATTGTGCAAAATTTCATAAAATCTGTTCAGTGATTATGGCATCGAAGCAAAACGAAAATTGCCGGAGAATTTTGCGCGCCGTCATGGAAAATCCGACTGCGAGCATGAGATTTATCGGAAGACAACTGGAAATCACCTAAACAACTATCTCTCGGGTAGTAAAATCTTTTATGGAGTCCCAGATGACCGAGCGGTGGGCTGTAAGTGGAAGGAAATTGAAGTCTGACCCTGTGAAGGCCCGAAAGGTGTTGGATTATTGAAAGCGCAATCCAAACCTTTCGATCCCGCGTAAGAAAGCTGTATCGCGAATGTGACGAAACCGAAATGTGTGGTTATGGATGACGAAACCTACATCAAGGCAGACGCTAAGCAGATACCGGTGCTGTAGTTCTATGTTACCAAATCACGGTTCGATGTTCCGGATGACATGAGGAAGAAAAAATGGACAAATTCGCCAAAAAATACTTACTCTGGTAAGCCATTTGCCAATGCGGTAAACTGAGTAAACCGTGCATTACAACGGGTATCATCAACAGCGCAATTTACTGCACCGAGTGTCTCCAGAACTAGAACAGGACATGTCAGGTACTAGTGCAAATTTGAAACCATTTGCCTGTCAAAAAAGACCACTTCTGATTGATCGATTTGGCATAGACCACTATGTGCAGCGTTGCGTTTGTTTGCCAGCGGGCACTTTGTTATAGTTTTGGCCAAGGTATTTATAGATACCTTGGTTTTGGCCGTGTTGCTAGTAGTCATTGGTTTTTCAAATTGAAGAAAATTTGTGACAGTTGTTCAGCAAAGAAATTCTACTTTCGTGCTTTCACTCCACAATTTAATCGCTAAAATGAAGTGTAAGGTTTTGAATTATGGCCGTAAGGATGTAACCGATCCCGGTCTTCATTTCTATCGATTCTCCAAAGATCCGACTATTCGCCGGGAGTGGTTTAAGGTATGTGTTGGAGACGCAATTGAAGAAGACATTTTATTTTTCAAACTGACTGCTCAAAGTAGAATGTGCAGCGTAAGTATAAATGAAATAAAAAAGTACAATATGCTCCAATTTGTGTGCTGAATGAAACAGATTCACTTTCCAAACGGTAAGCGTAATCCGGATGGAACCTGTAACACGCCATTTCCATTACTTCGCAAGACCAAGAATGGGAACATGCAGATTCAATTGAGTACCTTGATTGTGACGAACATGGAATGGATACGATTGAGAATGTGGAAAATGACGATCAGATGGTGGCAGATCAAGAAAATATCAGTTGTTCCAGTTCGTACAAATCGACACAGCCTCGCTTGCGTCGGGAAAATATTCGCTTGAAGCAGCAAGTGACTAAACTTAAAAGGTAATTAACTATTCTATTTTTGCTAAGGCGATTATTGAGACCTGGTAGTGTTTTTTCATCTTCTTATTTATAAAACAAGACTAGTTTCACGATGGAGAAGCCGCTACGGATATCTGGCTGCGCAGAAAAAGAAACAGAATTCATCTATTGATGCTTGCTTTAAATTTTTTAACGATGAACAAATGAAGGATCGTACACCAAGTGAAGGAATGGTCTGAATCAACAGTGATGGATTCTCTTCAAATTCGATTTGCTTGTCAAGGTGGATACGATAAGCTGATTGAAACAGGATATCCATTCCCATCGACCAGGACTTTGCAACGTCGAGTTGCACCCGGTTCCACCCGGTATGTCCTTCATAATTACATATGACTTACAAATGTATATTATAGTTATCGTTTATCAATTCTAGGTATCCTTGAAGATATTTTTGAGCTCCTTAAGTTTAAAGTAGCTGGAATGTCGGAAGTTGAGCGAGATTGTGGCCTGGTTATCGACGAGATGAGTCTCGATGAGGCAGAGGAGTGGTGTGCAAGTACCAAAAGGATTGGTTGTGATGTTTGTCGGGGTTGCGGAAAGGTGGAAGCAAGTTGTTGCATACGGATTTACTAAATCGTCTATTCCGCCGGAGAGCCTCAAGCAACTTGTTTTGAATGTAATTCAAAAGACAGAAGAGATTGGTTTGCCTATTCATTTCATAACTTCCGATTCTGGTGCTGAAAACCAAAGAATGTGGGAGGATGTGGGTTTCAATATCAAAAACCAGAATATTCTCTCCGATCTGTCGTTGGACCATCCTTTTGACAAAAGCCGTAAGATCGAAATAGTGCCTGATCCAGTTCACGTGTTCAAAAACGCCATCAATGGGTGGATCAATAACAAATTTCTTGTCCTTCCGAAATAGTACGTTGAGCAAAGAGGCCTTTTATCGATTGTAGTCCATCGTGATCATCTGAAGATATTGGTTGAGTTCGAGGATGGAAATCAAATGCGTATGGCACATGGCTTGGCTCGGAGTGACGTGGCGTTCGATGTACCGGTGTCATCGGTTGATAAGATGAAAGTGTCGAATGCTACGAAGTATTGCAACCGAGCAGTTGCAGCTGCTCTTCGAGTAGTGGCTTCAGAACAAAACAGTCCCGACCCACGGAATGCTACATCGAGGACATGTCAAATTGGTTCAATATGATCAACAATCGCTCAGAAGACCACGCACTGAATCAATCAATTCATGAAACGTTGAAGGAGACATTCAAGGAACTTAAAGAGACCGCCCGCTTGATTTATGATGTTCGTGTCGGAGAATTGGGTCGATGGACGCCCTGGAAGACTGGATTGGTAATATGCACAAATGCCATCATCCGATTAATTCTGTTATTTTTCGCTAGTGGCCACAAGCGAATTTTCACATCTCGTTTTGTACAAGACTGTTTGGAAAGCCTGTTCTCAGTGATCCGCTCGAAACAACGCCGACCAACATCTCGAGATTTTGGAAGAAATCTTAAGGCAGTTACATAATCGCAGTGTATGGCTCCGGTAACCAACGCATCGTATTCCTTCGATAATCAGTAACACTTGGTTGGTATGGCTGATTTTCTTTGTCAACGTCGAAAAGAAGCCAAAATTCTAAAAGCATCGACACCATCATCACCTACTCTGGACACGAGTGATGAAATAGATGTAGATTACGAAATGTTAAAAGAAGCATCTAGTGAAATACTGGACAGAGGAGAAATGAATACTCTGTTTTACATTTCCGGCTACGTCTTGCGAAGTTTAGGAAATAAAAAGAGAACTTGCAAGCAGTGTTTGAAAATGACAGAGAGCCAAAAAAGAGCTCGTTCAAACTTCAACTGTTTCACACTTCATCGAGAAATGGGCATGAAAAAGAAATGTTATTATCCATCTGATGATACTTTTAATTTTTTCAAAGCTATGGAAATCATTTACCGCAGCTCCAAGAACTATACAGATATGGATAAAAATCATCCGAAAAATGTATCGTTCCGATTAAAATCTGGACAGAAGCGAAAGCAGCGGAAGAAAAAGTTCGACAGTAGAAGCATGTTAAAAATCGAAATGTTCCAGTTATACGTAATAAACGCAAATATACGCAATAAACGAAATATAGGCTCATTAATTATGTATGATAAAAATACATGGGTTTGTTCTTTTTTCAACTCCGAACCAAAATAGTACAGTATGATAGAATTTTAACGTATTTGAAGCAATATCGAACGAGCTTTTACGAGAATCTCAATATTATTGATTGTTCCCTATTGATTGTTCCCTATTTTTTCACTCAATACAAAAATAAAACAACATTACATTTTCAAAAGCATTTGAATACTAACAATAATTGCAATAAACACGAAAAATATTTAAAAAAAATGTTCAAGATTTAGAATATTTGGCAACACTGCAGTTGCCACCGTATGAGCTTAAGCAACAATTATAGAAGAGCATGTAGCTCTGAGCTGACACGTCCTTTCCTAGCTCCAGAAGCGTCTGTTGCCCTTCTTGCGGTCTAACGGGGGCGAGACAATATTTTGGCCGGATCTGGCATCATGCCATTTCGTGCGATCGACGTTGGATTGGTACAGAAATAATAACCTTGTTTTTGTACCAAAAACCGCCAACCCCCAAATTCACCAGAAATTCGCCCGATGGAAAGAGTTGAGGCTATAATGAAGGCCAAAATTTGAAAATCTCCAACGTGTTTAAAATCGAGCTGGAAATGAAGAAAGCATGGATGAAAGTGACCAAAAGGCGCCACCATTGCACATAATGCAATGAGGGGTCTTAAGGAAAAATCTGAAGTTATGAAGTATCAAACGGGATGGGGCGGACCCATAAGCAAAGACATTTACGCCAAACCCGTGGGAAAAAGAGAATCTCATTCATACAGTATTATCCAACAAATAGAATAATAAGAATCGCAGTACTTATTCAGCTTTCCACCAGATGTTTTATTATAGGAAAGGTGCGTAAAATCCACTTCAACTATTTAAGATATTTTATATCAAATAGAGGTTTAATACATTCGAAAAACTACTTACAAATCCCCATAAATTCCAAATTTTCTAATAAATCCTGCAGGATATCTGCGAAAAGCGTTGTACAGACCCCGTTATTTGATTGAGTCTCCATTCAATTTTTACGTGGAATTCAATTATAAGTGCTATCAATATTCGCTTCATAACAATAATCAAAATCAATCGCACGCAAATTCAATAGAAATGGTATCCAGCACGTCATCAATCCGGCTTAAACAGCTGTGGAAATTTAGTTGGGTTCCTGTCTATACCACCCGCGTGCGCTCATATGGTCTAACTTCCGACAGAGCCCTCTTGTTTCCGGCGCATTGATTATTCAGTATCGAAATTGAAACTGAAATATGTATTCAAGCTAATACTCAAAAGCACACACCAACCAAATCAAACACCGCCTGGCTGAGTATTCAATCAATCCCCGACCGGGGTATATGCAATTATGAAAATAATTGCCAGGCTTAATTATAACCCTGAAACCATCTGCAGAATGCTCGGGTCCAATAAAGACTGATTCTGCTGATGAACAGATTTTGGTCTGCAAGCGTCATTTGAATAGTCGGCTCGTAGAACCGATTTTGGCGGGATGAAAATGTATTTGCTTTGCCCTTTTGCTGTCATGAAGTTTACCTCCTGCTCCAATCCTCATACTCACCTACCGCTTCGTGCTAGACCTGTGCGCCGCCACCGGGGCCTTGCTTAGCCGAGTGGTTGGAGTCCGCGGCTACAAAGCAAAGCCATGCTGAAGGAGTCTGGGTTCGATTCCCGGTCGGTTCAGGATCTTTTCGTAATGGACTTGACTTCCCTGGGCATAGAGTGTCATCTTACCTGCCACACGATATACGAATGCAAAAATGGCAACTTTGGCATAGACAGCTCTCAGTGAATAACTGTTGAAGTGCTCATAAGAACACTAAGCTGAGAAGCAGACTCCGTCCCACTGAGGACGCAAATGCCAAGAGGAAGATAGATATAAAATGTGTTGGCGCCCGGGTCTACCCCGCACAGCAAGCTGCAAATCCATTTGGATAGATATTAATTTAGAACTCCAACCCGTCATCATTTTCTCGGAAACCTTCATGCAGCGGTTCATATGGGTCGCTTCCGCAGCAATGCATCTTCATTATAAATTTAGGCCATTTGAAGTGACGGTCGCTACGGCTGTCAATGGCATCCAGCAGCATTACCACCCCGGCTTTCCAGAACTAGAAGCTTCATCCTAGTAGGTCCTAACGTCAGTCGCCGAAAAGTTTCAGAGCGATCAAAGTGAAATATTTGCGCCGTGAGGCCATTACCACCTTCCTTCATGAACGGAAAACGGCGTCGGTGCTTCTGCATGATTGAACTGCATTTGAATCAGAAAGGTAATATATTCTGAAGCGGGAACTGATGGGTTGGTCAGAGCGAACGGGTTGTGGGCTTGATAACGATTTAAAAGTTACAATTTGGTAGGGAAATTTGAATTTATAACGGTGGAGTTTTCTACGGCAAAAAAATTATTGCTTTATATTTCAGCGAGCTCAAAACCGCTTTTCAACAATATAAATAATCAGTGCGCATTATAGTTTCGATCCTTGTAAAAACCCGTGCCTTCGATTGTTCAAAAGATTGATGGGAGTTAAATATTACAAGCGGTGGTAGTCGCAGAAATTTTGTATGGAAGAGAATTATTTTTCCAGTGCGCATCGTACCTTGGTGCTGTGCGTACACGAATTCTCTCTGTTCTTGGAATTCGAATTCGACACCGTCTTGGGAGAAAACCTCTTAGGATGTCTCGTCTTCTTCTGTTTATTCACTAAACATGGTTGCAACTACAAACAAAAGGAAGTGTGCATCTCTGGATTCACAACTTCCTTCTAAAAAAGTGGATTTTAAAACTGTCACTACACGTGGCAAGAATGGAAGAAAGGACGTTTCTCCGGAATGCGAACTTTTTTCCTAGGGTGAAATGAATAATTGTATCGAAATGAGCAATCAGTTCGATGCTCTAGACAAATTTTCCGAACACCAAATCGAAGCAGTCTCTAGCCCAAGCTCTTTGATTCAAGTGAGGAAGCAAAGAGTGCCGCCTATCGTGGTCAGTTGTTCCCAATTTGGGAGATTTTGGCAGGAGATCTTGAACTCCATTAGGGGAATTAAGGTTTCCTTCCAAATCGCAAAGAAAAGAGACTGTCGCGTTTTGCCGGAAACTCTGAAAGAACGCGAACTTCTTCTCAAACATCTTGAAGAGAAGAAGAACATTTTTTTTACTTATGACGACAAAAATGAACGTTTGTTCAATGTTTTCTTGAAAGGTCTATCAAGTGACTATAAGTCACCTGAAGAGATCAAAAATGGAATTAATGATTTACTTGGATTTTCCCCAGTCCAAGTAATCATTATGAAAAAGAGAACCCAATCTCACATTGTTCGGAGAGGGCTTTCTCAAGAATATTATTCAGTTCACTTTAACAAAAATGATCTAAATAAAATCAAAGATTAAAAATAAAACCTAGAATAATGTTCGATGTCCGTGCGACATGGGAACATTTCCAGAAACCTGGAGGAAATTACCAGAACCCCACTCAGTGCTGTCGGTGCCAAAAGTTGGGTCATGGAACAAAAATCATGCGGCAATGCCAAATGCATGATTTGCGGAGGTTCTTCTCACGCTAAGTACGTGAAAGAAGATACCGATAAGTTCATATGCGCAAATTGCGGGGGCAATCATTAGTCATTGGGCTTGCCCTTCGCGTAGGCGTGTCGTCGAGGTTCGTGCTAGGCAAATGAACAGTAATGTCCGTTACGATAACTGTCGTTTCCAGAATTTCCCTGGTAGAGTATCGAACAATGCACATTTTTCAGTTAACGATCACTTGATCAAGAATCATACCGATCAGGAAGATTATAATCATGCTCATTCACAAACTAATTTTAATTCGTCGGGTAGGCGTTTGAATCCTTTAAATTTAAAAGTATCTACCCAAGGAAAATCTTTGCCGATATCGTAGCAGATAATTTGAACACCTCCCCTATTCATGCTACGAGTACCCGTTCGAATTGTTTCAAATCCAATGGGAATACCATGCCGCCACAGGTAACTTCTACTCCGCGTCTTCGTCTATAGACAATTCTAACGGAAAATCATCAGATCAGATACCCACTTCAAGTGATATGTCTGCCTCTGATTTTAATATTCTAACAGAACAACTGAATCAAATGATTGATGGAGTGTTCAAAACCACAAGCAGTCCAAGTTGGTGTAAAATTTACTGATCAAACTGTTATTGGATTACGTTTTTCTAATGGATCCAAATAATTATTTGAATATATTAAATTGGAATGCTCGTTCTTTGAATGGTAAAGAGGACGTGCAGTTTAATTTTCCTACAGCTAATAACGTGCATATATCAGTTATTACTGAAACTTATTTAAACCTAGAACCAACTAAAAATAGATCCTAACTTTTTTGTTTATCGTACTGATCGACTTGATGGGGCATGTGGGGGAGTTGCAATCATCATTCATAGGCGTATAAAATATCAACTGTTTTCGTCATTTGACACTAAAGTTTTTGAAACATAAGGTGTTTCTGTTGAAACACAGTTTAGTAAATTTACTTTGATAGCTGCCTATTTGCCTTTCCAATGATTTGGACAGCAAGTTAATTTGCTCCAAACTGACTTGCGAAAATTGACTCGCAATAGGTCAAAAAATTTTATCATCGGTCATGGAATAATTCTCAAAATAATTTGCTTTGCTTTGCTTGCTTCGATAAGTGCTCTTCAGGATATTTCTCCATTCAATACCCTGATAGTCATACATGTTTTTCATTTTCTAGAAATCCATCTACGATTGATTTGGTCTTAACCGACTCTAGTCATCTTTGTAGTCAACTGATTACTCATGCTGATTTTTATTCTGATCATGTTCCTGGTACATTTCAAATATCCCATGAAGCGATTCTCAATCCTATCAGCTCTACTTTCAATTATTTACGAGCCGACTGGAATATATATGAAACGTATCCAATCTTGATGTTAACATTTCTTTAGAAACTAAACTTGATTTTGACAATGCTCTTGAAACTTTAACAAATTCCATTGTTGAAGCCAGGAGCATTGCAGTTCCAAAATGTGAAGTAAAATTTGAATCCGTGATTATAGACGATGATCTTAAACTCTTGATCCGTCTTAAAAACGTGAAGAGAAGGCAATTTCAACGCACTCGCTATCCTGCTATGAAAATTATATGGCAGGATTTGCAGAAAGAAATCAAGAAACATTTTGCTCAATTAAGAAACAAAAATTTTAAAAATAAAATTTGGAAATTATCGAAAATCTTGACCTTTTGGAAATTATCTAAAATCTTGAAAATACATCAGAAGCCAATACCGGCATTGAAAGAGGAAGACAAATTATTACTAACTAATTGCGAAAAAGCTCAAAAACTTGCTATGCAGTTTGAAAGTGCGCACAATATTAATTTAGGACTTACTAGTCCAATTGAAAATCAAGTTACTCAGGAGTTCGAAAATATTCTCAATCAAGAGAACGCTTTCGAAAATGCCTGGGAGACTGATTTGGAAGAAGTGACAACTATTATTAAAAAATTAAAAAATATGGAAGCTCCTGGCGATGATGGAATTTTCTAAATCCTCATCAAGAAACTTCCAGAAAGAAGCTTATCATTTTTAGTTGACATATATAACAAATGTTTTCAATTAGCATATTTTCCTGACAAATGGAAAAATGCTGAGGTTGTTCCAATTTTAAAACCAGACAAAAATCCTGCAGAAGCTTCTAGCTATCGTCCAATCAGTTTACTTTCCTCCATCAGTAAACTTTTTGAAAAGGTAATTTTGAACAGAATGATGGCCTACATCAACGAAAATTCAATTTTTGCCAATTAACAGTTCGGATTCCGCCATGGACATTCGACCACTCATCAACTTTTACGTGTAACAAATTTGATTCGTTCCAACAAATCTGAAGGCTATTCTACTGGTCTTGCTCTTCTAGACATATGAAAAGCATTCGACAGTGTTTGGCATGAAGGTTTGATCGTAAAATTGAAAAACTTTAATTTTCCAACAAACATTATATAAATTCAAAATTATCTGTCAAATCGTACACTTCAGGTTTATTATCAGAACTCCAGATCTGAAACATTTCTTGTAAGAGCTGGTGTCCCCCAAGGCAGCATTTTGGGACCAATATTATGCAATATTTTAACATCTGACTTACCTGAGTTACCTCAGGGATGTCAAAAATCTTTGTCTGCGGATGACACAGGCCTTTTCGCCAAAGAACGAAGCTTGCGTGTCATCTGTAGTAGATTGCAAAAACGTTTGGGTAGTTTTTCTTCATACCTTCAAAATGGACGATTTCTCCTAATGCTTCCAAAACTCAACTAATAATATTTCCACATAAACCATAAGCTCTTTGAAACCTTCAAGTTGACATGTTCTTGCGATGAGAGGAGTTCCAATAAATAGGTCAGATGAAGTTAGGTATCTTTCAAAAATCACATTGCGGGCATTCAAGCCAAATGTATCAAATATTTAAAATGTCTCTATCCCCTTATCAATAGAATATCAAAACTTTGTCGTAAGAGCAAGCTACGGGCCAGCCATGTTGTATGCTGAACCAATATAGACTAGTTGTTATAATACCAGGTTGAAAACTCTGCAGATGATTCAAAATAAAATTTTGAAAATGATTCTGAAGCTCCCACCTTGATAAAGTACTAATGAGTTACATAGAATAGCCAATGTAGAAACATTGGAACAAATGTCGAATAAAATTATTAATAATTTTAGACAAAAATCGTTGCAATCTTCTATTGCCACGATTAATGCGTTATATATTTAGGTTAAATTAGGTTAAGTAAATTGAAATTATTTTTCTCCCTTTCAAGTAAGTGAAATCAACTCATCTGTGAACATTCGAAACTGCTACGGCAAATAAATGTAATATGTTGTTAACAAAATGTTAATAAAATCTTCAATTTGTTTTACCAAATAAGGATGATATGGTTGTCTAACATAAAACACCTAGATATAAGAAATGAATGTAATGTTTGGAATGAAACTAATTAGGAAAATAAAAAAAAGAAGATAGTGTTGCCCAACACAAAAACAGAAATTTAAAAAAAAATGAGTAAATTCCTCGATTGATGCCTCATGAGGCAAAGCTGTACAAATAGCATATCACTATCAGATACGATATTATGCGATTCGAGAACCTTCTTAACTACCAGAAACAACTTGAAATGACTCGAATAAAATATCTGTTATACAAGTGAGTCCATATAAAATTGACAATACAACCCACATTCAAGGAGTTGATAATAAAAAACAAACATATAGTACACCCACTATTGCAGTCAACCATCCCAAAGTTGACCACCATAATTCCCCCAATTTTATGGAACCACTTTTGTCCGTTAATCTCATAGTTCATGCACAATTGAGTCCAGCGTATTGCTTTCGATTAGTCCCCGCCAGCGGCACAATATGGGCTTTCTCTTTCTCTCGTTTAGTTTAGTTGAGCACTAATAAACGCTTTTTCCCACGCAAACATAAACAACCCAAACGGACCGAAAATCGACACAAACCAGTCCGCAACTGCCGAAGCCGGCAAATAAAGTAATCCAATTAATCCACCGAATCTAAACGAAATCACGCGACGAATCAAAGTGAACCGAGCGGCTCCGAGGACCGAAACTGGCAATTATTTCTGGACGCGGTGCGGCGGAGACTCCTCTTCGATTTATGTCGACAGGCGCAGCACAGTGGAGCATGGTCGGACAAAATCTTAAACTTGAAGTTCCTGATATTAATCGTCAAAATTTGTTTTATATATTTGTATACTATTGATTGATATTTCTCCATTTTTTTTAAATTTTATTATTAGTATCATTCTAAACAAAACATTCGTTTCTTATATCTATGTGTTCTGTTTTAGAAAACACTATCACCCAAATTAGGTTAAACTTATTTAAGCTCTTATTGACATGTTGTAAACAACATATTAAATTTCATTTGCCATAGTAGTACAGATTTTTTAACGGTGAGTGGATTTCACTCGAAGTTTTATCTTAACTTTACCTAATTCATCCTAGATGTATAACGCATTAATCGTGGCCATAGAAGATTGCAACTATTTTTGTCTAAAATTATAACTAATTTTATTCTATATTTGTTCCAATGATCCAACATTGGCTATTCTGTGTAACTCATCAGTACTATACAAAGTAGGGAGCTTCTGAATCTTTTTCAAAATTTTATTTTGAATCCTCTGCAGAGCTTTTTTCCTGGAATTTATTAAAGGGCGAACACGAAATTATTACGACACCGAAAATGTCATGCCAAATTTCTTATAATGTTTATACTCAAACCAAAATTTTAGGGTAGTTTTATACATATATTTACTTCAAAAATCAAAAGAAAAGTTAATCAATGGGGCCTTGAGTGTAAAATTGAAAGCATTTTCGCTTGATGCCCTCTATCAAAGTCTTTACAGTGTCATCCGGTACCAGTTTCTAAGTTTTTTTTTCATTTTCTCAACATGTCCTTCTCGTCTTTGACTGTCTTCTTCGTCTTCCGAAGTTCCCAATTCATTATTGCCCAGTACTGCTCTACCGAGCGCAGCTCCGGACAGTTTGACGGATTCATGTCCTTTGGAACAAAATGGACAGAATTGGCCTCATACCACTCCAGGACACTTTTAGAATAGTGGCATCATGCCAAATCTGGCCAAAATAGCGGAGCTTCGTCGTGCTGCTGCAAGAACGGCAAAAGGCGCTTCTCGAGGCACTCAGATTTGTAGATCTCGCCCTTTACTGTGCCCTTTGTCACGAAAGCCTCACTCCTCAGTCCGCAAGACCAGATGGCCTGCCAAATGAGATATTTGGAGGCCAACTTCGACATTTTATTCTTCTTCAATTTGTCTTCCACATCTAACTTGCTCTTGCCGGTGAAAAACTCCAACTCCGGAATTTGCATAAAATCCGCTGTTATATACGTTTCCATCACACAGCAGTCATATTTTTTCAGCATCTTCTCGTAGAGCTTCCGTACCCGAGTTTTAGCCGGTTTGGGAAGTTCTGTACCTTGTATGTATGTAGTCCAGCTCTCTTGTTTGCATTCTGGACGTAGCTCTGCGACATGTCGATCTTTTTAGCCAAATCACTGTTTGAGACGTTGAGATTTGCTTTAATCACCCGCTTCACCTTTCCCTCCGTCGTTTTGTTTTTTTTTTTCTATCTTTATTAACGAGATTTTTAGCCCTGGGCTAGTTCATCTCGGGACCAACGGCTTTACTTCCCTTCCGAAGGAAGTCGTCACTGAAAAATGTTAGTGACTATCTCGGGGATAAGATTCGATCCCAGGTCCTCGGCGTGAGAGGCGTGTGTTCTAACCACTACACCAGGTCCGTCCCCCATCGTTTTGTTCTCCGGTCCCGGTTTTCTTCCAGCTCCTTTGCCGTGGTCCAACGTCAACCGCTCCTGGAACCGCTTAAACACTCTGGAGACGGTGAATGTTCAACATTTTCCCCAACTGCCGGTGCGACAGGTCCGGAAATTCCAGGTGTTTGGAAAGAATATGTTCTCTCGACTCGCGCTGGTTCACCTCCATTTTCGTTGAATCGAAAAACACGACTTAGAGTTTGACAGCTTGTAAACAATACACATCAATGAGAAAGTGTGCAAAATTTGGTTGATTTTTACCCAATGGTAGAAAAGTTATGCTTTGTTGAATGTGTCGCAATAATTTCGTGTTCGCCCTTTACAACAGTTATTTCATATTGGTACAGCGTACAACATGGCTTTGAAATTTGAATGTTTGAAGATCAAAAGCTTATTTTTGAGACAATGTTTCAATTTTCAAGTTATAAAATGAAACATACATTTTATATATTTTTTACATTAGGCTAGAATGCCCTGAATGTGATTTTCGAAAGTTAAAATAATACGTTACTTCATCTGACCAATTTATTGGAACCCCTCTCATCGTGACAACATGTCTTCTTGAAGGTTTCAAATAAAGAGTTTTTGGTTTATGTGAGAATATTATAAGTTTTGACAGCATTAGGAGAAATCTCGCATTTTTGCAAGTATTTATGAAGAAAAAACATCCAAATTTTTTTGTTATTTACTACAGATGACACGCAGGCTTCGTCCTTTGGCTAAGAGGCCTGTATCATCCGCAAACAAAGATTTTCGAAAACTCTGGGGTAACTGTGGAAAGTCAGATGTGAAAATATTGCACAATAGTGGTCCCAGAATGCTGCTTTGAGGAACACCAGCTCTTACACACAGTTAAAAATAATGAAGATTACACGTCATGTAAACTTCATTTATGCGATGTAAACATGACGTCATGTAAATTTAAGTCTGAAATCATGTAAAAATGTGTTATATGTCATGTAATCACACAGAATCCTGCTGGATTACATGACATATAATTGAAGTTTACATGACATATCATGTAAATATCCATGATATTCCACGCTCCAATTATGTGCATTATATATCTCAGAAATTTACACGTTTCGTTCGAACTGTGCAGGAAATATTTCAGACAATAAGTTCTGATAATTAACCTAAAGTGCACGATTTGACAGATAACTTTGTCAAATGAGGAACTTTCAAGATTTTGTCCGACCTTCATATGAATTTGCGCCACTGTACCACGTCCCAGAGTGCGACTGGACCCCGACCCGGTCCAGTTCATCTGATAAAGTGAAGTGCTTGGCAAGTAATAGGACCAGACCCGACACGGATATAAATCCTGCTCATTATCGGAAACGACTCCACTGGATACTACGTATCAAAGTGCCTACACGAACATATTTACGCCACAGCGAGAATTCAGTTGAACCGATACATACGGCAACGCATTCGACGATAGTGGAAAGATAGATGTTCGTGGACTTGTCTTGGTAAGCAAACACCCATGCTGTAGGATTTCCGGAATTGATATCACAGGTGAAACGATGCTTCCCCTGATACTCAAATTAGGATTTGTTTTCGTCTTAATCGATGCTGTTTGCTTTTTTGCGAAGCAATTTGAACAAAATTTGAACAAAATTGCAGAGCAATTTTATTGTATAAATTTTATAATTTTTCATAAGTAC
The DNA here is from genome assembly GCF_002204515.2 of Aedes aegypti. Taxonomy (NCBI): domain Eukaryota; kingdom Metazoa; phylum Arthropoda; class Insecta; order Diptera; family Culicidae; genus Aedes; species Aedes aegypti. Next base: position 88,777,170 of record NC_035108.1, on the reverse strand, counting down.
CAGTCCACACATTGCATTCATTTATAAAACCTCCCAGTGAACCACGTATCGTATAAGAATGTTCGCCAAAAATCTAATATTCATACGTCAAAAATTAGAATCGCACAATATGCCAAATCAAAACGAATAAATGTTAACACGAATTGTATATAATTCTTCACTACGATTCATTGTCGACAAACTTTGTTGACAACAAACCATGCCGTAAATAGTATAATCTAGAATCGCGTCAAGTTGTCTAAACTGACAGAGCATATATCAATGCAGACTAGCATCAAATGAAATTGCAATAACTTAGCAAAATTTGCCACCCGAGGTTGGTATCTTCTGGAGGTGGGCTTCAAAAAATAACAAAGCGTGTGTGTTGTATAGCAAACTTCCTTTCATATTGGCAAATAATCACGCCTTATTCATGAAGCGGTCTGTGGTGTAGTGGTATAACACCGAGTTAGGGATCCAATGGTCTGGTGTTCGAGTCTTGCTGGAAACTTTTTTTTTTATTTTATCAGAATTTGGTGGCATCGTATTGCTGTCCATGAAAAGTCTGAAAAAATCGTGCGAAGTGCGTATATGGCCTCTACTTTGGTGTGTATATAGCGTTTTCATGCATTTTGTATGAGTGATTTGATTCATATATAATGATGTATAGCAAAAAATATACCAACCAATATGTTGACTGGGCTGGATTTTATGTTATAATTTCGCTGCACAGTTCAAACATTTTCCAGGTTTATTAAATTTACCTATCAAAAGCATAAAAACAAGTTTAAACAATCATGATCACCCGCAGATGCTACTCCGTTATTGCAAGAACAGCTGTATTTGCACAGGGAATCAACAGACGCTACTCGGGATCAGTAGTATTCTCAATGTGTAAGTACTGCTGTTCTCATTATTATAACAAACAATAACGGCGCCGGCTGCGTCCGAATGCAGGTCCATGTAGGGATTGGAGGGAAATGTTGACGTGTTACTTGCTTAATGGAAGCCGAGGAGTCCTCTGCACTTCCACTAGTAGACACTGGGATTTTGGATATGGGGAAGGGATTCGTTTTGTTAAACGATAAATATATAATTTTAAATGAATGCGCTTAACCGAATTCGCGATATTACTCGATGAACACATTGACGCATTCATGCAACGCATACAAAGCACTAGTTATTGCAAACGAAGAAAGCACCGGTTTTTTGACGTAAATTATTATTAATATTTTTTTTCAGTGGTGCAAAATTTGATATTCCATGTTGTTTATAAGTTCTACATCAGCGGCCTTGATAACCGTAGTGATGGACGGGCAGCTGTTCAGCACGACCATGCTCAGAGTTATGGAAATATCCAATCTATTTTTATTTTTTTGTTTTCCTTCGAATAATATTCTTCTACAAATGATTAACCAATGGGTTGTTCAAAACATCGTTTTAGCTCCACACCGCTTATAATAATTTTGATGAAAACAGAGACTGCACAAGCTCTACAAAGTTTGTATGAATATCACTTTGGGAAAGCAAGCAATGCATTCAATCGGTCATAGTATGACCATGTGCTTTCGAGGGTAAGTATAGAGCTGATACTGCTAGATACATTACACCAGTGGTTCTCAATCTTTTCGGAGCAGCGACCCCTGTTGAAGCTATACAAACGTCTCACGGACCCCCAAAGATGGATGTTCTTGAAATCGGTATTTATGGAAATACCATATCTCTCAAAATGATTCATCCCTTCGGTCGTCACGCTGTAGACCATCGTCAGAAGCACCACGCTGTGAACGAAAAGAGAGGTTTTGTCAGCTATGTTGCTATGTTGACAGGCACTCCTACAAATCATGTCTGTAATCCACAACACATCTTAATTGAGAAATCGTCGATGCAAGAATCTTGTTGTAATCCTTTGGATGAGTCCACTAACAATTGAGTCAGGAATCTACCTACAAAGCAATTTACCTACAAAATAATTTTCCAATAACACGATAAGAAATTTTCAGAAAGGATCTTGACATAATTCAACATTTATGAACGGTTCACAATAAAGCAAAGAACTTTGGCACTTCTATCATTTATTTTTATTTATTTATTTACAAAACCTGATAATAAAACCTCGCCACCAACATTTCGCCAATTCACTCGGTTCATGGCCGCTTCTCTCCATCCTCGACTGCGACCCACGCTCTCCAGGTCCTGGTGCACCTAGTCAGTCCACCTAGCTCACTGCGTCCCACGTCTTCTTGTTCCGACCGGATTCGTAGCGAACACCATCTTTACAGGGTTGTTGTCCGGCATTCTTGCAACATGCCCTGCCCAACGTATCCTTCCAGCTTTAGCTACCTTCACGATACTGGGTTTGCCGTAGAGTTGAGCGAGCTCGTGGTTCATGCTTCGCCGCCACACGCCGTTCTCCTGTACGCCACCGAAGATCGTCCTTAGCACTCGGCGTTCAAAAACCCCAAGAGCTTGAAATTCCTCTTCGAGCATAGTCCCCGTCTCATACCCATAGAGGACAACCAGCATCATTAGCGTGTTGTACATCGTGCATTTGGTGCGGGGGTAAATCTTTCTTGACCGCGTTTTTTTCTGGAGCCCATAGTAGGCACGACTTCCACTGATGATACGCCTTCGTATTTCCCGACTAACATTGTTGTCAGCCGTCAACAAGGATCCGATGTAGAAGAACTCGTCCACCACCTCGAAGGTATCCCCGTCTATTGTGATACTGCTTCCTAGGCGGGCTCTGTCACGCTCAGTTCCGCCTACCAGCAGGTACATTGTTTTCGACGCATTCACCATAAGCCCGACTTTTGTTGCTTCGCGTTTTAGGCGAGTGAACAAATCTGCTACCGTTTCAAATTTTCTCCCAATAATATCCATGCCGTCCGCGAAGCAAACAAATTGTCCGGATCTCGTGAAAATCGTGCCTCGACTGTTAAGTCCGGCTCTCCACATGACACCTTCAAGCGCAATATTGAACAACAGGTACGAAAGTCCGTCGCTTTGCCGTAGTCCCCGCCGAGACTCGAACGAACTGGAGTGTTCGCCTGAGATCTTCACGCAGTTTTGCACACCGTCCATCGTTGCTCTGATCAATCTTGTGAGCTTCCCGGGAAAGCTGTTCTCGTCCATCATTTTCCATAGCTCTATGCGGTCGATACTATCGTATGCCGCCTTGAAATCGATGAACAAATGGTGCGTAGGGACCTGGTACTCACGGAATTTCTGGAGGATTTGCCGCACGGAAAAGATCTAATCCGTTGTCGAGCGGCTGTCAATGAAACCTGCTTGACAACTTCCCACGAACTCGTTTGCTATAGGTGATAGACGACGGAAGAGATTTTGGGATAGCACTTTGAAGACGGTGTTTAGCATGGTTATTGCACGATAATTTTCACACTCCAGTTTTTAGATAGGGCATATAACGTCTTGCTTCCACTCCTCCGGTAGTTGTTCCATTTCCCAGATTCTGACTATCAGCCGATGCAGACAAGCGGCCAACCTGTCCGGGCCCATCTTGATGAGTTCGGCTCCGATACCATCCTTGCCAGCGGCCTTGAGTTCTTGAGCTGTTGAATGGCATCCTTAACTTCCCCCATCGTGGGAGCTGGTTGGTTTCCGCTGTCCGCTGTGCTGACCTTCTGTGCCTGTGATCTCTGTGCCATTCAGGTGTTCATCGTAGTGCTGCTTCCACCTTTCGATAATCTCGCATCCGACCGTCAAGATGCTCTCATACTTATCCCGGCACATTTCAGCTGGCGGCACGAACCGTTTGCGGGTTGTGTTGAGTTTCTGATAGAACTTACACGTTTCTTGAGAACAGTACAGCAACTCCATCTCTTGGCATTCCACCTGTGTAACATCCGACTGTAACTGGGAAATCACCCATCAAGCAGACAACCACTTCGGAAGGAACACACGTCTTCCTTTGTAATCCAGTCCACTATGACTGATAGATCGGCGAACAACGATCGGGCCGAGACGACACAAACACACTTTTGTCATCTCACCCCACACATCCCCTATCTGTTCAGAGAAAAAAAAATCAACTATGAAAAACATTCAGTTTTTTTTTTCAGCGATGGTGCTTGGCCTAGTCAACACGAAATCGTATACGATAATGCATAAGAGTACAAAAGTGGAGGGGATATACGTACTTGCGCCATTAGGCTACATGCACAATGTACGTATATCGCCTCCACTTTTGTACCCTTATATCTTATCATATGCGATCGTGTGTTTATTGGTTACCTCTTTGAGCAGTAAAGTCCACATTCACCTTGCTTCCAGCAATCGCATGTTGATCTCAAAGAATCAATATCGATAATTCACGTCTCATCCCACGGAATTTAACAAGCCTTCTGATAACAGAACGACAATGCATTGATTGTCTACTCTGAACTACCTATGAACTACATTGTTGAGATCTGAAAAGGGTCATAAAACATCCTAAAACGTCGTTAGCAAAGTCATATCGAATACCAATTCCTGCAACGTAACACCGATCTTCCTTTGGTAAAACCCCAGATCGGCAGTCCTGTTTCAAGAACTTTGATGAAGAAGTGCTCATGAACACAATAAAAATTGACAATTCCAGCCCAAAAAAAATCTTTGAACTGCGACAAGGAGTCTATAATCAAAAACTATTCAACGAACCATGATTGAACCACATTTATGTCCAACTAAGTCACTCGAAAGTAAGGTGGACTCGTGAACTCGATTGCCACTTAAGGTGAAACATCTCGGAATCCAAAGATGGCCGTCACAATGGCCGACTTGTGCCCCTACTCACGTTTTCAAATGCACTAAACTGGAGAAATAGTTGGCAAACGTTTCTGATCTTCTTATTTTGAGCTTTCTGCTAGTGTACAATGCCAAAATAAAAATTTCACTGCAATTGGATGTGTTCTTCGCGAGATTTGTGCCTTTGAAGTTGCAGTACAATCTTAGAAGATGATTCCAAATTGTTTCACCTCAAATAAAATGCAACATTCCTGCTCAAAGCCTGATGAGATTGGTTTCTATCGCAACAGAGTCTCTGAGCACTGGTGGAACCATGTACTTACTCATGACGCAATCCATACTTCGACGATTCACCACTTCTTAACGACCTAAGCTAAAAAACGTAACTGTCTGAACTACGAAATTGTTGATGTTTTCATCCGTTCTGTGTGAATTTCTCACGTTTTTTTTTTTTTTTTTTGCAAGTTTGAGCGCTTTGTGGAATCTCATTTTAGGGCACATTCACAAATTTCAAAACGCTGAAGGGGGTGGGTGGATGTCCTCGTTATGTTACGGCTCATACAAAATTTGGATAACATTCATACAAAACGCGTTACGAGGGGGTGGGTGGGTGTCGAAAATGGCCATTTTTGGCGTTATGAAATTTGTGAACAAACCCTTACTTTGTAGGCGCAAATTCTAAAAAATCATTGAATGCCTCATTCCAGTCGAGAATCCAAAGTAAGAACACAACAGGACTTGAGATAGAGAAATATTCATAGGTAAGCACTCCTCAATGCAACACAACTCAACAATGGTATATGACCAAGACCATATTATGCGGCCCCTTTTATTTTGTCTCTGCTCTTCCAGCAAAACGAGAAGCAAATCCGAACGTATGTCATGATATGCGATTCCTATAACGCATCTCAAACTTACTTAACACACAAAATAGCCTTCCAAGATCTCCAGTTTTGTATTATTTCACAACCTAAAACAAGCGTTCTGTATCTCTTGTATAACTAATGCAATTTGGCCACCAAATTTCATGGCTGTCATCTTACCTCAAAACTCAATACTTCCAAATTTCAAATATCAATTTCACAACGCAAAATGAATCGCGCATCTCTAGACTTGCTACTAATCGATTTATTGACTTCAAAGCACCAAAACGTAATCGCGTTTGCAGGTGATGCAAAGTACTTTGATGCGAAGCCAACGTCAAAGTCAAAACAATGGCATGGTGACTGTGTAGACTTTCACTGACGTAAATAAACGGCTAAACCGATCTCTTATACACCAAGTCCCTAATCACAAATTACAAAAAATGCTACGCAACTGAGACGTGATCTTTACACCACATTACACTTCAGTTGTTCTAAATTCACTGAAACGGTTGCATTCTCAACAATTACGATCTGTAGCATTCCACTCTGACAAGGAACATAAATTTCTATTGTGAATTTACTTCGCTGCCTGTGTTGTCAGTAATCAAAAAGGTTTTTGTAAATTGTTATTGGCAATTTTCCTCGCCGTGCGAATTCTCGCAGCTTCTAAATTGATCTGCGAATCTTATTCTAGACCTTGAAAAAAAAAAATGCAATATGCACAAGCAGTCCTCCCGACTCGCTGTGCATTCCACTATTTATTCAAGGTGGCGCTTCTTGAAACGCGCTCTTACCCTATTGTCCGCTTTTACCGGTCCTCTCAACTCGCCATCAATTCTCGCGTAACTTTTCAAAAGGTCCTAAGTAACAAATGTAAACAATTCAAGATTATTAGTACTGAGCATTGCCCTTCAACTATAGAACAATGTACAAAAACACTCCTACAGAAAATTATTACACAAAATGAGGACCAAAAGCTTGTCAAATCTTCCTATGTACAATTTTTACTTTATTTAAATTTAGGTGTTACATAGGACCTTTGGTTCGAGAAAAATTAAACGCCCTATCTAACAAACTGAATAATTAAAATCCTTAGCGTACTTCAGAACTTCTTAAATTAAGCTGAATTCAGGTGTTCTAAGTAATAACAGATGTCATAATAAGGTTAGTGATTTGAATAACCCGAGTAACCTCATTGAAATAGATATGTGACCCGAAAACAGCATGATGAATTTTGCTACGCATAACAAATACACTCACTTTTCAGCGAATCCTTCTCTTAATCAGTCACTAATCGCACCGTTAATAAAAGTTGTGCATTTTGTCAAATTGGGAATGAGATTTGCTGGTTGCTCTGGACATAGTTTGTTGTAACAAAACTAGTCACTCTCCTCGGTATGAAAGCATTCTCAGTTATGAGTATTCTTTGCTCAAAATAATTATCATCCTCTCTTAGACAAAATGTAATTAAACACATACCTGCAATCTTAATTTGCATGTTTACAAAACAAACGAGTACGGTTCCTCTAACAGCTACTTATGATTTTGATAACTTCAGTTATTCCTTTTCCTCAAAGAACATTTTTTGCAAAACAACAACATAATAGAGCAAAAATAATGATTACGATACTGTAAATTCGTCCCGAAAACCAAAATAGAACCTAAATTTAACTGTAACCGTGAAAACGAAGGAAAGACCAATGTACACTTTGTCCTTTGTTTTGTTTTTATTGTCAAGTTGGACATTCAGCGCCGCGACGCCGCTCTCATCGTATATAACAATGTAGCCCGCAGAATCCGAAACTTTTATTAAGACGTTTTATCCTAATTTGCATTTACAGATTAAGCAACTAAACGGTGTTGAATAAAAGCCTACGGCAATGTAGTATGCGAATATATAGAATGTGGTTAGCATAAGACCCAATGCTGACAATTTAAAAATCAATATAATAACAAATTAAACAAAAATTCAAAACGCCAAACTTCTAGTTCCGAGTTACGAGTGCTGCACTGTTACATAAGACGTTTGCGGCGTCGCAGGATTTCATACGCCTGGAGTGCACTGAGGCAAAAAAACTTAATAATTTCTTAAGGAATAATTATAATTTGGCGGCACAACGATTATTATTGAAATTATTAAGTTTTACTTATAATTTTGGTGAAGAATTTTTTTTTAATAAATTTCATAAGTCAATCAATGCAATACGGAAATAAACGCAATGATATTAACTTAATTCCATTTATCAATCGATAATATCATAAGCCTTTTATTTCAGGCGTGCTCAAAAATTGACATGTTTTGAAAACATGAACTGTATTCGATTAACTTGTAGCCAACATCGAAAGCGGAGTAGTTCTTCTAGCGATAGCTATGATAATTATTTCAAGTAATTCTTGTTAAAGAATTCAAAGCTCTCACTTATGAAACTTATGATCCCATTCTCGAAATGTTTAAGCGTGCAATGAAACCATCATTTGGCTGGTTCATAAGTCTTAATTTATGGAAAACCTAAGTATTTTTTGTCTCAGTGTGACACGATAAACAAAACAATCAAAAAAATGTACAACGATGGTTCGGAGAACCGTTTCTCGGAGAATGTTTGTTTCGTTCCCGGATGTGCTGAGCCATCGAAAATTAAGTTTTGCAATAATAATAAATCTTTTAGCTGGATTTGCAAGTTTTGCGTCGGTACTCCTTGGTTCGGTAAGTACTTCTCTTGCATCTCGGCGTGGTAGAATAATTTTCCACAATAAAGAGTTTTCTCTGACCATTGCAGACATCGATCAACAGTACCGATACGAAACCTTTTTTTACATGGGAAAAACTGCAAGCTGAGAAGGTCACTCAGGGATTGTGGGGATACCGCACCACTGACGACCCTTCAAAACCAACCCATGCGGTGTACGTGAGCAATTCTCGCTGAATTTCTCAAATGGAGTACAGAATGCACAGACATGACCCTTGGCCTTAGACCCTTTCCTCCCCGGAACCACCTTACAGTAACATCAGTTGATTGTACTGTTGCCAATGAGATAAGTGCAATATTTTAATAAATTTAAGCATTCACCGTAATACAGCGCTACGGATGACGGCTCACTGATGGAGTTTGTAACTATTGAGAGCCTTCCAAAACCTTCATAATGGTCATCCTAATACTGCATTAAGGGGGCAGCGTCAGAATTGAGTTGCACCTTATTTAACCTAGTGGTAATATTCGCAAAGGTGTGGCTTCGATTTCCGGTCGCTCCCGGATCTTTTTGTAATGAAAATTTCCTTGGGCATAGACTACAGTGCTCTCACTATTACGTGTCTTCCACTATCATGGGTCATTTCTATTAGAATTCGATGTGGAAGCAGAGAAGCGTGCTTTATCCCAATAGGGGCATAATGCCAAGAAGAATAATAAGTCAGTATTATGTAACTAACACAACTCAAGTAGACAACTGAGAGACGAGATGCAAGTTTTTTTTTATCGAAATCAATTGTGACATAAAAGCAACAATGTTCTATATGAATCCCCAAACCAAATTCTTTTTTAATCAGCAAATATAATTGAAATACAGTGGGATTGCAAATTCATACGAAATACTTGCATTTCATGTACTCGTATAAAATGGCCAATGTACCAGTGATTACAACTGAACGTCCTATGTTGTGTATCCAAAAGGTGTTATGTGATATTTTTGATGTTTCTACCTATAAATTCCGATTTAAATGGCACAACAATTACTCTTTATGATGAAACATCCATTAATCTTGCCGATAACAGGGTTTTAAAATTGTATACCACTTTGAAACAGTTTTAAATTGTTCATTCTGTTGTTTGAATGCGTTTTTCTCGGCAAGACCAATATGTAAGATTGGTCTTTTTGAAAAGTTACGCGAGTTATTGATTCAAGCGGTCCTTTCAACTCACTGTGTACTTCAATATCAATCAAGTATGGCAGTCCTCGAAACGCGCACTCATTCTATTAGGGTAGGTGTACCAGTTATGGACATAGTGGTTCCCTATTTCGCTATACGTGATAACTTTAATGTCTTAAAATTTAAAAAAAATTGGTGTGTTGTAGATGTTAGATTTAAGGTATATCTTGATGTTAAAACATTCAAAAAGATCTAAAATGTGAAAGTTATCAAAATTTTGCACATGGCCAAAAAGGGAACCACTATGGCCATAACTAGTACACTTTCCCTACATAACATTACAATATACATAACAGGTTAAGGTTTTCACAGCACGCATTCTGATCTCAGCGGTCCTCTCAAATCGTTATTAGTCAATAGTGGCGATCCTCACAACACGCACTTTTACCTTATTTTCCTATCTCAGCAATCCTCTCAACTCGCTATGGATCGATGCACGAGTTCACTCTCTGACGTTTGAGCGGTGCCGTGTTATTTATGTGGCCATGGTAACGAGTGAATTTGGCACCGCTCAAACGTCAGATTAGTGAACTCTTGCATCGGTCCATTTATCAAGTTACAAGCGGTCATTCAAACTCGCTATTATTCAAAGGTGGCAGTCCTCACAACGCGCTTTTACCCTATTTACTGATTCTTGCGGTACTCTCAACCTGCTACAAATCTCTTCGCAAGCAGTCCTCTCAATTCGCATTACATTATTATGGATCCGACAGAAATAAAGACAAACATTTTGTTTTAAATATATTTTCTCTCAATCTCCAAGCGTCGCGACTAATATTTGAACAGTGCACTGTGTTCATAAACAACGTAAGAATGCAGCGCCACACATGTCATTAAGACAGTTATGTCGGGAACGGGTCACACGTCGCGTGTCCTACACGCGCGTTCTGATTTGGTGGGCGCGCGACAATACAAGTGAGAGGTGGCGGTCCTAACTAAACTTGCTTACCCTATTTTCCCATTTCATCTCGCTTCTTGTTCGTTTGCAAGCTGTAGCGGCTATCTCAACTCGCTCCAACATAATTTAATATAGGCAAATAGGCCTTTTCACGTGACGTTTCAAATCAGCTGATCCGGAAGCTATGAAAATGACAGGCCTGTGTTAGCACCGGTCCTCCACCGATGTAAACAAATGCATAGACGGACCTGTCACATAAAAAGGCCTATGCGCCACCGTTATAGAGTTCGCTAAGGGAGAACGAGAGAAATATCACTGAAAATGTTTATTTACGTCCAATATTCAATTTTTCAAACCAAAAGTTGGGGCATAATCAATCGATTATCGCACTGTTTTCCATTGGCATAATGAATTTAAACCATTATCCTTGCGATACTTGTGATTTCTATACAAATTGACATACATCGATTTTCCAGTTTTCTCCCACTAATCGTTCAAGAGCATCGACCAGATCTGACCGTATTCGAAAAAAAAGAAGTTTAACATGTTTTTCAGTGCTTTCTGATCGTCTAAAAAAAATTATTCCTAGAAAAACTGTAAATTGTGTGCTCCTTTATATGCTGCACACGGTGCGTTCTCAACCCAAACCCCTTCTATGACAGTTCTTCTACTGACCATCAGATGTCGTTTAGCTTTGAAAATACTTGCCTATACCCACCTGCCATCTTGGTTTGCTTCGTCTCGGTCGCACTATATTTACACTGCACGGAAAAATCAGTTTACCTAATTTTTGAGTTGACTTTACCCAAAATAAAGTATATCGATTATTCTCTCAACCCAAAATCTCTCGGTATTCTCTCTCTTCCCCACCAATGTTGTCAAAAACAGAGAGAGCTGCACCTACTCAATGGGGGTAGTTTGGCCCACTAAGCCAAATTTGGGTAAAATGCATTATTCTCAAGCTTGGGTTGAATGAACTTAATTTTTCATTCAATCAAACCAAATTTAAGTAAATTTTTCTTATGGCTTTAAAGGCAAAGTACCTAATGGAGGCCTTGGAAATTTAGCCAAATTTGGGTATTGGGCTCAACTACGGTTTTGCGTTGAAACAACTCAGATTTGAGTAGATCCGCGTTGCCGTGTGCACTAAGCTATGGATGATTTCCACAAGAAGAATTTTAATTGAAAATGTTCATTTTTTTGCTATGATATTGAACTAAAACATCCGTACCGTCGATGGGGGTGACAATGGGTCTAGGGGGTGAGATTGGGTCAAAACGGAAAAATATGTTTTGTGAAATATTTCAGCTAATATCGCTGATATTACTAAAATTTATAATTCATATGTTAGGGAACACATTATTACACATAATTCATGACAATATACATTTTTAGAAATAGTAGTTTTTGTGTACTACATCAATAAACTTGCGAGTTTGGTTGGTAACCCTATTACAGACAAGTTTGTTTGCATATGAAGTGAATTTTCTAAGAACTTTTTCGAAGCGTTATAAGTGACAGAAAATTAAGCTTCCAAGAATACCATTTGTACGAGAGTTCAGAGAGTCAGTAGAGCGCGGAAAATATTACTAGCATTCTTTAGTTTGCTTATTTCGACTGTTTCAATAGTGTCAATAAAAGCAAAACACCAGTCCAGTTTGCTGTAGACAATTGTACACAAGTCGACTAGCAAGCGCACGCTTGCGTGCTACATAGCACGAAGAAGCGCTGCCCAGTGCATTGCCACCTGCTAGGCGCAATCGTCAGCTTCACCAGAAACAAATCTCTCCGTGGTTTGTGGAGAAACCACTGTTTGCGTGGTGGAGATCGTAGTGACTAAGAACTACCAAGCGTCCCCATCGAAATTGATTTTCTGTGAACGCGCGCTTAAACTATTCACCTGGACCTTCAACCCTTGGGTGATATAGTAGTTCTAGGTAAAAGGGTAGTCGTTACTTGCTACGGCAAGAACGCAGTTGGGAGTGTAGAATATTCAATTTGAGTGACCAGCAAACATAAGCTGACAGAAGGAAGCTAGCTAACTCTTCGCTGTTGGCCAATATGGCCACAGCTATTTCGTCTTTGGACCCACCCTGGGGTGGCCATTCGAAGCATGGAGCGGATAGAAATGATCGAACCATACCAGTATGGATGGATCGACACGGAATGCACGGGCAACGCATTATTTTGTCTCTACGAGCTGCTGAAGGAGAAAACTTGCCAGAAAATCCTTTCATTCTCAGTAAGTCTATCAATCAAGTCTGTGGAGGAAACGTTGAAGCTGCCAACACCGAAGAAAAGGATACAAAGTATGTACTAACGACCAGGAGTGTGAATCAAGCGCAAAAGCTGCTGAAGATGAAACAATTGATCGACGGAACTAAGGTTGAGGTAGTCTTACACCCAAAGCTGAACGTTAGAAACTGCGTTATCACCTGCAGAGCGGCCATCAAAATGACTGAAGAGAACCTACTGGAGGAGTTGGCACCACAAGGTATTAGCAAGGTGAGAAGAATTACCCGTTACGAAAATGGACAAAAAGTGAATACTGCGACACTAGTACTGACCGTCAATGGAACGGTAGTACCGGAGTACATCAACGTCGGACTTTTGAGAGTGCCAACACGATTGTTCTATCCGGCACCAATGTTATGCTTCAACTGCTACTCCTACGGACACACAAAAATGAGATGCCAGAACACACCCGTGTGCAAAGTATGCTCCGGTACTCATACACTTGGAAAAGATGTAAGTTGTAACCAACAGCCTGCATGCAAAAACTGCAAGGATAGTCATTCACCGGCGAGTAAGAAATGTCCATTGTACATGAAGGAGGAGGAAATTATAAAAATAAAAGTTGAAAGTGGTGTGTCCTTTGCCGAAGCCAGGAAAGAATATCAACGAATGCATGGAGATCGTTCGTTATCTGCTGTGACTGGCGCGCAGGCGAGGATTCAAGACATTAGGAAAGAAAACGAAAAGGACGTGGAAATTCGAAAACTCAAGGAAGAATTAGCAAACCTCAAGGAAGTGATGTCACAAAAATCTGAAAAGGAAAAGGAGGATGAAACAGTTAAACTGCGCGAAGAAGTAATTCAACTCAGAAAGATAATTGACGACTTCAAGAACGGTCCATCAAAGCAACAAATGGATACTGAGGAGCGAAATGAATTTTCCATCAGTGAAGAAGAAATGTCTAATGCAGAGTCGCAATCTGTGAACAACGATAACGAGAGTGAAGGATATGCACCAGTTGCTAAAGCTGTTCGTAGGAAATCAAAAAGAACGTTAGCAAAAAGTGTGAAAACTGTAAGAGAAAAGGAAGGAGATGACACCGACCGAAGCAGAAGTAGCAGAAGCGGACATGAGCCAATCAACAAGGAAAAGTCAAACTCTAGCCAAAAGAAGCGAGGAAGGCCACCCAAACATAGAGATGACCAGTGAAAGGAATATGCTAAATGACGGAAATAACGATATGGACCGAAGCAACGGAAATGGCACCGAGAACGACATCTGTGATGAAGGAAGGAGCGAAACGGTAAGTTGGTTGGGGTTAGATGAAGAGAAAGTAGTCTCCCCACTCTTCAGAAGAGGAGAGAATAGTCCGAGGAACGAGAGCGAGGACGTTACACTCCCACCTGTGCTCTGTCAGTTGCCTCGGAGTTCTGCCAACTACGCCGCAACGAATGAAGCACAATTAAGAAATGGCACCACCCAAGCAAGCAGGATTCGAAATCAAGCAACTAAGCTACAACCCGCAATATTATCATGGAACATCCAAGGAATACAGACAGGAAGACAAGATTTGGACCTTATAATAAAGGATAGAAAACCACTAGTGATATGTTTGCAAGAAACAATGTGCTCTCAACGCACTCAGCCTCGGATTACAGGATACACCATTTATAACCGACCACGGCCTAACTGTCAACGAGCGTCTGGAGGAGTACTGATCGCAGTTAAGAACGGCATTGACAACGTAGAAATCGAAATGGAGACCACGTTAGAAGCCATTAAAGTAAATATTGGTCCTCCTTTGAATTTCTCCATCATAAATGTCTACTTCCCACCCGGAGCAAACCTTAATATATCGGAAGTTGAAGCACTTTTTGCGGGCCCAAATCCTGTATTACTAGTGGGAGACATAAATGCTCATCATCCAGTATGGGGTTCCAGTTTTAGCAACAAAAGAGGGAAAGAATTAGAAGAAGTATTTGACAAAAACGACTTAGTGATTCTTAACAGCGGAGAACCAACATACTACAATCAAACAACAGGTAAAGGATCATGCATCGACGTAGCAGTCTGTTCTACACATCTGGCCGGAAATTTGGAGTGGGAAGTCCTAGGAGATAGCTACGGTAGTGATCATATGCCAACTCTAATCTGTAACCCAAGAGAAACGCAAGAGAATCCAACCAGACCTAAATGGAAAATTCAGGAAGCGGACTGGGAGCAGTATCAACGTATCGTTGATTTCCCTTTAATAGGGGACCCAGAAGAACAAATGAAGGGAATTACTTCGGGAATAATATCTGCAGCTGAGCAATCGATACCACGAACGAAAGGAGCACCGTCGCGTAGAGTAGTCCCATGGTGGAACGACGAAGTCCATGTTGCGGTAAAGAAACGACGAACGGCATTAAGAAGAATGAAATCAGCACCAAGCGACGAACGTAGAGAAGAGCTTGCCAGAGACTTCAAAACAGCTAGACGTGAAGCACGCCAAGTGATCAAAAGTGCTAAAGAAGAGTCGTGGAAACAGTTTGTGTCTTCTTTCAATGTGCATACTTCAGTTAAAGATATGTGGAACAAATACAGGTCGCTCCAGGGAAGATGTAGGCAAGCTTGCATTGGAGGAATCAAATATGAAGGTCGCGAAGAAACGACAAGTGTGGGAATAGCTGAAGCAATTGCAGAAGCCTTTTGCAGTGTCTCTAGTGATACCTCGTACAGTGAACATTTCCGTGATGTTAAACAGCAAACTGAAAGTAACCCTTTTCTTATGTTCGATGCACCGGAAGAAGAGTACAATAAAGACTTTTCAATGTATGAATTGGATGAAGCACTGGAGAGTCTGAAGGACTCTGCCCCAGGTGAAGATAATGTGCATTATGGAATGTTGAGTAACTTACCGCTAGATTGCAAATACAAGTTGCTGGAGACTTATAACAAGTTATGGCAACAATCGGTGTACCCTGTAGAATGGACTAAGTCAATTGTGATCCCAATATACAAGGGTAAAGGGGATAGAACAAATCCACTGAACTATAGGCCAATTTATTTAAATAGTTGTGTTGCAAAAATTTTGGAAAAAATGGTGAACAGTCGTTTAATTTTCATTTTGGAAACCAAAAAGTTATTGCACAAATATCAGTATGGATTCAGAAAGGCGAAATCCACCACAGACCATTTAGTGGAATTGGAAGGAACAATTAGAGAACATCTTAATAAAGGACACTATGCTCAGGCTGTGTTCCTGGATATATCGAAAGCCTATGACACAACGTGGAGGAGGCTCATACTGGAAAAGTTGAAGTTCTGGAAAATAGGTGGACATCTGCTCAGATTCATAGAACGATCTCTGACATGTCGAACCTTTCGTGTGCTCGCAAACGGTACGCTTTCTAGTGAAAAGAAAATGGAAAACGGATTGTGCCAGGGGTCTGTGCTCAGCGTTACACTCTTTCTGGTGGCCATTAACACTATTGTAGAAAAACTACCTGGTGAAGTAAAGTGTTTAATCTACGCTGATGACGTCGTTATCATTTACGGTGGCAATGACTTTGAGAAAAATGAAGAAATACTACAAAATGCGTTGAACACAATAAGTGACTGGCAACAAAGAACTGGATTCAACGTGTCCGCGGAAAAATGTGCTACAGTGACTTTTAAAACAGCTAGAGCTAGAAAAGTGCCTCTGACAAGCTCCCTAACAATAAATGGATCGAAAATACCGAAGGTAAAAACATTCAAGTGTTTGGGTGTTTGGTTTGATCAAAGTTTAAGGTTCAGAGAACATGTTGAGAATATTAGAGCATCGTGTCAGCAGAGAATGAAAATATTAAAATGTGTAGCTAGTAGCTCTTGGGGTGGTGATCGAGAAACAATATGTAAGGTGTACAAGGCGACGATTCTCGAGAAGATGTTGTACGCTGCACCTCTGATCTCTTCAGTATCCAAAGATATTTTGAAAAAACTTGAAGTGGTACACAATGCTGGAATGAGGGCTATAAGCGGTGCATTTCGTTCAAGTCCATCGGAAAGCATAAGGGCTGAAGCAGGAATGCCAAGCTTCAATACATACGTGGATCAACGGACAGCCTTGTATGCAGTGAAACTGAAAGCTCTGGATCCCCAGATAATCGAAGAAACATGTGAAACAACAAGCAGCGAAGATGAATCACAAGAAACAACAACATATGAAAGCAGTTCAGGAGAAGAGTGGGGATCAGTGAAACCGGTACCAGAACTGACAATCAGAGAAAGAGGAGGCCATCTGCTACAGGAGCTTGAAGTCCAGGTTCCTTTACTTAACATTTTTACTCTACCATCTTGTGCATCATGGAAACGTAAGAAAATTCTCGTGGACAAGACCCTGTATACAGCAATGCGTCGTAAACAACCTGAAATCATGTTGCGGAAGCTCTTCAATGAAAGAAGAGTAACAAAATACAGGGTTCATAAAACCTTATACACAGATGGTTCAAAAATGTCCAATAAATGTGGGTATAGTGTAGTCAGTGATAATATGTCAATTCGTAAAAGGATATATGATGAGAGTAGTATTTATGGAGCAGAAAGTCTAGCTGCAAAAGAGGCAATAATGTTGGTAGCAAATGAAGAAGGGGCGGGTGCATATTTAATTTGTACTGATTCACTAAGTGTTGTAACATGTTTGGAAAGTAGTAAAGTTAAAAGTCTATGGAAAGATCAAATGCTTGAGATTTACACTCAATGTTTACAAAATAGAAAAGAGGTCACATTCTTTTGGGTACCGAGTCATATAGGTATTGAAGGTAACGAGAAAGCGGATCGAGAAGCGAAGTTAGCCTTAGAACAAAGAATAGACACCAGCATAGCATTGGACTATAAAGAAATGAAGAAAATTTTAAACAATAAAATAATAATTAAATGGCAATACGAATGGGGAAAGATTAGGGAAAACAAATTACGAGAAGTAAAAGACTCGGTCATCCCGTACAAAACTAGAGGCAAGACTCGGAGAGAAAATGTAGTCCTTACTAGAATACGTATCGGTCATACGGTCCTAACTCACAAACATCTATTCGAACGAATGGCAGCACCAATGTGCCAGTGGTGTAACGAATTGCTCACTGTTAAACACTTATTAGTTGAATGTATAAGTTTAGACGAAGAAAGGAAAAAAGTAGGATTGCCGATAAGTTTGAGGGAGATTTTAGCAGATGATGAAGAAAGAATTGAATCAGTTATATGTTATCTGAAAAATATCAATGTATACAATAGATTATAGAAGGTTCCACCATACACAAGACCTGAATGACAATAAAGTTAAAGGGTCTATAATAAAAAAAAAAAAAAAATAAACTTGCATGTTGAAACTAGATAAAATTTACAACATTAAATTTCTCCTGTACAAAGTATCACGCATGTACTCTAGCCTCTATCGTTGTATTAGTAGAATGTTGAAATTCTTTTCATTATACATCACAGGTATTTTCTGGAATCTGTTTGATTTTCCCACAAAAAAATCATTTTTTTCGGTACGATGTCTAAAACATTGAAAATGGGGGTGAGATTGGGTCAAGCAAAAACGATAGTAAATGAAATTCCAAGTCCACTTTTTTGACATTTTGCTTTGCCGGGTGTTCTCTTTTTTCATTGAGATGTGTTTATTCTTTCTAAATACAGCATCTCTGAAACATCAAACAAGTTAACTTGAGTATTCCATGCATTGAATAACAATATAACGCATTTTGACAACTTCTCAAATCAGCAACTGTGTTTCGTGCGCAGCAACATCGTAAATTTTTATCAAAAGGGTGTTTTTTTTCTAAATATGATTATTTATCAGTGTTTTCATATTATAGAAACATCTCACGGAAGTACAAATGAGTTGGATCGCTGAAATACTGGGATTTTGACGTCAACTTCTGCCTGAAATTTATTGATCGTGGAATGTCGCACCGAAATTTAACTATTTGCGAAGGTTTAAAATAATCACTGTTTCAGTACACCTTTGGGGAAACTGAATGGGCTTTATAGCAATGGGGATGAGACTTTGAAGACAATTTGAGGGAAAAACCAAGAAAATTTATGTAAACTTGACGATAAATGTTGGGTTTACATATTTTTTCTCATAGGTCTTCAATTTTCAGTATAATCTTTCTTTTAAGTGGGTTTATCATACTTGTGAAACATCTTAGATATCTTTTTGTCTTGTTTGCATCGTTTTTTGTCAATATTTTTCAGTTGTGAATGGTTTTGAAATCATATTCTCAAAAATAAATTATTTCAATTACAGTGACCCAATGTCACCCCCTGTATGGGGTGAGATTGGGTCATTTTTCATTCACTTGTGGTGCCGCTGTGAATAAATATTTGTCTTTATTTTTTTGAACAGTTGTTAATGTACCATCAAAGTACATACACACCAAATTTGAAGTTTATTGGAGTTAAATTGCGATAGTTATTCAAAAAATAAATCACACATATCCCTTTTTGACCTATTGTCACCCCCAACGACGGTAGCAAAACCTGTCACGCTCGCCAATGTGTAACATGCAACTGTAACTGGAAAATCACCCATCACGCAGACAACCACTTCGGAAGAGAACACAGGTCTTCCTTTGTAATCCTCTCCACTATGACTGATTGATCGGTGAGCAACGATTGGGCCGAGACGACACAAACACACTATTGTTATCTCGCCCCACATCCCACCTCTTCCATCAATATCTTCAGATGATGTTAAGGAGTATTATCAAGCCTGATCATTGCTGCAAGTACTAGGTATGAGAACTTCCGTCAGCAAAACAAAAAAAAAATTGCGTACGCACAGCATGAAAGTACAATATGCAGGAACATCCTATCAACTTTAACTCTTGTTTCCTCCTCACAGATCGAGTAGAATACAGTTATCATTACCATGACTGCATCAGAATGTATTCATTTCAATTTCAATGCATTGTGTGGCATACAGCTACGAAATGGTGTATTCAAACAAAATATACGGTAAGCGCATGAACTATTATTGTTCACCGCAAAAGTGCTCCAATCCGTTTCAATATCGAGCATTTTCAACCCATTGTAATAGAATAGCGAAAGTAAAAATATTGTTTTCAAGCCTAGAACATTGCAGCACCATTGCACATTGGTCCACGGAACGAAATTAAGTGGAATAAATTAATAACTTGAAAAATATAAGAGATAGGGTTTTGGTGTCTTCTGAACATTTGTTTGTCTGATAAAGGCGCGTTATACGCAAAAGTGTCCTAAGCGCCAAATTTCATAGCATTCGAAATTCGCTCTCAAACTTTTTTATTTTAAAAGATAGCGCGACAAAATGTTCTACAATATTGAAGATTATAGAAAATATGAAAACTTTGTAGAACATTATTTTTTTCTATGTCTGCTAGTTTTAGAGATATAGGTCACTTTAGAACTTTATGGTCAAAAATCGGGTTTTTCCTCAATACTAACGTAAATATCAATTTTCAGGCCTACTGTGTTCTGAAGAGTTTTAGATATGAGCAAAATACACATTTTCTCTGAAGACGTCATATCTCTAAAATTTTCATATGAAAAGATATAAGGGTTTTTGTAGTTTTTTCACCCACTTTTCCAAGCCTAACATTTCAAAATGGCGCAAGCGAAATCAAAAACTTTTCCCGTTACTTGAATAAGCATATCTTAAAGTGCATTTTAAGAAAACTTGGTGATAGTATATTTTGATTTTTTTCTAATAAATATGTTTTGAATTATCCTTTAATTTTACTTAGAAAACAGATTTTTTCAACTTCTTGAGATTCTTATTCAATTACAGTTGAACATTTTTTAATACATAACTAAATACTGAATCATTCTTGGGATGAACAAGTAGTTTAGTATTGGTATTTTTATTCAAATCGTTAATAATTACAGAAATATTCGTTCTTTGCTATAAAATACCGTCAATGGAAGGAAAACTCGACAAATTTAAACAAATTTAAAAGAAGTCCTGCCAATATAACCTGAAGCTTTCACTAGATTGAACAATGCAAATGCAGTTGCATTCCCTTTTTTTTAAGTTTGTATAAGTATTTTTTGAACTAGACAATACTTAACTATGTCAATTATATGCACTCGGCATCCGTATGAATAGAACATTGGAAAATATAACTTTGATCAAAATCTCAAAAATATTAAAAACTACTTATTTTCGATTCCTTTTCAAGTTTATATATAACCTTTACTAATCCCTCATTTAAGGTGATGATAGAACGAAGTCACACCTCAAATTTTCAAGAGCACAAGACTTGAGAGCCAAACAGCACTCCACGTTGAAAACTTATCCCATTGCTGGTCACCACCAGCAAGGAAGTAATTTGATTGATTTTCAACGTGAACTGTTGTCAGATTCTCCTGTCTTGTGCACTTAAAAATTCGAAGTTTGGCTTTTAATAAGTAGCATTTAATTCCACTAGAATTTGTATCCTTTGACAGATACGCGTATTTCGACCTCAACTGCCGTCTTCAGTGTCGTGTATTAGTTATCTATTTAACTTAACAGCTCGAAGATTTATTATCATTTTAATATTAACTTTCGAATATGACTGATACAAGCAAATAATGAAAGATTTTGAATATTATTGAGCGTATATGATTAAAAAGTGAAATAAAAATTTTAAAACTCGCATTTTATTTTCTTTATTAATAAATAATTTATAAAACGTGACATCATAAATGTGGTTTAAGTGCATGTTGCGAATTTAAGTGCGGGATAATGACGTTTAGTGTATAAACTGTATTTATCCAACATGAAAAAAGCAGTTTTATTTATGGTTCCACTTTTTTTTTTATAGAAGTGGGAGAGGATCAAAATAGCAATTTATATTCTAGTATATACAATTTTACACCATTCAGCCAAAAAAGTTTAAGACTGACGATGTTGATTGAAATCACGATGATTCAAGTAGAATAATTTTTAACTTGAAATTTATAGGCAGCGGTTTCGTGTAATTTATTGATAAATGATCGTGATTGTACAAATTATTGCGTACTTCCCCGTCGTACGGTGGACGGTCACACAATTGGCAGGATGAAGAAAAATGTGACATAATTACACGTCCGCATCAGATCATTCCGATTCATTCGCTGCACTTGTTACATTACATTACAAGGAATAAGTGCACCGAAAACATCATAAGGATTAGATGATACACACGGTATGGGACGATTCAAATATGACGTCCATCGTTTTTCGGGATTTCCGGACCCCCCTCCGTCCGCTGTCACGCTTTTTTCAATACCTTATACATGCACTGTTACACTTTCATAGATCCCCTCCATCCCCCCAATTGATGGACGTCATTTTTGGATGACCCTTATGCTATCACACTTTGAAGGAGTGTGCATATGCAATATGCATAATTTGGACCGCATTTGTGGCGTTACCATGAAACTTAGTGTAAACAGAATTATATAATGAAGGTCAAGGTAATTACAAGGCCGAACTTTTCTGTAAAGTTAAATTATTACCGATATTTATAAAAAAAATGGCATGATAAACATCTACAACATTCTTGTTTGCACCTAAAATAATTCATTTTTTATGAATATATTATAAAATATTCTATTGTAATTGCATAAGTATCACCAGACGTCGGGGACGGACCTGGTGTAGTGGTTAGAACATTCGCCTCTCACGCCGAGGACCTGGGATCGAATCCCATCCCCGACATAGTCACTTATGACGTAAAAAGTTATAGTGACGACTTCCTTCGGGGGGAAGTAAAGCCGTTGGTCCCGAGATGAACTAGCCCAGGGCTAAAAATCTCGTTAATAAAGTCAAATCAATCAATCAATCAACCAGACGTCAGAAAAAAACTGTTTTCTAAGTAAAATTGAGGAATAATTCAAAACGCATTTATTAGAGAAAATCAAAATATACTATCACCGAAGTTTCTTAAAATACACTTGAAGATATGCTTATTCAAGAATCGGGAAAAGTTTTTGATTCTACTTGCGCCATTTTGAAATGTTAGGCTTGGGAAAGTGGGTGAAAAAACTGCAAAAACGCTTATATCTTTTCATATGAAAATTTTAGAGGTATGACATATTCAGAGAAAATGTGTATTTTGCTCATATCTAAAACTCTTCAGAACATAGTAGGCTTGAAAAATTGATATTTTCGATAGTATTGAGGAAAAACCGATTTTTGACCATAAAGTTCTAAAGTGACCTATATCTCTAAAACTATCAGATATAGAAAAAAATAATGTTCTACGAAGTTTTCATATTTTCTATAATCTTCAATATTGTAGAACATTTTGTTGCGCTATCTTATGAAATAAAAAAGTTTGAGAGCGAATTTCGAAAGCTATGAAATTTGGCGCTTAGGACACTTTTGCATTTAACGCGCCATGACCAGATAAACAAATGTTCAGAAGACACCAAAACTCTATCTCTTATATTTTTCAAGTTATTAATTTATTCCACTTAATTTCGTTCCGTGGACCAATGTGCATTGATATTGCTATGCAGTTGTACAATAGCATCGGCGACCCAACGGCATTTCCAACCTAACAGTGTATGAAGAGCGTCGACTACAATAATTTAATATTCACTAGTTCTATTGGCAGATCAATTATCTCCATGTTGAATGAGACTTGATAAATTATTATTAATATTTTTCAACATATTTTATTGCTTCTAGCAACAACATCATCTGTATATGTGTACTGATGACATATTCCACGCACATCTACGCCAGGATATCAAAAATTCAAACTCTGAAATATTTCCAAAGCTATGCAGAACATGAAAGACAATATGTTGAATTGTATAAAAAACATAAATTTGATTGAAAATACTGTGAAAAACATACCTGAAAAGTTATATAAAGTTTATATAATTTATTGATGAGAAATTGAGACATAAAACAACTTTTTTATAAAAGCCCTGTATCATAGTTTATCAAGTGTAATATGATTGTCTTACCCGTTAACTAGAAGGGTATTAGATGACATTGTTATGTGCGGGTTTAATTTTTTCCAAAAAATTTTTGGTTCTTTGAAAACGTATTTTTTCAAATAGTCACATTATTATGGTGTCGCGTTACGAAAATAGCCTTATTTTTTACATTGTAAAATAAATACTTCTTATAGAACTCTTATATTTTGGATTCTCTTCCTACTCGTCAAGATACGTGTTTCCATAAAAAAAGATTTAAAATTGGACCATTCTTCGAAAAGTTACACTAGGTGCAAAGTTTTGGTGTCGCGTTACGTTAATTTTCACCGTAAATTTTCAGGATGAAACTACAAATTTCAAAATGCTCGTTCTCAGCAATGCTACAACCGATTTTCGAAATTTTTGATTTTTAGTAGATGGAAATAGTTATACTAGCTTTCAGCGTTGGTGCCACCCCACTAAACCCCCCCCCCGTTTTTGTGAAATGTGGGTATGTCTGTTTTCTCTTGTTTTTCTTTCAAATCCGATCAAGTAGCTCTGGTTTTTAATGGCTAGTGACCCAAATCTTATCAGACAGGTGCCGTTTAGTGCAGGAATAGTCTCTTACATGTTGTGGAATACTTGGCTTCGATGGTAAACAACGTGGTTCTCCAGCGGATAATCCGGAATATCCGTAAAAATGGTCAATTCATGAAAATAATCCAAGACAGTTTTTTTTGCAAACTCATCAGAACTCCTTAGGCTGATACAAATATTAATTTTCTTTTATGTCAGCCCCCCCCCCATTCAAAAATCCGATAATTTTGAGGGGGGAGAAAAAAAAGATTTATCATTTTTAAGACATCAGTTAGGTTTTTTAAATTTTTAAAACAAAAAACAGGTAAAATAATGATGCAGATGACAATTGAAAAAAGTTTAACAACTACCGTTAAAAATAAAAATTAAAAAAAATAACTTTTTTTCATTTTTATTTTTTTGTTCCTTATTTATTTTTATCCCCCCCCTCGTACCTTCCAAGTGATCTCGGACATAAAAGAAAATTAATATTTGTATCAGCCTTATTATGAAACGCAATAGATTTTTTCAATTGTTCATGGACCTAGGTGGTCACAATAATGACCTCCGGAAGTTCCGGAACATCCGTAAACATGGTCATTTCGTGAAAATCATCCTGGATCACTGCGCTGTTTTTCAAAACATATCAGAAATCAATTACTAAACATAACGGATGATTGAGATTGTTCTTGGATATAGGCGGCCATTATAAAGCTTTTGAGAGGATCTGCAGCAACCGTAAAAAATGGTCATCTCGTAAAAATCAACTTAGACACGTAGTTTTTTTTTTCAAATCTTTTGGATGTCTTGTCATGACATTTATCTATGTTGACATTCATCTTTACGTTGTATAATAATTAATTTGATTAATTTTGCAATAAACTTCGGTGATCAAGGTGGTGTTTAAATTCAATACAAATTATACTTCTTCTTCTTCCTGGCGTTACGTCCTCACTGGGACAGAACCTGCTTTTCAGTTTAGTGTTCTTATGATACTTCCACAGTTGTTAACTGAGAGCTTTCTTTGCCAAAGTTGTAATTTTCACATTCGTATATCGTGTGGCAAGTACTCTATGCACAGGGAAGTCAAGTAAATTTGCTTTACGAAAAGATCCTGGACCGACCGGAAATCGAACCCAGACATGTCTTTGCTTTATAGCCGCGGACTCTAACCACTCGGCTAAGAAATGTTATACGTGTATTACAAATTTTATATGTTCTATAATTATGATTTTTTACGTGTTAAAAAAAACGTCTAGGATGATTTTCACGACCAGTTTTGTGGATTTAACAAAGGGGGTGTAGTGGCTCATGGCAGCCCTGATTGGATGATTTTATAAATTGATAATTCTTATGAATATTAACCAACAATTTTTAAAACCAGAGCTTTGTGCAAAAAAGAAAAAAAAAGAAACATAGGGAAAGTGTACCAGTTATGGCCATAGTAGTTCCACAAACAAACAGACGTAACACTTAGAAGAAATCTCGATCAAAATCATAATTACGAGGACATATACGCCCAATGCTAAAATCGGTGTGTTTGGCAGACAGGCCAACAGATGGCGGTAGTGTGTAAACGTCAAACACGAACAAAAACGACGCGAGCGCTGCAGGTGGCGGATTGGCCACCTACAACATTTTTGAATCGACCGTTTAAAAGGTGGGCGATGGACAATGATAAGAGTGTGACGTCTGTTTGTCTGTGGTAGTTCCCTATTTGGCCATATGTAAAATTTTAATAACTACAGTGATACCTCCATGAGTCGATGTTCCATGGCTCGATATCGACTCATGGAACCATACTAAAAACAAAATTTCATGGTTACTATGATGGTCCCTAGAAGCAGCCTTCCAAAGGATTGCTGTTCCATGACTCGATATTTCCATGAGTCGATGGTCCCTTCAATATCGACTCATGGAGGTTTCACTGTATCACATTTTAAATCTTTTTGAATGTTTTTACATCAAGATATATGTTAAGACTAACTACTACAACAAATAAACATTTTCAAAATTTGAAGACATTAAAGTTATCACGTATGGCGAAATAGGGACTCACTATGTCCATAACTGGTACACCTACCCTATTCACCTCTCACTAAAACGTGGAAGGTTTCAGAAGAATAGCGCCAACGCTTAAATCTGGTACAACTATTTCCTTTCAATAAAAGCTCAAACAATCGGTTGAATAATTGAGGAACTGTATTTTATGAGTTAAAATAAATTCACAGTTTCGCCTTATAATATGATTTAATAACTCTGCTCTGCGATAGAATTCCATGATATTCAGATCACTATTTTGAGACCATAAACGTCCTTAACAATTTTGCTAAAAAATGATCTTCAAAATACTACATGACTACGTTGAAATTTTATTGGCCCAATATCTGGTTCAATTACACCCCTGTGCCACAAATTCTGTATCCTTCAGACCGCCATTAGTGAATCATAAACACTTGCAGATTATAAAAATCGAATGTACATCGGATATTCTCATCATCTTCAAAAGAGATCAAAGGAACGGTCAAAAAATTGAACCCAAGAAAAGTGCAATTACCCCACTGTACAGCAGCTCTACATATTTTTCGTCCCATCATTGGGAAGCTTTTATGGTCGTCTACAAATTTCTGAAACAATATTCTCAAAATAATTTATTGAATCTTTTTATAATTTTACCCATTTATCAGATCCATTAACTCCACTGTGTTATTGAATTTCGGATAGTTCCGACAGTCATACATGTCTGCTTGTCGACTTTTCGAAAGCATACTTTTAAAAGTACATCGTTGAAAGGTTTACATATTTTTATTTTACAATCAAATTCAATCATTCTAACATGTATCAAAGCTCAAGATTATTCGCGCCGCCATCCGAAAGCACTGTACCGGAAACATTCTTAAAAAATCACAGAAATATCTTAACATTATTGCGAAGAATTTAGTCAAATTTATATGGTGACCACAAATGCCATCTACGCTTTTACAAAGCACGACATTCTCAAAAGGTTTCACAGAAACATTAAATTAATTTTAACCAGTGTCGGATCAAATTACCCCACTGTGAGGCAGAATGTCGAATGTATTAAACAAATAACAATACTAGATATACATTTTTTCTGAAACCCGAAAGCAACATTACCGAATTTATCAATAAAAATAAAAAATGCTTTTTGCGTAACGCGACACCATTTGCAGAACCCTGTTGGAAGATAAACGTAACGCGGCGCTCATAAAATGAAACCAATGATTTCTGCAATTATTCAATATTTCCATCCAGTTTGAAGTCACACTCTGATTCTTATCAATACATAGAAGGATTGCCTAGAACAAACCCGGATTGTAAAAATTATAGCAGAGCAGATATAGGCGATTATAGAGTGACGTTTAAAAAAGTGCATTTCAGCGATGGTGTCGCGTTACGAAATGCAACTGCTTCTAATTACCATATATGCAGTGTTATGTTTCAAAATGAATGTCACAACATCAAGTACATTTAATATGCATGATATAAAACCTGTTTTATCACATGGTCACAAGGCATATTTCCGAGAACATGCCTAATTTGATAATGAAAGTCGGTTCCTCGTGGTGTCGCGTTACGCTGGAATGTGTCATATGCGTAGGTACGTGATGAATCAAACAACTGCGAGGAGTGTGGAAGGTCGGTTATTGTTCCACATATCAGACACATTCCAGCGTAACGCGACACCACGAGGAACCGACTTTCATTATCAAATTAGGCATGTTCTCGGAAATATGCCTTGTGACCATGTGATAAAACAGGTTTTATATCATGCATATTAAATGTACTTGATGTTGTGACATTCATTTTGAAACATAACACTGCATATATGGTAATTAGAAGCAGTTGCATTTCGTAACGCGACACCATCGCTGAAATGCACTTTTTTAAACGTCACTCTATAATCGCCTATATCTGCTCTGCTATAATTTTTACAATCCGGGTTTGTTCTAGGCAATCCTTCTATGTATTGATAAGAATCAGAGTGTGACTTCAAACTGGATGGAAATATTGAATAATTGCAGAAATCATTGGTTTCATTTTATGAGCGCCGCGTTACGTTTATCTTCCAACAGGGTTCTGCAAATGGTGTCGCGTTACGCAAAAAGCATTTTTTATTTTTATTGATAAATTCGGTAATGTTGCTTTCGGGTTTCAGAAAAAATGTATATCTAGTATTGTTATTTGTTTAATACATTCGACATTCTGCCTCACAGTGGGGTAATTTGATCCGACACTGGTTAAAATTAATTTAATGTTTCTGTGAAACCTTTTGAGAATGTCGTGCTTTGTAAAAGCGTAGATGGCATTTGTGGTCACCATATAAATTTGACTAAATTCTTCGCAATAATGTTAAGATATTTCTGTGATTTTTTAAGAATGTTTCCGGTACAGTGCTTTCGGATGGCGGCGCGAATAATCTTGAGCTTTGAT
The DNA here is from genome assembly GCF_002204515.2 of Aedes aegypti. Taxonomy (NCBI): domain Eukaryota; kingdom Metazoa; phylum Arthropoda; class Insecta; order Diptera; family Culicidae; genus Aedes; species Aedes aegypti. Next base: position 88,748,591 of record NC_035108.1, on the reverse strand, counting down.
ACATGTTAGAATGATTGAATTTGATTGTAAAATAAAAATATGTAAACCTTTCAACGATGTACTTTTAAAAGTATGCTTTCGAAAAGTCGACAAGCAGACATGTATGACTGTCGGAACTATCCGAAATTCAATAACACAGTGGAGTTAATGGATCTGATAAATGGGTAAAATTATAAAAAGATTCAATAAATTATTTTGAGAATATTGTTTCAGAAATTTGTAGACGACCATAAAAGCTTCCCAATGATGGGACGAAAAATATGTAGAGCTGCTGTACAGTGGGGTAATTGCACTTTTCTTGGGTTCAATTTTTTGACCGTTCCTTTGATCTCTTTTGAAGATGATGAGAATATCCGATGTACATTCGATTTTTATAATCTGCAAGTGTTTATGATTCACTAATGGCGGTCTGAAGGATACAGAATTTGTGGCACAGGGGTGTAATTGAACCAGATATTGGGCCAATAAAATTTCAACGTAGTCATGTAGTATTTTGAAGATCATTTTTTAGCAAAATTGTTAAGGACGTTTATGGTCTCAAAATAGTGATCTGAATATCATGGAATTCTATCGCAGAGCAGAGTTATTAAATCATATTATAAGGCGAAACTGTGAATTTATTTTAACTCATAAAATACAGTTCCTCAATTATTCAACCGATTGTTTGAGCTTTTATTGAAAGGAAATAGTTGTACCAGATTTAAGCGTTGGCGCTATTCTTCTGAAACCTTCCACGTTTTAGTGAGAGGTGAATAGGGTAGGTGTACCAGTTATGGACATAGTGAGTCCCTATTTCGCCATACGTGATAACTTTAATGTCTTCAAATTTTGAAAATGTTTATTTGTTGTAGTAGTTAGTCTTAACATATATCTTGATGTAAAAACATTCAAAAAGATTTAAAATGTGATACAGTGAAACCTCCATGAGTCGATATTGAAGGGACCATCGACTCATGGAAATATCGAGTCATGGAACAGCAATCCTTTGGAAGGCTGCTTCTAGGGACCATCATAGTAACCATGAAATTTTGTTTTTAGTATGGTTCCATGAGTCGATATCGAGCCATGGAACATCGACTCATGGAGGTATCACTGTAGTTATTAAAATTTTACATATGGCCAAATAGGGAACTACCACAGACAAACAGACGTCACACTCTTATCATTGTCCATCGCCCACCTTTTAAACGGTCGATTCAAAAATGTTGTAGGTGGCCAATCCGCCACCTGCAGCGCTCGCGTCGTTTTTGTTCGTGTTTGACGTTTACACACTACCGCCATCTGTTGGCCTGTCTGCCAAACACACCGATTTTAGCATTGGGCGTATATGTCCTCGTAATTATGATTTTGATCGAGATTTCTTCTAAGTGTTACGTCTGTTTGTTTGTGGAACTACTATGGCCATAACTGGTACACTTTCCCTATGTTTCTTTTTTTTTCTTTTTTGCACAAAGCTCTGGTTTTAAAAATTGTTGGTTAATATTCATAAGAATTATCAATTTATAAAATCATCCAATCAGGGCTGCCATGAGCCACTACACCCCCTTTGTTAAATCCACAAAACTGGTCGTGAAAATCATCCTAGACGTTTTTTTTAACACGTAAAAAATCATAATTATAGAACATATAAAATTTGTAATACACGTATAACATTTCTTAGCCGAGTGGTTAGAGTCCGCGGCTATAAAGCAAAGACATGTCTGGGTTCGATTTCCGGTCGGTCCAGGATCTTTTCGTAAAGCAAATTTACTTGACTTCCCTGTGCATAGAGTACTTGCCACACGATATACGAATGTGAAAATTACAACTTTGGCAAAGAAAGCTCTCAGTTAACAACTGTGGAAGTATCATAAGAACACTAAACTGAAAAGCAGGTTCTGTCCCAGTGAGGACGTAACGCCAGGAAGAAGAAGAAGTATAATTTGTATTGAATTTAAACACCACCTTGATCACCGAAGTTTATTGCAAAATTAATCAAATTAATTATTATACAACGTAAAGATGAATGTCAACATAGATAAATGTCATGACAAGACATCCAAAAGATTTGAAAAAAAAAAACTACGTGTCTAAGTTGATTTTTACGAGATGACCATTTTTTACGGTTGCTGCAGATCCTCTCAAAAGCTTTATAATGGCCGCCTATATCCAAGAACAATCTCAATCATCCGTTATGTTTAGTAATTGATTTCTGATATGTTTTGAAAAACAGCGCAGTGATCCAGGATGATTTTCACGAAATGACCATGTTTACGGATGTTCCGGAACTTCCGGAGGTCATTATTGTGACCACCTAGGTCCATGAACAATTGAAAAAATCTATTGCGTTTCATAATAAGGCTGATACAAATATTAATTTTCTTTTATGTCCGAGATCACTTGGAAGGTACGAGGGGGGGGGGATAAAAATAAATAAGGAACAAAAAAATAAAAATGAATAAAAGTTATTTTTTTTAATTTTTATTTTTAACGGTAGTTGTTAAACTTTTTTCAATTGTCATCTGCATCATTATTTTACCTGTTTTTTGTTTTAAAAATTTAAAAAACCTAACTGATGTCTTAAAAATGATAAATCTTTTTTTTCTCCCCCCTCAAAATTATCGGATTTTTGAATGGGGGGGGGGCTGACATAAAAGAAAATTAATATTTGTATCAGCCTAAGGAGTTCTGATGAGTTTGCAAAAAAAACTGTCTTGGATTATTTTCATGAATTGACCATTTTTACGGATATTCCGGATTATCCGCTGGAGAACCACGTTGTTTACCATCGAAGCCAAGTATTCCACAATATGTAAGAGACTATTCCTGCACTAAACGGCACCTGTCTGATAAGATTTGGGTCACTAGCCATTAAAAACCAGAGCTACTTGATCGGATTTGAAAGAAAAACAAGAGAAAACAGACATACCCACATTTCACAAAAACGGGGGGGGGGGTTTAGTGGGGTGGCACCAACGCTGAAAGCTAGTATAACTATTTCCATCTACTAAAAATCAAAAATTTCGAAAATCGGTTGTAGCATTGCTGAGAACGAGCATTTTGAAATTTGTAGTTTCATCCTGAAAATTTACGGTGAAAATTAACGTAACGCGACACCAAAACTTTGCACCTAGTGTAACTTTTCGAAGAATGGTCCAATTTTAAATCTTTTTTTATGGAAACACGTATCTTGACGAGTAGGAAGAGAATCCAAAATATAAGAGTTCTATAAGAAGTATTTATTTTACAATGTAAAAAATAAGGCTATTTTCGTAACGCGACACCATAATAATGTGACTATTTGAAAAAATACGTTTTCAAAGAACCAAAAATTTTTTGGAAAAAATTAAACCCGCACATAACAATGTCATCTAATACCCTTCTAGTTAACGGGTAAGACAATCATATTACACTTGATAAACTATGATACAGGGCTTTTATAAAAAAGTTGTTTTATGTCTCAATTTCTCATCAATAAATTATATAAACTTTATATAACTTTTCAGGTATGTTTTTCACAGTATTTTCAATCAAATTTATGTTTTTTATACAATTCAACATATTGTCTTTCATGTTCTGCATAGCTTTGGAAATATTTCAGAGTTTGAATTTTTGATATCCTGGCGTAGATGTGCGTGGAATATGTCATATGACTAAACGTATTTGAATTTGCACTAGTGGTGATATTTATTATAAATATTTAAAACGTACCGCCAGATGGAAACTGATCGTAAAATGTCCCATCGGCCAGTCATTAGGAGCCCAGCAGAGGATGCACTGGATCTTCCTACGAAAAAAAAAAACCCGGAAGACAGTCACGCTCCTCCAAACATCAGAAATGAGAAAGTTATCATGTGGAAATGAAAACATAAAAATAAAGAATGGATCGTTTTACAGCGCGCATTTGGATCATCTCCAGCGAGGGGCATTATTTTACATTTAGACGAAACACCCTGAGAGCAGAAAAAAATGAGTTTCCACGGCGGAACGCGCATAAAATGTTCCATTTACCCTGCACAACCCTGCCCCCTAGTTTCATTGCTCGACTCGACTAACCAACTGGAATGTCATATCCATTGCAATGCAAAAAAAAAGACGAAATGAAAATGCGCCGCAGGGTGTTTCTAGGACCGGACGGAGTGAGGATTTGAAACAAGGAAGCAAAATATATTATCCTTCGCCGTTGTAATGGATATTTATTTTTGAGAGTTTTCACATTTTAGAATTCTGCGATGACTGTTGTCAACTGGCTGAATGCGGGGATTGCTGAATGCAGCATTTGTACCGCTAATTGAGGATGAAAGCTGCTGAAATGCGCGCGTCGGATGGCAACTGAAATGCACCGTTGCTATCATGAGATGTTTTCCTGCTGTGACACAGCTATTGTGTTGTCTTTGGTTTCCTTATAAACCTGTAATTCCACGAACACGGCAACGGAATAAACCATGCCTATGCCTATGATATGCTAATGAGTAAGATGCTTATTAGCTTTTTGTGGCAGGAATAGCAACCTTTTCATTAGCATCTTTGGAAATTTTAGGCTTGTTGACTCAAAGTAGCGTTTTCATTAAACTCTCATTCATAAGGTTTTCAATATATAATTGATGAGAGCTCTTTCGGTACGCATCAAGACGGTTGTTCTTTCCAAAGCAGTCACAGAAAGAAGACAAAAGTAACTCTGAAATAAAAATAATTGCTGCTATGTTCAAAACAACCATTTTGGCTGAAGCAGTCCAAGTTGGTATAAAATTTTCTAATAAAATTGTTATTGGATTACGTTTCTCTAATTAACAAAAATATGTTTTTGATCTGGAAATGATATTAAGGATGACCTGTTTAATTTTCTAATAGCTATTAACAAGTATACTATAAAATTTATCTAGAATCGAATGAGCGTTGTGGAGCAGAAACGATTTTTTTGGACCACCCTAATGAATATAGCAGTAATTAATGAAACTTATTTAAAACTTGGACTCAAAAAAGATCCAAATATTTTATTATCGTTTTAATCGGCTGGTTGGGGCATGTGATGGAGTTCCTATCATAATGCATAGGCGTTTGAAACATCATCTTTTATTACATTTGAAACCAAAGATTTTTAAACTTGTGTTTCTGTTGAAACACAGCTTGGTAAGTACATGAAAAAACCGAATTTAGTACTATACCATTTAATTCCACTAGAGTTTGTATCCTTTGATAGATACGCGTATTTCGACCTCAACTCTAAGGCCGTCTTCAGTGTCGTGTACTAAACTCGAAGTCGAGTCTAGTACACGACACTGAAGACGGCCTTACAGTTGAGGTCGAAATACGCGTATCTGTCAAAGGATACAAACTCTAGTGGAATTAAATGGTATAGTACTGTATTCATTTTTTTCATCTACTTATAGGTATTCTACTAAACAGCTCGAAGATTTATTAACAGCTTGGTAAATATACTTTCGTAGCTGCCTATTTTCCTTTTCAATGCACTAGGCAGCAAATTGATTTGCTCCAAATTGACTAGCGGAAACCGACCAACAATAAGTCATTTGTTTTGTCATTAGCGAATCTAATGCAAAACTCCTCTTCTAGAAACCCTTCTACGATTGATTTGTTCTAAATCGATTCTAGCCCCCTTTGTAGCCAACTGGTTACTCACGCTGATTTTGATTCTGATCATGTCCCTGTTACATTTCAAATATCCCATGAAGAGAATTTCAATCCGATCAGCTCCAGTTCCAATTATCTACGAGCCGGCTGTATACATACATCGATAGTTATCTTGATGTAAACTTTTTTTTTGAAAATGGAACTTGATATTGACCATGTTCTTGAAACTTTAACCATTTAATTTAGAATCCATGATCATAGACGATGACCTTATTGATGCGTATTGAAAACTTAAGGAGAAGCCGACTCCTACGCATTCATGATGCTGTTATGAAAACTTTGTGGCAGGATCTGCAAAAACAAACTTAAAAAAGAGTTCTCTCAATCAAGAAGCAAACATTTTGAAAATAAAATTTCTCTATTGAAATTCAAATTTTGAAAAATTTTGAAAAGGAACCTCATTAGCCGATTCCAGCTTTGAAAAAGGAAAACAAATTATAACTAGCTAATAGCGAAAAAGCTCAAAAACTTGCTATGCTATTTGGAAGCGTGCATGATTTATATTTAAGACTCACTAGTTTTATTGAAAATCAATTTACTCAAAATTTTGAAAGCATTCTAAATCAAGAGAACGTTTTCGTAAACTCCTGGGAGCATGGGCGTAGCTAGAGGACGGCAAGGGAGGGCCGTTACCTCCCTGGCCTGTAGGAAAAATCAAAATCGACCAGTTACGAAGAATAATATATAAATTCAATTTTCCGAAGATTGTTTTCAGCATTCACATCTCAGAGCAGATTGTTTAAGACCTTTCCAGAAGTCATTTAGATAATTTTTCGCTGGCCTTTCTCTCACTTTTTCCGTTGGAAAAAAAATTGCCGCGGAAATTGAGATTATGTTTGAATTTCTTTGAAGTTGCCTTCAGCATTTCCACATACATCAAAACTAAATGCATTCTGATTGACTGATTGAAGATTTCTTCAACTTCACCCAACAATTAGAATTCTGCTCAAGATCTCTTCATATATCATTTGACGATTCTATTCACAGCCTTCAATATATCTTTAGTGTAATTTGTGAAAAAAATAGCGGGATTCAAAAAGATCTGCATAGTTATCTTACTTAAATCTACCAGAAATTCATCAGAAAATATATTTGAAAAAAGAGATATATGTAGAGCTAGATATTTCTGAGGAATTCCTCCTCATATTTTTCTGGGTGTTTTTATTTAGATTCTCCAAAGATGTCATTAATAATGACTCCAAAGTTTACTAAAGAAACCGTTTCTCGGAATACCTTCACCATATTTGTATAATTTTTATTTCATAATCTTCAGCAATAACTCAAGGTTTTTACTTGGGATTGTATTTTTGTACTGCTATCAGAACTTTCCTCATAACACAAGGCTTCATCAATTGTTTCAGGAGCTCGACAAAGAACTTACAGAAAAGTTTACAGAGATTTTGCCAATTATTCGTCCAAGATGGCACCATCGGAAATTCTGCATATTTTTGAAGTCAATTTTCATACTTTTCTCTCGAACTCGGTCAAAAGATAAAGTGGAATTCCGGCTTAAGGAATTATACGGGGTGTTTGGTTCCATGTTTTTAATAATTTGAGGGTCAATAGGTCTCCATGAGATTTGAAAAAGTGCCCTAATCTAATTAACTATGCGTCATACATTTAATCTCAGCGCATGAATCGAAATCTGTCTTAGTTTCTTGGACGTGAATTTTGTAGAAAATTATTCAAAGGCTCAAATTAGGAAGAGTTTGCAAAAAGTGACGGAAAAATTAGCATTTTTCGACGTATTTTCATGAATTTTATTAAAATTATCGTAAATGATGTTAAAAAAAGTTCTTCTACAAAATATGCATTAACTTGTTAGCTACCAAAGTGCCTTTGAGAGCAAAAGTGTATCTCTTGTAGATTCGTCACAATATCATGTTGAAGGTTGTGCTTCAAACAGGAAAAAAATCAAAAAAATATATCGGCTGATTACCCTATTCGTTCGTCCGTTCGTGTGTTGATGCCTCCGCGTGTGAATGAAGTGCTCGGAGACGACAGATGTCGGTCGTGCCGAAGCGAAGGGAAAATGAAATCGCTTCGCAACATGCGCCATTTTCTCTTCGCTGCGGCGTTTGGTTTGCAAACAGTCGCATAAATAGATTTAGTGCGGTCGCCGCACGACCATCGCAGTAGCGAAAGTGTGTTAATGAAGACTGATCCTTTTAAATTGCTCGCACTAGTAGCTGAGCTACGGTGCAGAGCAGATGGGGGCAGTGATGCACAGATTTATCTGTAATTACACAGATTTTTTTTCTGTTTTTGCGAGAACTCAATTTATGCATTTCTTTCCTATGACGTTGAACTTTAGATGCATTTTGAAGGGTTTAAGGTTGTCTATTAATTACATAGAGGTGGACAAGGGAGAGTACAATTTATGACGTGCCATGTACGCCGTTGTAAAAGTACTACGGTGTAAACCTCGCCCGTGATACACCGCACGAGCGAGGTGAATTCTTAGGTTACCTTATTGATTGATATTAGGTATCGCACTAATGCTCAGCGTGAACTGTTGGAGCAGCAGGATGAAATATCTCACAAAATTAGTGACCACAGCTTGGTTTTCTGTATAAGGTGGCTAACAAATTATGTTCAATAGATCAATAACGAACGACGCAAAAAAGTAGATGTTTTTACAAAAAATGGGGTGGCTTAAGACGGTTCAACAAAATCATTTTGGTTTTGTTTTATCCAACAAAATAATAGAATAACTGCATAAAATGACGAATCTCTTTTGAAATTGAGACCTTGGCAGTTTAATAGGTACTTTGTGCAGTCACAACAATTAAAAGTCACAATTTGAAGATCAGTACTTTGCTTAAAAAAAGGCTTGCAATGTTTGGAATACAAAATAAAATATTTGAAAAAATATGATAAAAAAAATCAACATTTTTGCTTTACTTTTGAAACAATTTATGGTACATTGAACGAAAATGACACAATTTTATCGGGCATGTTGATGTAGTTCTTGTACAAGAATAATAAAATATAAATAAACCTTTTGTTATGCTTTAAATCAAATAGTAATCAGATCAGTAACTATCCAAATATTTGTGGTTCAAAATTTCATTTTTTTTCACTCTTTGTTGAGTTACTGAGCTTTATTTTTTTAGATTTGAAATAAAAACCAAGAGAAGTGTTGATTTTGAACGATAACATTTGAAATATTTGCAGTTTGTTTTAATAGTTGAATACCCTATTGTGATATTTTTCAAAGTGATGTTTATTTGAAAATACTAGTCTAAGGACAACTTGTATGCCAACTGTGATGCTTCCGGAATAACACATGTGGGTAAAAATTAAGGTAAATGCAGAATGATTCAATCTATGAGCGGTTCCACGCGAAATCGTCCATAAAATTCTGAAATCTGACATGTGCCATTCCGATTTGGATGAAACTGCGCAGATGTATTAAGTACATGAGACGAAAATTATCTCATATAATTGGGGATCGTTTAGAATCGAGAGTAACTTCTGATAAGGGCGTATGTATTGTTGGCACCACCATTTAAAAAAAATGTACCTCGGAAACCGTTTGTTATAGAGAAATAGTGTCTGAGGAGGGATGGTAGACAATCAAATAGGCTTTGTAAAAATAATATTCACTGAAAAAAAAATACCTTTATTTTCATGAAAAAATCGAAATTACACCTTATAACACAAATTGCAAAAAATAGGTATCTTCGATTTTTTTCAAATTTTTTCTGTAAAATTTCAATGTAAAACCAGATGTTTAAAGCACAGTTTCAACATGGTGCAATCTAAAATAAAAAAAGTTTTTCTAAGAGCAACTTTTGGTGCATTTCTGAAAATTCAATTTCTGGCCGTAGAAAAGACGTTTTGATGCTGTAATATGATTCTTCATCTTAAAACAATTCAAAATGCTTATAACAATGATCTTCCTAAAACTAGCCGTTTTCTAGATATTTAGGATTCAATTATATTAATATCATAAAACTTAAGAAGATACGCCCGTTTCATAAGTTACTCCAGATGCTCCACCAACAATGTTACGTTTATCTCTTTCCACATTAATATCCCATGTTTTAAGGGCAGTTTCAACATGGTGCAATTTAAAATGAAAAAGTTTTTCTAAGGGCAACTTTTGGTGTATTTCTGAAAATTCAATTTCTGGTTATAGAAAAGGCGTTTTGATGCTGCAATATGATTTTTTATCCAAACACAATTCAAAATTATAATATCAATGATCTTCCTATAAGTTACCGCTGCACCGGTGTAGACAATACTCTTTTTTGTTCAGCCAAATTTTTGGCTTCCATCGCCATGTACTTGTTGATGCCAAACTCTGTAACCATTTTTGGACAGACCACGACTTCGGCAAAACTGTCAAAATACGGAACTTCTCGGGCCTTGTTGTCTCAGCGTCGGAAAAATTTTCCTTCAGTTGGTTGATCATCTCGTCATAATTAATCCTTGGATTTTTGTTCGCGGACTGCTGCCTCATCTTCTTCCTCAGGAAAAATGAAAATGCTTCTTCGCATACCGTTTGTGATTTCCTTGAATTTTTGTTGGGGGTAACTGATCAATTCGAGTTTTCTCAACGAAACCGGTGACACGCTGATACCAGAAATTCCCATGTTGAAGAGCTCGAAGTTATGAATTCTGGAGTAGTCTGGTACATCACTGTTTTTAGATGATGCTGACACTATCGAGCTTGCTGATGGTATCTCCTCTAAACCATCCTGTGATGGTAACGGTTGATTATCATTCGTCGTTGCAGGTTGGTCCTCACGATTGTTGATTTGCGGATTAAAACGATACACAGACACACGGCATGAGCCCCAAATCTTCAACGACGTATTAAGAGGAACTTCACATTGCATGGCAACTAGTTTTTGAATCATTTCTTCGGTTAAAAAACGTTTCGATGATGAACATTTTTTGTTACACTTCGGGAACGGTCTACAGCACTTGTACACTTTTGTGAGATCCATTTTGCTCTAATATTGAACGTTCACTGTTTATCTGTTTAACTGTTAATCGCTTCTATATGCTATAACTAGGGAATATTTGTAAATTTGTACGGTCATGATTTGCCACCATGGCCAGGTATACGCTTGTACGGGTAAGCAAAATGGGAGGTACTTCGAGTAAGAGAAAATTGAGAGTGGGTAGATAGAAAAGTTCGATAGAATCCGCTATAAAAGGCAGGGAACGATCAGGCTCTGGGCATTCTTGTGTGGATTGTGGTCGAGATGTGACGTACGGTCACGACACCTAGATAGGAAACGCATATAAAAAATCTAGTTCAAGCACTAAGACAGTGGTGCTCAAGCTGGAGCACGTTGCGGGCCAAATCGTGATTTTTCATCAGCGCAGTGGGCCGCATTGGAATATCTGAGAGGTGCGGTCTCCAACATTTTGGTCATTTAATTTGAACACAATTTTTTCTACCAGTGCTAACCGTTGTTTATTTGCTCGTCTCGCAGGAAACCATTTTCAAAATGCACACTTAAAATACTACACACAAAGCTTTTGCAGTTTGATGCAGGCAATAAGCTCAATAAATCAGCTAAATTAGATAGTTTCTGACCGTATGTTAGTTAAAAAATATATTTCACAAAAGTTCTGAAAAACTTACGCATCAATAATACCAAGTTAACGTTTTTCCAACAGTTTATAGTTTTTGTGTCACATAAAATGTAGCACGATAGATTTCTTTCTATAGATTTTCTCTTCTGTGAATAAAGGAGAGAAGATTCAAATTTTTCGGCATGTTTCCATCTCAGGACTTACTTCGCTGACTAGCGTGAAAAAGGGCAAAGAAACTTGTCACTTTTATTCGCAGAAGAGAAGATCGATGCAAAGAAATCGATCATGTTACATTTGGCCTCATTCATGCACACACTTGATTTAATGATTCAAAATTCCCAAAACTCAGAATATGCAAATGAGATTTGAATAATGAAAAAAGAGTGTTTTTCATATAAAAAAATAAATAAAAGGACTGATTGACTTTCCCAACTATTTTTAAATGTATTTACAAAACTCTCCTTATCACTGTTAATTTCTCCTGCGCATTAACCTTTTTTTCTCATGGTAGCATTCATCGATAAATAATAAACAAACGATTGATTTCGATAAAAACAATATATATATTTTGAACAGTTTAGCTTCTTTGCAACAACTTTTGCTCAAGAACTTGTTTTAAAAACGCCAAATTGACAGATAAAATGTCGACCAAAACTGTGAGAAAGGGTTGAAAAGTTTTATTGGTTTTGTTTCTAAGAAAAGAATCAGAATGATTTGCAGATTAATTGTTTTGATTTTTATGAAAGATTCTGCCTGTGAATACAAACATTGAAAATAATTAATTGTGAACGAAACAGATTCAGAATCAAGATCAAATCCAGATTTTTTAAATTATTATGAAAATATTCATATTTTTCAGCACTAAATCAGTTATTTTTCTATTACATAGGATAATATCATTTTTCCCAACGACGTATTTAACAAGAGATCCCAAAACATTTAAACAAGAACCACAAAAGTAATAATGAACAGTACGAGTGTTTCCCCATTTCTTTGGAAGTATTGGAAGTCCTTACTGAATGTTATGCACTTTTGTAATTGTAGAATAAGAATTTTCTTCTTTTCTCCAAAAGTGTTCCGCGGGCCGCATTCTTGGGCTCAGAGGGCCACATGCGGCCCGCGGGCCGCAGGATGAGCACCACTGCACTAAGAGAACAAAGAATTCGTTGAAGTATGTATGTATCGCTATGTACCCGCTAGTGTTTCGAGCGAAACAGAGAATGTGCCCCGAGCGAGCCGAGCGCTTAATCAACTATTGTTTTCATTGCCTCCGTATTTGTCTTGGTTTGTTTTACGGATCATTTTGGAGGGATTGGTGGTGGCTAATAATATTGTTACATATTGTTATTGTTACTTCTCAACAATTCGTTTATTTGTGTAAGTGTTAAAGATAAAGTTGATGGGATATTATTGCGCATTTCATTCACCACTGGACTCCGCAGTTAGTTTTTATAAGTGAGGGAAGGAAAAAAAGAGTGCGATTCTGCATCCAATCTTGTTGATGTCTTCAGCGCACTCATTCATTATAAATCGTAGAATAAGTGCGCTGAAGACACCAACAAGATTTGATGCAGGATCGCACTTTTATTTACATTCTCGCACTTATGAAAACTGACTGCGCGGTCCAGTGGTGGACGAAATACCCAATAATGTGGGAAGAGATTAACGTAACATTCTTGATGGAGCATCTGGAATAATGCAAGAAACGGGCGTATTTTCTTAAGTTTTATGATATTAATATAATTCAATCCCAAATATCTTGAAGCGGTTACTTATAAGAAGATCATTGATATTATAATTTTGAATTGTTTTTGGATAAAGAATCATATTGCAGCATCAAAACGCCTTTTCTATAACCAGAAATTGAATTTTCAGAAATACACCAAAAGTTGCCCTTAGAAAAACTTTTTTATTTTAAATTGCACCATGTTGAAACTGCCCTTAAAACATGGGATATTAATGTGGAAAGAGATAAACGTAACATTGTTGGTGGAACATCTGGAGTAACTTATGAAACGGGCGTATCTTCTTAAGTTTTATGATATTAATATAATTGAATCCTAAATATCTTGAAAACGGCTAGTTTTAGGAAGATCATTGTTATAAGCATTTTGAATTGTTTTTGGGTGAAGAATCATATTACAGCATCAAAACGTCTTTTCTACGGCCAGAAATTGAATTTTCAGAAATCCACCAAGAGTTGCTTTTAGAAAAACATTTTTATTTTAGATTGCACCATGTTGAAACTGTGTGCTTAAAATATCTGGTTTTCCATTGGAATTTTACAGAAAAAAATTAAAAAAAATCGAAGATACATATTTTTTGCAATTTGTGTTATAAGGTGTAATTTCGATTTTATTTTCATGAAAATAAAGGTATTTTTTTTCAGTGAGTATTTTTTTTACAAAGCCTATTTGATTGTCTACCATCCCTCCTCATACACTTTTTCTCTATAACAAACGGTTTCCGAGGTACATTTTTTTTAAATGGTGATGCTAAAAATACTTACGCCCTTATCAGAAGTTACTCTTGATTTTAAATGGTCTTTCCACCAGTGGAAAAAACTTATTCTATTATATCGAAACTATGTGCAAAATTCCATTTGAATCCAAGGTAGTCGAGTTTCTTCGTTTACCGATTTGGCGTGGAACCGCTCCTATACGTAGTCAAGACAAATGTTATAGGTGTACAAAACTGGATATATAGAGTTATTCGGTTATAAGGTACATTCAATATGTTGTAAAAGTTTCTACCACTATGTAATATAAAATTTTCCTTAAAAACCGAAGCTATTGTTTTAGTTCAATATAAATCTTCTGCAACTTGAGAACCTTTGCACCGCATTAGTCTACAGGACGTTGAAATTCTTACAAGCATAGTTTTTTCTACAATGTCATACTCTATTAACTTGAAATAATAATCACTCTGTACTACGTGTTCCGCAAGTCTTCAGTTCAATGGAAACAATATGTTCCAATAGACTATCAGTACCAAAGCACAAAAATATAATAATCAAAACCATCACCCGAACCTTCCGCCTTGATGAAAGAGAAGCGAATCATTACTTTGTATCTGCTCTTCGAAGAAACATCCTCATTAAACTATATCGCATTGGGACGTATTGATTGAGCCGTGATAACGAACTTCTGCTAGATTTATTCTGCTTTTGTACCTCCACCCCAGTTCCAATTGCTCGTGTGCCGGTACCATTAGGGGGGGAGGTGTTGTCGGGCTGGTCTCTTTTTTATGGGAACAAATCGCATCAACCGTATCCCGTTCCATCCTTGTTGCATCCCGATAATGAAGGTATCACAAAATCAAATCATAATTATATCAATTGTTGATATTTATACAAAGGTTTGTTTTATTCAGATATGATTAAAAAGGTATTTGGCAAACATTTAAAACAAAACAAGTTATAACTTATGTTCAATACAATAAACAATAGGGCTCCTATTACATACAGCCACAATCAACATAATATGGATTTAACCTAAAAACCTGATACAAAAAAAAAATTAACATCAGTTATTAAATTTCTGTTTTATTATTCTGATCGGGATCCTGCATCAAAAGCAGTTGAAACAAGTAAAGCTTATACGGCATACGGAAAGGTTTGCAATTTGCCAACAAAGTACAATTCTTCTGCTTCCTGGAGGGGTCCCTTTGTATTCGTTGGGGCGAGGAATGAAACAAACGGAAGCTCTGTAACCAGACAGACGAATTGGGTCAATGGTTGCGGAATCCTTTGCCTATCGCCTTGCAGCACATATCACCATCATTTCAGATGCCTTCGTCAACTGGCAAGGGATAGCAAAAAAAAAAGCGAGTCCAACTTTGCGGACACAAGTGAAACACTCACATGTAGTATAGCCGAAGTGTGCCGTTGTTGCCCAACAGTTAACATCCCACAGTCCCAGAGTGCAACTGCGGATCCTTATTGGGTGGGCTTAGTGTCGTCTTCTGGTCTATCTTCCACTTTAGGGGTTTCCAAACATACACTACCCGCCACAAGTATGGACTTGCTTGAAAAGGTAAATGGTGAATATTTTTACCAAAATGGTTATGAGCTCAAGTACAAAATGGTAATGTTTTGAAGAAAAAATAACAACACTTGTTTTTCTCTTCAAATGAAATTGCTTCACGAAATCATATCTTTTCAGGTATTTTCAATAAAATTAAAATAATTCATTTCAGATTTACTCATGTTAAATGTATTTATTTTTTGAAAGCCAACAGAAATTTTAGATTTTTACATGTTTAACTTTTCTATCGCTAGTCCGTACTTACGACGGGTATTGTACATATACGGTTAAAAGTCTGACTCACGACTTCGGCTCGCAGAAGGCTTGGGAACGTTTGCCAGATCTTGATGTCGTTGGTATTCCAAAATGACTGGTCAGTATATGAGCAAAATGAAACAGAGTAATTCTGGTTTACTGCCTAGGTCAAAACCGGGCAATCGAGCAACAGCGATATGGCCCAGACCGGTTCAAAACTTTTCCCAAATCCTGACCCTCTTCACGTTCTACACCTGCCTCCAAGAGCAGCTTTCGCTCCAAAGTTCAACACACAAACTCCATCCGCTTCCAGTGTAACGTTACTTTGAAGTGATTCAAACTGACAATAATCGACGGAAGCAATCCGCTGCTACTGCCATGCTACTGCAGTGGTGTGCCAGTCTTCTGGCCGGAAACGAATATGGAACGCTGCCAAATGGCCGTGGAAAAAGTTCACAGAATTCTGTAATTTGGGTCATGTTTTCTTCGATTGCCGACATCCCCACTAGCCTGGATACAGCTGACCAGTGGAGACCTAGAGGAAGCCGCGTCGTCATTGGACGGGATGGTCCTAGGGTAGGTGTACCAGTATTTGATCACCTGCATCAGTATTTGCCATTTTTCAATTTCTGTTCCTGAATCCACTATCTACGTTGATGTCTTATGGAAACTGGTGAATTAAGGAACAATATTGTTTTGTAAGCTTTTGATGCTCATGAGAATGTTGCCACATCATTTTGAAGCGATTCTTACAACGAATACTTGATGATTCAAGCCTATTTCAGGCGTAGAACGGCAAATCATCCGAGATGGCGAATACCGGTACACCTACCCTATATGTGGATCCTGCGAGCACAAATGTGTTTGCATGAGGAAACGGACGGACGGACGGTGAAAAAGTGCACTTCATAAAGCGAGCAGATGTTACGGAAATAGATAAAAATAACAATGTAAGAGCGCATATTTTCTGAAAGCTTTACGGAATCGCCACGCCGTTTCCCTGCCGTTCACGGCCGGAGGGGTTTTCCGCTTTTCCTCTGTTTGGTTAAAGTTTATCTCCGAAGCCATAAATAAAACTGGTCACACAAAAGTATGGGAAGGTGACCGTGCCAAGCGAGGTCCAAATTTGGAGCGAAGGTATTAAGAGTTTCCTCGATAAGAATGGGAGTGTGTAATGTATTGTTGATGATATGTTTTGTAATGAATATGTGTAAATAAAAATCAGAGAAACTGGTATAGGTATGGCTTCTTCTTTGTGCCTCTTATTTTACACTCAAACTTCCCAATTATTCTTTATATTAAACCTTATATTGGTGTAAGAAATACGTTTGTACATTTCGCGCATTATTCCAAAACATAACACTGATTTTTTCGTTCTATTTGGGCAATACAATTATCCTAATCTGTTCCTAATTCTAATTTTGGTGTATGGTACCGTGGGTTAAGTGGATACAGGAAAATCAATAGTCAACTTCATTGTTATGTACAGCTAACGTGAATAATGTAATTCAAAATTTTTCTGTGGATAACAAATAAGGGACTAATATACTTCAAATTATCGATTATTTCGATTTTTCTGATTGTTATGTATTGAGTATGAGGGACTTAAAAATTTGCGCCAAATGATCGACTTGTCCCACCATGGTGAGGTAAGTGGATCACCAATAGAAAAAAAATCTGTTCTCAAAACAAATGTGATGTAATTATGTATAGTAAGAATGATATTTCTCTCGTTCTTATTATTAGTGCTAGTAATGGTACATTTTAATACTTTTAAATTAAAAAGTATCTTATTATAAGTTTCACTAATTCGCACAATAAAAAACATTGTAACTAGAATAATTTGGAAAAAATTCATCCATTTATACACATAAGCTATACAGAAGCGTTGTAGGATTATTTCTAACGATGCTTTCGATAAACACTCGTAGTTTGAAAAAATTAGTTACATTTATTTTTGAATAACAAACTGAAATCTTTTTATTCTATTCATGAATATGGTTTTATCATCTGTCTAGAACAATTTATATGGTCAAATAAGGTACGACAATATGTTTTCAATTGGAAAATTAGTATATTTTGCTCTTTTGCAACTCAGCTTAGATAAGCCACGAAAATTTTCGTGTGAGTTTTGAAATTATTATTGTTTTATATATTTTTTGTACCAGGAAGGTTAAACAAAAACTTTTAGGTGGATTTATTTAAATTCTCAATGGTCGATGTGACAAATTTAAGCTGGGGATGAAAAAAATAAAGGAAAACAACATTTGCGAATATTAAAACTTATTTAAATTTTCGTTAGCAGTCTGCCAATAAATGATAATAATATTTGATCCACTTACCCCACCCCATTCAAAAGTAGGGGTAAGTGTACCATGTACAATCTATCTGTATTTATTTATAAAAATCACATATTTTTCACTGTGATTCATTCAATTAGAACTGAAATGCTCTCCATGTGTCGAAAAAACTAATAGAATTCGATTTCAGACCGAGATACAATGGATTTTTGATTGATGGAAAACAATTTTGAAATTAATTCATTTTTGCAGCTAACAAGTTTGCTTGTGTTAGTGTACGTGTAGTACCAGTTTTGCAATAGTATCAGTGTGGACGTAAGAATATGACCTAAAACGAAGCAATGGTGCGTAAACATTCAACATATTCAAGTATGTATGTTTAATATTGACGAATGATCCACTTACCCCACTGATACACTTCCCCCACTGTACCTTACCAGAAAGACAGCTTCGGTATCAACATCAAAATTTAATTTTGAATATTTTCTATAGCCTTCTTCCTTACGACCGGGTCGCGGTCAGAAAATTTGTTTGAAGATCAAAGGCTTGTTCTTAAGACAAAGTTTCTGTTCTCTGCTAATGAGTGAATATTCATATGGACATTTTTTTATATGTGTTACATTTGGCTCCAATTCTCAATGGGATTTTTGAAAGTTTATACTTTATCTATCGTAAGACCTGATTTCATAACTTAATCTGATTAATTTATTGGACCCTTTTTCATCTCGAAAATATGTCTAGTTTTTGAATAGATAGCTTTTGGTTTATGTGAAAATAGTATATTATAAGTCTTATAGAAATAGGAGAAATCTTTCAAGCTTGCCAGTATGAAAAAAAGTGTCCAATTTGTTTTTGCAATCCAATGGCGAATCCTGGGTCCAGAGATTTCTCTATGAATTCTTTTAGAGTGAAAATCAGAGGAAAAAATCATTAAATAGTGCCTGGATGAATATTTGTATACAGTCAGTGACAAAATTTAGTAACCATACGCTAATTTCTTATACGATTTTTTCAATTTTGGGGCTTCCCATATCATATTAAAATTATTACATAAATTTACCAACGCTATGAAAATAAAAGATTTTAGAAATTGCTTTTGGTTGAAGAGCTAAATAGTTTTGCCAAAAACTCCTAAGAAAAGCTGTTCGTTAATATTTAACATTATTTTTTGCAAAACAAATTTTTTATGAACAAATTGTATGTTTGTATCCTTTACTATTCTACTAAAGATATAGCATTAAAAAAATCAATTATAATTTACTATTCTCTAATATTAGGTAACTTTAGTGATTTACACAAATTTGCTGATACACAATCCTTTCACTCCCAACAAAAAAGAAAAGTAAAAAGTGTGTTTAAAACTAGTTTGGTTTACTAAAGAAACTATATTTGTACAAACGAGAGCTAAATCGTACGTATAAACCACAGTCTTAAAAACAAATTTTACTGTTTGGTAGTTTTACTAAAAAGTCTCATTCTTTCGTGTACGCATATTAATGGATCTACAGCAATTTGTAAATGGTTTTCTCCGAATATTTCAAATGATAATCTCAGAATAACATATTATGAAAAAAATATGTGGAAAAGAAAGTTGATTTTATTACAGCAATATTGCCAATTTTGATGATTGTCAGTGTACTTTGAAAGGTCTTCTAAGAATAAAGCAATTGTGTTTCTATTGTGCTTTTAATGTGACGAGGGGACTTAATAAGTATCTCTATGAAGGCGTAAGTTATTTTTTATATTAATACTATATTATGACTTCCATCAGGACTTTTAACCAAAAAATTCTACTCATATCAGTTCCATTCAAATTTTAAATAGTTTTCTCCAAAAAATATAGGGGAAACTTTATTTTATTATACCTAGCAAATTGTTGTTAAAAAGAAACTTGATTTTTTCCATCAGTGTTTTGATTGATAATGCTTTCGAAAAACAAGCCTTTTTTGAAAATCAAAAATATAAATTGTCGAACTTTCCAGCCAATTTCTAACAATCATTGATTTTGATAACCTCCAAAAATCGACAGTTCTAATCGTTGTTCCATATTCGTGAGAAAAAAAAATTATTATGGAGAATTTTTATTATTACAACATTGTACAATACTAGTCGAAAGATGTGCAGAAAACCGATTGAAATTTTAATGATATATTAAAAAGATACAGCATGCGCAAGGTGTCCTCTTTATAAAATGAACAGTCCTTAACAGGGTTATATCAGATTATTATTATTATTTTTATTATTATCTTTATTTAAGAGATTTTCAGCAAAAGCTGGTTCATCTCAAAGATAGCAATTAATTTTATAATACACCGTGTTACAAAAAGTTATAACAAATATTATTACAATTTTGTTATAATTGAAACGGAACTTTAGCTACGTTCATTATTATAACAAAATAACATCATAGGTTGTTATGATAGCATGACATGACATAATTGTGTTTTAAAAAAATACCAAGAGCGAGTAAGATTGTCGTTTATTTACGTTACTAACTGTGACGTCATGTTTTACAGCTCCAACGCCGAAGCAATTTGAAGAACAAGAACATCAATTCCATCTTCATATGGGACTAGAGGACGTAGTACCAGTTGAGTTTGTATCCCACTTCACTTCAAGTGTACCGATAGCCTCAATGGTGGGGGGCGTCAGGTCCATCCCGGTGGATAGGTACACGTCTCGGTTCGATTCCCGTTAAAGGGCTTGTTTTTTTTTTTAATTTTTTCAGGAAGTTATTTTGGATTTCTTTGGAATTACTTTCGGAATTTCCTTCTTCAGTTCTTCAAAATTTTCTTCGGCGTTTCCTTTGGAATTTCTTTCGGAATTTCTTCTGGAATTGCCTTCGGAATTTCTTTTGGAATTCGCTTCGGAAGTTCCTTTGAAATTTCTAATAGAATTTCCTTTGCAATTTCTTTTAGAGCTGGCTTTGGAATTTCATTTGGAATTTTCTGCGCAATTTACGTCCGAGTTTTCTTTGGAATTTGCTTCGGAACATCTTCCAAAAATCCAATCGAATTTATTTTAATGGAATTTCTTTTTGAATTTGTTTTGGAATTTCTTTCAGAATTTGCTTTGGAATTTCGTTTGGAATTTCTTTTGGGGCTACCTTCGGGATTTGATTTGGAATTTTCTACGTTATTTTCGTCGAAATTTATTTTGCAATTTGCTTCGGAATTTCTTCTGGAGTTTCCTTCGGAATTCTTTTTGGAGCTTCATTCTAAATTTGATTCGGAATTTCACTTTGAATTTTTTTTGTAGCTTTGAAATTATTTCGGAATTTTCTTCGGAAGTACCTCTATAATTTTCGTTTCCTCTGGAATTTCCTTCGGTATTTTCTTCGGAATTTTCTCTGGAATTTGCGTCGGTATTTCCTTCGGAATTTTCTCTGGAATTTCTTTCGGAATTTCTTCTGGAATTTCCTTCGGAATTTCCTCTGGAATTTCCTTCGGAATTTCCTCTGGAATTTCCTTCGGAATTTTCTCTGGAATTTAATTTGGAATTTCCTTTGAAAATTCCTTCCGTATTTCTCTTAGAATTCTCTTCGAAATTATCTCTGGAGTTTCCTTTGGAATTTCCTCTGGAATTTCTTTCGAGATTTTCTCTGGAATTACCTTCCGAATTTTCTCTGGAATCTCCTTCAGAATTGTCTCTAGAATTTCCTTCGGAATTTCTTCTGGAATTTCATTCGGAATTTCTTCTAGAATTTCCTGCGAAATTTCCTCTGAAATTTCCTGAGAAATTTCGTCTGGAATTTCCTTCGGAATTTTCTCTGGAATTTCTTTCGGAATTTCCACTGGAATTTCCTTCAGAATTTCCACTGGAATTTCCTTCGTAATTCCCTCTGGAATTTCCGTTGGAATTTCCTTCAGAATTTTTTCTGGAATTTCCTTCGGAATTTGCAAAACTAAATTGGAAAGGTCACTGAAGCTCAATGCTTGATCTCTGAGATGAGTGCATCTGAAATCACGAAGTAGCAAGCGGATTTTGTATGAGACGAGGACTCCGAACTGGTTCAGCTTAGTGAAGTGTTGCATTCCGAATGAAAATCACGCAAAACTTTTCAAAAGGACCTTTCTAACAATGAGAGGCTTTCTAGAAAACTCTTTTGTTGTTATCTAAGTTACCTTTACATTTTTCGTCGAACATTACGCAAATATTATGTAGTAGTCCACACCATAATCTTTCGGTCTGTAGATATTAAGGTTGAAAATTTTACAATGACACCATAATTAAGGAAAGTGGACGAGACTTTTTCGAGGTTTCGATGGTTTCAAACTGTACGAAAAATGATGCACCCTAAAGGAAAATGAGAGAAATTCCCTAATGAAATATGTTAACAGTGTCCTACGATGATGTCGCATATCAAATGGAACTAGAGGCGCCAGATAGCCGTAGCGGTAAACGCGCAGCTATTCAGCAAGACCAAGCTGAGGGTCGTGGGTTCGAATCCCACCGGTCGAGGATCTTTTCGGGTTGGAAATTTTCTCGACTTCCCGGGGCATAGAGTATCTTCGTACCTGCCACACGATATATACATGCAAAAATGGTCAATTGGCATAGAAAGCTCTCAGTTAATAACTGTGGAAGTGCTCATAAGAACACTAAGCTGAGAAGCAGGCTTTGTCCCAGTTGGGAAGTAACGCCACAAATAAGATAAGGCGCCTGAATTCAGAGGAATTTAAAGCCTCTCTAAACAAAAATGAAAAAAATGGCCTACGATTATAAAAGAGGTGTTAAAATACTAAAAGGATCAACTTCAAAATTTCTTGATTTTTTTTTTTAAATTTTCGGCAAACACCAATGGAAAATAAGTCAGCCACCCTAATAAAATATCACGAATCTAATGAAGGAAATGCCCTACGATGATGAAAGAGGTGATAAAATACTATTGTCTTTAATATCCCATTCAAATTATGATTTTTCGACAGAAAAGCCCACCCTAATGGAAAATAAGTGAACCACCCTAATAAAATACCACATATTAAATGTAGAAAATGGCTTACGATAATGTGAGAGATGTTCCAATACTATTGTCTTCAATATTCAATTAAAATTCTATTTAATATTTTTTTTATTTTTTAACAAAAAGGACCACCCTAATGGAAAGTAAATGAACCACCCTAATGAAATATCACATATAATATGCTTTCAGTGGCCAACAATGATATAGGATATGTTTCAATACTATTGCCTTGAATTTCTCAGCAATTGAATTCAAATCGTTCATTTCAAATTCAATTCACTCCCCCAACTCAAAAATTTACTAGTCCCAAAAGGTCGATTTTTTCAAAAAAAAAATTTTCCAAATAACACCAGACGTTTCATGCATTTCCAAGACATCTGGAATCAAAAAAAAAAATTCGATTTCGGAAATTTGCCCAATGGTCGTCGAATCCAGAAACTCGAGAGAACTGTTCAAAAAAGATACCACGGTAGACTCGGACGTTAGAATATGTAGCCACTTGGAAAGGTACTTAGGGAGACTTACGGCTTCGGCACCATTCGACTATTATCGGCAACCAAATTTCAAACGCCAAATATACAGTATTTTTCTATCAAAACACATCAGTGGAAACATTCAGATGATTCTTTGTTCTGCCCGCTTCCCGCTGGCGAGATTTCCGAGACTAAACAAACGATATCGCCGGAGATGTCATCAATTCAAATGAGCACGCCTCAAAATGCAACTGATTTGGAGCTGCCGAAGAGATTCACCAGCAGTTGTTATGGGAAAGTTGCCGAAGAGATTGAGGCTGCCGACAATAGTCACACTGACAAGGGATGTTTGCAGCGTTGTAAAAACGTTTCCAAAAGCATTTTGACAATTCCGTCGGTGTGAATCGATAGAGGATTGAGCAACGCATAAATGTAAATAGACAAACACGGAATTTGTCTGCTGATGTCCGAGAAAATTACAATAGAAGCACGGCATCGGCTTAAGGTGCCGAGAATACGTAAGTTCCCCTACCTATTCCAAGGCAGAAAGCGCTCTGAATCTTTAAAAAAAATTGTAGGCTGAAACTAACTCGAGCACCGTTCGTGCAATTCGTGATGCAAAGAGTTGCAGATCGTGGAGATTTCAGCAGGAAACACGATGAAAATGCCGTGTGTGGAACCGCTGGTCCGCAGTGTCGAAAACGAATTTTCTGAAGCTAAAGCTAGGAAATCTCAGCTTGTTTAATAATGTAGCAAATAAGTAGAACAAGACACACTGCAAACTGTCAGTTTCGAGGTGAAGAAATCCTATATTGCTTCCCTACCACACTAACCCAATCGTTAATTTGAAGAATTGAAAGGGAAACTATTCCTACAGTAAATTGCCATGGATATTTGAATCTATCTATCTTTTGAAGAATTCAAAAAGAAAATATTTCTAAGGTAGTAAATTGCTGTGAATGTTCAAATCTATTTACCTCCCTTAACCCAAAATGGGCCCACTATCTTCCCTTCTAGAACACAAGAGCCAGAACGTCAACAACAGGACAGTTTCCATTTATCCAACCAAAGGTAACAACGCCTAAGATGCAATGGTGATTCCGTAAAGCCTATCTACGGCGAGTATTCATGTGCGAACAAGCAAAACCACAAAACATGCGATGTTATTACGGCAAGAATCCAATTTATCTTCTCATCATTCTGCCCTCCGGAATATGTGGATTCATTTCTATGCTGGCTGGTTGGTAAATTGCCAGGGCGGATGAATGGGGTGGTGATTCCGGTGATGATGATGATACAAGAAAAGCTCATCCGGTGGCAATGGCTGGTCGCAACTAGTCTCACAAGTTTGCCCCTTGAAGGCACCTTTGTCGGCGTACGTGTGTGTGCAAGTGTAGATTTATGGGAGTCCTAATCGAGTATAAGATAAAGATAAATTATTCATTAAGTACGATCTGGTTTTGTCTACTGACCAGACGGGAATTGTACCACCAGGTTTGTTCATTTGTTCCTTGAAGAAGAAAGTCTTAAGAATCACACAACGTTGCATAGTGCAAAAGGACAGTTCTCTGGCCAGACGCATTTTCAACTTTATCACATCGTTTTCTCCTAGCAGACCGAAGCAAAACCACTTTCACCATCATGAATAAAATGTTGAAATTTATTTTCCTACTTCATCAAATTAGTTTTCTGGCGCTATCCGGACCGGACTCTGGTACAGCTGGGGAGAACATACATACACACATGTGAAATCCGGACCGGACACAGAAACAAGTACCCAAAACTGATTATCGATTATTCTTGGCTTGGGCTTCGATAGAGCTCCAGCTGCCAGCATTCCATTTCGTCTCGGCCTAGTGCAAGATTGAGAGATACGTGTTGTTCTCAAATTTCATTCGGAGCTGCACCTGTGGAAAAGAGGTCACCCATGGGATAATTTTCCACATCAGGGCAAATCTGGAAAGAGCTTCTGAAGTTGAATGAATAATTTCTGTGCTTTGATTATCGTTTGAAATGAATGAATTTTTCTTAAACAAGAGAAACACGAGTATGAACTGTAATCAAATGTACGTAAATTATAGCTGACAGCAATTGCCTTCGAATTTATATGCATAACCAGAGACCTCTAGGAGATTTAAGAATAAGGTTCTTACCCAAGCAGATTCGCCCGACCATAATCATTGTCGTCCAACAACGGACTAAACATGAATAACTTGGTTCAGTTTAGGACTTCAGATTAACAAACTTAACCAGTACTGGCTGATGCGAGCTCATACAGTTATGGTAAATCTTGTGTCAATTCTGACTACTACGTTTTGGGATTATCATTGAATATTTTTGAGCATTACTGGTAATCTCTTGAAAGGTTATGAGTAAGGGTTTTATCCAAACAGGCCTAATAGTTCATGTACTATCTATATGTTAGGCATGGATACTGCCATTTAGCTGCACAGACTGCTCGCAAAGATAACCATGGGATCACAAAGATGACTACTTACGACGAGCGGATATGGCGGCTCGGAGGGGGGGAACCCTGAAAGCATGGAAAGAGATAATTCAAACAACACCGACGGAGAAGATGCGGCGAACCCGTTCGCAAAGAGTGGTTTGCCAAGGTCATCGACAGAGCGAAACAAAAGGATACAACAGTAGCAGCTGGAACGACAGAAGCACGAACAAGAGCTAAATGAGCAGCAAAGCGTGGACAGGAGATACGCGATAAGAAGCAACAGCCGTTGCAAAGCGTACGGAATTTACCTCCGAAGCAACCGAAGGTGGAAGCGGTGAAAACTTTGGTGGATGAGCTCCGCGAGTACGTCGATAAGAGGCATAACGTGCACAAGGACATTAAGGACCTAGTGACAAGAATCCATGGTACTCTTGAATCAACCATCAAGGAATGGAAAAAGGAGGTGCAGAGAGCAGAAGCTACTGAAATCGAATTAGTGACGACCAAAAGTGCTCTGACGGCGGTGGTACTGCAGCAAGAAACATTGGGACCATCCACCGGAAAAGGGAACAAGGAGAAAGGGAAGTCAGTGGGAATAACAACCCCACCAGGTTTCACTCCTGAAAGAACTCGATCGCCAACAAGTGACGAAAGTTTGGCAGCATCCAAGAAACAAAAGAGCGCAGATGTAAGATCGACGGACGAAGCAACCGGCGAGGAAAATAGTGACACCCTTTGGCGGATGATTCAAAGCAGGAGAAGGATGGAAAGCGCGAGAAAGCAAAAGCCCTTCAGGAAGAAAATAAAAGGTGAATCGATAGTCGTAAAGCAAGCTAAGGTACATACGCCGAAGTCTTGCGGCCCATGAGAACAGACCCATAACTCAAGGAGTTTGGTACTGACGTGCAAAAAAAAACAGACGCACCCAAGCAGGGGACATGGTTATCGAATTGAAAAAGGACTGGATGAACAGGAGCTCAGCAAATAAAGAGCTTACGGAAAGAGTAATGGGTTAGAAGGCGAAGGTGACAGCAATGAGCCTTGCACTGATACTCCAATGCAAAGATTTGAACAATATCACCAGAAGATCAGGTGGGGACCGCGGTGAGAGAACAATTTGATCTGGATGGTGTGGAGATGGCAATACGCTTGAGAAGGGGACCATGCGGAATGCAGACAGCGTCGATAAAGCTTCCGGTAGACGCAGCCAACAAAGCGCTGACAATCAGCAAAATGAAGGATGGATGTTCACTTAGCATCTCTCAGCGACATGAGGGATGCAACAGTTGTCTAGAACATAGCCTAAAAAGGCACAAGCACACGACGGGAGGCCCAGGATGCCTGGCCTTTAACCACAGTGGAGGTAGCTTAACTGAACCTCATTACTGTGACACAGCACAAAAATTGCTGTGGCAATTCGTAACGGAATCAAAGTGTGATGTAGCTATCCTGTATAAGCCGTATCGCATACGACATGGAGACGGTAACTGGATCGCAGATAAAGCAAAGACAGCTGCAATATGGACGATGTGGAAGTATCCTATCCAAGATGTTGTGTTCCAAGCGATCGAAAGCTTCGTAATCGTCAAAATAAATGGAGCACTGCACTATGGTCCAGGAATCAGTTTTACGCGGTAAGATGCATTTTGAGCTTTAGAATGAAACATTAGACAAAAACGGTCTTCTACAAAGTTGTTTGTATTAGTAAGGTCCTTTGTTCGGTGTTATTGAAAATTAGGGTGGACCACATTTTCATAGAAATTGTGTAACTAACTTTCTTATTTGTAGAAATTATATTATACATGCTTCAGCAAAGTTGTAGACCATTCAATTTCAAGCAACTTTGCCAAAAAAAGTTTTTTTGTATCTCTTAAATTGACCGATTTAGAGCTGTTTTCCTACGGTGACATAGGGTGGTCCGAACAAAACTGGTTTTCTGGCTCTAGAGTTTTCAATTCAAATTTCTCATCAAAGTAGTCTATGAAACATTTTTAGAGCTCTAAAAAATGCGTAATTTGGTGAGTGAAGGAACTCGCTATCTCTTTCCGTTTGGGAGTTATTGTTGTTTTTCTCTCAAAAACACGCCTATTTTGATTGTCAATATCTCTGATTGGGGCAAATATAAAAAATATCTTTTGACGGCATTAAAAAGGCAAGATAAAATTGTATATTATATCAAAAAATTACAGATGTGTTATTTTTGTAACTCTTATAAAATGTCTTTAAAAAACAAATATTTTTTATCACAAAAACTTTAATAACTTTTGAACTAAAATAGATATCATCAATCTTTTTGCATGAAAATTTGCGTTTTGTTAAGTTCTAAAAGTCGTTCATAGACGACTTTGACGAGAAACTAATATTAAAAAAACTAGAGTTGAAAAACTTATTTTTGTTGGACCACCCTGCGATGATTAGGAAAAAATACTCTAGATTGGACAAATTTCGAGCTACAGAAAAACTTTTTTTGGCAAAGTTTTTCAAAATTTCAAGTTCTTCCGCTTTGCCTAAGAGTATATACCAGTATTTTTGCAAATAAAAAAGCTGAATATATGATTTGTGTGATATTGTGGGCCACCCTAGTTTTAAATGACACAGTATGAAAGCTAACATTTTTAAAAACAGTTTTGTAGAAGATCATTTTTGTCTAAAATTTTATTTTCATGCTCAAAATGCAAAATTATGAAGAAATACATACCATGTAAATCTTCAAAATAGTTTTAGAGCCCTATCTTTCTTATTTCAGATTTCTCGTCAAAGCGGCCTATGAACGACTTTCAGAACTTAACAAAACGCAAATTTTCATGCAAAAATATTGATGATATCTATTTTAGTTCAAAAGTTATAGAAGTTTTTCTGCTTAAAATTCTTCGTTTTTCAGGGTATTTTATTAGAGTTACAAAAATAACACATCTGTAATTTTTTGATATAATATACAATTTCATTTTGCCTTTTTAATGCCGTCAAAAGATATTTTTTATATTTGCCCCAATCAGAGATATTCACAATCAAAGCAGGCATGTTTTTGAGAGAAAAACAACAATAACTCCCAAACGGAAGAAGATAGCGAGTTTCTTCACTCACCAAATTACGCATTTTTTAGAGCTCTAAAAGTGTTTCATAGACTACTTTGATGAGAAATTTGAATTGAAAACTCTAGAGCCAGAAAACCAGTTTTGTTCGGACCACCCTATGTCACCGTAGGAAAATAGCTCTAAATCGATCAATTTAAGAGATACAAAAAAACTTTTTTTGGCAAAGTTGCTTGAAATTAAATGGTCTACAACTTTGCTGAAGCATGTATAATATAATTTCTACAAATAAGAAAGTTAGTCACACAATTTCTATGAAAAAGTGGTCCACCCTAATTTTCAATAACACCAAACAAACGACCTTACTAATACAAACAACTTTGTAGAAGACCGTTTTCGTCTAATGTTTCATTCTAAAGCTCAAAATGCGTCTTTCCTCGTAAATCTGATTCCTGGACCACTGTGCACTGGTATATAGCTGCTACGCACCACCTCGATTGACAATAGAACAGTTCAACCAGATGCTGAATGAACTAACTGATCGGAGACCACTTGTAACCGCCGGCGACCTCAATGCTTGGGCGTTAGAGTGAGGCAGTCGTCTTACCAACCCAAAAGGTCGAAGTCTGCTCGAAGCCCTTGTTTCGGTATACAGAAATAAAACACGCGTGCTCTGTTACGCTAGAAATCTTCAACTAACTTTATTCAAGGGGTCCAATAATAACGCTTTGCTTACATGTAGTTAAGGGGCTTACCGAAGTAAAATTACATCGATTACAAGATTGCAACATCTTCCCTTTTTCAAACAAAGAAAAGTAATTAACTCATAACGTAATCTTTGAACTTAGTAGGCATTTTAACTTCTCTCTTTGGTTTGTTCATCCTCTCGGGTTGTGGTGTCATTTTTGTAACAGGTGTCCCTAAATGTTTTCGGTTCGGTGAATGAACGGCAATTGCTGGTGCTTGCTTGGAACTTTGGTCGACTGATTGTGTCTCTAGCAAGGCTGTGTTCCTCCAAGCATCGCCAGGTGTTTCTGCGGAGGGTAATGAAGATGATAATTGCAGAGAAACATTTGGTGTTGGTTCTTCATGCGGATTCGATTCAGCGATAGAAAAACTAGAACCCCCAACATTCCTCGGTTTTACGTGAACCACATCCCTCCTATACGTCGTCCCGTTTCTTTCTACCAAATACGAGCGTTCACTGAGCTTATTCTTAATTTCAGCTGGCACCCAAGTTTTGGAGACATCCGGATTTAGTTGAACGAATACAGGATCACCAACCTCAAGAGAAGGGAGTCGGCGAGTTGACTTGTCGTACTGGTACTTCACCTTCCTTTTATTATCCTGGATTGCTTCTGGTACATTCGGAACGATTCTTGGCATAAGGTTCGTGGCAGACATGGGAACCTCACACCTCGTGCTCCGAGAGAATAACCTGCATACCGGGCTGGATCCAAGCTTGTTCGGTGTGTTTCTCCAGTTCAGCAGCATCAGCCATAAGTTCTGCTTCGAATCTTCAGCCTTCTTAATAAGCTTTTTTGCTATCTTTACAGAAGATTCGGCCTTCCCGTTCGCTTGTTGGTGGTACGGCGAGGATGTCACATGCTCAATGTCCCATTCTTTGGTAAATCATGCCATCTCACTGTTGACGAAATTGCTCCCATTATCGGTGTGTGTGTAACGTAAAATTCGACTCAAGTTACTCACGAGGTGCTCGATGGTGTTTTGTCGTATGATTTGCGTATGCCACCCATGGAGGTAACTGTAGACGAAGTTTACCAGCGTTTATCTGACTTGGATACCACTAAAGGTCCAGGTCCCGATGAAATTCCACCGCTGTTTATTAAGCAGTGCGCCGAATCGCTTGCCCTACCTTTATCAATTCTCTTTAATCGATCGCTTACGAATTGCGTTTTTCCTGCTTTATGGAAAGAAGCATCTATTACTCCAATTCACAAATCGGGCAACCTAACGAATGCTGAAAATTACCGTGGTATTCCAATACTGAGCTGTTTTTCCAAGATTCTCGAATGCTTCTTCCATGAGGCCTTGTATCGAGCCGTTTTGCCAGTCATTCCGGAGATACAGCACGGTTTTGTCAAGAACAGATCTACAACGACGAATCTAATGACGTTTGTGACTAGTGTTAGAACCAAAATGGAAAAAAATCGTCAAGTCGATGCTGTATATATCGATTTTTATTATATTCTAAAATAATCTTTATTAGAGCTAATTGCGACTGTTCTGTACAAGAGCTGGTAATGGAATCACTCTTTTCAGAGTAACTTGTCAGAATGCCAACTCAGAGTTGGCTGCCATGGACTGCTACGATGCTACCACTGGATTGCTTGTGATAACATCTCTCCCTTCTTATTTCCGGAGTACCCAGTACGGTTCGAATCTTGACGGCATTCTAATTGTTCGCTTTGGACGGATTCGTACCTCTGGAGTAACTGAAGGTATACTTTCTGATTCTTGTTGATTAGCTTCAGGTCCATGGTCATCTTCGTTGGTAGCTTGCAAATGTACATCAGAAATGTCTGATATTTCCTGATTTCCAGCTGTTTCAACCGGAATAGTATCTTGAACGGGTATAGGTTTTGATTGTAGGCCAAACATGTCAACCAGGATACTTAATGGTGATCTGCTGGAATCTGTAACGCTGCTGCTTACTTCACGCCACTTCAGCTGGTTTGCATGGGATCGAATGAGCTTGCGTCTGCCATGCTGGTTGTCTAGTAACACGTTGTAGTTTACATGTCCAAACGCCTCAATCACGACTCCTGCTGACCAAGTCCATTTGTTCGCAGAATAAACCTTGGCATATATTTTATCTCCGGCTTGAAACGAACGGGAAACAACTCCATGCTTTTTGTTGAATTGATCGTTCTGCTGCTGGTTCACGACTGTGGGTATGCGTTGGGTTGGTTGAAGTAAACTGAGAGCTGTACGCATTTTGCGACCAAGTATTAGTTCTGCTGGCGATTTTCCTTGCAGTATACGACTTGGTGTAGAACGGTACGTTTGTAGAAATACCTGTAGTGTCTTGGCAATCTTCTCCCCTTCGTTTATTTTAAGTAGTGATCTCTTCAAAGTGTCGACAAACCTCTCCGCCTGGCCGTTGGATTGTGGATGATACGGTGCTGTTCTTAGATGTTGGATTCCATTGGATTTACAGAACGCGGCGAACTGCTCCGAGGTGAACTGCGATCCGTTGTCCGATACCACAGTTGAAGGAACTCCAAAACGGGAAAACAATTCGTCCAGAAATTCAGTAACACTTGATGTAGTTGGCGATCGGACGATCTGAACCTCTGGTCATTTGGAATGAGCATCGACGACAACCAGAAAATATTGATCGAAAAACGGTCCTGCAAAATCGATATGAATTCGTTCCCAAGGACTTGCGGTTTGAGGCCATGATTGCAGTGGAACCTTCCTAGGCGTTTTCGAATGGGAGGCACAGTTGTTGCATTCTCTAACGAAAGCTTCAATAGCATTGTCTATTTTCGGACAGAACACGTGACTTCGGGCGATGGCTTTCATTCTCTCAATTCCGGGATGACCACGATGTAATTGCTTCAGAATACGGGTACGAAAATGGTACGGTATTACCAAACGATCGGCCATCATGACACATCCTTTCACTACAGTCAGAGTTTCACGATACGGAAAGAATTGACGTACTTGCTCATCTTCGATACTGTTTGCTTTTGATGGCCATCCTTGCTGATTTAAACGGACCACTTGCTGCAGAACGGGACACTTGATTGTTTCTTTTCGAATCATGTTGAAAGTTATTGGCAGTATTCCGACAGCTTCGTCTAAAGGAACTTCAATATCTTCTTCCAGTTGAACAGCAACAATAATGAAATCCTCGTCAGGTTTCGTGTAATTGTTGGTCAGCCTCGATAGCACATCCGCATAGCCAAACTGTGTAGTTGAAACATATTCAATCTCGAAGTCGTAGCATAAGAGAGTCAGCGCCCATCGTTGCAAACGGTTTGCAGTATGCAGAGGTATTCCTTTCTTCGAACCAAAAATTCTCAGTAAGGGTTGATGGTCGGTTTGCAGCGTGAACTTCCTGCCCAGAATCATCCGATGGAATTTGGTTACTCCAAAAACCAATGCTAAACCTTCTTTTTCAATTTGGCTGTAACCGGCTTCAGCTTGCGTCAGCGTTCGGGAAGCATGAGCGATTGCTTTCAGGTTACCATCTGGAAAACGATGCATGGCAACTGCGCCGATACCTGATTTTGATGCGTCTGCAGCGATGATGATTTCCTGTTTCGGATCATAGTGAGTGAGCAGCAAATCCGATTGCAGAATTTCCTTGATCTTCTCGAATGAATTTTGACATGCTGAGGACCAAACGAACTGGACATCTTTCTTCAGTAACGCATCGAGAGGACGTCGTAGGTGGTGCATTTTCTTCACAAATTTTGAATAATAGTTCACAGCACCCAGGAATGACCGCAAACTGGTAATGTCGGTTGGGGCAGGCATCTTGGAGATTGCTTCAATCTTCGATGGATCCGGGCGTAGTCCATTTTCATCAACAATGTGGCCGAGATATTTGATTTCCCTTTGAAGAACGCTGCATTTTTCTTCGCGAAGGTGAAAACCGTACTCCTCCAGGCGCTTGAAAAGAGCTTCGAGACGCTGATGATGCTCTACTTCTGTTTTGCTGAATACAATGATGTCGTCCAGAAAAGATTCAACTCCTTCGAGGTCTGCTATCATGCCGTTCATCAATTGTTGAAAAGCTCCGGGGGCAGACTTCACACCTGGCGCCAATCTGTTGAAACGATAGAGTCCTCGATGGGTATTGATTGTTAACAGTTGTTTTGAATCGTCATCCACTTCAACTTGAAGATATGCATCAGATAAATCGATGATGCTGAAGAACTTGCATCCATTCAGCTTGGTGAAAATGTCGTCCGGTACTGGTAAAGGGTAATTGTTTGCTTCCAACGCTGCGTTTAATCCGGTGGAATAGTCGGCACAGATGCGTACCTTTCCATTAGGCTTCTTCACAGTAACGATTGGAGCGGCCCATGGCAAAAAATCTACGGGTGTGATGATTTCCGCTTGCTCCAAACGATCCAATTCGGTGTCAACCTTCGTGATGGATGTGAACGGAACTGGACGTTTCGGCTTGTACACAGGACGTGCATCTTGTTTGAGGTACAATTTCACTTTCGTTTTCTTACAATGTCCGAGGGTATCCTTGAACACGTTCGGAAACGCTTCTTTGTAGTTCTGGATCGGTGACTACGTAGCTTGTACTTTTCTACAGATCGCTGATAGAGGTTTAGACCATAGTTCAAAAAGTTCAATCCAATCTAGGCCGAACAAATTGAGATTAGGGTGATTTGTCACGAAGCAGGTGCCGTCTTTGATGATGTTTCCAAGCTTGATGGAACAGGTGAGCTCTCCTACTAGATTCAAAGGCTTCCCCGACGCCGTTTTCGCTTCGCTTGTTGTTGGTTTCAAATCCGGTGATCCAAGTTTCTCCCAGGTTTGTCTTGAAATGAGGGTGATATCAGATGCTGTATCGAACTGAAGTTTAATCTTCACGCCGCAGATGTTGACGTTCACGAACTTTCTTCTGATTTCGCTGTTGATCTGGTTAACCGCAAATATGCCGTTGACGCTCGATTTCTTCTTACCTTTGTGTTTCTTGAATCCTGGGTTGGGCTTCACAGAAATGCAACTGCAGTAGCCTTCCTTATGCCCAACTTTGTTGCAGGATTTGCAGGTATGATTCGCAAAAGAGCAATCACGAATAAAGTGCATGCCACCGCACTGCCAGCATGGTGTTCTTGGAACGCTAGAATGCTTGTTGTCCTTGGTCGATTGCGCAGATTGGTTCGATTGTTGCTTCTTCTGTTTGACTGCACAGACTGTTGCTGCAATTGATGATTTCTGCTCGATCAAGGCGGTGTCGTGTTTCAAATTCTGCAACCGTTGACATTCGTTGATGAGGGTGTCCAGCTTGCACTCGCCTTCTCCATCTGCTTCTAGTTTTGAAAGTAATCTGGTTCTGATGTCAGCTTCCTTCGGCGATCTTAATCCGCAGATGAAAATGAGAGATTTGAATTGATCGGCTGTGATACGGTTCAACTCGAAATCCTCGCATCGTTTGTTGACTGTCGCTGCATAGGTCACGTAATCCTCTTCCGCTTTCTTCGTTATTTGAAAACATTGATACCGCTTGCTGAATAACGTGGTTCTCATTCCGAACAGTTGCTTCAACTTGGAGACGGTGTCCGCAAACGAAAACTCACGGTAATGCTTTGGTAACAGGAAATTCACGTACTTGTCATGCACGTTCACGCTGAGGCTTCTTAATAGGAGACGGACCTTCGCTGAATCATCCAGATTAACGCCATCCTTCAGGAAAAGGTCTTCATATTTTTGGTACCATCGGTCGAATACTAAGCCGTTCTCGGGATCGTAGCAAAACTCACGGATGTTTGACGCTAGGGATTCAATGATGAATTCGGGGCCGCTTGCTGTCCTGGCTGGAGCTTCTAGGTTGTTGAAACGTTCCATCATGGCCATTAGACGAGCATTCTGTTCCACCATCTGCTGATTTTGCTGGAGAATGAGCCGGAAAACATCTTGACCTCCGAGGTTTGCTGATGGTTCTCCTCCCGATAAAGACATTCTTCTTCTTTTCCGAGATTCCAGAGTGGATTCTTTAATAACTCGTCGCCAAAATATTATATTCTAAAATAATCTTTATTAGAGCTAATTGCGACTGTTCTGGTAATGGAATCACTCTTTTCAGAGTAACTTGTCAGAATGCCAACTCAGAGTTGGCTGCCATGGACTGCTACGATGCTACCACTGGATTGCTTGTGATAACAATTTTGCAAAGGCTTTCGATAGAGTACCTCACGGATTACTTATTGCAAAGCTACAAAAAATGGGCCTCCCCGAGTGGGCAACATCTTGGTTACGCTCATATTTGACTGCACGCTGGGCTTTCGTCAAAATTGATGGCAGTAAGTCATCCCGTTTCAGGATACCTTCGGGTGTTCCTCAGGGAAGTCATCTGGGACCGCTGCTTTTCATTTTGTTCACTGCCGATCTGTGTGGTCTAATTCAATCAGAAAAATTGTTTTTCGCCGATGACCTGAAAATCTTCCGAGCGATACTATCCCGTATCGACTGTTGTATTATACAACGAGATTTGGATACGATCGTGAAGTGGTGTCACGCCAACGGAATGGAAGTAAATGCAGACAAATGTAAGTGTATTTCATTTTCACGCTCACGTTCCCCGATGCAACAAAATTACGAAATGGCATCTCAAACACTTGAACGTGTCAGTTCTATTAAGGATCTTGGAGTGATTGTCGATAGCAGGATGAACTTTAATGAGCATATTGCTACTACTACGGCGAAAGCGTTTTCCTTACTAGGATTCGTACGAAGGATCACAAAATCGTTTCGGGATGTTTATGCGATGAAATCGATCTACTGTTCAATAGTTCGCAGTGTGTTGGAGTACGCCGTACAAGTCTGGGCACCGTATCATCAAGTTCAAGCTGACAGAATCGAACGGGTGCAGAGATCTTTTGTGCGTTATGTTTTGCGTCAATTACCGTGGAATGATCCCATCAGATTACCTCCCTACGATCACCGTTGCAGGCTAATAGGATTGGACACGTTAGCGTCGAGAAGAGTTATGGCACAACGAATCTTCTGCTTTGACTTACTGACAGGAAACATCGACTGCGCAAATCTTCTTCGACAGATGAATTTCCATGCTCCGGTTCGTCGTCTACGACAAAATACGTTATTTTATCTACCGACGCATCGTACTCTTTACGGTCATAATAATCCACTCCATAGCTGCTGTAGATATTTCAATGAAGTTCATGACAAGTTCGATTTTAATATAACAAAGACGACATTCAAAAGTAGGATAAGATAATTAATTTAAGCTACAGTCTCTGCAACCATTGAGTTGTAGGCAAAGAAGAAATAAAAAAAATCCGTTGTGGTTTCCCATGCCGCGAAAAATTCTTCTTGCAAACATCCACCATTGTGTGCATCGTAAGATCTGGTAGCAAATCCAGTTCAAAAAAATCGGAAAAGTGATCTACAAGAAAATATCTTGCCTTGCCCTTGTATGGAACCGTCAATACATCCATTGATATAAACTGGAATGGATGCACAGGGACAGGGTGCGTTTGCATAGGTGGCTTGCATTGGGATGCAGAAAATTTGGCACAAGTGGCACAAAGCGAGATGGTGTGCTTGATGTGATTCGACATTCCAGGCCAAAATATGTTTGCTCGTGCCAACTTGAGCGTTCCTTCTACACCAGAATGAGCGATGTGAACTCGACCAATCATGGAACGCCGCAATATTGGAGGAATAACTATCTTTTCATTTCGGAATACCAACCCGTCTTGGGTCGCCAACTCATCTCTATACTTGAAATACATTTTAGCATGACAAGGCACCCCATCAACAGATTTCGGCCATCCTCTGCGAATATACTCGGTCACACACTGAAGTCCTTCATCGTTAGCAGTATGGCGGATAATTTCAGAAATTCGTTCGCTGGAGATGTTAAGGCAATTTTGCAGTTGTACTTCTTCAACCCCAGCAAGAATTTTGTACACATGCTGCTTTGCCATGATACCATTGCTGTCAGAGTCGCTAGGTGCTCTTGATATGGCATCGGCCACTACATTGTCCTTGCCTTTGACAAATTGCAGAACCAAATTATACCGCTGCAAGGCCAGCAGCATGTGTTGCAAGCGCTTTGGTGCGGTGAGCAGAGGTTTTTCAAAAATGTTCAATAGCGGTTTGTGATCAGTTTTGATAATGACCTTGGGGTTACCAACGATCAACTGATCAAAGCGTGTACAGGCAAATACTATCGCCAGCAATTCTTTCTCTATTTGAGCGTAACCCTTTTCAGTTTTGGTGAGCGTTCGAGAAGCATATCCGACGACACCCTTTTGCTGGTATACGGCTACACCCAACCCTTGGCAGCTGGCATCGCATTCTATTAACAACGGTTCGGTACGGTTATAATATTGCAATGCAGTGTGCTCGGAAATAGACTGTCTCACGTTATCGAACTCGGTCTTCTCCACAGAAGTCCAGCGCCAAGTTGCATTTTCAGGAATGAGCTTCCTCAGAGAAACAAGTTTGCTGCTCAAATTAGGAATATACCTCGCAAGGTAATTAGCCATGCCCACAAATCTGTGAACTTCTTTAGGTGACGTTGGCGCATGGTAGTTTTGTATGGCTTCAATTTTCCGCATATCAGGTTTCAGTCCTTCAGAGGTAAGGACATGACCAAAGAAGTTGACGGACGTTTGGCACAAATTAAGTTTTGTAATGTTGAGTTTCACACCATTACTTCGAAGACGTATCAACAGATTTTCCAATCTTTGGTTGTGACATGCCAAGGCTTCTTCAAAGTTATCCCCTGTTCCGATTATTAAAATATCGTCCGCCAAACATTCAATACCTTAAAGTCCCTGTAGCGCTTCTTGCAATTTTGCCTGGAATATTTCCGGCGCTGAGGAAATACCAAAAGGCATTCTGAGCCACCGGTAGCGCCCGAATGGGGTCCAAAAAGTAGTAAGCTTACTACTGGCTTCATCTAATACTACCTGCCAGAAGCCTTTCCTGGTGTCAACCGTTGAAAATATCATTGCTTTTCCGAGTTCATTTCATCCAATGTTGTAAACTGAAGGTTTGGACGCTTCAGGGCTTTATTTAAAGGAATGGGATCCAGACACACGCGAAGAGAATCCAACCCAGGGGTATTTTTCTTCACTATAACTAAGTTACTCACCCAGTCGGTGTGTTGAGACTCCTTCTGAATGATTCCGTCCTGAACCGGCTGATCTAACTTTCGTCGGAGATCCTCTCTGAAGGCAATTGGAATGCGACGGGGTGTCTGAATCACTGGCTTCACGGTTTCGTCAATTTCCAACCTGACGGTGCCTTCCATTTTCCCATATCCTTTAAATACATCCTGATAGTTTCGCACGATGTTTCTGGCTTCTTCTTGGTACTTGTCTAGCACTTGATACGCAGCTGAATCACGACGAACGGTGTTGCAAAATTTGACCAGGCCAAGGGTGGTACAAACTGCCACTGATAGCAGCGGTGGATGATTTATGTTCACCACCTGGAATACCATCGTGTATCGCTGGCCTTTATGCTGACACTGCACTTCAATTTTTCCCAGGACTTCGATCGAGGTGCCGTTGAAGGCTCGCAAACGGCACTTGGAAGCTTTCAACTCTGGATCAACTTCTCCCGACAATTTTTTCAGCCAGTCAATTCCGATTATACTAGCGCGGGCACCAGTATCCAGCTCACAGTAAACATTTTTCCACACGTTTCCAAACTTCAGTGAGAGTTCAGCCAAAACCGCACCTCCTGTGGCAGAATTATCCATAATTTTCCCAATCACAGTTTCTTCTTCTTCTTGGATCCAGATCTCTCGTTCTTCATCGTCATCAGCAGCCCGGATAGACCTCGCTTCCGATGTTGTTACCGCTTTCACTCTTCTACCTTGCTTCGGCCTTCCAAATGATCCACTCGATTTACAGACCTTTTGGAAATGATTCCTGCCACCACACTTATCACAACGTTTTCCAAAGGCCGGGCGCGATCCTCGTTGGAAAGGATGTCTGCCACCACAAAACTTGCAAACTTGATTGGTAACCTTGTTGACTTCCACCGGCGGTTCCAAAGACAGCTGCTTTGAATGTCGTGCTGTAATTTCTTCCATCCTGCAAAGGTCGATGGCTTTCGTCAGGTTCACATCTGGCATGGTCAACATTTTCGCTTTCAAACTAGACCACTTGTTCGACGTCACTATTTTAAACACCAACATATCCTGCTCCAATGGACCAAATCGACACGGTTTTCCCAGCACCTTCAAACGACTCACGTATTCGTCAATTGTTTCTGTCGGAGTCTGGATCGCAGAGAAAAACTCCAGCCGGTCAACAATAATATTTCGAACTGGCACTACCTTGTTCCTGATTGCTTCTAATACAGCTTTCGGAGACGATTTCTGCTGCTCACTTAACTCGAAATTGAAGTAACGCTTCAGTGCATCCGTTCCAACGACTGACAACAAAAAACTGACTTTCTTCTTATTTTCGGTTTCAGGCCAGTCGTTCATGCCGACAGCGACTG
Organism: Aedes aegypti; assembly: GCF_002204515.2. Taxonomy (NCBI): domain Eukaryota; kingdom Metazoa; phylum Arthropoda; class Insecta; order Diptera; family Culicidae; genus Aedes; species Aedes aegypti. The sequence continues at coordinate 88,708,708 of NC_035108.1, read as the reverse complement.
CATAATTTTTCCAATTGGATTCGAAGAAAGTAAAGTTCTCCTCCATATCTCCTTCCAAGCAAAGTGGTGGTGGTAACGGCACTGATTGGGAAGTCATATGTGCTGGTGACGCTGGATTCGGGATGGTTATCTGGAAATTTCCCATTCGTTCCGCCCAATAGGCGAAAATCTGATTTTGCTGCTTTAGCAGCTGCGCAATTTCTTCCGTCATTTTGATGAGGCTTGTAATGCTTTCGACCGCGATATTTATACACGTATTTCGCGCCGCAACTACGAAAAACTCGAACAACCGACGATTTATCGATTATATTGAACGCAAATCTGCTCAATTAACTTTTATTAGGCAGATTTCTCCACTTCTGACACCATGTTTCGGTATACAGAAATAAAACACGCGTGCTCTGTTACGCTAGAAATCTTCAACTAACTTTATTCAAGGGGTCCAATAATAACGCTTTGCTTACACGTAGTTAAGGGGCTTACCGAAGTAAAATTACATCGATTACAAGATTACAACAGCCCTGACAAAGCTAAATGTTGACTTAGCAAACGAAGGAACCTCTAAAACTTACTGTAGAGATGGACGAGAATTGATAATCGATATCACCTTTTGTGGTCCAGTGCTTGCGAGAAGCATGAACTGGAGAGTCTGCGACGGATATACTCACAGCGACCACCAGGAGTTCCGCTACACAATCGGTGAACGGACACAAAATACCCAGAGCGAAAGGCAACCACATGAGAGGATGTGGAAGACGAAGCAGTTCCATAAAGAGTTTTTTGTCGAAGCATTCAGAAGAGAAGATCCGATACTGAACTTGAGTTCGGAGCAGTAAACCAGCGCGCGAGCATGCGACACAAACATGCCAAGAAAGATCGAGCCGAATCGAAGACGTCGCCCAGCTTATTGGTGGAATGAGTCAATTCGCAGCCTTCATGAAAGGTGCTTCAGAGCCAGGAGGAGAATGCAAAGGTCTAAAACCGAAATTGAGAGACAAGAACATAGAGTAGAACAGCAAAAGCCACATTGAAGCAAGAAAGCATGTTGAGCAAGAAGACTCGCTTCAAAGAGCTATGCCGTGATGCAAACTCATGGAGAGACGCTTACAGAACTGCGATGGCCAAAATCAAACGCGCCCAGAGAAGTTGAAGATTATCGTCGACGAATTGTTCCCACAACACGAGCCGACGGTATGGCCTCTAACTCCATAAGGCCAGGAAGACGAGAACATGGTAAACATTACCAATAAAGAGCTCTTAGCGGCGGCCAAGAAAATGAAAGCGAAAAAAACGCCCGGCCCTTGGCCCGGCCCAGATGGTGGTTCAGAACATCACTGCAGCACCAGGGTCGTTCCGACCGATACGCTTGCTAGATACACTCGGTAAGCTACTGGAGAGGATCATCCTTAATAGGCTGACGGCATTTACAGAAGGCGGAAATTGACTGTCGGCGATGCAGTTCGGATTTCGGAGAGAGATGTCAATGATAGATGCAATCAAAAGGATGATAGACACAGCCGACAAAGCAAGGCTTTTGTGCAGTCGTTACGATCGATGTGATGAACGCATTTAACAGCGCAAGCTAGAAAGCCATTGCTGCAGCGCTGCATAAGATGAAGGTTCCTGCCTATCAGTGCAGGATTCTTGGAAGATATTTTGACAATCGAACACTGAACTACAATACTAGTGAAGAACATATATATATTGTGATCAATGCGGGCGTGTCTCAGGGATATATTTTGGGTCCAACGTTGTGGAACGCAATGTACGACGGAGTGTTGACACTGAAGCTACAATGAGGCGTCAAAATCGTAGGATTTGCAGACGACAAAACGCTGGTCGACGAATCACTGGAAAGAGTCGAGATGCTTGCCACAGAGACAGTGGACATTGTTGAAAACTGGATGCCAAAGAAGAAGTTGACTATAGCTCACCAGAAAACTGAATTGGTGCTCATCAGCAAGTGCAAAATGGTTCAGAAGGCCGAAATCACAGTTGGGGTACACGTCATAGCCTCAAAACGTGAAATGAAACAGCTCGGCATAATGATCGATGATCGGCTCAACTTTATTAGCCATGTTGATTTAAGCAGCAAAGGTGGTTTCGGAAGACTGCAAGAATCGACACAATGAACGCAGTTCCTATCAGGCCACGGCTGTTTTAAACAGTAACTGCATAGGTTCGGCCACGTTAGATCGCCGCTCTGTTCAGAGTGCGGCGATGTAGTGGATACGCTGGAACACGTAATTTTCGAGTGCCCACGTTTCGATACGGAGCGTAGAGTTGAAAACTGTCAGAAGACGTCCGAGCAAGCAACATCGTGGACAGAATGTGTAGTGATGAACATATCTGGAATGCGGTGAATACAGCGGTGGTGAAGATAATGTCGTTTCTCCAGCGGAAATGGAGAGAACAGCAAACGAGAGATTGACGGTACAATTCGGGCCGAGTGTCGTACGGCGGGGAGCTCTGACGGAGTAGAGCACGGAAGGTTCGGGGACTAAATGGCTCACGGTCGGTTTCGCAGTGAATTCCTTCGGAATAAGGCAGACTCACTGACGACAACTGTCGGAATAGAACACGAGACAGTCCAAGTCGCGTAACGCATTTTCGTAAACCGGAGCCATTTTTGTAATCTAACTCAGAAATTTCCATATAGCGTTAAACGCCTAGAGGTATGCAATGCCCGATAAATGTTATGTAATTCATTCCATTCTGTTCGATTTATACTCCATTATCAAAGTTACCCCAAAACAGAAAACTGACTTTCAATTATATGAAAAATTATATACCCATTCAAAATGAATCTTGTTTTAAAAATATAAATTATAATTCTTTGAAACAGCATTCATAAATATTCAAGTTTTCGTCGAAAAAACTATCAAAGTTACCCCGTTTTACGGTACCTTGTAAATTGTTGGTAAAAAGAACTTCGTTCGAAACTGCTCGTAGATTGTATTATAACATCTCTTCAATTCAAACAAAAAATAAAGTAAAAACTATGACAACAGAAAGTACAATATTAGCTCAGCTATGAGAAGAGCACAAGTTCAAACATGCTACCGGGCAATATTCTTTCTTCGCAAGATATGTTGTCTATTCAGAATTAATAAAATGCAATCTTACAAAACGGGGGAGAGATTCTCTGATGTCCCGTCTCGCTGATGAAGTGAAATGAATTTCAAGATCTCCGAGAATAAGGGAAAGCTTTCAAAGTACAAACCGGATAAAAGACGAGAGCCCTTGTAGAATTGAGCTACACATGCCATGGCGAAGCGTAGGTAAAGCTGAGCGGAAAAGTGCAACGTTCAAAGCAAATACGAATAGGATGGGTGAAGCGAAAAAATGCAAAACCTTACGCTATAAATACTGGAGCAATACAGTATAGAAATGTAAATGCGAAAAAAGGAAACCCAGGCGGGAGAAATTGCAGTTTATTCCTCGGTGGAACTTGGCACTCGGCGCTCGCTCACTGGCTACAAGGTTGGGAACCGACCGGATACCGGACTGCTTTATGGTAGGTTTATGCTTGGTGGAATTGAATAAATATTTGTTGCGCCAGAGCAGCCGAACCTAGAATCGGAACGGTGGCGGGGAAAACGGCCCCCTCTTTGATCCTCCGCCGGGAAGCATAGGATATAATCCTGGTTTGCTTGTTTATGACTGGGGAATGCAGATCTCAAACCGAATGTGGGCGATTGGTAGGTAAGGATAGTTTTTTTTTGTTGGCATATTTTGGAACTGCAGCCATAATAGAGATAAATATCTTGATCATGACATTGTTCTGAGCTTGAAGGCTACGATGGTGACTATGCTAATAGTAGCCAGGTGTAGGAGAAAATTGAAATTTGGGAGGCTCTTCTACTACTTTGAATAGGAATAATTGCAAAGGAAATATAAATTACAACACTACATAAACTGGAGAAAAATGTACGAATGAATATTTTTTGATACGTGGAAACTGTGCCAAATAACAGATAATCCTTTTTCACTGGTCCCAGTTTTCCTGTCCTCAGCATTGATTGGATCAATGCCTTAAATAACTGAATGTTTGCAAAGTTACACCTTGTCGGCAACATAACTGACATCCATATTTAGTATCATGTGGGGGCCAGATAGCCGTAGCGGTTAACGCACAGATATTCAGCAAGACCAAGCTGATGGTCGTGGGTTCGAATCCCACCGGTCGAGGATCTTTTCGGGTTGGAAATTTTCTCGACTTCCCAGGGCATAGAGTATCTTCGTACCTGCCACATGATATACGCATGCAAAAATTGTCACAGTAAGCTCTCAGTTAATAACTGTGGAAGTGCTCATAAGAACACTAAGCTGAGAAGCAGACTCTGTCCCAGTGGGGACGTAACGCCAGAAAAGAAGAATTTAGTATCATGTAACCTGAATATTACATCTAAAAAGAATTCATAGAAGGCTCGATTTGTGGCCGTATCCCTCCATCCTCGGTTGTCCCCACGGTCACCAAATTCACTACACAACACGCCTTCTTGCTGTCAGGCATTCTAGCAACATAGCTCGCCCATCGTATCTTTTCAGCTTTCAACACTTCCTGAATACTGGGTACGCTGTGGAGCTGACCAAGCCCATGATACATCCTTTGCTACAACACACCGTACTTTTGCACGCCAGCTAAGCATGGGAAACATTCACTCGAATATTGCTTTTCTCTCGCTCACTTCCACAAGCGGTCAAGAGCGAGATTACCGTTTCTCCAACCAAGCTGAGTGTTTCAATTTCCAATGCGCTTTCATCTTGTTCGCCGAGCGACAAGTTAGACAAAAACGGCAACAGAATGATTCACTACCGACTGTGCCAAAGGCATCCGATTGCTATAGCGAATGATTCTTTACATCCCGATTCAGCACGAGTGCACAGTTAAAAATAATGAAGATTACACGTCATGTAAACTTCATTTATGCGATGTAAACATGACGTCATGTAAACTTAAGGCTGGAATAATGTAAATATGTGTGATATGTCACGTAATCACATAGGATTCTGTTGGATTACATGACATATAATTGAAGTTTACATGACATATCATGTAAATATCCTTGATATACCACGCTCCAATTATGTGCATTATATGTCTCAGAAATTTACACGTTTCGTTCGAACTGTGTGGCATTCGTGTTTGAGAGCTGAAGAGCGTTCACTGACTGGGAATATACAAGGCAAAATGATTCAGTGAACGCAAAATCCGTACATTTCGCAAAAAGCATTCAGTGATTGAATGGCGAACGCTTTCTTTCGTGTCTCCCATTTAAGAGCGGATTGGTGCTCTCTCCGCTCCATATATCTTTCGATTTTCGGTTTATCTCAATCGTTTGCGATTCGTCGGGATTGCGCTCACCTCTGTAGCGTTCGGCAGTCACTGAACATTCGGTGGCAGCAGATACTTTGCAGTTATTTAATCGGTAGCGTTCGGGTGAGTGAGTGAATTTTCCCATGCTTGACGCCAGCAAACATTTTCCTAGGCACCCGTTGTTCGAAGCTCAAGCTCTTGGAGTCTGGTCCTACTCAAGCGTAGTTCACGTTTCATGCCCGTTGAAGAGTATCGGTCTTATAAGCAGATGGCACAACTTCCACAGAGTGTCCGGCCATATGGTCGAATACTGTTTGGCCGAACGCCATTTGGCCTAATGCCATCTGGCTGAACGGGTCATTTTGCCGAGTTAGAGACAAAAAAATCAAATTGCTACAACACTGGCGTGTAGGATTAATAAGTGTGTATTAATAACTGATCAGCTAGTTAATTTATTAATTTTTTGATGTTATTGACGTCTTGTTTGTCGCTATATAATCGCTTCAAGAGAATGATCAAATCATTTCGTCGATTCAGGACGAAGTTGTGAATTCCACATATCGCGTCAAGACTCTTAACTGATTATTGGTTCGTCTCTGAGTTGCCAACAGTATGCTACGGTTGAAGTGATTTAATCATTTCATCAGACTTTTTTTCTTTTTTCAAACATAGGCTATTATTTCAAGTAATACTGGTTTCATTACTATTGGCAATAATTTAGCTTATATTTCAATTGGGAATTTTGGCTTTTTTAAATCATCTGCAGTTATACTGATATAACGATTACTTGCAGTTATAATGATATAAGGATTACTTGCATTACAATTGCTTGAACTTTCATAAGAGTTTTTCATTCTTTGACCATAGGCTGTTCTTCCAATAAAAAACTATTTGTCATATTTATTGGAAGTGACAACTGGTCGTTGCTAAAACTATGGGATAATTTGCTTAGAACGATCGATCAACCAATGTTAACGAATGGCCTGTTTCTCCAAGTGCATCTAGATGAGTTAAGCATTTATGCTATCCTGCTATAAGCCGCTTTGTTGTTCATGGGTTGTTAAAAGGCATTCCTAACTCTCCTCAAAGTGGAGGCTACATGGTTTCGTTCTATTAAATTGACGTAGAAATTTTCCTCAGAACTCAGCATCATTCATGTGTTCATTGAAGTGCTGCTTCTACCTTTCTGTCCATCCGTTAAGGTTTTCACATTCTTATTCCGAGATTTTTCGACATTCCGGGATAGTTCTTCTACATATTATTCCTTTGAGACCTTTACAGGAAACATGCTTGAAGTGCATCCTCAGGGAACTTCTACAAAAAAATTTCAAATAGATCTCGAAAGTGATCCCTGGGTTTCTTCTGGCGAAATTTGAGAAAAATAGAAAGTTTTCTCGTTAGCAATTTCTTGAAATTTATCATGGATATAGGTATTCACAAACAAAACTGTGTAATAATTCTTGAAGCTGTCACATGATTTATCCTTCGTGAGATACCTAAAATAATTTGTAGAAATATTCTTCCAAGAGTTCAGATTTTTTTTTTTTTGAGAAGACAATTGTGAAACATAATTGAAGAATTCCTAATATTTTTTTTTTTTTTTGGAAACATGCTGAACGCATTCGGGGAACATATATAGCAGCTAAATTTGGGATAACTCTTGATTTTTTTCCTAGAAGCAATAAAGGTAGAATGATCAATCACATGAGAGAAAAAACAGAGAAATCCTCGGAAATTAACAAAGCTGACTTCGGAGAGTAATTGATGGCCAAATGGTCTCACTCAAAGGGTCCTTAGAAACTCCACAAAATAACAAAAATAAAAAAATATCACTATAAACTCCTTGCAAGATCTCCAGGAGGAATTTAATGAAGAATATTTGTAAAAAAAATATGAATGTGCCCCGACCAGCGGATAACAACAAAATTGCAGCACAATTGTTTCAAGTTTCATTACAAACTAGTGGTCCCGGCAAACTTCGTCTTGCCATCAAGTAGGCTGTTGAAAAACGCTATGATTCGTCCCATACGAAATGACAGTTCCGTCCACTCTCGTTTTTTCAACTTTCTCGATGAATATCCTGGGATTTTTATACACACAAACACGTCGGAACCCTTGACGAACAAAACGGAGAAGGAATCATTCAAATCCGTTGACCCGTTCGTAAGCCATTTCGTGACATACAAACACCATTCCATTTTTATTTATATAGATAGCAAATTTTGTTTCATTTGTAGAAAAAAGCACATTAAGTTGATAGAGGAAATTATAACATACTTGAAAAAAAAAATCAAGGAGATGGTATCGACCGTGATTGTTTTATTTTATTTTGTGTTATGGCTGTAGCGGTCATGCGACTTAAAGCTAGCTGAATTTAGCCTAAAAAATTTTGTCGCGCATCTTGTTTAACAGACTGAGACCGCTCGAGAAGACCTTTATCGGCGGATACCAAGCTGGTTTTCTTGAGGGCCGCTCGATAACGGATCAGATGTTTACCTTGCGTATGATCCTAAATAAATTTTGAGAGTATAACTTGCAGAATTACCATCTGTTTATTGATTTCCACGCGGCGTACGACTCATTGAAAAGAAATGGGCTGAGCCAGATAATGTCTACGCATGGTTTTCCAGCGATACTAATAAGGCTGATACGTGCTACGCTGGATGGTTCGAAATCAAGTGTTCGGATCGCAGACGATTTTTCAACCTCGTTCGTGACGTTAACGGATTGAAGCAGGGTGATAAGAAAGTTAGTTACACAATTTCTATGAAAATGTGGTCCACCCTAATTTTCAACCACACCAAACAAAGGACCCTACTAATACAAACAACTTTATAGAAGACCGCTTTCGTCTAATGTCTCATTCTAAAGCTAAAAATACATGTTTCCGCGTCAAACTGATTCCTGAACCACTGTGCAATGATTCTTCCGGTGGCTCTCTACGGGCACGAAGCGTGGACGTGAAAATTGGCAGACCGGAATGCCTTCGGTGTTTTCAAGCATAAAGTGCTGCGGAAGATACTCGGTGGTAAACTCGAAAATGGTGTGTGGCGCAGACGCGTGAATCACGAGTTGTATCAAGTGCACAAAGATGCGAATATTATCGAGCGTGTGAAATACGGCAGACTTCAGTGGGCTGGTCACTTGGCGCGAATGTCGAAAGAAAGAATTGCAAAAATTCAGCAGGGAATCACCGTCCTCTAGGTGACATCGTGGAAGACCACGAATATGCTGGCTGTACACAGTGGAAGAGGACCTGGCGACCCTAAACGTTCGGGGCAACAGTTGAAATATCGCCCATGATCGACGAAGATGGAACTATACAATACGCCCGGCAATGATGTGACGCTGTAGCCATCAAGATATCATGATAGGTGCTGTTAGTGGAATTCTTGATCGCATTCTTGTCAATTTCTTTTGATCAATTTCTCAAGGATCATTCGATGAATTGAAGAATTGTTCATAAAAAACCTGTTGAAGATTATATCCAAGCGACAGCTGCAACACGTTTCAAAATGTTTGTTTTTAAACAAGGGTAGAAGGAACATCCAGACAAATTTTTGGAAAGCTTTACGAGAAAATGTATGATAGATTAACCATTGAAAATTGTAAATCGCCGTAACATTTCTAATTTAATTTCTGAGAAGAGACAATAAATATCAATGGAATTCTTTGAAGAATCTCAGGAGAAATATTTGCTGGGTTTATCCCTGTAAGGAACCGTGGGTGATTCATCACGTATATTCAGCCCTATCTCCAACTATCTGGACTATTCATAAAATATCAAGAGATTTTCTTGGCAGAAGCCTGCAATTTTGGTGAACTCCAAGCATTATCGAAGTGGTTTATAATAACCTAGTTATTTTTTCCGGCTGCTTGGGCACGTCAGGAGTTAATCATCAATATTAACCTTCTTTTCCCGAGCAGCCTAGATAGCCGCGTAGTGTCGGTAGCGGTTGTTTCACTGGCTAAGAGTTAACACTACGGACTGCCTGTTCCGGTGGTAAAAGTTCACCTCACTGGTGACCCCTAATTTATGGTGTGATGCGTACCGTGCCTAGGAATGAATGGTTAGGGGGGTCTAAATAAAACCTAACCGCTAACGGAGCCTGTGGGGTACCAGGGCGTCCTTCATAGTATTGAGTCCTTCCTGTGCTACCCGGAGCAATGGTGCAGGCGACCTTATGTTTCTCCGAGATAATCGGCTGCCCTTCTTCAGTCTCTATCCTGAGGCTGAATAAGAGTGGGATTATGAATATGTTGACATTTAATTTAAATTATCACCTATATGGATTCGCATTATGCGTTTTACACAGTGTATTCTGTGCTTTCTCGCCTTTGGCGACTTTAAATAGATACCGATCTGGTTTTTTCGTTGCTGGTCTTTTTCGTTCTGAGATTGCAAAAAGCTTAATCCTGCCTAGTTTGGGTAGTGGCTACGGTTAGGTTAGCTCAGATCAATCTTCAGCATAAAAGAACAGCAACGATCAATCTTTGCAGACTCATGCAAAATGGTGCAGCCCATGTGGCGCTAGTTCAAGAACCCTACTTTCGTAGAGGGAACTTCTATCTAGGTAACCTTGTGGACCCAGTTTTTGCTACTTTCAGCAAACTTGAAATGGCAATCTCGCGCTCCATGCCCCGCGCATGCGTGTTCGTAAAAAAAGCAATCGTTGCTACACTCATTTCTGAGTTAACTACGAGAGATGTATGTGCTGTCACAATTGATGTTTCTGTTGGTGACCTCAACAGGAAATACGTCTATTGTTCGGTATATTTACCACATGATGAACCATCCCCAACGGATGACTTCAAACGAGTTGTCGTACACTGCGTAACAAAAGGCCTTCCGCTGATTGTGGGCAGTGATGCCAATGCTCATCACATCATCTGGGGCAGCTCGGATATCAATTTGAGAGGCTCCAGTCTGATGGAATACATAAGTAGTACAGACCTTGGATTACTTAACATAGGCAATCGCCCAACTTTCATGGTTTCTAATAGAGAAGAAGTGTTAGACATAACCCTCTGCTCGAATAGAATCAGTCACGAATTGATGAATTGGCATGTATCAGATGAGGAATCATTATCTGATCATCGCTACATCTTCTTTGAACATTCAAATGTAACTGCGCAGACCTTGCGTTTTAGGAATCCCCGATCAACAAACGTGGAACTCTACATTGAATTGGTTGCGACCAAATTTTATGGATATTCTCCGTCCATTGAAAATCCAAGTGATCTGGATGATGCCGTTGATACTACAACATCCTACATTATGGAAGCTTTTGAAGAAGCATGTCCTCTGCGGTCTGTAAAGACTACAAGAGGGACCCCATGGTGGAATTCCGATCTGACTAGACTCAGGAAACAATGTAGAAGGAGTTGGAACAGACGCCGTTCAGCTGGATCAGAGTCGTTCAAGTCGGCTCGCAAGGCTTACAAGAAGGCTCTTCGTTCTGCTGAACGATCCGGCTGGAAAAACCTTTGTACAAATGTTTCCAGTTTGAGTGAAGTCAGTCGGCTGAACAAAATCCTTGCAAAATCTAAGGATTTCCAAGTGAACGAAATTCGCTTACCTAATGGTGACTTTACTTCTTCCGATGAAGAAGTTTTAGAATGTTTATTCAACACACATTTCCCCGGATGTGTGGACATAGCATCTACGGATGAATCAAATGTCTTTTCATGTAGTTACGAGTCTCTGGCCTCGGCTCGCAGTATCGTAACTACTGAATCGATTCAATGGGCACTTAATACTTTTGCTCCTTTCAAATCTCCAGGAGCGGATGGGATTTATCCTGTTCTGCTCCAAAAGGGGTTTGAGTTTATCAAACATGTTTTGAAAAAGCTATTTGTAAGCAGTTTTGCTACCGGGTATATTCCCAGATCCTGGCGTGATATTAGTGTAAAGTTTATCCCGAAAGGAGGACGTGCGTCGTATGAAGAAGCGAAGAGTTTTAGACCAATCAGTCTGACCTCTCTTCTTCTGAAATGTCTGGAACGCATTATCGATCATCACATCCGTGATGTTTATTTGGCAAATATGCCTCTTCATGTGAATCAACATGCTTACCAATCTGGAAAGTCCACGGTGACTCTTTTACACAAAGTTGTATACGATATCGAGAAAGTATTCGCTCAGAAGCAATCCTGCTTGGGTGTTTTCTCGGATATTGAGGGTGCCTTTGATAACGTGTCTTTCGATGCCATATTGGAAGCAGCACGAAACCATGGGCTACCTACAATGATTACCAATTGGATTCATCAAATGCTCAAAAACCGACATCTCTTCTCGACATTGCGTCAAGCAGCGATTCGAAAATTGAGTGTTTGCGGATGCCCCCAAGGGGGAGTCTTGTCACCACTTTTGTGGAATCTCGTAACAGATACGCTATTGAGGCAACTCAATAATAGTGGTTTTCCAACATATGGATTTGCCGACGACTATCTAGCTCTGATAGTTGGTATGTGTATAAGCACCCTATTCGACCTGATGCAAAGTGCTCTTCAGGTAGTCGAGAGTTGGTGTCGCCAATATGGCCTTTCGGTTAACCCGAATAAAACATCTATTGTTCTGTTTACGGAAAGACGAAACCGCGATGGAATTCGACCTTTACGTCTTTTTGGCGCTGAGATTAATGTGACTGATCAAGTAAAGTATGTCGGAGTCATTCTAGATTCCAAACTTACATGGACACCTCACATTGATTTCAGAGTCAAAAAAAATTGCATGGCCTTCGGTCAATGCCGGCGAACCTTTGGTAAAACTTGGGGCCTCAAACCCAAATATATCAAATGGATTTACACAACAGTCGTTCGACCAATATTGATGTCTTGTGTGGTGGCAAAAGGGCGAAGTGAGAACAATCCAATCCAAATTGGGCCATCTCCAAAGGATGTGCTTGATGGCGATGTCTGGTGCGTTCTCTACAACTCCCACAGCAGCGCCCGAGGCCCTTTTCGACGTTGCGCCACTACACATATATCTTAAACAAGAAGCACTTTCTTGCTCTTACCGTTTATGGGTACTGGCTACTGGAGAAAAATCCAGTGAATCGTAGATCTACACACAATTCGTTGTTTCCACTTTTGGTGAATTGGGACAAAATTTCCTTGCTCCAAGTGATCTCACAATTGCTTGCCACTTTCCTTACAGGACATTTATCACACAATTCCCTTCACGGGAAGCGTGAACGTCTGGCTATTTGGAAAGAAGTATGTCAAACAATATAGTATGTTACACTGATGGCTCTCTTCTTGAAGGTAGAGCTGGTGCAGGAGTATATTCTCGTGAGCTAAGGCTGAATCAGTTTTACTCACTTGGTAGAAACTGCACCGTTTTTCATGCGGAAATATTTGCTCTTATGTGTGGAGTGCAATCAGCACCTCAACAGCGCGTAATGGGTAAAGTCATATACTTCTGTTCAGATAGTCAAGCTGCTATAAAAGCTCTCGCTTCGGCCAACTCAAGGTCGAAGCTTGTTATCGCATGTCGAACTCAAATTGAGGAACTGAATTCAGTCAATTCTGTAAACCTTGTATGGCTACCTGGCCATTCTTCCATCGTTGGAAATGAATTGGCTGATGAGCTAGCTCGCGATGGAGCATCGCATGACTTCATTAGCCCTGAGCCGGCTATTCCAATTTCGAAGTGCTGGGTGAAGCTTCAGATAAACTCTTGGGCGGCAACTCAGCACAAGCAATATTGGAATAGTTTGGAGTCATGTCGTCAAACAAAATTGTATATTACTGAGCCATCTCCAAGGGTGGCGAAGTATTTAACAAATCTGTCAAAGCAGAATTGCAGTCTCTTGGTCAGAGCGTTGACAGGCCACTGCCGACTCAACTATCACATTGCAAATATTCAGCGTGCTGACTCATTTGTGTGTGATAGTTGTGACTCCGATTATGGAACTTCGTATCACCTGATATGTAACTGTCCAGTTTTTGCGCAAATGCGATTCCAATTACTTGGTAAACACTTATTAAGTGAAACTAAATTCAGAAGCCTGAATCTTCAGGACATTCTGTTATTCTTAACCCGCTGTGGTAATGAGCTATAGGCTCTCTTTACGCTCATGCGTTTTGCAGTGCCTTTTTTAGGGCGCTGTTCGAACCCATTGTGGTATGGAGCTACATGCTCTCATTTCGCTTATGCTATCTTCCCTCTTCAAGAGACCCCACTCCTATTTCCTCCCATCTTTCCCTTCCCTTTCCTCTCCCATCGGGTAGATGATGAAATAGGCTCAAATATGGCGATGGCACAAATCTCCCGACTGGTGGGGAACGTGCCTTTGGAGCCGGCCTTCTGATACCTGATAGTTATTTTAATAATAAGATTGCCAGAGATGAAAAAAGTAAACTCAATATGAATCTTCTTAGCATTCATCTTTTTTAACGATCAAAAGACGTTTTGATAACCCAACCTTCTCCTTATTGGCATCCCGTCTTCACTAGGACATAGCCTGCTTCTCAGCTCAGTGTTCTTTGAGCATTTTCACAGTTATTAACTGAGAGCTTTCTTTGCCAAAGTTGCCATTTTCGCATTCGTATATCGTATGGCAGGTACGATGAAACTCTATACCCAGGGAAGTCAAGGATATTTCCATTACGAAAAGATTCTGGACCGACCGGGAATTGAACCCAGACACCTCCAGCATGGTTTTGCTTTGTAGTCACGGACTCTAACCACTCAGCTAAGAAAGGCCCCTCAGAACCTAATATTGACATCCAATTGACCAATTCCAGAGACTGTGGTTTTTCAAAAAGTTATTCAAATTGTTCATTGTGTTCGCATATAATGCATATCTGTTCCACCAATCAAGTACCAAATAAGAATGGCTGTTTATGGCAGCTCATATCACTTATTTCAATAGCCTCGTCGTAACCTGAAAACCAAGAATTAGTCTCTGCTCACACATTATGCTGACTATCAAAAGTTTTCCAACTATATAAAAACTGCGTTCATTCTTCGAGCACACATCTAACTTTTCTACCATGAAGAGCGTACTTTAGCCAAGGCTGCCAGAAACTGTAGAAGCATACACACACAGACACACACACTTCGGTCGTAAAACTCATTTTTCCTCACATTAGATACACATTAAACAGAGCCCTCTCTCGCACCATGTTCTTAGACAGGAAGTGGAGTTCGCAACCTCAGGAATGGCTGCTGCTTGAGGCGTGCAAAAAATGCGAAAAAAATCTTTGTCACACCCATTACTCTCGGCATTTCTCGCTTCATCGTCATCATCGTCGTTGTCATTTGCTTCACGAGCCATAGAGCGAAATTTACGCCTATCATTATTCATAAAATGCGCCCTTTCGATGCCAGAGGCCAGTCAGTCCAGGCAAAAACGCACGTCCCGGAAAGACACCTTTATGGACCCTGCGTTAGGCCAACCAGCATACCAACTACTTGCCCTATAGTGCACAATGGTCCAAAACGACAATTTAGCAGAAAAGAAGTTTTCCCGCTGTTGTCTTTGATTTTAGACGCATATCGTCTGTGCGTTGTATTTTAATTCCATTGTATGCTGCTGTGAGGCGAGTGACAGAATGAAGATCAATTGTGTAGGATCGATTTTTTAGAGTGTTAAAAGATATTTATGTTTGACCGAGAATGGATTTCCACCTGGTGAGCTCTTTTCATGCTTATATTTACACATTTTTTATTGGGGCAACCTAACGTTAATTTTCAAATAATCTATGGATGCCTTACCAGTTCCGATCAAACACGGAGTAGCAACTACAGTGGGATTCCGTTTTTGGCAACAAAGTCAAAATTTTCAGTTGCCAAAAACGGAACCGTGCCAAAATCGGAACCCATATTTTTAATTTTGTATTTCAATTATTGGTTTTTAGAACATCATTAGAATGTTGGTACACCATCCTTATGGAATCATATGAGATCGCTACTACGGAATAGTTCACTTCTAACCCGATTTCCGTTGGGTTAAACTATGCTATGGGTCTATAAGCCTGTTATGTTAGTTGTGACATACATTGTACAAACTTTTTATCATTTAAATGTCTTCATTGATTTTTAAAAGCCTTACGCACACTATTTGTATGTGTAGGTTAGTATGTAGGCAATGTAAAACCAATAATCGCCTAAGTGACCTTTATCGAAGAACTGGACATTTCTTTGAAGCTGTGTGAAAATACGAAAAGAACTCTAAAGAAACTTGCTAGGAATCAAAATGGTCCCGCCTAGAATTCTCAGGATCTCGCTTATGATACCAATAGGAATTTATATGTGCCGAAAGATTAATTAGAATTTTTGAGATTATTGCTTAAAATTTTAAGATTCCGCGTTATTGGATAATGTTCATTCACAAGTTTCCCATGACAATTTTCACAAGTTTTTTTTTTAAGTTGCCATTAGTAGGTACTTCCAACTAGAAACCTTATCAAACACTCAAGATTCCGCCAGAAATACTTAAAATACCACCAAAAATCCACAGTATTCCGCTAGGAATTCGCAGGACGCCAAAGAAATGTTCAAAGTTCTCTAGGAATTCTCATATTTCACTCAATATCATCAGTGCCAGTGTTCGCTAGGAATCTCCAGACATTTACAAGAATCCTCTGAAAGATCTTAAATGCCCTCTAAAAACCAAGAACCACCTAGGAATTCTCCAGGGTACAGTTAGGAAACTCATAGACCCAGCTCATAACGAACATTTTGTTATTTGATGGGACCCGTAGTTTTAATTGACAATTTTGTATGAAATTTTGGATTGTCTCCTAAAAAATATCTAACAAAGAGCAAACGTAGCTCTAATTAATTGATTATTATGAAATTAATTAAAACGAAATGTAAGTAATTCCATAATAATGAGAACTGAAAAAGTGAGACAAAATTTATGAATAAAACTCTGTGTGAGTCATAGACTTTTTATGGCTCCTATGCTAGTGTCCAATCTACGAAGCATACCGTAACTACGCTAACGATAGGGCTTGTGTTTTGTTCAAACGAGCGTGTCTTAAATCTGAAGAAAAGTGGTTTTTATGTGGCAAACTCAAGTGGGCTGGTCACACAGTAAGAATTCCTGAGAAAAGAGGTTGGTCTTTTGTTGAGATACTGGATTAATTACCTCATGAAACATTGCCGAATGCATGACTAATGACCATCCCGAAGTAAACGAGCGCGTACGGTAGTCCTTAGTAGTTGGTGGGATTTAGAGAAATATCGACGAAGATGGATCTCTGGAATGAAGTTGGTGTGTTGCTGACCTGTTGTTCAAGCGACTTAAGCAACATACACGATTATATTTATAAAAAAATACAAACTTCAACTGTCTTCAAAAACGTTGCCAAAATCGGGGGGTACCAAAAATGGAGCATGCCAAAAACGGAGCATTCCAAAAACGGAATCCCACTGTATTGATAAGTACAGTCAGTCCATGCTATACTATGGCGTTTTTGTCGAGGTTGAATTTTCGAACCACTGTGTACCTAAGGGAGAGCACTGCTCCTGCTAATACACGTACACACAAGTATATTTCAGTAATGGCCATTAACACAACGGCCGGCAGCCGACATGAAACCCCTTTATCATCGTCATCAAAGTCACCGGCATGTGCGGTACGTGCGGTTTTCTGGTCGGGCCTCCATCGAGCGCCGAATAACCGTGGAATGCTGCATAGGGGATGTAGATGTAAAATGTGCCATCGGGGAAAAAACGGGCCACCACAATATCACTAAGTTAAAAAGTGTTACTGTCAAATTGGATAATTTGATACGGTATTTTTATCAATTATGAAACTTCTAGGAAAAACATTTTCTAAATTTTCACAAAGAAAATAAATACTATTTTGGCAACCTTGAAAATAAATGACTTCAGGCAATAAGTGCAATACTAAATGATTACTCAGAAACCATTAATGAAATTCAAATTATTCCGCAAATCTAGTATCTGCAAAATAAAAAAGAATTTGTAAAATAACTGGTTTTTGACTGAGAACTCAAACCTATTACTGTGTTTAATAATAACAAGCTTATTTGTGCGAATTATTCGTATAGTATACCCAATGTTTTCGATAAAATTCACAGTTAAAATTGAGTTTTTCCTTAAAGTGCGCATATTACCCCATCCTCCCTTACATGGCCGCAACCACGACCGGACCTATCGTGGAACGAGACCTCTTTGATGACGAAGAAAAGTGAAGCGATGGTCCACGGACATGGTTTGAATAGCAAGGGAGTCACACTTCTTGAGGACCGCACCTGCTGGACCCTGAAGTGGCGGTGGTTTGTAGGCTCTCGACATTCGGTGACGGTTGAAGGAGTGGTAAATTTCCACTGGAATGGCTGCGGATGGCCACAAGTGCTGGTCCGATGGATTGCTGCTATGCGGGAAATTAATTGCCACTGGGATTGTTTCGGTGACCCAATGCGGTGCGGTGGATGGAACGTCTTTTGTAAAATCCGGTGTGAGACGATTGAGAACTTGATAGTAGGGTTGTTCATACATTATAGTGGTCTCATTTAATGATATGAATCATGATACAACATGACCAACCTGTTTACTTGTAATCCAGCATTTTTTGCCTCTTAATACTTTCTGGAATTACATCCAAGGACTGTCTGTGCTGAAAAGTCGTGAACATTTCCAAAACAAATAAATCCCCAAATAAACGAGCATTTGAACTCATTATGCTCAATATAATCTTGCTCGAATACTGTGCATTCCTTTACGTAAATTTATGATTTCAAAATCAAATTTAGAACACCCTTCCTATAAGATTGATAAGGTGTCAAAAGGCTTCGAAAGCAGGGCCGGATTTACAAATGTAGGGGCCCCGGGGCCAGAGTCTTGTGGGGGCCCTTTTTCCAAAAAAACTTGTTTGATAAATTTGATAAAATTGAATGAATGTAAGGTTTTTTTTGGAATGTTATTTGAATGTTAGTTTCCAGTTATCAGAAGTTAGAATCTAACTGCTTTGAATTCTTCATAAACATAACTTGAGATCAGAATACTTAAGGTGAAGATGAATCGAAGCCAAACCTAAAATTTTCAAGAGCACAAATCTGGAGAACCGATTACTCATTCAAGCTGAAAACTTAATCGATTGTTTGCCACCAGCTAGTGGCCGATCGACCAAGTTTTCAGCTTAAACAGATGTTCGGTTCTCTATCCAGGTTTGTGCTCTTGAAAATTTGAGGTTTGGCTTCGATTCATCTTCACCTTAGGAATTATGAGTTGCTATAGTCCATTTTACGAAACGACAACACTGATAATACTGCTGTTACTTTCACACGTTACGACACCGCCTTCTGTCAAAATTTCTTTCATAAAATAAGCAATCAGCTGTTCAAAAATTTCTCGTAAAATGGACTATTGAAGAAAAAATTGTAAAACCCAAAAAAAAAATGTAATTCAATACTTTGTTTTAATTTTGTTGGATCTCTTAACTATTCGATGGATTTGACACCCACCCACCCCCTCTAGCGTTATGCAATTTGTGAATGGGCCCTAAGGAGGATATCGAGATAAGGGGAGGAAAACTATATGTACATTAAAGGAACCGAAGAAATCATCGCCATAAGGAGAGATATCGAGATATATAACATCGAGATGTCAAGAGTCAACTGTAGTTCTATAATATGCAATAATAAATATTTTAGTCGTAATTTGTGGGGGCCCCTAAAATGTGGGGGCCCGGGGGCCATGGCCCCCTTGGACCCCCCGTAAATGCGGCCCTGGTAGTAAGTAACTGAGGAGAATCAAAACTCTAATTCCGTCATCCCAGCTGTCGTGTTGTTCCTGAGATCAAAGTACTGAAATTTCGCTGTGCTTACCTAGTTCCTTAATCTACTGTGATGATTCTTGTTTTCTGAAATCATCAGCTTTGTTTGTCTTTTTGCCACCTTCAACCTCGTGTTCATCCGTCCGAATAGTTCTACATTATATTTTGCTGTAGGATTAATCATATATATATATATATAAATTATGAAACATTAATAAAATATACACATTCTACATTTGCTGATGAGCGGTTCCAAAGAAAATGGCGACTTTTTTCCCAAATTTCATTTTTATATTTTTTGATTTGGATGAAATTTTGCACATGCTTTCTTTATGCCCAAAAATGCCTTTTTGCATCATCGGCTCGCCATTTTGACTCTAGCCTTATTTTTGAGAAGGCCCTAAGAAAAAAATCCTTAATAATTTTCAAAAAATTATAACTTAGAAACGGTTTGTCCGATCAGTTTGGAGTCTTCCGCAAAGTTTTAGGTTATTGTTGGGACTATCTGGAAAAAAAATACATTTTATGAAAAAAAATATACGATTCTATGAAAGTACGCAAAATTTTCAACAAAAAAGGTATATGAGAAAATTTTGTTAATTGCTGCCGAAACATTTGAAAAGTTTATTATGACCCTTTTCAACAAATTAACCTTTTTTTTTTTTTAAAATCATAACTTTTTTGTCTATGATTTCTCCATCTTGACCCACTGTGCAAAAAACTTCATTTTTTTTCTACTTTAACATATAAAAAAAAATAAAAAAATCAGAAATACGATTTTTGAGAAAATTGATTTTTAAGCTTTATTTTCGATATATAAAAAATTACAACATTTTTTTTACAGTGTATATTTTTTTCCAGATAGTCCCAACATTAACCTAAAACTTTGCGGAAGACTCCAAACTGATCGGACAAACCGTTTCTAAGTTATAATTTTTTTTGAAAATTATTAAGGATTTTTTTCTTATGCCCTTCTCAAAAGTAAGGCTAGAGTCAAAATGGCGAGCCGATGATGCAAAAAGGCATTTTTGGGCATAAAGAAAGCATGTGCAAAATTTCATCCAAATCAAAAAATACAAAAGTAAACCGACATTCGAATTCAAATGGAACCGCTCTGATGCTTAACGTGTTACCATGTAGAAGCTTAGGGAGTATTCTGGAATTATGAAGACACCTCAAAAAATGGGCGGCATGCAAAAATGCTGAACTGCAAATACAAGTTTCGCGTCGGCTTTGATTGGCACAATAAGGTATGGAGGGAACCAAGATAGGTACAATGATTTGGCTAACGTGAGCCAAGGGAAGATTCAAATATGCCGTCTATCGTTTTAGGGAATTCTAGACCCCCTCCACCTCACGCTATCGTAGACCCCTCCCCACAAAATGATGGTCTTCTTTTTTGAACTGACCAATTTTTATCACAGCTGAAATAATTAGTTAGAATCAAGCTGTTCGAAAAATATATGACTTGTAAAATATATTTATAACACATTTTGATAAGTTCAAATCAAGGTCAGATAAATTAGTTCAAATCTAGTTATTTGAGAGCGATTTAACTGACAGAAAACATTTTCAATACAAACATATCGAAGGAATATCAAAATTCCTAAACAGTAGTACTTTGTAACAAATGCGTAGCTATTTACAGACACATTGAAAATAGAATTTCGTATTGATAATAAGTTTAATGAAGCTTACTCGAATTTCAATTTCTAAGTGGTCAAGTGGATAAAAGCAGATCTTATTATTTATTTAGTTGGTGTTACATCAATTAATTTGATCAAACCTCGTTAACGATGTTACGCCAATTTACTCGGTCCATGGCTGTGTCTCTCCAACTTCGATTTTGGCCCACGTTCTCCAGATCTTGTTGCACCTGATCAAGCCACCTCGCTCGCTGTGCTCCTCGCCTTCTTGTGCCAACCGGGTTCGATGCGAACACCATCTTTGCAGGATTGTTGTCCGGTAGTCTTGCAACATGCCCTGTCCAGCGCACCCTTCCGGCTTTCGCAACCTTCTGGATACTGGGTTCGCCGAAGAGCCTAGCGAGCTCGTGGTTCATTCTCCGCCGCCACACACCGTTCTCCTGCACTCCGCCTAAGATCGTCCTAAGCACCCTTCGTTCGAACACTCCAAGTGCTTGCAGGTCCTCTTCCAGCATGGTCCATGCTTCATGTCCATAGAGGACCACCGGTCTTATAAGCGTATTGTACATGGTATATTTGGTGCGAGGGTGAATCTTTCTCGATCGTAGCTTCTTCTGGAGCTCATAGTAGGCGCGACTTCCACTAATGATGCGTCTCCGGATTTCACAACTAACATTTTTATCAGCCGTTAACAAGGATCCGAGGTAGACGAAATCATCAAAAACCTCAAAAGTATCCCCGTCTATCGTAACACTGCTTCGGCATGACACCTTCGAGCGCGATGTTGAACAGCAGGCACGAAAGTCCATCACCCTGTTGAAGTCCCCGGCGGGATTCGAACGAACTGGAATGTTCGCCCGAAATCTTCACACTATTCTGCACACCGTCCATCGTTGCTCTTATAAGTCTTGTGAGCTTCCCGGGAAAGCTGTACTCGTCCATGATTTTACATAGCTCTACGCGGTCGATGCTATCATAAGCCGCTTTGAATTCGATGAACAGGTGATGCGTTGGGACCTGGTACTCTCGGCATTTCTGGAGGATTTGCCGCACGGAAAAGATCTGGTCCGTTGTCGAGCGGCCGTCGATGAAACCTGCTTGATAACTTCCCACGAATTTGTTTGCTATAGGTGATAGACGACGGAAGATAATCTGGGATAGCACTTTGTAGGCGACATTCAGGGTAGTGATCTCACGATAGTTTTCACATTCCAGTTTGTCGCCTTTCTTGTAGATGGGGCATATGACCCCTTGCTTTCACTCCACCGGCAGCTGTTCCGTTTCCCAGATTCTGACAATCAGCCGGTGCAGACAGGTGGCCAACCTCTCCGGGCCCATTTTGATGAGTACAGCTCCAATACCATCCTTACCAGCGGCCTTGTTATTCTCGAGCTGGTTGATGGCATCCTTAACTTCCCTCAATGTGGGGGCAGGTTGGTTTCCTTCATCCGCCGTGCTGACGTAGTCACTTCCTCCGCTGTCGTGACCCTCGGTGCCTGTGTTCTCCGTCCCATTCAGGTGTTCATCGTGGTGCTGCTTCCACCTTACAATCACCTCACGCTCGTCAAGATGCTTCCGTCCTTATCCCTACACATTTCGGCTCGCGGCACGAAGCCTTTTCAGGATGCGTTAAGCTTCTCGTAGAACTTTCGCGTTTCTTGTGAACGATGCAGCTGTTTCATTTCTTCACATTCCGCTTCTTCCAGGCGGCGCTTTTTGTCCCGGAATAGACGGGTTTGCTGCTTTTGTTTTCTTTTATATCGCTACACGTTTTGTCGCGTTCCTTGCTGCAACATTGCAGCCCGCGCTGCATCTTTCTCCTCCAAAACCTGCCTGCATTCTTCATCGAACCAATCGTTACATGTCCTCCTTTCCACGTACCCGACGATGCTCTCGGCTGCGTTGTTGATAACTGCTTTTATGTTGCTCCAGCAGTCCTCAAGATGGGCTTCGACAAGCTCGCCCTCTTCCGGCAACGCTACCTCGAGACAGTGTTGCATTTGAACGCGTTCAGTTTGCGTTCCAGTTCAAACTTTTGAACGAGAGATCAAGTAGGCTTGAACATTGAGCAGTTCAAAAATTTGAACCCATGCGAGCTGAAAATTGAACGCGGAATGAAAACTGTCGTCATGGCAGACACACGACTTATTTCAATGTTGCAAAGTTTTGCAAAGATGTTTGGAAACATTTAAGGTGCCATATATTTGTAGCGATTGAAATTCAATATGTTATGATGTAGTGTTTTTCGTGTTTTCAGCTTCATTGTGCATTCTGAAGTGAACGGGCCGTTCTTGAGCAGGTGCAGAATCTTGCACGAGAGTTCAATGCTTACTAGGTTCTCGTGCAAAATTAGAACGCGTTCAGTTCACTTTTGGCTCGCGTTCAGTTCAAAATGCATCACTGCCTCGAGATGCTGCACGTATGCGGCAGCGACGTTCGGTTGGGCCAGTCGCGCTAGGTTATACCGAGGCGGGCGTCGATACCGTACATTGTTGATGACGGATAGTTTTTGGCCAAGGGGTGGATCACTCCTGATGCATCTGATGAATCGAAATAATTTCATGCATTTAAATGCACGTAAATGCACACTCGACAAATTTGCAATGCATGGCTTGCTCCAACAATTGGTTGTTGTTTTGTCGGAGTGTCAAACTCGTTCTTCCATACTCACACAAAAATGGTTGACCAGAGGGACTAAAACATTTAGTACCTACCTGTCAACTTATTTGAGAATAAGATATTGAAATTAGGGTAACGGCATCATCAAAAAGGGTTAAATCTCTTCGTGGACAGTAAGGTTGATAAAAAGGTTGAGTTCAGCTATGGGGAAGTGCAGTGTTATGGCTGTTATAAGTAGGACTGTATCCGGAAGTGACTGTTTTACGTGCTTTATGACCCTAGTGATCCAATACCGATATATCCCGCCAGCCTAATAATTGGTTGACCACTTGCTGGCATTTTTGAGCAAGATTTTTACATTATGCCTAAAAATATTAGTTCCTCAAGTAGCATTTGAATAACTACGAAACATTTCTGTATGAATAGGTCAAAGAAATATTAATGGAAAGTTCAAACCAATGTTTCCTGATTCAACAGATGTATCACAAGGAGAAAGAATTGGTATATAAACGTCTTGTTTTTAACTTAGGCAACCACGGAAGGTTGACTTGCTGAAAGTTGCTCTTTTCAGCGAGTTTTTTACATGGCCGGGAGTCTGCGGATCCCTGGTTGCGAAGAGTGGTGTTAAATGGGTCTAGACCAGTGGTTCTCAACCTTTTTGGTGCCGCGACCCCCTTTGAAACTTTACAAACGTCTCACGGACCCCTAAAGATAAATGTTCTTAAAATCAATGTTTATGGAAATACCGAATCTCTCCAATATTTTTTCCTTACGTTCGCCACGCAGTTGACCATTGCCAGAAGCACCAAGCTGTGGCTGTGATCGAAAAGCGAGGTTTTCTCAACTATGTTGTACTACATATACAATGAAGTGTTATATAAAGTACTGGACAGGCACTCATACAAATCATGTCTGTAATCCACAACAAATCCTACTGGAGAAATCGTCAATAAAAGAATCCTGCTGTAATCTTTTGGAGGAGTCCACTATGAATTGAGTCAGGAATTTACCTTGTATTTTCCAATAATACTACAAGGAACTTCCAAACAGCATCTTGACAAAATTCAACAATTCACGAAGGGCAAGAATGATAAACCACTGTGAGGTTTTTCATCACCCTATTGTCTGAAACAAAACACATAGCTACATTTATGTATGGTTTAGAATTAACTAAACAACTTTGACACTTCCAGTATCCACATTGACATGGGGAAATTTCTCGGCTGAATTGTCTGAAACTTGGTAATAAGAAGCGCTTGGAAACAACGCATATTGTGATCAGTAGTTTAAAAAAAACCCTGTCGAAGTGAATGAGGAGTGCAAAGAATAAAATAATTCACATGGAATAACTCCAAATTTTGCCAATAAATCGCCAAAAATTTTGCCAAGAGTTAATTGCAGATATCATCTGGTGTAAAGAACCATAGGGGAAATTCTCAAAAAATCGCCATGAAATCTCCGAAAACCTTGGATCTCACCAGTAAGCTAGCAAAATCTACTAAGGATTAATCTTCAAATATTTCAGATATTTTTTATTGATACATCCAGAATTTATCATGAATTTTAATTTTCCAAATCACACTGGATAGAATTTACATGGCTGTGCGTTGATTAACTAGAGCTGACTTGCAACCAAGCATTGCAATCTCATCGCTTTACTTAACGCTTTACTATTCGTTGATGGCAACTTATCGGGGCGGCTATTCGACGATCGCTCGAGTATTCGTTCATATTTGTTGTTTATAACTTGTCCTCTATCACGTCTCTGCTTATTTCGGAACATCCTTTGTCTCTCGATGAATGGTGACCAAATCGTTTCCGGGACTACTTGTTTCAGTTTTATTTCGAGTGTTTGATGCTGGTGTTGATATTTACTGATTTTGTAGAAAGTTTGCTTGATTTCCACATTAAGGATGGACGTTTTGAAGCGCATAACAACGTTTTCCAATTTTCGGTGATACGGACTGCGTTGTTCCATGACTTCAAAGAGACAGTTAAACGAATTTTGGATATGGGCCGGAAAAACTCCACTCCGGCGGCATTTGATGAGAAAATCTTTACGTATCTCCATGTTGCTTAGTTTCCTGTTTGACTCATCTGAGCATAAGATATTGACGAAAAATCGATCACAGAGTTCTGAGATGATATCTCACGATTCGATCCTTATCATGCTCAGAGGATCTAAAGATGGGATGAAATGTAATGCCTGCTTGCAACCCTTAACTGACAGGATCATATTGATGATATTTGTCAGTATTTTCACAGTTTAAAGGAACTATTGGGGGTTGCAGCTGGAAGTTGAAGTGTAAATTCTTGGTTGTCGGCTATCTCTGATTAAGACTGAGGTAGTCGACAACCAAGAATTTACGTTGAAAGGAACAAAATAGGTTTCAGACAGGTCATATATTTGCAACTCGGTAAAAATGTTCTCTTGAGATCAAACTGTATTAATGCCCAAGCAAAAATGAAGCAAATGCCAAAAAAAAAAGCAGTTAAAATCAACAATTCGTTAAAAATAAGAACACACAGCTGTTTTACTTGCAAAATGCGGCACGCTAACAAAACTCATAAATAGGTCAATGTCTGCTTGAACATCAAAAATGGGTAAGACATTTAATCTCATATTTTTTTTCCACATTTTTGGCAGTTTTCATAATAATATCTCTTATTAATGTATTGAAATAGTAAAATGCAATCAACGAGCACGATATCATATAAATGAATAGAATACAGTGAAATAGGAATTGAAAATGTAGTGATCAATATTTACATCAAATTTTCTCTGATTCAATGATCTGAGGATCGGCCCTTTTCAATTTTTACGCGAGACTTATTCATCAGTTAGGAGAACCGACACTTGTTCTCAATGGCTTCGCGGACCCCCTGGGAACTCTTCACGGCCCCCTAGGGGTCCACGGACCACCGGTTGAGAAACCCTGGTCTAGACCTTGATCTAGCTTATCGTAATCTACTTGTCCTCTATCGGCATTCAAGGAAACAAAACAAACTATGAGGACAAATAATTATCTTAGTTTTTGTTACTATATTTCCACTTATATTTTGATTAAAAAGCTTGAAGCGGACTTCCATCCGTCACCAGTAAGCCATAGACTGTGAGTTTTCCTGTAAAGCTGTTTCGGTTACTCCTGCTTTTAAACAGCACTGTAATCTGATACTTGATGCCTCATAAACCTATGGACGGCATCGAACATGCATACATTTCAAATATGTTTTTTTTTTTCATTCTGTATCAATCTGAAATGGAAGAAGTTTGTAATTAGTTGCAAAATATAAAAAAGAGAAGACAATATGACTTTCACAACAAACAACGATGCGTTACTATAGCACGACACGATGGTGCGGATCAGGGCTACGTTGATTGCAATGTCGAAAAAATGCATTTGATGCAATTTGATGCACATTCGATGTACACTGAATAAGTGATCCACCCCTTGTTTTTGGCACAGTTTCACCATCACTAGATAGTGATCAGAGTCAATGTTAGCGCCACGATAGGTTCTGACGTCGGTAATATCGGAGAAGTGCCGTCCATCGATCAAAACGTGGTTGATTTGTGATTCCGTCTGCAGTGCTGATCTCCAGGTGTATCGATACGGGAGGCTGTGCTGGAAGTAGGTGCTGCGAATGGCCATGTTCTTGGAGGCGGCAAAATCTATCAGTCGTAGGCCGTTCTCGTTCGTCAGCCGGTGGGCGCTAAACTTTCCAATCGTCGGTCTGAACTCCTCCTTTTGGCCAACCTGAGCGTTCAAATCTCCAATGATGATCTTGACGTCGTGACTTGGGCAGCGGTCGTACTCGCGTTCGAGCTGTGCGTAAAATGCGTCCTTGTCATCATCAGTGCTTCCGGAGTGTGGGCTATGCACGTTTATGAAGCTGAAGTTGAAGAACCGGCCTTTGAGCCTCAACTTGCACATTCTTTCGTTGATCGGCCACCACCCGATCACGAGCCTTTGCATTTCACCCATCACTATAAAAGCTGTTCGCAGCTCTGGTAAATGGTATGATTACCTCTAAACGCTCGCATCATCGAACCTGTCCAGCACACCCCCTGCAGCGCTACGATGTCAAAACCGTGGATCTTCAGTACATCGGAGAGTATGCGTGTGCTTCCGATGAAGTTAAGAGATTTGCAGCTCCACGTATCGAGTTTCCAATCGCTAGTCCATTTTCGTCGCTGTGATCTTTGCCGATTGTTCCGGTCCGTATTCTCTCGTTGACGTTCCTGTGCTGATGTGTTTTTACGGCTGACTTGCAGCGGTAGGATGCATGTATTATTATCCAAATATTTTTTAAACCTGTACTGGTTGGATGTTTATCGGATTAAACAAGCGAAATTTTTACGAAATGTTACCATCATAACAAAAACATTTTTCAGAAATCAAAAAGTGGAACTTTTTATTCCGGGGTGAAGTTGATCAATTACTGCGACAGGTTTCCTAAAATAAAGAGACATGCTTTTTACTTAATTTGGGGTCACTGATCCCGAATCAAGTCTCAAAAATCTTACAACTTGTTGAAAAATCGGTCAACGTCAGAATTGAATGCTGTGAATTACAAAATACACCACATTGAACGCCTAAAAGTATGGAATTTTATTTGAAATTAGCAACTCGCTCACAAAAATAACATTTTTTTCTCTGACAATGATTTTTTTATCCTCAATGCAAATTTAAAACTGGGTTCACAGAACATATCTGGAATGTATGAAACAGTTTATTTAAATAGTGTCTTTATATAGCTTTGTCAATAGTCGAATTTTTGGAGTAGAACCCTTTAACAGTTCATCGAACATTTCATTAAAAATCTGTTTTTTCCATGGTATAACTATATTGAACGGCGATTCGAATTTATAAACATCAAGAGCAGCTATCAGGTAATGCGATATCACAGAAATTGTGATAATTGAAAACGGATCATAGCTTTCTTAGCAGCTTATACATGTGGGTACGGGAATGATCAACTTCTCCCCACTGATCAACTACACCCCGAATTACGGTACATGAAGCATTATGTAACAGCTTACAATGAGGATTGAAAGTGTTTGGAACAGTTAAAATTTTCAAGAAAGCCGTGAATATTGTACCTGCTTATTCAATAATAAAAAATGTCATAATGTGTGCATAACATATTTTAACTATAAAACCAAAGCGTTTATTGTAAATAAATTACTTTGTGTTGAAAATCCAATCTCCACATGCTTCTTATCAACCTTACCATTAAAATAGTGTTCTGTGACATTTTCAGCTTTCTAGGTAGTGATGTAAAGGTGATCCAAAGACATTGTAGGTTTATATGGAAATTACTATGAAGAAATTTTGAGAAATGTTCCAAACATGCTAGTACTGTAATTTTAGTAGAAACTCATCATCTCATATTGAGAACTCATTCTTCAAACCTCAATGAAGGATGTTGCTGAAGAAACAAATCACTTTTGAGCTAATTTGTTTAGGATTTTTGGGTCAGTGAATCATCGATTTGTTTTCGGCGAAGTTCTTCTCTTACTATATGAGGTTTTTTTAGAGATTTCAAGACCTTTATATTTCCAGTGTGGTACCAGAATTATATATGTTCATTACTCAAAGACGGCTGAACCAAATTACATCAGTTTTTCACAACATACTCGCATTATGGCTACGCGTTGGTCCTCCAAGGAATTTTGGAATATCTTCGGATCAATGATCAGTATCGAAACATATTCTAAAACTAGAAGAGTTTTTTGAGAGCTTGTGAAAAAATGGTGCAAAATATCGAGAAACAGAAAAGTTATCGCGATTTGAATATATTTTCAGCGGTGAAAAATGAAGCTGCTGACTAAGGTAAATAGTAGCAAACAAACACATGATTATATCTCTTCTCCTATTCGTCGGATTGAATTCCTCTCTTCAGCAAATTTCTTTACTATGGTTTGAAGAATGAGTTTTTACTATGGGATAATGAGTTTGAACTTACATTGCAGTACTGGCGTGTTTGGAACATATCTCAAAATTTCTCTATAGTAATTTCCATATAAAACCTACATTGTCTTTGGGCCACCTTAAAATCACCACCTAGAAAGCTGAAAATTTCACAAAACACTATTTTTATGGTAAGGAAGGTGAGGAACATATGGGAGATTGGATTCTCAAACATTTCTAAACTTGGAACCGCCCTATTGCACAGCTGGACCGTCATCATCTATGTTTGCCCTGTTGTTCACTATCCATGCTAATTCATTCTGCGGTGGGTTCACTTTTTTCAGCCCTCGCTACCCTACATCAAACTCTGTTCAGTCGGGTATCAGGGTTTAGGGACAAAATGTCGAAAGACAAAACGTCGAAACCCATAACGTCGAATGCCAAAATGTCGAATCCCAAAACGTCGAAAGGGACAAAACGTCGAAAGCAATCATTTTTCATGCAAAGGTTTTGGAATCAAAGATGACTATAACGCAAGGAAAATATGGTGGCGATGCGAACGGCGTTGGGTACTGCAAAATTTGCAATGTTCATCAAAGTAAGCATGGGATAAATTTTGAGAAAAATGTCAATCTTACAACCAGTTCGGACCAGAGAAGAAACACAGCAGCACCTCAAGAGGAATACTGAAAATGAAGCCCATAGGTAGGTCTTTTTCATACTTTTATCATTGTTACATAAAAGTATGAAGAAGACCAAGCTGTTAAGCATATTTTTCGCCTCACCTCTAGACTCATAAAACGGCAGAGGAAATGAATCTTGAGAGCATTTATCTTTTTTTCTGTTCTACGTGGGCAAACAAAATCTTTTTTACCACCAGATGCATCTGAATGTGGGAACTCCAACAGTTTTCTATATTAAGAGCGTGAGCATTTAGCCTAAGTTTAATTTGTTTTCAATCTCAATAAGCTTTAATGTTTTTTATTATTTTGTGAATATTTTTCAGTTAAATGAATTTTATAAAATCCTTGCAGCACCTCTAAAGTGAATTGGATTTCTGGTTAAGGCTCAAGAATCCATCATTCAATCATTAGCAATCATCAAAAATTAAAAACCAATTTTTTCGTTCAAATTTGAAGATATCCGCATGAAAATCTATCGCATTACAGATAGTAAGTGCCATGCAATGATAGATTTTCCTAAACATTGGTTGAATTTTGAGCGAAAAAACTGGTTTTGAAAATTCATAAAACGATGATAGATATTTTCCTCTTAAGCTATCTATTGATAAATAGTGTATTATTTATTCTTTTAAAATACACTCATTATTTTAACAAATTAGTGACATAAACTTCATCAAATCAACAACTAAATTTTTAGGAATTAGTAAATTCTTTATTCTTCAGAAATTTGCTCGTTCATCTCTCGAATAGGTATAGTTTACTCGATTTTAATTTCACTTTTCGGAAACAGAAATCCTTCACCAGAATATACAGTAAGTTTTTATATATGCTCTATTGGAATATAGTAGTCTATACTTAATAAACTTATTGATCATTCATTTTTCATTGCTGCTTCCGAAACCAGATACGAATTAGAATTCCACGGTATTAACATTGAAAAAGAATATACAATACTGGACGGAATAAAGTACACATTGGCAATATTCTATACAAAATGGTCAAGTTTGGAGACATGAATCTCGGCTTCTAGTGCACAGTCTAGTGAAATTTTCACCGCAGCTTCAGAATTCAGAGCTTTTTATAATCAAACTTTTGAGTAATCACAAATCTGCAATTTTGACTAAAACAATAAA